>NW_026294413.1:42500-1242500 GCF_007827085.1 Peromyscus californicus insignis | reverse complement strand
CTCTTTTTATTGACTTTCTGTTCTGCCTTCTCATTGATTGTAAGCCCAACCACATGACCTCCTCATCACTGCCTGTCTATACAGACCTCCAGGTCTCTATGGTTGGTATTGAGATTAAAGGCATGTGTCTCCAAGCTGGCTATGTCCTTGAACACACAGACTCTGCCTGCCATATGATTGGATTAAGAGTGTGCGCCACCACCACCCAGTTTCTGCTATGGCTTGCTATTAGCTCTGACCCCCAGGCAACTCTATTTATTAACATACAAATAAAATCACATTTAAGCACAAATGAAATATCACCATACATTATCATTTTAAAATAAATCAACATCTATGAAGATGTGTTATATAAAGACCTCTAGTACAAACAAATGCCATTTCACGAACCAGATACATTTCTGTTAGAAATGAGAAATTAGTCACACAGGGGCAAAGAATTAATTATATTGAACATCTTTGAGCCCAGAACCAAGGGAGATAAACCAAAATGACAAAAACCTAATAACTCTAGAGATATCTGAACCAAGGGAAAAGCAGATTTCCCATGAAGCTTCATGTCTTTCCTGGGGATTGAAACATTTTTATATCCATTTTTCTTTGACTTTATTTCATTGGTAATACAAAAATCAAATTCCAGAACTGCCAATCAACCTGTTTGTATGGCCATCAATTTACTTGCAAGAACTACTGATCTTTATAACACAGATAAGTAAATCAGTTGTCAAGTTTCTATTCTTGTTAGAACTTGCATTGTTACTTTCTTTGCATTCTCTTTCTTTGCATTGTTAGAGTTAAATTCCACGCCTATCATTTCCTTTCTATACTCTTTTCAACATAATGTTCTATTAAAAACATGTCAACCGATTTCTATTTTATTAGCATGACAGAAAAGCCACAACTTTTTCTTTCTGTTTTCCTTCACTGTGGATTTAGGTCTTAAGTAAACTATTACTACAGAAAAGTCTGAACAAAGCTTTCAGCCATGGCTGTCAAAAAACTTTGAAATTGGTTTTGTAACTGTCACAGCTTGGCTTTGGTGCTGTCATTATAATTAGGTTATCTTTTTGTCTGAATGTCTATGTATCTTTGTTGGTACAGAGTCATTAAAATAATCACTTACAATGGAGTTTGATATGCTATAATCACTGTGCCTTAGTTGACTTGCTCCAAAGTAATAACTTTCAAACATTAAATAAGAATGAATGTGATAAGTATGTGTAGGAGCCAAATTTGAATATTAAGACCAGTAACTCCAGCTTTAATATGAAAGCTGGTGGCAGAGGCCACTGGAACTGAATTCAATCAACCAGTGTTAAGAAACTGTCCTCAGCTTCCATGATGCAAAATGGCTGATAATATCTCATCTGCATTCATTCTTGTGTCTGCAGAAGTCTAAGTCTGCACCTTTAATTTTTACTTTCTTATGCAAATTAACAGAAAGAAAATTGTTGAAGTTGAAGAGGTGTCACAAAATACTATGAAACTTGAGGTTTCCACAGTTCTATCACTTAACATAAATCTAGGTTTTACCTATCATCTATTTATCTATATAGAGACATGCACACACATACTTGTCCATGAACACCCACATGCACAAATTTAAATGTATGTATATATGTGATATATTTTTATATATATAGTATAAGAATTTTTAGACATCTGTATTCAAGCTTTTAAAAGTTCCTTCATTTAAAATGTCATTTTAGTTCACTTTTCTTTAAGTCAAGGGACAGAAGAGATGGTTCAGTGTTTAAGAATGATTGTTGCTCTTTTAGATGATCCAAGTTCTGTTCCTACTACCCACATAGGGCATCTCACAATCTCCTATAATTCCAGCTCCAGGAATTCTGACACCATCTTCTGGTCTCAGTGGGTATATGCACCTACTCACATAGACATGCATACACAGACAAAAATAAAAATAAAAATGGAATCCCATTTTAAAGTGCTATGAAAAAAAGTCAGACAACCTCTGAATAACTTTTAGTTTTTCTTTGCTCCACCATCCACTTATTTGTATAAATGGCAATTGCAATTACCAAGGCGTGAAGAGACTATAATAGAATCTTTCCCAAGGCATCAAAATCTGTTAGAAACACTAGAGACTTTCAACTCAAAAGGTCTCTGGGTCAGCTGCACCCTTGGAGGTGCTTAGAAACGCAAGAACTAAGGCTGCTTCCCCTCCACAAAGAATTCAAATCTGTAACTTTAACAAGGTCCCTAGGTGGTTTCCTGTGTCATGTTCAAGTTTAAGAATAAGTGCGGTACATAATACTCATTGAATAAGAGGGTAAACTGGGTGACCTATAAAATTATCAGATTCTTCAAACTTCTTGATTCTAGAAGCTTGCAATGATTGAAGTAGAATCTAACAAAGACTGGATGAATATCATTGTTATATTAAGATCACTAGAGCCCCAAATTGATGGCAATTCCTTCCCATGCAATTCCAAGGCAAAGAACCCATTAGACAAAAGGGTTTGCACCATGAGGGGGCTTTTTGAAACCACAGTTACAGACTCTTTAAAAATGGCAGGGGATGGATAGTGTCAAGAGCTAGAAAAGAAAAAGGAATAGCATTTGATTAGTTTCCAAAAATAATTTAGTCTCACTAATGTCTCATATTTTTCTCCAGTGAAAATGAGTTTTGACTTCTGACCTGCCGCACATGATAAATTTGTTTTGTTTTAAGTAGCTAAGTTTGTGGACATTTGCTTCAGTTGTAATAGGAGAACCAGAGCACTGTCTATGATTCTGATGGACATCAGCTCAAATTATCTTCTAGGGAAACGACTGAACACACCTACCCAGTACTGTGAAGTGATACTTGAACTATGGTCTCCACACAGGGTGACTCATCAGTAGGATGCTGTAAATACTGTTGCTTCAAATGTAAACATTATAGTAACTATATCTTTCATCTTGCTTTGTACTAGGAAGTGCCATGAGAGAATGAGTGTGAAGCAATGGTGCAAAGGCCAAGAACAAGAAATATCACTTTTATACTAGTTTGAGGGCTGAGGATGTAGCTCAATGGTTGAGTGCCTGTCTAGCTAGCATGCATGGAATCTGTGTTCATGCAAAAAGGAAAGAGAGAGAAAAACACTAGTTTTGAGTCCTATTGTCCAAGGAAAGCCTTCATGAGACTGTAAGTGAAGCCACATGTGGACTGAGCTCCTTGATCAATTAAAATCGATATTAACAAGAAATTGTATCATGAGATGAGGCAATCTGTACTAGAGTGCTTGGTCTGTGCCAAGCTTCATTTCAAGTACACTGCATACTGATGTAATGACACCATTTGGTCTTCAATAGTCTCAAGTATTTGGTGTTCATGTCATCCCCCCTTCATCAGGAAGAAATAGACTTCTTAGAAAGGATAAGTAGTGTTCCAATCACATCAAGTTGGAATGCATTCCCAAATGTTTTGGGAAGAAAGCAGATGTTCTTCTACTTTCTTTGAGCAGTCAAGAAGCCCTTGACATGGCTCTGGATGCTGAAATAGGTGTGAAACAGTATCCTTGCTAAGGGTTTGTCTGGGAATAGAAGACAGAAGTACATGAAGCTTGTGTTTGAAACCTTAAGACAGTTTGTTCTGTACAGAAGGATGTAAGATCATTATGATATAATGGAATGTTGAAGACTGGTTGAGCTCTGTGCCTGACTTGACAACATTTGATCTTTATGACAACATTTTCTCTTCTAGAAAATGGATGCTGTAATAGTTACATATTAGTTTGAAATATGAATATAAACAGGACTATTTAATGCAGTGTGTAGCCTAGTAGTTATCTTGAATATTGTATTGGAAAACTGGAGGGCTTTAAAAATAGAGATATGATCAGTTGCTTATGGAGGAAGGTAAGAGAGATAAAACATGAGGGATTAATTAAAAGAAGTAACAAATCTTGAGACAGACTATGAAGATTCATTCATTTTAAAAATGTCTAAAGTGATTTTGTTTTGGGTAGTTTATATGTAAGTATTTTGTGGGAACTGCTTCTATTAATTTTTCAGTTAATATCTTTTATATGAAGTTGTACCTTTGAGAGTCTTAAGATTCTGTAGATAGAATATCCCAAATAGAACACTTGTGGCCTTAGAGTACACAAGGCATATAAATTATGTTACAATAATGAATACCACAGTTCAGAAGTTGAATCTTTCATTTGCTTATTGAGTGAACAAAATATACTACCTTAGTTAAAAATAAAGTTCCACCTATTGAACATTGCATCATTTGGATACCAAATTTTGAATTTCATTTGGATTTCAAAATAAATAATTTAGAGAACAATGCATTTATAAGATAAATTTTTCAGAAACCATCTTGCATATGATCTGTGAGCCTAAGAATAAGAACATAACAATGAGCAACTTCACAAAACCTAAAATAAATCTCCCATTCACAAGTACTTTTTGAGAAGACATCTGCATGTCAATGCTTCTATAATTGATATACAAAATGGTTCCACCCAATTAAAATAATTTTTGTTAGGTAGGTAATATATTTATATCAATACTGAAAACAGATCAGTGGATGTTCTTCTAGACTGTGTCTTTCGACATCACCTGTCCTTAGATAGGCAGGACAGAAAGGGATCCACAAGTAACTCTGCACAAGGGTACTAGGAGTTCATGAAACCATGAACACCCTGCCAATGGCCATGCTTGCCCTGTTCTTAGGTAAAAGTGAACATCTAGAAATCAAATTGCAGGAAGAAAACTCTCATAAGACCCTTTAATCTCTTGTCCAGTATCAGTAAATTTTCTACTGTTATGTCATTAAATCACATATTAGTAGTCATACTATTATCATCAATATACTTCAGCCATCAGCTCCTGACCCTACAACACAAGTTAGATTTTATTAAGAAGAAACTCCACAGAGAAACCCTGTCTCAAAAAACTAAAAAGAAGAAGAAGAAGAAGAAGAAGAAGAAGAAGAAGAAGAAGAAGAAGAAGAAGAAGAAGAAGAAGAAGAAGAAGAAGAAGAAATTCATGTGTGTTAGATGGGAAAAGTTGCTAATCTGGGTCGAATGTTATTCTTAGCTAGTGATTTTAACGTTTCTTTTAGTCTGTGTGGAAAAGTGTGGTGGCCTCTCACTGAACTCAACCCATGGGTGTCCATTCCCTTGGCAGTATCTTCTACAGCAACTCTCAATCCACTCAAGTGATTTTCTCTGGTTAGTTTGTAATAACAGAGGAGTCGTGAGCAGAGAATAGGGAAATACTTGTTTGTTAGGATTTACTCTCCTTATTCTAGGGTGCCTGAGCCACCACACTGACATGCTGACCTAGCAATGGATCCTAACATCCTCTTCACTCCATTGTCAGCCAGCAAAGCCCAGAGCATAAATATGAGCTGAAGAGTAGCTGACCATAGATGCCCAAGCTATTAGCTGAGATTTGGCATGGACTGCAAGAGCTTTTCAGGAAAATCATAGATTCACAAACAAAAATTAGTATCTTCTTTATAAACCAGAATGGCTTAAACCAGTCAGTTTCATTTGATTGCTAACCACCAGACTATCCCAGGCATTCTGATACTTTCATGGATCATTGATCTGATCTAGGGATTTGAAAATTAATGATCTAATAATGAATGTTGATCCTTGGGGAAGGGAAGAGAATTTATGGGTGTCCTAAAGGTATTCAACCTCATTATCCCAGGCCTAACCACATACATAACGTTCTGTTTTTTTCTATTCAGAGACTCATCATGACCCACAATACCATAGCATTCACATTAATACAATGCCTTGCTCAGCACTAGAGACCCACAGAAGATACTTTGGGACACTGTGAGACTGTATTGAAGACCACACTCATCTGCATTGCATTGGTAAAAGCAAGGGACACTTAAAATAGGCCATTTTCTAAAATTTAACAAAATCATCTGTCCTGAATTGATTTAAGCTATGGTCTATATTGCTTAGAAAGGCTTTAATTTAGGACAGCATGTGTTTTCCAGAATACAATGTCATAATGGACATTCACACTTTGAACCATATTACTGAACAGTGCTTAATATGCCCCTGTTTCCTCACACTTTGTGGCCACAAATTTATGGATTAGTAGGAGAAAGGAGAAGTAAATGAAGATCTGTACCAAACACTTCCAATTAGTTCAACTATAATTTAAGGATTAAGAACTCAGTGTCCCTACATGAATTCATTATTGACATTTGAAAAAAAAAATCAGGAAGTAGAATGTAAAATCTTGGCTTGTAAGCAATGACATGTTGACCTTGTTAATATGCTAGCCTCAGATAATAATAAAGATCAGAACATTAGAATTTTTACCATATCTTTCTCTCATGCTAGAAAAAAAGAATAACAGAAGAAAGACACTTAAACACTATTATTTGGTTCCTCTCCTCAAGTTTTCCTCTAAGCCTATTAATTTAGCTCTGATATAAGAAATGGGGCATGTCATTGTGCCTATGTGTCTGTATATAAGTATACATAATAAGTAGCTGTATTTAGTCACTACATAATGTAAACCTGTTTCAAGGCAATATATTTTTTAATCTACAAACTGGAATAAACAAACAAATGAATTTAGAAACAAGGACAAAGAAACAGACTTCCAAGCCCTGGGGTTGGAGTTGAGGGTGGGAAAAATGGCTGAGCCTGAAGGCTGAGTCAGTTGACCATGGAATGTACAAGAACTAACTTCTTAGAAGTACGCATTGACCCTCAAGTGGTGAGTGAGGCTGTGAATGTGCTAAGGACAAGGATGGTCCTTTCTCCAGGTTGAGTGACCAACTATCTCCCACAGCCTATGCTGGGAATTTGTGGAGCATCAATCCTGATACTTACATATAGAAGGATATTATTATTCCTGTTTGTCAGATAAGAAAAATGAAAAAAAAAAGCTTTGGAAAGTTGTCCCAAGTGGTCCTTGAATTCATTGTGTTAGCTAGACCTCCTTATCTTCTCACACTGGTCCAGGAAGACAGAGGATACTAGCTGATAAAATGAGCTTAACTTCTCACAGGCACCACCAATTCTAAAATTATCTATCAGTTATGGGATGATTCACTAAGAAAATAAATATTATAAGAACTATCTAGGATGTCACTCCATCATTCAAAATACATGTATCACACTGTTCACCCCTTCTCAATCGTCACCTTCAATGGAAAATTTCTCAAAATGCATTAAAACACAACCGTAATAATCTTGTCATAATTTGACCTATTTATGGGGAAAAAAGCCTTTTACCTCTTTTCCTTGCAGAAGAGGGAACAACATGGGATGTTACCAGAAAGAAATTGAGTGGGAGTACTCCATGTCTCATGCATACCTTCATTTTCCTGTCAGATATTCTTTACTGATAATAGACCACTGGTTATGCATGTGTTTGAAGAGAGTGCCAAGAATGCAGCCACATCTGTCAAACTGACAAGGATGAAAACTCCTACCTGAGAGGTAGGGGGATGGCTTGTCACAGCAACAGCTGAGGAATGACTTCCCCATTTAATTTGATTCTATTCATCATGCATTATAGTGACCCCTCACACAGATGTTGCTCTTATAAAAAGCAGCACTTAAATGGCTACCTAATGGTGGGTTTGATGCTAAAAGAGTCAATTAAACTTTTCAGTTTTCTGAGATCTGCACTTAAGCATACATTCAAGAAACTTTCTAAATTGTTTCATAATACTGCATGGGAGACTTCCCTCACTGCCTAAATAATAGCAGAGTGTAGACAAATTTTTTCTTTGGGCTGCCAGCTCACAAATAACAACACAGAGACATTATTAATTATGAAAGCTCAGCTTTAGCTTACGTCTGTTCCTAACTAGTTCTTATAAATTAAATTAACCCATATTCTTCAGTCTATGTTCTGTTGGGTGGCTCAACACCTCATCTATTTGTACTGTTCATTGTGCTTCCTCCACACTAGCTGGCAACTCTGTCTTTCCTCTTCCCAGAGATCTTTCTCTTTCTGGAAGTCTCGCCTATCTCTCCTGTCTAGCTATTAGCCATTCAGCTTTTATTACACCAATCACAGCAATAATCTTCACACAGTGTACAAATATCTCACAGCAGGAGAGTGCACAGTTTGCATCCATGCATCTAGTATCCACACTTTGGATTTGTCTCCGTATTTGAAATTTTTATTGCTTTGTATTGATATACAAGTGATATATCCTTTAGAAATATATGGGATTTCTGAAAATCATTTATAAGTGGATAATTGACATGTTAGCAATCTGAAGATTGCTTATGAATCTGCAAAAATTCATAAGTGGCCAACAAATGTATGAAAAGATGATTGCATTAACTGGCATAATCAGAAGGGAAGAAATTTACTGCTATGTGATGCCGTTGGTCTGCCTGTCCCAATCTACAGGTTCCCTGAGCGAGATTCCAGTCTCTCCATCTAAACAAGTCCTGTACACCTTTCATCAGAGCCTAGACAGGCAAGTCTGCCCAATTCTCTAACCTCCAAACACCTTTCTCAAACCCAAGGTTTAGCCCATACCCTAAATCCAGTATTCCATTTGGCCATCCTAGCTTGCCCTGGCCCCTACTGGCAGGCTTCAGCCAGGACATGCTCTGCCCACTTGCAGACTTCTCATGTGCCAAATTCAACATCTCCACATAGCCAAGTCCTGCACATATTATCCCAGTGCTTAGCTTGGTGAGTTCAACTGATCCCTCCTTCCATGAAACACCCTCAACCCTCTCAGATCTACCTCCAAACTCTGGGATTGAATCAGGACATACATTCTGCATGTGATCCCAGCTCCCTCTAACTTACTTCATTCTACTTAAGTAATATTAACCATTTATGACTTACACAGCCTATAGATCCTGTGTTTTGCCACAATCTACTCTGTCTGCATCAAACACAGAACAAAAGAAGACCACATGCACAGATGTCATTGCAAAAATGCAGACAACATGAAAGTTCAAGGCAGTATCCTCCACAACTCCCAAAGCCAACCAATCCTATAAACGTTTTCTCACATGAGAATTACCTTGATAAATCCTAGGACACAAAGAGTAAAAGAACAATCATAAATTTCTTTAAAAATTCAAGGAATTGAAAGAAGACACAAAGAAATAATGAACTTAAAGGGAATGAATTTAAAGAGAATAAAGGCTTGAGTGATGCCCAGGAAAACACAAACGTAAGCCTGATGGAAATGATGAAGATAATCCAGAATTTGAAAATGGAAATCAATAAAACATTAGAAACATCAAAAAGAACTCAAGCAGAAATGAAGATGGAACTAAATAACTCAATAAACAACTATCCAACTCAAGGGAAAGCCTTGAAATTAGAGTGAATTAAGAAGATGATTGAATATCAGGACTCAATGATAAAGTTTTAATAACTATAGCTTTTTTCTTCTTTCTACAATCCATTGGTGGTTTATTCATCTCTTGAGTTCAAAATATGGCTTCTTGTATTTAAGTTTGATCTGTTGGATATAAAATTTTTTAGGTTGTTTATATCTTGAAATTTTTTTCTTCTTTAACTATGGCAAATGTGTACTGATGGGTCCATTAGTCTAGTTTGCCAGTTGTAGTCTTTCAGGACTTGTGATACATTGTTTTAGGCTGTTCTGGATTCCAAAGTTTCCACTGAGGAATCAGCCATTATTCTTATGTGTTTTCCTTTATATATGACTTGAATATTTAAAATAGACCACATCTTGGGACAGAAAACAAATCTTAATAAATTCAGAAAGATTGAAATAACTTTGTGTATCTTATTGCACCATAATACAATAAAATGAAATTAAGAGCAAACAGATTTCTAGCAAGTACACAAATTCAAGGAGATTAAAATCCATTGCTGAATGATGGATGAGTCAAAGAAGAAATTAAGAAACAAAAACATCTGCCAGTTGGTGGTGGTACACGCCTTTGATCCCAGCACTTGAAAGGCAGAGGCAAGTGGATCTCTGTGAGTTCGAGGCCAGCCTGGGCTACAGAGTGAGTTCCAGAAAAGGTTCCAAAGCTACAAGAGAAATTCTGTCTCAAAGAACCAAATTAAAAAATCTTCTGGAATTAAATGAAAATGAAAATATAAACAACAAAACTCTTGAGAAATGCTAAAAGAGCTCTATAGATTTATAGCTCCAAATGCTCACATTAAAAATAAACACAAATAAAATGCCTTAATGATGTAACTAAAAAAGATTTGAAATAAAGAAACAAACAACAAACAAAAACCCCAAACAAACAGAAAATCCAAAACAAACAAAAAAGAAAAACAAGAACAAAACAAAACAAAACCAAGTAGTTGGCAAGAAATAATAAAAATCAGAGCAGAAATTAATGAGATAGAAGAAAAAAGAAAAATACAAGAGCTGGTTCTTTGAGAAGATGAAGATTGACAGACTATTGACATAATCAATCAAAAGAAATAAAGAGATGATAAATTAACAGAATCAGAATTGATGATGGAAACATTACAAAGGACACCAAAAACATTAAGGATTTTGTAAAGGATTTGAGCATTTACATACTTGAAAATCCATATCCAAGTTAGCTTGTCTTGTACCAAATCCCCATGGACACTAACAAGTGATTGTTATTGTATTTTGTTTAAGTGGAGCAGCTGCTTCTGCTTCAATTCCCATGACCAAATTCTTGAACTCAATACCTCTCATAATTTGTGAGCTATTCTTAAATCACATTTCCTCTCAGTTCACCCTGATTTTGCAAGTTTTCTGGTGATTTTCTTCTGAGAACTTGTGTGGGAGGTCACAGGCTCAGAGTCATAGTTAGCCACTGTGGCTAATCCGAATAAAGCTATAGTGATTAGGTAAAAGAATGGAGACAGGTACATAGGGAGAAATGAAAAATGGAAAATTATGTGGCTCAGAAGAAGTGAAGGTACAGGATGTACAATGACCTGAGATACAGATTATATCTGCAATGGGCACACTCTTTGAACATCATGATAAAACATTTCTCAACTGAAAACACAAATGTCTATGTAATTTTCTCAAATTATATAGTGGTAATGGGAGAAGAATGTTAGAGTTAGCTTTAGAACAAAGAAAAGATAATCCAGTTATGAGGACTGGTTTAGTAAGGCACTCACACCAGCAGTTTCAGCACATGGGCTGCTACCCCTTGGGCCGAATGATCTTTTCACAGAGATTGCCTAAGACTGTATGTAAACAGATATTTACATTATGACTCATAGCAGTAGTAAAACTACAGTTATAAAGTAGCAACAAAGATGATTTTATGGTTGGGGGTCACCACAGTATGAGGAAGTCTATTAAAGGGTCTCAGCATTAGGAAGTTTGAGAACCACTGCCTTAGACTGTGGCCCCTTTTCTCCAACCATTCTACTCTCATAGTACAAAGTAGAGGCTGGAAGGGGGACTCTAGCTAGCCAGCAAATGAGTAGCTCCAGGGAAGGGAAGACAGAACAAGGAAGCTAATTCAGGTTGGAGAATGAAGGTGCTTCATGGGACACAGGACTTTCACTTATTTCTTCGTAATTTAATAGTGAATCTGTCAGGAATTATATATATATAATTCCACATATATATATACACTAGAACTAGATATATTACTAAACTTAGCCTATGAAACTGATATGAAATCATTAAATGGATCAATAGGAGTACTGTCATTGCAAAATGAATACAATTAATATTAAATTGATGAAAACTTTTAACAAGTGTGTTAGAGATCTTAAGAATCCCATCAGGTCAAATAGCACTGTTCTGTCAATCTATCTTCCTGTTCTGACTTTAAGGCTTTATAATTAAATGGACAAGCATATTTATTTTCATTTATCATAAACAGAAAAGACCATAATAAGGACATAAAACTAAATCTTTTCTCAGCATGCCTGCATATGATTCCCATTATATTTATTATGCCTGTGATTACAACTATAAACTAAGTCTCATAATGGTAAATGAATTTTCATAGTTTCTAATTGCAGATCAGAGGTGGCTAGACCACTAATAACATTATAGTTTCTATTATTCAGCAGAAGAATTGTATCATCATGTATCATAATTCATTTGAGTAATTCTGCAACCAATAAATATAATGAGAAGGGAGGAAGACCAATAGAGTTAGAACATTTGGCATAAGGTAGAGAAGATTAAGGCACATCAATTAACATTACTAAATTGTCCGAGCTGGGAAACTGAGGCAAAATGGAGTCTCTCTGATTAATGTCAATTATTTAACACCTATTTCTCCAGCAAGGAAAAGCTCTGTATCAGTAGAAGTCACACCAACCATGATTTCTACAAAAAACTGTGTTCAATACTTCAATAGCTCCATATGAATTTATTAAGTGAAAAAGTGTGAGTGGAAGAACAATATAGCATTAGAGTGCCTAAAGTGTTTGGATTCTCCTGAAACTCTGTTCTATTTGTCTTCATGAGACTCACTTCCAGGAACTAGAAATTGAACCAATTATGGCAAAAACAACCACTCTGATAAAAGGCATTTCCTTCTATGTTCATGTCACCATGGCCTAAAACAAGCAGTGCATTGGCAGTATATGTCAAGAAAATACTTCCTGAAAGTAATATGGCTTTAGATAACTGGATGGTTTATATATCTCTTATTTAGTACTCTGTTAGTTTATTTTCATAACAAGTCTGTGATCCCTTGAATATTTTTCAATCAGATAAAACATGGAACAACTGCAAGCAAGTTGCTCTAATTGTATATTAGTGATGTTGGTACAATCAAAATATTTCTAAAGAAAACCAAAAGATAATATTTAATATTATCATTATTCATTTGGGAATAATGAACTTAGCCTGCATTATTTAAATGATAGAAACAAGTAAGTGTGCAACAAAATGAATTTGCAACCTAGAAAACGGGAGAAAATATTTGTGTACCTTATATCGGAAAGGAAAATAAAATCTTAAATATAAATTGTAAATATTCAAGACAGTTATACATCTGAAGAGGAAAAAGAGGTAAACAAATCTGAGTGAATCTAGAAGTTTCATAGGTAGGGACCCCAGACCCCATCTTCTAACCATTTGAGTCTTGTCCTGATCTTAGATGCCCCTGCAATCAATCATCCCATGCTTACTTTTGGGCTTCTTTGTTAAGAAAACACCTTGATATCACCTTGCTCTGAAGACTGGACATGTAGAACAACAGATCATGTGCTAATATATTTCCTTCCCAGTTACACATGGAGGTATTGCAGAGCCCTAAATAACTCAGACAGTTTAGAAAATATTTTGACAAGAATTAACATGGCAACAAAATTTTCTGTTGATTTGGTACTGTTGAAATGTTTTTGCTTGTGTGCCATTATTCATCATTTATCAAATCCCCACTTGCTGATTAGTTTTAGTTTTTTGTCAAGTTGTCACAAGCTAGAGTCATCTTGGAAGAGGGACTCTCACCTGAGAAAATGCCTTCATCATATTGGCCAAAAGAAAAGCCTTTGGGTGCATTTTCTTGATTAATAGTTGTTGTGGGAGGGACCCCATCCACTATAGGTGGTACTGCCCTGGTAGGGTGTCCTGGAATATTATTTTAATAATAGGCAAAGATGTGTTACATTTGTTTCTGCTGCAGAATATTACTTTAACTGTGTAAAGGTGTGTTACTTTTTTTTATACTGCATTTGTTTAATGATATAAGGATATGTGTTTAATTACGTAAAGATATGCTGCATTTGTTTCACCTTGCCTGCCTAAGGCACCTGATTGATCTAATAAAGAGTTCAACGGCCAATAGTTAGGCAGGAGAAAGGATAGGTGGTGCTAGCAGGCAGAGAGAATATATAGAAAGAGATATCTGGGCTCAAAGGGAATGAAAAACTGAGAGAAGGAGGAGAGAAAGAGGGACATACTTGGGGCAAGAAGCCGGGCAGCTGCTAGCCAGACATGAGAAACAGTGAAAGTAAGATATACAGAAGAAAGAAAAGTAAAAATTGCCAAGGCAAAAGGTAGATAAAGAGAAACAGGTTGATTTGAGTTAGAAGGGTTAGACAGAAATGAGCTTAAGCTAGGTCAAGCATTCACAACTAATAATAAGTCTCTGTGTCATGATTTGGGGCCTGGTTGATGGCCCAAAATAAAAAGCCTGGTACAGTAGGTGGTCTTGGATGGTTTAAGAAAACATACTGAATAGACATGGGCAGAAAGGCAGAAAGTAGCATATTTCCATGGCTTCTGCTTAAGTTCCTGCCTTGACTTATCTCAATAGACTGTGACCTGGATATTTAAGCCAAATAAACCATTTTCTATGCAATCTGCTTTTTGTCAAGGTCTTTAGTCACAGCAACAGAAAACAAAGTAGGGTATCTATTATACATCTAAATGAATACTAACTAGATCCTGAATACAGGATAGAATAAAACATTGCCCCAACTTCTTGATAAATCTGGGCAATTCTAGAGTTTGGGGCCTATGGATTTATTTGTATAAAATAAAAGTCAAAGATCCATGCTGAAGGATTTTTAAAAATGTTATTATGCTGTACCTGTAGGCAGGCTGGGGCACGTCCCTGCGGCTTGTTGACATCCACAGCTACCAGCTGCCAACCACCAGCAGCGTCTTCATGGAACATCTTTAAGACAAAGAGAGAGATGATTCAGAGATGTTGAACATGGAATACTGAGAACTCTAGTACTCTCTGCAGCTTTCTGTGTTTAAATATTACTGAAAATCTGTCTTCTTAAAGACTTATATTTAGATAATGAATCATTTTAGCTATGTTCATTTTAATACTAAAAACAAGTGAATAATAATAACACTCTTATGAACAATAGTAATAGCTTACATTTATCGAGCACTTGTTATATGCCATACAATTTCTGCCTTACACAGATTTTTGAATACATAATCTTTTAGATACTCTTCTATGCAGGAAAAATACTTTAGTATCTTAGCTGGTTATAATCATTATTTTTTAGCTCTGCAACAAAAGTGTAGCTAGAATTCTAAAGCATTATGTTTCATCTATTGAGTATATGTAAAAAGACTTTTAAAAATCTTAATTGATATTTCTCAGTGAATTAATTAAAAACATTCTCATGTCAAATAATAGGAGTTCACCTTCAACATGTGGCATGAGTGTGGTAGTATTTCAATGGTGGTAGACTGAGAGGGTGCTTAACTGACTTTGTGTAATTATTTTAACTAGGTCACAATTAATTTACTCAACAGAAACTTAATGCATATGTTTAGAAATGTACATGTCGTTTATATTGGCTTAGACGACTTAGAAGAGATAAAATTCAAGATGCTATTGGCCAACCTGGGATTCCTTCACTCAGGTGTCTAGGTGATAACCTTATGACACAGTCCACTCCCACTTAGGTTCTCATCTGTCAACATTATATCCAACTGGAAGACACTTCCCACATACCCTGTTCCTCAGTAATAGTAGTAGTAGTAGTAATAGTAGTAGTAGTAGTAGTAGTAGTAGTAGTAGTAGTAGTAGTAGTGTATGTGTGTGTGTGTGTGTGTGTGTGTGTGTGTGTGTGTGTGTGTGTGTTGGTTGGTTTTAATGGGATAAATTTTTTAAATAAAGACGCTAACCATAATAATTCACTATTTTGTTTCTGCCCAAATAAAGTTTCTTTTTTGGACACATAAACATTTTCATTGCTACCATTACTTGTGGCTTTATGTTGACCTGATCCCCTGTTATAAAGGGGAATCATTAATAGAAATCTGAGTGGCATAGCACGTGGATCATTACCTTGGCGCCATAATCATACTTTCAAACACTAGCCAGAGAGATTGCAGTTCATTTTCAGGAAGAAAAGTTTTCTTTGTATCGTGATTGCAACAATGGGAAACAAGTGCCTAACCTCACAGGTCAAATATCTAGATTTTAAGTGAAACGACTGAGGTACATTTACACAAAGATTCTTTGACCAAAGATGTCATCACAAATTGTCAGTCCCAGCTGTCTATTGTAGAACTCACCTTCTCTTTAGAATAAAATAAAATTTAAAAGCATTTTTTGGTGGTAGAACCAACCATATCATTCATGAATGGGCTTATTCTGAGAATATAGACTAGCTGGGAAACAAACCAGTTAAAGTAAACTTTAAAGACCCTCTTCAAGATTCTGGGATTCTCTTTTTAAGGGCAAATGTCAAAACCTATGCTGTCAGTCACCAGCTAAGAACACTCTGCCAATGCCTCCTGTACTGTCTTGTCAAGGCACAAAGCACTCCTGGGGCTAATATTTCCTTTCATTGGTGGCAGACTAATTTTCTATGCTAAATTATTTTTCTCCAGCAGACCAAACTCAAATGAATCAATTTAACTGTCAGCAAAAGTGTTCTCTGAAGGTCATCCCTGTGTTTGAAATAAAGTAACAGAAATGAAAAAGTGTCTCATTTTCTTTGGAACCCAAATCATACAACATTTAAATTGGTTAATATGACTATAGTTCTTTGAGATAGAAAGTAGGCTAGCCAACAGAGACAGGAATCCCAAGGGGCTCAGATCTCTGGGGAGGTTGCTGGGTATGACTGTGGTCATTCTTTGTTTGTCTTCCAAGTCAGGGCATTTTTATGAGGACCAGTTCCTACCCGTTCCTAAAAGTTCATTTTGACCAGGTGACTACATACTAGCTCCCCCCCCCCCCCCCCCCGCCAGGATGTGAGCAGAGCCTTCTCATTTTTCCTGTATTTCTTTTCTGCTGGCTTGAATATAGATGTGAGAGTTACAACTGTAAGAGGTATCGTAGTCTTCTATGCAACCATGAGAAGGGAGACTGTGCTAAATGGAGCAGAAAGGTGATGGTGGTTGGGTGAGGATTGGCTCATTGGCAACCTGAACCATTGAGCCAAACTCAACTGATCTCCTTCAACTTTACCCAGAAAGGACACAAATCTATGTTACCTAAAGACTTATATTCAGCATTTGACCTGTATAGTAGAATATAACATAGGTGGTTTTAGTTAAAATGTTGAGTGGTTCCTATGTTTTAATCATGTGACTTTTGTCTTCTGATTATATCACTAAAGTGTTTATTATGTTTACTATTAAGCACTTAGAAATGTGGATGAGAAAAACATTAACAAATATCCCAAGAGATAGCCATTACTGACATTTTAAACTTTAAAGAATTTAACACATGTGTGCATGCATGCATATGTGCACACAAACACACATGTATACATACATACACACATGCACACATATGCAGACCCCACATGAGATCTTTTTTTGTACTAGTAGGTTGTCCATAGATTTTCATGCCAATAAAGTTCAAATATTATTTTACCACTTTCTATTTATTCCAACTTAGTACATTATCATCAATAACAAAATGCAAGAGTTTCAGAATTTGTTTTGCAGTCGTGAAGATTGAACTCAGGGTTTTTCTCAATGCAGACATTTACTTTACCACCAAGCTACATCTCCATCCCTATCCTTATTTTTTTTTCTATACCTTCCAAAGAATCTTCAAATATAATTCTTTGATTATTGTCCAATAATCTGAGGACAAATTCATAGAACTTGATATGCTTAATCAAATAGTATGCATGTTTTAAAGACTTTGGTAGCTATTGCTTGACTGTTGTGGTGGTTTGAATGAAAATGGTCCCCATAGGCCCATATGAAGAGGCACTATTAGGAGATATGGCCTTGTTGGAGAATGTGTCCCTGGGGAAGGGCTTTTAGATTTCAGTGTCACCTCCTCTTTCTGCTGCCTGCAGATCCAGATGTAGAACTCTCAGCTCCTTCTCCAGAACCATGTCTGTCTGAGGGTCACCATGCTTCCTGACATGATGGCAATGGACTAATCTCTGAACCTGCAAGCCAGCCCCAGTTAAATGTTTTACTTTATAAGAGTTGCTGTGGTCACAGTGTCTCTCCACAGCAGTGGAAACCCTAAGACACTGTCTTCTAGGAAAGATGTTCCAGTTACTATTGAGAACCGCTGGTAGTAAAAGTCCGTGAGAGTATACAGCAGTGAACTAGAGTTCAGAAGGTCAACCTATCAGAACTAAGGTTTCTGTTAGAGGAAATATCTGATAAGGACCTTGCCAGCCAGCAGTAGGTGTTGTCTTCTTATGAACAGGGAATTTCGCATGGAACTAAAACAGAGAGGACACATTGGCAATGGCCTGCAGTAGCTAAAACAAAAGGAGGAAGGATCTCATAGTGAGTGAAAAATGAAGGCTGGGCAACCTGAATGGAGTCTCATGTTATCTACAATCAAACAAGACAATTAAACTGTCCATCTTTGCCATTTTTTAACCTGCAATGTGGAAATAATAATAGTACCCACTTCATAATATTGCTACAGTAATTAAATAAGGCAGGTTGTAGTGTCAGTATACTATGTTCAATGCCACTGTTGATATAATGGAGTGATTGCAAGAAGATGCTATCAATTAGTGGGAGGGACATTATCCATCACAGTATAATGGGCATCCATGAACATGCCCCTCTTAGTACAAGCATTTGGGAAAGCATGAAGATTTCAGTCCTGTGAATTAGCTCAGGCTTGTTCATTTGAAAATGATAGACTTTTGCAATGGGCAGCTTGATTTACAAATTAGTTAAGAATAATCTTGTTGTCTGTGGACAAAATATCATTCCAGCCATCAGGTTATCCATTGAGGTAAGGTAAAAGAAATAATACTAGGAGCAGGGGGAATCTTGAAAAATGAATTAAAATCCCAAATCTAAGATATGTATATACATGTACATACACACATACTGTGGAAAAAAACTATTTTGAAATTGTTCTGCTCCTTTTTTAATTAAGTGTTTAAAAAATAGATTATTTATTAAAATCATGAGCATGGACATCTGGCTCAATTTCATTAACAAATATGTTTGGTCCATGAATGTCAGTACACATGATACCAGTGCTCAAGAAGCTGAAGCAGGATTGCTGTATGATCAAGCCTGCCTGGGCTATGGAGTGAGACCCAATCTCAAAATGAATTAGAAAAAAAATCAACAAAAGAATACATTTAGTGAGTCAGTCTCACAAAGCTTAATTTTCACTCCTTACTTCCCATGGTGAATGCTTCATCCATCCCATGGCTTCTCACTGCAAAGAGCTCAATATTATACCACTCTGGGACAGCCCTTCTCTGAGCTGCATCCATTAACTGCTTCTCACACATCTGAGTAATATCTATTCATGTGGAAATTGCTGGATTTGGGATACTAAGCAATTTTTCCTCAAGTTGAGCATTAGGTTATATGTAGTGTTTCTTTTCTTTTGGGTGAGCCAATTCTTTCCATTTTTTGCTCATGCGTCTTTCATTTACGTCTCTCTGCTTTTCTTGCTGAGTACCGCACATCTTTACAGAAGTTGATTTCGGCATATTCTAAGGATGCTGACAGGAAGGCAAAGAAGAAACAACTCAAAATCACCCCTTTACTTGCATCAACTCTACCTTATCTGTCTTGTAGCTTAGCTAGAGAATAATAATTCAGACAGCGTCTGTCGGCAACAGCGCTCAGTCACAGATGAAAGTCTCAGGAACACTGTTCAATTCAGAAAGCACAGTGCTTATTTGCCAGAACTCTAACAGGATGCCATTGGACCATGGATCCTTTATAAAATTTAGGTATTCATGGTCTGCCTTCTTTGTGTTCTCTCTTGGTACACAGAGAACAAAAGTGGTCAGCACGGCCCTGGGCTTTGATGGGTCCTTAAGCTTTATTCTGGACAAAGTGAAACTAGCTTATCCTTAGCATGAGCCAATCTAGGTGAAGAGACGACAGGTGTCTAACTAAAGTGAGGTGTTCAGTACAAGATGTGAAGGTCTGAATTAAGGAACTGCTGCATATAAAGCTTTCCTAGCTCATATCAGCACATATTAACATCCAGTGTTAGGGTCACACCTCTAAAAATGATGAAATGAGAAATTATATGGTGGACTAACAGAAGGTACATTTTGTAACAGGAATGTGAACCTTTTGTCCTATATACCAGTCCATCTCTGAGTATGTGACAATATTTATCCACACCAAGAACTATGCAGGCAGAGTCACTGGTCCCAGCACAGCTCAGGCAGATCCATGATTAGGAATCTGAAATGATCCCTTTCAGTTTCCTTTCATTTTGCTGTTGCACACCATAGCATGCTATGCACAAAAGCTTTGAAATCTGTATTTCCTTAATTTGCTTCTATGTGGCTACTCAGAGACATTTGGTAGTGACCATTCAAATGAAAAAAAAATATTACTTTGATAGTTTAAAGAAAACTTTTTTATCATGGATTCTACTTTTCCTCTGAAATATCAGTGCCAATACTTAGTGAACTGTCTATGTCCAAAGGTCTACTATATCCTCATCAGATACACATGTGTCTAAGTATATATACATATGTACATTTCTACTGTCATGGTTGTCATTGGAAGTTCACATACTTAGTGACATTGCCAAGTCCAATATTCCCAGTCTTCTTTAACTCTTTGGTGAGAAAAACACATTGAACATAAGTTTCCTACATCATAGATAAAAGAAATGACTTTATGTCCCAAAACCTGTGTGCCATATAGGAATCATCATGATTTTACCACTTTAGAGCCTATTTTGTCAGAATTAGACCCTTGTGATTTAGTGCCTTAAACCAATAAAAGAGAAGTCCAGCCTCTGAGTCTGGTCAGATTTTACAAATCTAACAGTCACAACAAATGTTCTGTCTCCCTTTTGTACACATAAAAAGCATCTGGGACCTCTTAGAAGTGGTGACTGAGAGGTGGGTGGAGCCTGAGGCCAGTTGCTAGGATACCTAAGTGGTATTTTACCAAGAGGCAGCCTGCAGGAGCTTTGGTTGCTTAGCAACCAGGTCCTCAGCCATAGCATTTTTCTTAATGAAGGTTTTTTTCACAGTTCTCTGTGTGATTACCTCTGCTGAACATTCAGGCGCATTGCCTCTTGAATTCCTGACTTATGCCTCCACATTAAGTGCAATTTTGCATCAAAATAATTTTGTATGACTTTGTTCAAAATTTTCACATTTTGTCTTCTGTTATAACTGCTAGCTGGTTTGGTGCTTTACTTTTCCAGCTGTGATTTTTATCTGTCAGAGTTACTTAATAAGCAGAATATGGTTTTAGGGACATTTTAGGCCATCGCCTGTGAGCACTGCACGTAAGAGCTGCATTCACAGTTTTATGTTCCATTTACATCTCAATGTCTGTCACAGAAAACGTGCCTGCCAAGAGGCTGTCACCTCAGGGAAGACCTGAAACTGTTACACTTCATAGTAAGCTAACAGGGACCAGACAAGGAATAAAAGCTTCCTGAGTTGATTCCTTGAAAGTACCATGACATGGCATCTGTGACTTAACCTATGTAGCATATTAATTTCTTTTCAGGAAATTTGAATTATTTTTGTCAAACTCGAATAATAGTGACATAATTTCACTTGTAACAAAGGTTGAGCAATTCTGATATCTAAGGTATCATAAATGTCAGCTTCCTATGTTCAATGACACTTGAACATAGGATTGCTGAAAGTTCAATAAAAAAGTCTTCAATATAAAATGTTCACTTTCCACCAATAGAGCTATATAATTATTTGCAAACAGATTTTTTTCATAATTTAATCTCAAAATAATTGTTAAAATCATTAAATTGTTTCATTATTAATTCTGGATTTTTTCTTTTTCTCTCCTTTTATTCATTCTAGAAGATATGCAAGCCTGCCTTTCCTGTTTCTAAACAACAAAATGTGAAAACAAAAATAAATAAGTAAATAACAGGATATCAGAACACCTGATACATAGTTGAATGCTCTGTTGCTTTTGTGATGTTTCATGTTATCTCTAACATTTTGGGAGCTGGAAACCATACTGAATATATGATGACTTCTCAACAACCACAGTCATGCAGTGGGGACTGAGGAGTCTTCTTTATACTTTTTTGTACCTTGATTAGTTTGTTCTGAATTAAATACATCTACAACACCAACACTTCTAATCCTTCATATAAGGACCACTGTATAGACTTGTGGTTACACTAAAAATGGGAACTTTCCATTGTTATATTTACTCGGTAGGCCTTTAAGGACTTGTGGTCTTGGAATCAAATCAAAGATCTATAATAAACATTGTTGGTAATTTTGGTTTTGTGTTGAAGCCACTCATGGAACTTTTAAGGAACTAGATGACCTTCCTCACACCACAGCAAAGGTCTTGGATGACTATTCTGGTTTTGGACCTCTTCATCTGTATTTTCAAACCACTCTCCCACTGTACCATATTGTAGCATCCCATTCCAGGAGCATTCTCTGAGGCTTTACTGCTTTGAGGATAGGATGTGCCTAAGGCTGAATGGACTATGATCATCTCGTCGGAAAGATACCTGTGTGGTTGCAGTGGAAGTTGTGCTGCTCCGAGTTCCCCACATTTGTTGAAATTGTACTCTGATTTCTGCAAATGTCTCAATTATGACAGCAATAAACACATTCTGAAAGGAAATGACAAACCACATTTACCAAACATTGGAGATGGAGAAGCCTAGTGATCAATAAAACCAAACAAAAACAAAAAACACATGTTAAACATCACAAAATATACACACTGTGAGCACATTTCTTTTCTAGTACCTTAACAAGCCAGGCAAGGAAGAAAATCAGAGTGATGAAGTAGAAGTAGGAACGCCAGCGGGGGAAGCTGTCGATTGCTCTGTACATGAGGAACACCCAGCCTTCCTGAGATGAAGCCTCGTAGACTGTGAATATACTCGTGCCTGTCAAGATAGGACAGCAGATTGAATCGCCATTGGCTTTTGAAATGAGAAAATATTTCTCAGATAATCAATAGTTATCCACACTCATTGTCTCCATAACACAAGCTCTTCTAAAAAGGATTAAAATTATGTGTGGCATTTTGCAGTTCTTAGAATTTTGGTAAAGTTGTGTCTGACTTCAAGCCAGGGTAATTTCAGTATCACCAACAACAGAGCAGCTTTATATTATGTCTTTAGAGGTTTAAGGCATTTGGCACAGGGAAAATAAAATAAACATTGAAACATTGAAAATAGGTAGAGGAACACTACAAAAATTGTGCAGCACAGAGACTCAGTACTTGGGACTTGGCACTTTGAAGGTGCTCCACCTTTAACCAAAATGGAGTAAGTCTGAGAATTTGGTTGAATTTGGAGTCATTTTCTCACTGGGGAACTTAACTACTTCAGGCCCTGGAAATTAACTTGGTAGAACTCACCTCAAGCTTCATGACACTTAGGTGTGGGACTATAAATTGTCCTCTAATGCTTTGCTTTATTAGGAACTAGCATCTCATTGAACACTCTCCTGGTAATGACAATGAAGTTTAAAATATCTGGCTAGCTATAGAACACCCAGTTTAAGAGAACCTGAGATACTGAACGGGAAAAGACATATTTTGTCCTGTCAACACAATGAGATGTTTTACGGAGAGTAAAGCATATTGATATTAAAAGACTTATTCAAGGATTCATAATGATATTTTGGAGAATACGAATTAACACAGTCACTTTGGAAGAAGTTTCTAGATATTTAATTGACAAAACCATTCCTTTAACTCAACGACCTTTGTGTACACATCTCCTGCTGTGGTGAGGTTTAACTGGCAATTTCTGTAAGACCTTGACAATGATATATGATGAGTTCTCAACACATTTCAGTCACCACCATCATATAGAATAGAAACACCCAGTTCAATAATGCATTGTAAGAAAACATAAAATCTGCTATGTACTTAAAGCTATTTATAAAATGTGATGTGTATTGTTCATAACACTGATAGATATATGGCTCCAGTAAGTTCAATCACCATGAAGGACTTAAATTATTATGAAATATAACCAATATCCACCAATGAACATTCTAATCATAAGAAGCAATTCAATGATGATATTTATGTGTCTGAATGACCACACTAAGAAGGCTTGGAAGAGTCTGATGGGCCTCATCATGTCTGTTTTTGGAGGAAGAAGGGTGACCATGAAGGAACACAAAAGCATTCAGAGCCAATGTATCTATTTACATTGTACAAATGGAAATATGATGGAAAATCCCTGAAAATGCAGACAGTGAGAAACAGAGGCATGAAAGAAAAGCAGAGAGAAGGAAAACAGTCTTATTTGGTGAATTTTTACTACAAAATCACTTTATGTAGATTTCTTTTGTGCAGAATGCAACTTGCTTTATGTGGTGCCTCTATTTTTAAGTGCAGTTTTTTAGATTTATGTTTAACATATATAATTGGCTTGCATATTTATGGGGTATGGTACAGTATTTTAATACATACATGTAATATAAAGTGAAAGTAATTAGCATTGACCTTTCTTTTATCTATTTGAGAGAGAAAAATTAACCATTGACTGGGGAGATGGCTCAGCTGATAAGGATGCTAGAGGCAGAAACCTGATGATCTGGGTCCCATTCCTGGAACCAGTGTGGAAAAGTCTGATACAATGGTGGCATCTGTAATACTGGAACTCTTGTTTTGAGGTGGTAGGAAGAGACAGGAGAACTGCCCAGAAGCTCAGGGACCAGTCAACCTTAGTTCATTGACAGAAACAAGAGAGTCCCTGTCTCAAAACAAGGTGGAAGGAGAAAACTGCCTCCCAAGTGTTGTCCTTTGATCTCCACATGTGGATTGTGTTATGTATCGTTATTACATTACACACACACACACACACACACACACACACACACACACACACACACACATACAAACACACTCTTGTTTTCAGCCATAGTTATCAGTATGCCATTGAACATTAGAAGTTACTTCTAGTGGGCTGCACACATCTGTTACTGCCCAACAACCTTTAGAGGTTATTCTATTGTCTACTTCTGTGAGACTGACTTTGTAGCTTCCATGTACAATTAAGAATATGAGGTATACAAGCTTCTATTTTAAGACTTTTATTTTTACTTTGGTAAGTTATTGCCATAATAGTTGGCATTTAGCTAAGGAATTCTCTGTGTTTTTAGGTAGAGATATGGGGAAATAGTGACAAGGTCAAATATTATCAACTATTAACTACCTTTTGGAGAGAAGGAAACTGAAGATTGTTAGTTATCAAATATCTTGAGCTGAAACAGTGATAGGACCAGAATTTGAACTCACTTATCAGGTCACACACCTGAAACTTTTTTTTCTAATGTCATGTTCTATTTTTTTCTTGCTTGAGATTAGACTGGAAGAATAAATTGTTTTCTATTGCTATCTTTATTTGAACAAAGTCTATTCTTTTATGGATGATAATGGATAAGTTTATAATATATCAAAGAACTTGTACAAGATGACTTTCACACACACACACACACACACACACACACACACACACACACACACACACATACAAGGCTGAGACCTGAGCAGCACAGACAAGCAACAAAATGCCAGCAGAAAACAGTAACTACACTGCCGGTGCATGTTCTGAACACGTGTAGCACTTTTACCCATGTAGACTTAATACAAAAGACAATTTTAATACAAACAATTTATATCCCCTTATTTCTTCTGGCTATTGAAGGGAAACAGAAAAATGGCTATGGAAATCCATTATGAGCCACTATTAAAGTGTAACAGCTTCACCTACAGTGCATTTTCCGTTAAAATGGGGATTGTCAATGTAAGATTAACTCCTCAATCTCTCTGCTCAAGTCTATCTGTATTACATCTACAGTGAAGATGCCATTTGGAATTAAGGGAAAAATAGTATTTGCAACATGTAATCTTGATGCTTTCCCTCCACTTTTCCTCATTCAGCAAAGGGAAAAGCTGGAGTCAGTAATAACCCTCAGTGCAGTTCAAAAAGCAGGTGTGTTGATAAAATAGAAAACTGAAAATATCACAAAACGACTGCAGGACCATGGTGACTGCTTAAAGAAATGTTTCCAGCTACATGTAAACTTCACCAGGTCAGATGGCTTTGAGGATGCCACATCAGGTTGTGGGGTCAAAGGCGAGAAAGTGCAACACTTCTCCTTACCCTCCTGCATCTGGCTTTGCAAAACACAGGAAAGAAAAACACTTCTGAAAAGGTTTTCAAAGGGTTGACTAGGATTTAAAGTAGATACAAGTGAAATGCATGGACTCATTTTCCATGGCTAGTACTGGCCCTGGGGCAAGGAGGCTATTCCTGTTCACTGGGGCCTCTGTGTTCTGCTGTCTATCTGTCCCAAGTTGCTTGCCTATGGCTTCTCATCAATCTCCTCTTCAGCTATCCAGGGGACTCAGCCACTTTGCCTCCAAGGAACATAAGGTGACAGTCCCCATAACTCCCAAAGAGACATAAATTCTGTCAGCTCACTACTATGACCACCTTGATCTTAAAATTCATTTGTTTCTGTTCTGGGCACTAAGAAGTACTGAAGAAATATCAATAAGTTAAACAATGATCGTATTGTCTGTGATTGTGTATGTGTGTGTACATTGTATTTGTGTTTACACATATATGCATGCCTATGGAGGCCGGAGGTCAAGCCTGAGGGCTGTTTCCCAGTAGCCATCCTCCTTGATTCTTGTGGTTTTGTTTGTTTATTTATTTATTTTTTTGAGACAGCCCCTCACTGGACCAGGTCTCCTCTGTATGCTAGGCTGGTTGGCCAGTGAGCCCAAGAGATCAGTTTGTCTCTACCTCCCAGGACTACCATGCCTGACTTTTTTCATGGGATCTGGGTATGAAACTCAGGTCCTTGTGCCTATGCCTCATGCACTTTACTGACGGAGCTATCTCCACAGCCTCTTGATCACGTAGATCTTAAGAGATATAAAAACACTTCTCAAATATTTGCTTTCTGAAAGAAAAATCAGTTCTTGCTTAATGTGATTATTTCACAGATAATTTAGAAGCAAATGGAATGATCTTATAGTAAGTGTACTACCTGATCTTCAAATATAATTTAAAATATGTGCATACATACATACATACATAATCTTCAAAGCCCATAATCTTCAAAGCCCATGCTCCACAAAAAGAGGAAACATGGGGAAACATTGATACTTAGAAAGTATTTTATTTAGATATGCTTCATGGTATTTTTGGTCAATTTTCATTATGAAAGTATAATTTCTTGCTAAAACAGCCACATTTTTGTTAAATGAATAATGTTTCTATGATAGTATCTGGGAATATAATGCGTTCTATTGTGGAAATAATAAAGCATGTTCCAAAAACACTCTGGTATTCCAAATCCTTCAGGCACATATTAAGGTTGTATAAGAAACAAAATTACATTAATCACCCTTGGCTGATCATCTCTAATTCCATTCCCTCTCTTTTGATTTCTTCCACCTATGCTTTGAGTTTATCGTAAAAGAACCCAAGTCTCCATGTAGATGGTAAATAGTGACCTTGGAACTTTCTGTAGAGGATCTCTGCATTAGGATTTAGTACAGCATGTTTTTATAGCCTGAATACAGGTATATTTCCATCTGCTTTGATTATCTTTAGGATTGTATGTGTTGCTTTCCTGTCTTAATTATTTATTTTTATGTATTATTTATTCGTGTGTGTGTGTGTGTGTGTGCACGTGTGTTTTGTGTTTGGGTGGTATATGTGTGCACCATTGTACACTCAAACAGAGGCCAGATGAAGATGCCTGGTTTCTTCAGCTATCATCACACTGCCTGATTTTTTGAGACATATGGTCTTTAACTGAATTGGAATCTTGCCTCTTTGACTAGGCTGTCTGGCAAAGGAACTCTGGGGATCCAGTTGTCTCTGACCCACAACACTGGAATCATAGGCATGCTAGACTACACCTGCTTTTACATTGGTGCTGAGGATTTGAACTCATGTCCTCTTGCTTTTATAGCAAGTAGTCTTAGCAATTGAACCATCTTCCTACCCCAGCCTACTTCTACTGATTCTTTTCTTCATGAAAAAAGGGTAAGAAACTGTGTTTGGGGAATATTCCTCTTTGTTTTTCATAACTATGAGATACAAAAGCACATTAAGTCATTTTTAAATGAGATACATACAAAATTGTGGTAATGACTAATAAACAAAACAAAAGCAAGCAAACAAACAAGCAAACAAAAAACTACATGCCCTGGGGCCACCACTAAAACATATTCAGACACAAAGTATCTGTGGTTTTGTTCTATAGTGGAAAGCATGGTTTTTAATATTGTTTCTACTCTAAAGGTTCATGCTCTGGAACCTTGGTCCTCAATGTACTTTATTAAGAAGAGGAGGAATCTTTAAGAAGTCAGGGTCAATGCATGGTAACTAGGCCTTTGAGACCCTCAGAAGGGATTAAAGTAGTTCTCAAGGGACTCTGTTCATTTTCAGTATACTGATTTTCATAAAGAGCACTTCTGACTCCTGTATTTCTCCAGCTGTCTGCCTCATCACATGAGCTTTCTCTCTCAGAAGAGCTCCCTCCACTATGTTGTTGCCAAAGGAACACTCACCAAGTCCAACCAGATGAAGCCGCTTTATCTATTATGCTATTGAAGGAATGTGGGAAATTGGAGTTGAGAAAAACTTGAGATAACACAATGAAGTCTTGGTCTGCATAATTACTTTCACCTTCACAGATTTCCTAGAGGAGCCAACAGATCTCATTTTCAGCCATATGTGTTAGCTTCTCAGCATTTAGACACTCACTTACCAAGTCTTAACTCCTCCAATGGCATGCCACATCCTGCTGCAGCCCACCCAGTCTTTGGTCAGGCAATACCCTATTCCACTGTGTGTCAGTTAGAAATCTCCTGTCAGCTTGGGGAAGCACAGCAAACTATGGACATCTGGAGAATCCACCCCCTCAGCTCTGCCTGTGACTCACCCTTCAGTCACTAGGTCAGGGTACTGTGGGTACTTGTTTTTCTCTTTGGTTTTTGACCCTTCTAATCTACATTCCATGAAATAGATCTGACTGTATGTCCCTTCCCATCTGTGAGGAGAAGTTCATCTCTGTAGAGGAGAAAGTTGGGGTCGGGGGGGGGGGGGGAAATGAAAACATTCTTGTCCTTCAAGCATCAGCTTCCCTAAAACTTTTCTAAACTGTTTTTATTTGTTTGTGTTTGTTCTGTCTTCTCCTCCTGTTCTTACCATTTTCATAGATGAGCTGATTGACTTTGAGTCTTGGAATTCAGGGTTTCAGCAAACTCCTTAGTTGGAAATGAGAAACAACCATTACACCTTCCCTTCTCACTGCCCATAGATGGATCAGCCCCTTCATAAGCTGCTTGAAATCCATAGACAAGAAAAAGAAGCATAGATAAATCTCAGTCCTGGCCTTCAAATACATGGTTATTTTCTCAACTGCATCTTCAAGGACTAAATAAATCTTTAAATGTGATCAGATTAGAGAGTATAGGTAAAGCCCCTGACATTTGAACATTTTTGTTCTGTTCAAGATAGGGTAAGCCAGGCTTGGTCTGGCTTTCATTCCCTTTGATACATTTATATGTATAAATAAGACCTGTTTCATTCTCCAAGGAATTTCTATTGTTAAATTCCAGAATGGTTCAATAGAGCAAGGTTTCCATTAAACTATAGAATCAATAGACAAAATAATTTGAAGGAGCACTTATCAAAGCCGTATAGAAGGTAAGTTCTACTGTAAGCTTGGACTTAGATCTAATTCCACAAGGTGTCTATGGGAATTAACAACATTCATGAAAGGAGGGCCATGGATCATTTTGTTTGGTTCTCTAATGCAGAGCTCTTCAGCTTTAGTGTGAGAGGCTTTGGGAAAGGATGATGCTCTCTGAGCAGGCCTGACCTAAGCATTGCGGAGTAAGTGAAGTATGTCATCTTTGATCTCTTACCCACTAGGTTTCAGCAATACCCAACCTCAAGATTATAACCAAAAATATCTCAATACATGATCATTTATTAAAAAAAAACTAGGAGAAAATGATTTTTAAGTTCTTGCAATTAATTATCATTATTACATTTTATTTAGTGTGTGTGTGTGTGTGTGTGTGTGTGTGTGTGTGTGTGTGTGTGTGTGTGTGAGTGTGTGTGTGTACATATCACAGCACACAAGTCGAGGTCAGAGGAAAACCTACATAAGTTATTTTTCTCTTCCTCTACCCACATGTGTCTTGGGGACTAAACTCAGGTTGTTAGGCTTGTTAGCAAGCACCTTCACCCACTAAGTTATCTTACCAGCCCAGCTCTTGTAATTTAATAATGATTGTTCACATATTTTACTCAAGATGTAGTTCAGTAAAAGAAAGTTTGTGCAGGATACACAAGGCCCTGGATTTGATCTCCAACATTGGGGGGTGATTTAATTAAAAATTTAGAATAAAATTTCTGTTATTTGAATAATATAAGTAGCATAAATATTTATATAACTCAATTATACTAATGCTGTTTTTTTCTTTGACTCAATATGATGCATTGATATTTTCATGGACAAACACAGAATACACTAACTCTGAACCCACATTCTTGGGAGCATGAACAGCATCCTGATTAACAGCCCTCAGCACAGGGGCATGCTGCTCTTTACATAACCCAAACAGCCACAAACAGATGTGTAGCAAAGTGGCTGCTTCCCTAATTCCACTTTAACCGGATTATAACTTGGAACTCAAGGCCACTTGGTTTTAAAAATCTATACTTGAATTTATTTTTTTAGTTTGGTGACTTTTCAGTGTCCTATCCTCTAGTCATCTGCCTGGGTGTGATGTCAATTCACTCATCCAGATTCAGCCACAGACTTAAATAACATTTAAGGCCAGTGGTCATGGTATGGATTACTTTCTATCATGTTGTTTTTCCCCTAGCAAACTGTCCCCTCCTCAATTCAATATTTGTTGTGTGTGTGTTATTGTTGTTGATGATAACATATGCATGTATGTACATATGTTTATGTGGAGGTTCATGCATCTTTGCATGGTTGTGTGTATGCTAGATATGGATCTGGTAATATTCTTTTTTTTTTTTTTTTTTTTTTTTTTTTTTTTTTTTTTTTTTTTTTTTTTGGTTTTTCGAGTCAGGGTTTCTCTGTGTAGCTTTGCGCCTTTTCCTGGGACTCACTTGGTAGCCCAGGCTGGCCTCGAACTCACAGAGATCCGCCTGGCTCTGCCTCCCGAGTGCTGGGATTAAAGGCGTGCGCCACCACCGCCCGGCGGATCTGGTAATATTCTTATATTTTTCCCCTCTCTACCTTATTCTTTAAGTCTGAACTTGGTACTCATTGATTGACCAGACTAGCTAGTCAGTGATCTCTGGAGCCCACCTGTCTCTGCCTGCCTCCAGCACTGGGGTTGCAGACACACACACTGCCATGACCAGCATTAACTGAGGTTCTGGGGATCTGAACTTAAGCTTGGCCACCATCTCCCAGACTTCAACATTTATTTCCTCACATGAATTCACAGTACATACTCAGGTTAATAGGATCCCTGGTGATGGTAAATCCTCCTATCGTGAGACAATTGTAAAAGAGAGAGAGAGGTGTCTATTCTCTTTTGTTTGCTTGATTTTTGTTGTTTTTGAGATAGTGTCTCCTACAGTCCAGGCTTGCCTCAAATTCCTTATCCTCTTGCCTGAGTGCTCAGATTATTGACACATACTATCATGCCTTGAGGGCAAGATGTGTATTCTTAAGGCTGGCATCTTTACTAAATATAATAAAGCTTTCTAACTAATGCTGGCTGTATTTACTTTCAGGAAATGAGAATGTTAATGCAGGGTATTATCAAGACGAGCCATACTAAATTGCATAAATTTATTGAACAATGTATCAGCTAAAATTAGATTATTTGAAATGATGTCACCTTTTGAATTTTTTTGTAATGAATGATTTATCCTAACAAAGGAAACCTTCATGAACAATGTGTTCTATTTCTTGAAATCATGTTTAACTTGACTAACTCAAGTATTTTCCCTGTGATGTAACCTATAATAGACTTACATAACCTCATAATGATAATTATCATTAACACAACTGTTCTACATACTCAACTACCAAGTACTATGCACTCAGCTTAGAAATTGTCACTTAGCCATCAAAACAGCAAAGCAAGCTGAAGCAAAACAAGATACTTTTAAAATCTATTACTCCTGATTGTGTAACAAACACAAAAGAATTTAGTTTATCCTAGACACTTAAAAATATACAGAGAGGGGGGGTAGCGATATGGCTCAGTAGTTAGGAGCACTTGCTGCTCCTCGCGAGTACCTGGGATTGGTTCCAAGCACCAACATGATGGCTCACAACTATCTGTAACTCTAGTTCTAGATGTCCAACATCCTCTTCTGGCCTTTGTGGATACCTGCACTCAAGTAGTACACATATGTACACTCAGGAACATACACATAAAATCAATCAGTCTTTAAAATATAAATCTAGTGTTTCTGAGTTATACTTAGTTTTTTGATGATGGCACAGCTGTGTCTCACTGTTGAAATAAATAAGTCATCTGAAACCTTTCAGTCTACAGCACTAAAATTTTGCAATAAAATCAGACTATATAGAAAAATGAGTGTATATGTTTACATATACTTTCTAAGTTAAAAATCTTGTAGTTAATAAAATTTATTAGTTGGAAGATATTGCTTTAGACTTAGAAACTGACAAGACTTCCCCATTATGAATAGAAAATCTCTTTAGAAAGGAATGAGATCTTTAGTGGTTTTATTCACACATGGAAAAGAAGTGTTGACATGGGTGGATGCTGACATTGGCAGGGGAGTTTGGGTATTAAATTAACACCATTCCAGAGATGTCAAAGCCATATGCCAATGCAAATACTTTCTGCTTTCAGTGCCTGGGTACTTTCCAGGTAGATGGAGAGTTTCCTTGGGGTACAGAGAGAGTAGTACTTCTAGGCACCCTTCTGTTTGCCTTTGAGGAGCAGTGGCTTCAGATCAAAAGGGCTTCTTGGGACTTGTTTTCCACTATTTGACTTAATGAACCCACACTTACCACAACTCAAGTTCTTTTCCCTTTTCTAACACTCCAAGTGTCCATGATTTCATATTTATATAATGTTGGATTAACCAGGTCACCATGCTGGCCTTGGAATTCTCTTAGATTCTCCATGGCAATCTTGATACTTGCTTGCTACCACTACAGCACCAAATCACTATTAATTAGAAACTTCTATGTTTTCTCAAAGATCAAGCAGGACAATTACTTGAAATACTTTAGCTTTGCCACCAATTTTTGAAAGATTTATTAGGAACTAGTTAAAAGAAACCCAGACAAAGAAGCCAGGGCTTGATCGTTACAATGTAAGAATTTCATTGCAACTCAAAAATTAGGACCAGATATTTGAACACCTTTGATTAAAATGAATACTTTTAAAAAAGTGTGTAAAGTCTGCTTACGTTTAGTCTAGTCAGCTTGGCCCAATGCTAAGAATAGCAACAACACAGGAATTGAAAAAGACCTCAGTAGCACCAAGACTGAACTGTGGTAAAATTCTACTGGCTGACCCCAAGATGCAGAGTTAGAAGCTTTAGAGAGCCATTTGTTGTTTCTCTCCACCAATAACTTTTATTCTGTGTACCTCGACATCTATTTGTGTTTCTTCCAGATTTTTTAAACTAACTGTTTGGCAACACTGTACAAAAAACAATTAGTGAGAGGTAACAGGAGTGAAAGAGAATGAAGACAACTCATTCACAGAATTTGGTTCAAGTACCTCTTATATTATATCACAGCAAATAAAATCTGAGCCGAAGAGCTCTGGGCAACTGTGGTCTTACCTCTTTTTCTTAGAATGAAGTGTCTTTCTATGCTTTAATTAGGCATGTTAGCAAGACTGTTGTACCACACCAGAAACAATCTGGCCAGCAATTCTATCTTCTTATCAAGTGTTTGGACTGGGGACCCCGAACAACCATCAAGTATTTGCAGAACGGCTAATGAGATGGCATGAACTTGTTATTACTGCTCAAAAAGACAATAGAATATCATAAAAACCACTCTTGGAAATGCTAGTTAAGTCCAACACAGAGAAAAATGTGTCCGACAGATGAAGCATTTACTTAAACCTTTAACAATCTTTTATTTAATTAGTTATTCAGCAGGTATAGGTCATTATTCTTCTTCATCAATCAATGTAGGCTATTTCCACGTCTTTTGTAATGTGTGTGTGCGTGTGCCTTACAAATCAGTTTTAAATAAGTTGCTTAAGCTGTAACAACCACTATTTAAAAATACAAGAAAATTTTTGTAGTGATTTAAAGAGAAAGATTACTAATATTAATTTCTGATGTACTCACAGAGGGGTTTTAACAAACCCACATAACAAATTCATTCAATAAAATTAGCAAGGAGAGCACCTCAGCTTTCATCTCTTTCTGAGGAAATGGATCCAAATGTTTGTGTAAACCTATTGTTTGTTCATCATGTTTGTTTCCTGTTCTCTTAATAATGATGGGTATTTAGCAATTACAAATAAGTTCCTAATGTGACAGGTGTATGTCCTAATTCTCTCAAATTTGGAAGTGTTTGCTACTGCTCTATGGGCACATAGTAAATACCCAGCACAAATTAGTAAAGTTTAAAAGGACACAGGAATATTTTATCTTTTCTGTGCACATTGTGGGAAAGGTCTTCCATAAGACATTTACAATTTCTAGGAAGCAGCTTGTTTGGGGCCATCCTTGCTTGAACTTCATAGCCAGAAAATCACCTCAGTTTTTGTCTTGAGTCTTTACAGATGTGTGTATATATATGAAAATAATCAACCAATAGTAGACCAATAGAAGACCAATAGTAGTCTGAGTTTCATTAATGGTATCAAACCAGGATAATTCCTGGCAGTGAGTCCGAGTTTCCTCGTACTTTCTGAAGGACACCAAGAGAAGAACCATCCTATAAAATGTAGGTGCTTTTTATGCTTTGATACTGTATCAACACCCTGGAAGTTCATTCTCACCAGTCTCTTATAAAACTAGGTGACTGTGGCTTAATGAAGCTGAACTATATCTTTCAGTTGGACCAGGAAAACAAGCCTGCAGCTGTGTTGCAGTGATTCATGCTTGCTACCACAGACATGCCTGTCTCACTCTGCCATGCATGCCTGAAATGTCAGAACTTTTCCTGGCTTGGTTTTAAGGAATTTGAAAAAATTTCTGTCTGGTACATTTTGGGAAAGCAAAATTCTGCTTTTAAAAGTAGACAGTCCAGGCCAATGAGAGGCAAAGGGAGAGAGAGGAAATTCCTCTTTGTGCATTTTGATCAGTTACTTAGTGTTTGTTCTGAGGGAACATTTACCTGTCAACTATTCTTTCTGTGTTCTTTTGATTACTAACAAGACAATTGAGGAGATTTCAGTTATCCTCTGAATTTTCATCAACTTTTAAGATTTAAAACCTAAAAACAGCAAGCCTTTTCTTTTATTAATCTGTTGGACAAATCAAAACAATATAAAATTCAAAACTAGTTATTATTTAGTTTTTGGATAGAACTTTTGGGGATTCAGTAGCAACAAGTATTCTGATTATTGTATCATGTAACAAGTACAATTACTCAGGAAGTAGGATATTCAATAAAGAAAATATTTTATAAAAGTAAATTGGCTGTGATTATAATAAAATAGCTATTTTTGGAACACATTTGTAACTGATTTTGTCATGTCTTAAAAATTTAAAGTTTTGACAGACATTGCTTGTGTATCCCCCCCTCAAGACTTATTATATTGTCTCTTATTCCTTGGCATATGACTGCTCAGGTTGCTATTAAATATTTTTTTTGACATTTCCTATATAGAGGTAACTTTGAGACAAACTTTTTCCTCAAGAAAACAATTTCAGAGCCGTATATAGAAATGATTTTCCATAACCCATTTACCTTGTAGCAGCTGGAGAAAGTAACACCACAGAGACTTGGAGAGTATGCCCAATAATGGTACAACTGTCACACTAGTTGAGTTTCTGGGGCCAAGCTCAGGCATCTATTTTGTCTAAGTCAGTGGATCCCAACTACTGCATAGACTGATAGTCAAAGTAGCTTATAGTATTGGCTTAGTTCTCTCCAGTGGCTGATCCTCATAGAAATGTCAGTTGGGGGAGGAGGGAAGAGTACTAGCTAAAGACTAGTGTGCTGTTATTTTAAAAGCTCATATAAATGCATGGATCTGAATTAATAGTTCTGGGAAAGACGACAAGGCAAAATTCACAATGGCTTTCCACAAACAGCTCCCCTTTCACACAAAAATCATTCTATTAATCTTGTTGTAAGTTACTGGCAAGCCTAAATACAGAAATTCATATTTCATATAACCCCTTAACCCAAAAATGAATTCCCACCTTAGATCTAAAATAACAATGCAATATTTACAACTTAATGTCATATAAAGACCCATTTAAAATTTCTTGCAATGTTAAAAAAGACACTTTAAACATGGTTCATCAGTTTTTATAGATAACATTTGGTTTCTTAACTAATGGCAAGATTCAGAAAATGAAGTGGTAAATTATTTTTCAGAGAGTTGGACTCATTTCAAGGCTCTAAAAAGCTTGCCAAAAAGTTTTATTTCTTACTGAAAAAATGTTAACATAAATAAAGTAGTGAGAATAATACATCTGCAGACAAACAGGCATTCAGACACACATATACACACACCTACTTTTACACACAAAATCCAAAAGTACCAAAGTAAAGCAAAGCCACAGGAATTCACATATTTGGAAGGACCCTCAAGCCTGCAGCTTTTTATTCTAGGCCAGGAAATATGAGAAATATTTATTACAGGAACAGGAAGATTTTGACAAACCACTGCAAGTACTTTGACTCACACTAATGATCATAAAGATGGAGGGAGGCCTTCAGGAGTTAACCACAGCTGATCACATGCTCATTGGCCACTGCAGCTGACCGACCACCTATGCTTCCCTATTTATTTTCCGAAGATTCCTAAAGGATTGATCTTAATTTTAAGTAATACTACCTGTTAAGAGGAATTCAGAATCTGAAGCTTGGCAAATCTAAGCACTTTGTTCTTCTAGGAAATATGCTCTTCTCAGCTGTTGTAGGTTTTGTATTTTTGACAAAAGTGTCACTGACCCATTGCTGCATCAAAATCAATAACTTTCAAAGATTAAAACATGTGCCTCTTTCATTATTCAATGCTGATTTTTTTTTAAAAAAAAAATAAGCCTTGCAATCATATATATACAAGTAACTTTATACATACTGAGCAGGTTAGATTCATATATTTGGAATACATATACATACATATAATTAAAGAAACATAGGTCATGAATTTAAGAGAGAGGGTTCATGGGAATGAGTGGAGGAAATGATGTAATTATATTTCAATTAAAAAATTGAAAAGTAAATGAGGGAAAAATCTGTGGCAGTATTTTCAATGTAAACATGCTGCTATAACTTAACATTTTCTCACCGGGTGGTGGTGGCACACACCTTTAATCCCAGCACTCGGGAGGCAGAGGCAGGTGGATCTCAGTGAGTTCGAGGCCAGCCTGGGCTACAGAGTGAGTTTCAGGAAAGGCGCAAAGCTGCACAGAGAAACCCTGTCTCAAAAAACAAAACAAAAGATGAAGAAGAAGAAGAAGAAGAAGAAGAAGAAGAAGAAGAAGAAGAAGAAGAAGAAGAAGAAGAAGAAAAGCAGTAACTTAACATTTTCTCCTCAACGTGCTCTTCAGCGAACAACCAGTAACTTGATCATTCAGGCCCAACACTTGGTGTAATCCTTGTCTTTACACACACTCCATTGTTTATCTCTCAAAAGGAGTAGGCACAGCCACTCACAGCTCCTGCTCTGAGCCCCTCCTTTACCCTCGGTCTGAGGCACCATTATTTCTCTCACAGTAGGATAATGTCAGCATCTTCTACTTGGTGGCTTCAGCTATCATTTTCTTGAGTGTTCTTTATTTGACACGCAGATGGATTCTGACCAACACCCTCTCACCTCCACTGGAAATGGCTTCTATGCCATCCAGCTTATCTAAAGGACGAGGCCAGGCCTTACACTAACCTATAAGGGACCTTGGTAGGTCCCCTGCTGCCTTTCTGACTTCATGTTCTATCTTTCCTTCCTTGTTTCATTCAAGGTCCTCCTCTCTCATATTAGGAGCAGAGTATTGAACGTGCTTTCTAACCCAGAACTTGGCACTAGATGTCCCTTTGCTTTGCACACTCTCCCTCCAGAGACACTGCCGGTTTGCCCCTCCACAATCACTGCACTTTTAATTAAAGGAAGCATTCATGGCTAATTTTCATTGCAAAATTTCCTGGATTTAGAATCACCCGGGAGATGCAGAGCCTGTTAAGGAGTTTCCAGAGAGCTACACTACATGAAAGCAAGGATATTTGCCTATATTTTGCTAGTATGAACAAATGTACAACACATAATAGAATGTGTCCATAATGAATTATTATTGAAAAGGGAATTAAAAATTTCCTCACATAGTCAATTGGCCTAGAAGGAAACTGACAGAAAATTAGTAAGAAATACATTCCCACATACTGTTGTGGTGATATTTTATTTGTGCACCCCAATAAAGCTTATCTGGAGATCAGAGGAAAAAGCCAGCCACTATATTAAATGTAGAAGTCAGGCAACAGTAGCACATACCTTTAATCCTATCACTCAGGAAGCAGAGATCTGTTTGGATCTTTGTAAATTCAAGGTCACACTGGGAACAGAGCCAGGCGTGGTGACACACACCTCTAACCCCAGCACTCGAGATCTCATATCTTTGCTTGGGAAGGACACGCATTTTTAATCCCAGGAAGTGATGGCAGGAAGCAGAAAGGTATATGAGGTGTGAGGAACTAGAACTTTTAAGCAGTTCAGCTGAGATTCATTCTAGTGAGGATTCAGAGGCTTTTAGTCTGAGGGAAAAAGATCAGCTGAGGAGTTGGCAAGGTGAGGTTGGCTGTTGCTTGTTCTGTCTCTCTGATCTTTCAGCATTTACCCCAATACCTGGCTCCAGGTTTTTGTTTTTGTTTTTTAAATAAGACCTTTTAAGCTTCGGGTTACATACTGTAAATGAAATTAAGTTACAAGCCCATCAGAATATTAATATTAGAGTGTGCCAAAAAAGTCCCATTAGTCACTAGATAGCGTCATGACTCAGAAACTGCAAACAAACATAAGAGCAAATGTGAAATTTTGGGGCAAGGGCAAGACAATGTAGGAACAGGTGGCCTTTGCTAATGTGTTTTCTCTGTGACAGATGGCGTCTGCATTTTACAGCCTGCATAGTTCTATCACCTCAAATGCTCCAGTCTCTTGTAAAACTCAACTATGCTATCCTATTGCATGCTGGTACCTCTCATTCCCAGTGTGTGTGGGGGGCTACAGAAACCCAGGGACCACAGAGGTCTCTGGTCTGTCTAATTCCAAAAACACAAAGGTAGCAGGATCCTGAAAGAAGGGACATAAACAGAATTTTTATTTGGATGCCTGTAAGATCTGTACTTAAATTATCTGTACTTAAATTCCTAGCTAAGAGTACACCCACTAGTCATGTAAATGTCCCATAGGTGTTTGAAGGACAATGTAAGGAGATGCAAAACTAATGCTACATTGAAGCTCCCTTATTAGAACCCTAAGGATAGACTTTACTGATGGGAAGAAAAACCTTACAAATGAAAAGGGGAAAGGGAAATGTCATATCTTTGAGGGTTGGAGCTTAATACAAAACAAAGTAATAATTTCTCTAATGCATTTGTTTAAATTACTTCATCACCATTAAATAAATTATAACTATAATACTCAAAAATTGATGAAAATAAGAAATTGGTTCACACAATTTTAAACTAGCAAGAAGACAATGTGGCTTTGGCTTTGAGAAAGAAAAAAAATGTCAAAACATAACATAATCCTGAATAAAGAGCCCAGATTCTATGCAAATTTGAAAATAGTGGAAATTGCCAATGGCTGGCAAATCTTCCTTGGGAGGGCTCCAGTTCCAATCTGATTATTCTCCTTCTGATGATGCTTACAAAAGAATATTTGGATGGATGGATGGACAGACAGACTATTGATAATGTTGCTAGGAGAGGACGTCTTGTAGAATTTGTATAATTTCAAAAAGATAGATCATATTATATCCTTTAGAAAACACGGGAATCTTTCCTGAGTGATAATCGACCAAGATGTATGTACATCTGGCTTCACAGTCTTAGCTGGATAGATTTCTATGTGGAAAATGAAGGAGATTTTCTATATTAATTTATGATAACAAAGGAAAATTGTTCTAATCTGAATGTGCATACCACTCATCAGCATAAACTCAAAAATCTAAATATTAACTTACTCTTAAAATTGATATTATTGGCAATGAACTATCAACTGTTGCTAAAGTTTTCCTGCCTGGCCCACAGTCAGGACAAATCTCTCTCACCCGCCAGTCCCAAGCCACTCAAACCCGACCAAGTAAACACAGAGATTTATATTGGTTACAAACTGTATGGCCGTGGCAGGCTTCTTGCTAACTGTTCTTACAGCTTAAATTAATCCATTTCCATTAATCTATACCTTGCCACATGGCTCGTGGCTTACCGGCAACTTCACATGTGGCTTGTCATCATGGCGGCTGGCAGTGTCTCTCTCACCCAGCTTCCTGTTCTCTCAATTCTCCTCTCTGTTAGTCCCGCCTATACTTCCTGCCTGGCCACTGACCAATCAGTGATTTATTCATTGACCAATCAGCAACACATTTGACATAAAGACCATCCCACAGCAATCAACTATAATTATTGACATTAATTAATAACAACTGGCCTAAAGATGGTGATTCTTACATATAGTAAGTACAGAGACAGGGCAGCATAAATAGAAAAACCAGATGCTGCATCAGAGGAAATTGAATGAACCCTTCCCAGGTGGGTGCTCAGAGTTAGGTGCCCATCCTGGTTTTGTTCTTACTTAACATGCTCCTGGTCTGTTCCAAGTCCCCAAATCTCCCATGAAATTAATGAGAGTGGAATCAGGCTTTTTCTTTCCTTCTTCCTTTTTCCATGCTGTGCTGCATGTGTGAATAAATGCAGAATTTATGCTACCCAACACTCAAGTCATAGTTGCTCTGCCACTTCCTAAAAGGAATGAAAGGGACTGTCTAGTTAGGGGGTTGGGTGGGCCAGGGATCTTGTACTGAAAGTGATTCTTACAGTGCAAACTGCTATTAGTCAATGCTCTTCCGGTAAAAATTAAATTTGCTTCTCCTCTTTGTCTCTTACACACTAGTAGATAATAGTAAAGTTTATCATAGCGATTAGAAAGCAGATTAAATTCTGTATTACACTATTCCTCTAAATTCCTCAAATGATCCTTAATCTAACTGAATTAAATTCATTACCTTATTAGAAGCCAAAAGGAGGTACTGAAATATTTCATTTAAATCTTCAAGAGAAATATTCTGTTCCTCAAAACCTTCTATTATTCCGAATTTATTCTTTATCTGCAGACAATACTGACACCAGCTACTGCATCTAGTTCAACAGAAATATTAGTGATTTCTAAAAATTGCATATTTATGCCCATGCTTTCAAGTAACACCTTATTTCCATATTTACCTTCTTTGACTTCTATCAGTGCTGAAAATATTACCTGAGGTCCAGCAAAGAAACATGCTCATTTTTCGTAAGTTCAAACACCAAATTTTTCTTGGATGAAACCCTGAGCAATCTGTTAGTCCTGTGACTTCCAGTAAAGAGCATACCTGTGCCCCTGAAACTCTTCTGTAAATGTTTTGCATACATTGCAAGAGGGAAAATATGTTCAGACTACATACCCTGTTTTTTTAAATATCTTAAAAGGACTGAGTGAGTGATTCTAAAATGATGCCCTCCTGTATATTGTCATAGAATAAATTATTCTATGGCAAAAAATTGCTTCATAGTTAGATGCTCACAATTAAGTTAATTTTGGATACTAAATATAATGTTTGTATGGTATCCTGGGATTTTAAATGCCTTTTCACCTTTTAAATAAAATAAGCTAAAACTAGTTTGAATATTTTACTAGACATTTGTGAATACTTTATTGACTCACAACTATTCAAGACATTTCCTACTTTTAGCCTTCTACAAATGCCTCCTTTTGGGCTTTCTCAATTTCAGCCAAAGTAAAATTTTTTGAGAGGATGTCAAATTGTTTTCTATTATAGACTGAAAGTGTTTCACTTAATATTTAGAATTTTTCTGGACTGTAAAGTTTATTTCCATTTTTATTATGCAAACAAAAACATTTCAAAAGAAACATTATTTTATTGTAAATAACAGTGTTTGATGTAGGTAACTCGTGTATATGAGGATCCACAGGATGACTTATGAGCCTCAGACAAGCAGAATTAATTTGAAGATGATAAGGAAGGGAAGAAATTCAGCATTGTTTCCATAGTCTACACATCAGAAGTGACCACAATTACGCTGCTGCAGGACAGATGTCTCCTTCTTTAAGTCATGACATACTCACAAAATATATTACCTTCTGAATTAAAAAGATTTAATAACATAAAAGGACTATGCTACATTTAACTTCACTTTTTTAAAAATCATGAATCCTATAAGTTTATGTTTCCTGTTTTGTTGTTGTTCTTGTTATATGCTATCTGAATTCCTGGAGTGTGTGTGTTTTACTCATGCATTGAAACAAACATATTAAATAATAAGGCAAATGTTTGTACAAATTCATTTACTCCATAGAATAAGATCTGTGTACATACAAATTCAGTTATTCCATGGAATAAGATCTGTGCATACGTAACACACAAGTATTAAGAAAGCTGAATTTAGGTGGCTTTGAGAATGTGGACTTGAATATAAAGAAATATGTCAAATTGTTATTTTCATCTGAAATTTAGAGTTTGAAATTTAGGAAGATAAACTTTGCAATTTCTTCCTTTTTTAATAATTAAAAATTAACAAAAATGTATATGAGTGGTTTGCCTGTAAATATGTTTGGGCTCCATACCTGGTGCCCACTGAAGCCAGAAGAGGGCATCAGATCTCCAGAACTGGAGTTACAGACTGTTGTAAACTACCTTGTGGGTGCTGAGAGTCAAAGCCTTTTGAAGAGCAACATATACCCTTAACAACTAAGCCATTTCTCCAGCCCTCAGTAATGTTGCTTATTTATAAGATCAGGTCTAATTGGATGAATATTCAGTTCATCCCATTCAAAAGTATTTGGTTTTCTCAAATGTGAAGAAAATCAAATATCTAAGTATTTGCAATGCCATATGCTCATTATACGCACTGCTGAGATTTATAAGGACATTTTCACACAAATAAGTAGTACATTTTGTCCATGTTCATCTCATATCCCTCTATAGTCCTTTCTCTCCCATACTGTTATTCCCCCATGAGTTCTAGACAGCTCAGCTTCTGCTCTGCTGTATTATATGCATTCATGATTTTATGTATGTACATCAACTCTAGGATTCACAAATGAGAGAAAATGTGCAATGTTGGTCTTTCTGTGTCTGGCTTAGTTAGCTGAGTAGTTCTTAAACACACATTTCTGTTCTCTAAGCATCTGTAGATTTGAAGACTAATGTTTGTGTTTGAAATTGATCTCAAAAACAAAGTTCCTAAAGCCAAATTCTTTTTATTTCCCCACAACAGTCACTGACTCCTATTCTTTCTGCTCATCCCCGTTCTTGGCATCCTGATAAGTTCCATCTTCTCCCTCCTGTTAGTACAGTGTCTACACTATGATTAAATCCTACCTTCAGGCCATCAGTGTTCAACAATAAAGTGAATCTGTGTATATGTGTGAATGTGATTTGAAAAACCCATTTAAAGTCCTAGGTTCTTGTAATTATAACCCACTAAAATTAATTTAAAAATGATAAAATTACAAATTCTTTGGATTCTGGAGTAAAATCCACTCTGGGACACTTCTTGTTAATATTTGATTTTGGTTTAGGTCAGCATTCTCCCTTGCGTTGCTCTTTTGAAGAAAATCACAAATTCTGGAACATTTCCCATCTAAATAATTTTTTTTGGCTTTTTACTTTGTAGAAGCCTGAGGTAGCAGATAATGCTGCACAGTAGAGGCCTTGCTGTATGCTATTATTTCCAGCAAAAACAAAAATTCAGGTCCTTTATAGAAGAATGTTAGGGTGCGAATGAATAAGGATCCCATTTTTATATCTACTAGATGGCTTACTGTCCTTCAAGACACTGATTACCGGGATGAACCGTTACCAGTCCTTTCTGGTTCCTGGAATCTGTCTCTGGAGGACTTGTGCTATTGACAGAAGTTCATTTCCAAGGCTCCCATTCTTTTTTCCTGTTAGATGCCCAGGATGAACCTGCTCATTATTACTTTTGTTTTCACAAGGAATAAAGCTGTCAGAACTTCTTTTCTTAGTACAACTCTTCCTTTTATAATTTGATTCTAATGCTTTCTTAGTAACAATCCCTTGGCACATATCTTCTCCACTTTGATAGTATTCTCCCAGTGTTAAGAGAAAGAGCATCTGAAAAATTCCAATGAATAGAGCAAAGCTGCTAATTTGTCAGTCACAGTGTGAGTTCTTGCACCATTTGACAGTCAGTGATACCTTACAACCATTTGATAATTTATCATCTTTCATCCTATACTACTTTTTTTGTTCATTGGCTGAATTCTTCTCTAGACCACGCCTTATGCTTAGAGTACTATGTACCATTTAAGTTCTGGAAATACTCTGATTTTAGGAAAAAACAAAACAAAATAGACAAGCACCTCAGGTATGATGAAGAGAGAGATGAACAAGACAAAAAACCTGAGAAGGAAATGGGCCAATTGCATGAACTGGCAATTAACAGGGAAATTATCAATTGATTTTGCAATACACATATATTAAAATGTTTAATTTCTTATAACATTAATAGTTACTAGAAATGTATAAAAATTCCCTTCATATCCATTTTGGTTAGAAATTAAAATTAGTTAATTTCCAATATTGACACGGTAAAGTTATAACACATATGTTAGTTAGTGGAAGGGAGTATATGGAAACAATATGAAAATGCCTCTTAGTAAAAAAATAGATAAAAAGATGTGCCACGTGGTGGTGCCGTACGCTTTTAATCCCAGCACTCAGGAGGTAGATGCACATGAATCTCTATGAATTCAAGGCCAGCCTGGTCTACAGAGTGAGTTCCAGGACAATCAAGGCAACACAGAGAAACCCTGTCTTGAAAAACCAAACATAAATAAATAAAAATAAAAAGATGTGCATACATAACATGTCTATATCTGAAGATGTGTTATAGAGAACTACTCACACATTGCACAAGGAGACTTTTCTATATAAGCAATCATACACAAAAGCAACAGAGATATCTATCCAATTATAGAATAATTTAAAAATGTGTAATAGTCCTATCTATACCAAATAAAGTCATATTTATCCATGTGAACAAGATATAAACAACACTAAATATATCATACTATCATACACACATACCCATATTTAATTGAGTTTGAAACTAAAAGGATGTACATTAAATTTATGAAAATGTTGTTTTAGAAATAAAATTGGAGGTGGTCATCAAAAAGATGTTGCTGCTTTTGTAGTTTAAAGAAGAAAAAAATCTAATTTTTATCTAATTCCATTTTAAAGCTTTACTTACTTTATTGTGCATGTTTGTTTTGTTTGATATACATGCACCATGTACAAGCCAGGTGCCCACAGAGGCCAGGAAAGGGTGTGAGATACCCTTAAAATGAGGTTACAGATGGTTACAAGTCTCCATGTGGGTATTAGGAATCCAACCCTGGTCCTCTGTAAGAGCAGCCAGTCCTATTAAGCACTAAGACATCTCTCCAGCCCCACCTGATTCCACTTTATAAGTTAAGAAACTTGTATATTGTTGGACAGGCTCTCCCATTACTAGCATTCTACTTTACATGTCAACAAACCTAAAATGTAATAGCTATTGTTAGATTATAATTATCAGAAAAAATTAGAAGCTTATAAACTGTCAATAAATTTTTCATTTATTTGCATTTTTTGTTGTTTGTTTTAATTTGTTTTGAGACAAGATATCATTCTGTGAGCAAAACTTACTTTGAATTTGCTACATAGTCAAAGCTGACCGCCAACTCATGGCCCTTCCATTTTAGCCTTCTCAGTGCTTGGAAAATGCCATTATCTTTTAATTAAATACCTGGATATAGTTTTATGGAGCATGTTTGTATGTTATAAATAAATATACACATGAATGTTGAATATGCAGATTTCTCAGAAGTATGTGACATTTGTTTTCAGAGTAACAAATATATTTTATACAAAGTAAAGCACACAGGACATGATATAAATGAGTGAATGTTCACCTGAAAATTATTTGACACTGTACAATGAATATTTTCAAGTAAGTAATAAATAAATAATAGTATATGATATCAGAATCAGGGTGAAATTTTTTAGTTTGAGTATATGCTTTATATAATCTGTAGCAGGAATCTTAAAAGTTCTTATTAATAAAATCAAACCTGAGTCCAGTTATTGGGGTGAATGCTGGAAAAATCAGAGAGACAGAACAAGCCACAGTTACCTCACCTAGCCAACTTCTCAGCTGATCTTGTTTCCTCAGACTGGAAGCCTCTGTGTCCTCATATCCAAATGGCTCTCAGCTGAACTGTGCTGCTCAAAACCTAAAAGCTTAACCAGCCAAATGCTTAACCAGCCAAATGCTTCTAGTTTCTGGTCCTCACGCCTTATATACCTTTCTGCTTTCTACCACCACTCCCTGGGATTAAAGGCTCGCTTTCTGGGATTAAAGGCATGTGTCACCATGCCTGGCCGTTTCCAATGTGGCCTTGAACTCACAGAGATCCAGAGGGACTTCTACCTCTGGAGTGCTAGGATTAAAGGTGTGAGTGCCACCATTTTCTAGCTTTTGTCTCTAGTGGCTGTTCTGTCTCTGACCCCAGATAAGTTTATTAGGGTGCACAATATTTTGGGGAACACAATACCCCCACACTAATCCTCAAATATAAATGATTGAAAAATGATTTTCAGTCCATTGATTCCTGATTGAAAAACTCTAAGGAAGTCATCTTTTTAATGTTTGATTGTTTCAAGCCTAATATGTCTTAGCAGAAAGGTGCGGATAATGATCTTGTGTATTTAACTTCATCCCTAACTTGTATCATTTATAGTTTACAGTGAAGCAATTTCTTTAAACTCTGATAAAATTAGCATAGAAAATTTAGTTTAAAATCTCTATATGTATTTTTATGGATATTTTTAGTTCTTTGAGATTTAATACAATGCATTTTGATCATGTTTACCCCTCTCCAAACCCTTCCCAGATCCACCTCATCTCATTACTCATCCAACTTTGTGACATTTTAAAAAACCCATCAAGCACCATTTGTTGAAGATGCTTTCTTTTTTCCATTGTGCACTTTTGGCTTCTTTGTCAAAAATTGTATGTTCATAGGTGTGCGGATTAATGTCAGGGTCTTCAATTCGATTCCATTGGTCCACATGTCGGTTTTTATGCCAGTACCAAGCTGTTTTTATTACTGTAGCTCTATAGTAGAGCTTGAAGTCAGGGATCGTGATGCCTCCAGAAGTTGTGTTATTGTACAGGATTCCTTTGGCTATCCTGGGTTTTTTGTTTTTCCATATGAAGTTGAGTATTATTTTTTCCAGGTCTGTGAAGAATTGTGTTGGTATTTTGATGGGGATTGCATTGAATCTGTAGATTGCTTTTGGTAAGATTGCCATTTTTACTATGTTAGTCCTGCCTATCCATGAGCATGGGAGATCTTTCCATTTTCTGACATCTTCTTCAATTTCTTTTTTCAGGGACTTAAAGTTCTTGTCATATAGGTCCTTCACTTGCTTGGTTAGTGTTACCCCAAGGTATTTTATGTCATTTTGTGGCTATAGTAAAGGGTGATGTATCTCTGATTTCCTTCTCCGCTTCTTTGTCCATTGTATATAGGGGGGACATGAGTGGGGGGTAATGAAAGGCGAGGGTTGAGGAAAAGAGAGCTTGGGGGAGCAGGAGATCCCAGCTGGATCAACAGCAGAGAGGGAGAACAAGGAATAGGAGACCATGGTAAATGAAGACCACATGAGAATAGGAAGAAGCAAAGTGCTAGAGAGGCCCACAGAAATCCACAAAGATACCCACACAACAGACTGCTGGCAATGGTCGAGAGACAGCCCGAACTGACCTACTCTGGTGATGGGATGGCCAAACACCCTAATTGTTGTGCTAGAAACCTCATCCAACTACTGAGGGATCTGGATGCAGAGATCCATGACTAGGCCCCAGGTGGATCTCTGGGAGTCCAATTAGTGAGAATGAGGAGGGTTTATATGAGCGAGAACTGTTGAGACCAAGGTTGGATAAAGCACAGGGACAAATAGCCAAATGAATGGAAACACATGAACTATGAACCAATGGTTGAGGGGTCCCCACTGGATCAGGCCCTCCGAATGGGTGAGACAGTTGATTGGCTTGATCTGTTTGGGAGGCATCCAGGCAGTGGGACCAGATCTTGTGCTCATTGCATGAGTTGGCTGTTTGAAACCTGGGGCCTATGCAGGATTGTTTGGCTCGGCCTGGGAGGAGGGGACTAAACCTACCTGGACTGAGTCTACCAGGTTGACCTCAGTCTGTGGGGAAGGCTTTGCCCTGGAGGAGATGGGAATGGGGGGGGGGGTTGGGGGGAAGGTGAGGGGGACGGGAGGGGGGAGAACAAGGGAATCCATGGCTGATATGTAGAACTGAATTGTATTGCAAAATAAATTAAAATAAATTAAAAAAAAACCCATCAAGTCCAAATGTGCTGCCATTATACTCTTGGATGTGTGTCCATCCATTGGAGCCTGAACAACTTAATAAGGACTATACCCTTAAAGAGATTTGTCTTTCCTTCTTCCAGAAGCTATCAATTGCCAATAGTTCTTCTGCTATGGGTAGAATTTGTGTCTATTTCCTCTTCCATGTTGAGATTTTTGTCTGGTTTAGGCTTGCATAGGCCTTATGGATGTTGTCACAATCTCTGAGTTTATATGTTCAACTGCTCAGTTATACCTGGAATACACTGTTTCCTTGCAGTCATCTATCACCTCTGGCCCTTAAAATCTCTCCACTCCCTCTTCTACAATGATTCCTGAGTCTTGGGAGGAGGAACTGACATCTAGTGCTCATCATTCTGCAGTCTCTTATCCTCTGCACCTTGATCAGTTGTAGGTCTCTGTGTTAATTGCCATTTACTGCTAAAAGAAGTTCCTTTGAGGAGTGTTGAGAGATATACTAATCTATAGAGAGAGTGGTAAATTATTAGGAGTCAGTTTGGTGCTATGTTCTTTACCATAATGATGGTAGTATATTCTTCACTAGGACCAATGACTGATCTAGACCTAGGTTCTGGGGTCCAGTAATGGTGCCATGTATGGTTTACATCTTGTGCACAGGGACTTAAATCCAATCAAAAAGTCGTTGGTCATTCCCATGACATTCATGCCACTATTGCATGAGTGAAGGTGTCTTGCCAGGTCGGTTGTTATTTTGGGGGATAGGGGTAGCAGTTGTTATTATTATATTATAGATTAATTATTACTCTTTTAGCCAGTAGTGTGCATAGCACTTTCCAACACTATGAAAGTTGTTCACCAGGGAGGAAGCATCTAGGTAAATACCAGCTTGGTTTCTCCATGTACAATAATTCAAGTATGCTTTCTCTTCAGCAATCACCATCAAGTTTTGGAGAGCAGCACGATCATTGACAATAATCTACACTGTTTGGGGGTTCATGAGACCTCACTATCCAACAACTCCAAATATATTTTTACAACATTTAAAGATTTAGTCAACAAATCAAAATTACCTAACTTAAAAATATACATGTAATACAACATTGTATTTTTCTAATTATTTTTAGTTCTTTGGGAATTTTCTACAGTGCATTTTGATCATATTCATCTCTCTCACTTCTCCCATATGCATTACCACTTCCCTACCCACCCAACTTTGTGTCCATCAAGTACAGTTGTGTTGCTCATACACCCTTGGATGCATGGCCTTCACTGGAAGGTGATCAGTTCACCAATGATTATACCCTTAAAGAAAACTGCATGTTTTGAAGTAAGATAATTTTGTTTTGTTGAATAAATCTTTAAAAATTATAAAATCTAGTCTATAAATAAATAGCAGTCATGGCTCACTGTCCTTATTTTTAGAATCTAAATGTTATGATTTTATTTCATCTATGCTTAATTAATACAGTTTGTTCTTAATTATATTAATATGTCAAACAATCAACTTGAAATTAATGGAATAGTAGTCAGTGACATAAATAATAAGATATTTATAAATCTTCAAAGATCACAAGACTTAAATGTCTAATTATTACATACCTTGGCTATTTGTGTTAGCTAGGATAAAAGTCATAGAGTCAAAATTTTCTGAAGAAATTATGAGTTTAATAGCAAAATTTGTTGACATTACCAACAAATCTGTACTCAATTCTTCACATGAACAGTACAACACAAATGTGATAATTCAATAAAAGTATAATATGCTCTTAGATTCTAATTTCATAGTTCCCCTGTTGTTATTACAACTTCTCCAAATTTATTTTTAAAATTGTCTTTCCTCAGATTAAACCAATTATTTCAAAAAACTTAGCTTAATCTGAAGAATAGAATTTGAAGTCTCTTATATTTGAAGACTCTTAGCCTTCACTCACAGTTGTAACCATCAGCTCAATTATAAGTTAAACCCTTAACCTGTGCCTTTATAATGGAATTTTGCAGGAAAGATAATTAGCTCTCCTGCTTACCCCCAAGTACAAGAGGGATAAGACTGAACTGTTCTACATGTAATGACATTTATGTGCATATGCCATTTCTTTCTTTCAATTCTGTTGGCGTGGATGTTTTGAAGATTGAGCTGCCCAGCCTTATGTCTATACAAGCTAGAGTTATCTAAAATGAGGGAACTTCAATTGGAAAAATGGCTCCATGAGATCTAGCTGTAGGGCATTTTCTTAATTAGTGATTGATGGGGGAGGAGGGCCCAGCCTACTATGGGTGGTGCCATTCCTGGGATGGTAGTCCTGGATTCTATAAGAAAACAGGATGAGCAAGCCAAGCCATGAGGAGCAAGCCAGTAAGTAGCACTCCTCCATGGCCTCTGTATCAGTTCCTACCTCCAGGTTCCTGTCCTGCTTGAGTTTCTGTCCTAACTTCCTTTGATGATGATGAACAGAGATGTGGAGGTATAAGCTGAATAAACCCTTTCCTCCCCAAGTTGCTTTGGTTATGGTGTTTCATCAAAGCAATAGTAACCCTGATGAAGATAAAGACTTGTGTGTTGTAAGTATGATGTTTTCTATCCTGATTTCATTTCTGTTGCTGTGATAAAATACCCTAAGGAAAAGCAATTTAGGGAAGAAAGGGTTTAGTTTATTTCACAATTCTAGGTTATAATATCTCACCATAAGGAAGTCAAAGCAGGAATTTGAAGCATTTATCTACACCTACAGTGAAAACCCAGAGAGAATGAATGTGATGCTTACTTCTCACTTCAGTTTCTCCTCTTTTATATAGTTCAGAATCCAGACCAAGGGAATGATGTTCACTGTGGGCTGAGTCTTCTCACAGCAATATACATGAGACAGTTTCCCACAGACATGTCCACAGATCAACCTTATAGATATTTGTTACTAAGACTCTCTTCCCAAGTGATTATAGGTTTGATTGTAAGCTGATAATCAAAATTAACCAGCACATAGTGCTTTCTCAAGTATCTAAGCTTATGTTCCCCTAGTTTGTCATAGACTGATAAAGTTGTTGCTGAGGCTCATATATATATTGAATAAAGAGAATAACTAGTTGGTCAAAATTTTACTATCAAGGAAAAATACTTATTTTGTGAGATATACAGGTGTTTCCCAGCACAGAACACTCCTGTTATGGAAGCAATCACTGGTGCTTCTCACTGGTATTTAATGTAATTGATTTATGACTTTTATGAGGATCTGAGTCCATCTTATGGCCAATATTCCTAAAGTCAAAGAAGGAAGACATCATAAAGTAAATAACAGTGAAAATATGAAGCATTTCTCCTTGGGAGGGAACCCAGTTCCCTCAGTTCTCATAGCCACCTTCTTCAGAAGTGGCTTAAGAATCAGAAAATCTGGTAGACTTAGTGACTCTTTAATTTCTTCCACTTTCTTGATTGCCCAATTTAGTTACTGATGGCACCAAAAAATACAAAAAATGAAAAGTCCTCACTTGATATTCGTGTAAGCATCCAAAAACCACATTTCATCTCCTGTGAAGCTGACAACTGATAGTTTATATATCTGGCATTTTAAGAAAGATGTATTTAAGGACAAATTTACGAGTTTTTATGAAGTCTAATTAGGTAGATATTCTTTATGTAAAATGCTTAATGAACCAATAAATATTCTTGAAAGTAATCTTGGATGAGTATTGGTAATTCAATTGCAATAATTTAGAAAATAAAATTATCAGTTGTAGGAGTTCTCTGGTAGAGTTTTTGGGGTTGCTTATGTATACTATCATATCATCTGCAAATAATTATACTTTGACTTCTTCCTTTCCAATTTGTATCCCCTTGATTTCCTTTAGCTGTCTTATTGCTCTAGCTAGAACTTCAAGTACTATATTGAATAGACATGGAGAGAGTGAACAACCTTATCTTGTTCCTGATTTAAATGGAATTTCTTTGAGTTTCTCTCCATTTAATTTGATGTTGGCAATTGGCTTGGTGTATGTTGCTTTTATTATGTTTAGCTATGTCCCTTGTTTCCCTGATCTTTCCAATACTTTTATCATGAACAGGTATCAGATTTTGTCAAATCTTTTTCATAATCTAATGATATGATCATGTGGGGTTTTTTTCAGTTTGTTTATATGGTGGATTACAATGACAGATTTTCATATTGAACCATCCCTGCATCTCTGGGATGAAGCCTACTTGGTCATGGTGGGTGATGTTTTTTACATGTTCTTGGATTAGGTTTGCCAGTATTATTATTTTTTTTTAATTTATTTTAATTTATTTTGCAATACAATTCAGTTCTATATATTGGTCACGGATTCCCTTGTTCTCCCCCCCTCCCGTCCCCCTCACCTTCCCCCCAACGCCCCCCCCCCCCCATTCCCATCTCCTCCAGGGCAAAGCCTTCCCCACAGACTGAGGTCAACCTGGTAGACTCAGTCCAGGTAGGTCTAGTCCCCTCCTCCCAGGCCAAGCCAAACAATCCTGCATAGGCCCCAGGTTTCAAACAGCCAACTCATGCAATGAGCACAAGATCTGGTCCCACTGCCTGGATGCCTCCCAAACAGATCAAGCCAATCAACTGTCTCACCCATTCGGAGGGCCTGATCCAGTGGGGACCCCTCAGCCATTGGTTCATAGTTCATGTGTTTCCATTCATTTGGCTATTTGTCCCTGTGCTTTATTCAACCTTGGTCTCAACAATTCTCGCTCATATAAACCCTCCTCATTCTAGTTGATTGGACTCCCAGAGATCCACCCAGGGCCTAGTCATGGATCTCTGCATCCAGATCCCTCAGTAGTTGGATGAGGTTTCTAGCACAACAATTAGGGTGTTTGGCCATCCCATCACCAGAGTAGGTCAGTTCAGGCTGTCTCTCGACCATTGCCGGCAGTCTGTTGTGTGGGTATCTTTGTGGATTTCTGTGGGCCTCTCTAGCACTTTGCTTCTTCCTGTTCTCATGTGGTCTTCATTTACCATGGTCTCCTATTCCTTGTTCTCCCTCTCTGTTGTTGATCCAGCTGGGATCTCCCGCTCCCCCAAGCTCTCTTTCCCTCGACCCTTGCCTTTCATTACCCCCACTCATGTCCAGGCTGTTCATGTAGATCTCATTCCATTTCTCTGTCATTGGGCGATCCCTGTGTCTTTCTTGGGGTCCTGTTTTCCAGGTAGCCTCCCTGGTGATGTGAGTAGCAGACAATTCATCCTTGTTTCATGTCTAGTATCCTGCTATGAGTGAGTACATACCATGTTTGTCTTTCTGGGTCTGGGTTACCTCACTCAGGATGATTTTTTCTAGATCCATCCATTTGTCTGCAAACCTCATGATGCCATTGTTTTTTTCTGCTGAGTAGTATTCCATTGTGTATATGTACCACATTTTGTTTATCCATTCTTCAGTTGAAGGGCATCTGGGTTGTTTCCATGTTCTGGCTATTACAAACAATGCTGATATGAACATAGCTGAACAAGTGCTCTTATGGTGTGGTTGAGCATTTCTTGGGTATATGCCCAAGAGTGGTATAGCTGGATCTTGGGGGAGATTGATTCCCAATTTTCTAAGAAAGCGCCATATTGATTTCCAAAGTGGTTGTACAAGCTTGCATTCCCACCAGCAGTGGAGGAGAGTTCCCCTAGCTCCACATCCTCTCCAGCACAAGGTGTCTTCAGTGTTTTTGATCTTAGCCATTCTGACAGGCGTAAGGTGGTATCTCAGAGTTGTTTTGATTTGCATTTCCCTGATGATTAGGGATGATGAGCAATTCCTTAAATGTCTTTCGGCCATTTGAGTTTCCTCTGTTGAGAATTCTCTGTTTAGTTCTATAGCCCATTTCTTAATTGGACTGTTGGGCATTTTGATGTCTAATTTCTTGAGTTCCTTATATATTCTGGATATCAGTCCTCTGTCAGATGTGGGGTTGGTGAAGATCTTTTCCCATTCTGTAGGCTGTCGCTTTGCCTTGTTGACCGTATCCTTTGCTCTACAAAAGCTTCTCAGTTTCAAAAGGTCCCATTGATTGATTGTTTCTCTCAGAGTCTGTGCTACTGGTGTTCTATTTAGGAAGTAGTCTCCAATGCCAATGCGTTCAAGACTACTTCCTACTTTCTCTTCTAGCAGGTTCAGAGTAGCTGGATTTATGTTGAGGTCCTTGATCCACTTGGACTTAAGTTTTGTGCACGGTGATAGATATGGATCTATTTGCAGCCTTCTACATGTTGATATCCAGTTTTGCCAGCACCATTTGTTGAAGATGCTTTCTTTTTTCCATTGTGCACTTTTGGCTTCTTTGTCAAGAATTATATGTTCATAGGTATGCGGATTAATGTCAGGGTCTTCAATTCTATTCCATTGGTCCACATGTCGGTTTCTATGCCAGTACCAAGCTGTTTTTATTACTGTAGCTCTATAGTAGAGCTTGAAGTCAGGGATCGTGATGCCTCCAGAAGTTGTGTTATTGTACAGGATTCCTTTGGCTATCCTGGGTTTTTTGTTTTTCCATATGAATTTGAGTATTATTCTTTCCAGGTCTGTGAAGAATTGTGTTGGTATTTTGATGGGGATTGCATTGAATCTGTAGATTGCTTTTGGTAAGATTGCCATTTTTACTATGTTAGTCCTGCCTATCCATGAGCATGGGAGATCTTTCCATTTTCTGACATCTTCTTCAATTTCTTTTTTCAGGGACTTAAAGTTCTTGTCATATAGGTCCTTCACTTGCTTGGTTAGTGTTACCCCAAGGTATTTTATGTCATTTGTGGCTATAGTAAAGGGTGATGTATCTCTGATTTCCTTCTCCACTTCTTTGTCCATTGTATATAGGAGGGCTACTGATTTTTTTGAGTTGATCTTGTATCCTGCTATGTTGCTGAAGGTGTTTATAAGCTGTATCAGTTCCTTGGTGGAATCTTTGGGGTCGCTCAAGTATACTATCATGTCATCTGCAAATAGGGAAAGCTTGACTTCTTCCTTTCCAATTTGTATCCCCTTAATCTCCTTATGTTGTCTTATTGCTCTGGCTAGAACTTCAAGTACTATATTGAATAAGTATGGGGAGAGTGGACAGCCTTGCCTCGTTCCTGATTTTAGTGGAATTGCTTTGAGTTTCTCTCCATTTAATTTGATGTTGGCTGTTGGCTTGCTGTAAATTGCCTTTATTATGTTTAGGTATGTTCCCTGTATTCCTGATCGCTCTAATACCTTTATCATGAAGGGGTGTTGGATTTTGTCAAATGCCTTTTCTGCATCCAGTGAGATGATCATATGGTTTTTTTCTTTGAGTTTGTTTATATGGTGTATTATATTGACGGACTTTCGTATGTTGAACCACCCTTGCATCCCTGGAATGAATCCTACTTGATCATGGTGGATAATTGTTTTGATGTGTTCTTGGAGTCTGTTTGCCAGTATTTTATTGAGTATTTTTGCATCAATGTTCATGAGGGAGATCGGTCTGTAGTTCTCTTTCTTTGTTGTATCCTTGTTTGGTTTAGGAATTAGGGTAATTGTAGCCTCGTAGAAGGAGTTTGGTAATGTTCCTTCTGTTTCTATTGTGTGGAACAATTTAGAGAGTATTGGTATTAACTCTTCTTTGAAGATCTGGTAGAATTCTGCGCTGAAACCATCTGGTCCTGGGCTTTTTTTGGTTGGGAGACTTTTAATGACTGTTTCTATTTCGTTAGGGGTTATTGGACTATTTAAATAGTTTATCTGGTCTTGATTTAACTTAGGTATGTGGTACCTATCCAGAAAGTTATCCATTTCTTTTAGGTTTTCCAGTTTTGTCGAATAGAGGTTTTTGAAGTATGACCTGATGATTCTCTGGATTTCCTCAATGTCTGTTGTTATGTCCCCCTTTTCATTTCTGATTTTGTTGATTTGGATGCTCTCTCTCTGTCTTTTGGTTAGTTTGGATAAGGGCTTGTCTATCTTGTTGATTTTCTCAAAGAACCAACTCTTTGTTTCATTAATTTTTTGTATTGTTCTCTTTGTTTCTATTTTATTGATTTCAGCTCTCACTTTGATAATTTCCTGGCGTCTATTTTTCCTGGGAGACTGTGCTTCTTCTTGTTCTAGAGCTTTCAGGTATGCTGTTAAGTCTCTAGTGTGAGATTTCTCCAACTTATTTATGTGGACATTTAGTGCTATGAATTTCCCTCTTAGTACTGCTTTCATAGTGTCCCATAAATTTGGATATGTGGTGTCTTCATTTTCATTGATCTCTAGGAAGTCTTTAATTTCTTTCTTTATTTCTTCCTTAACCCATTGGTGATTCAGTTGGGTATTATTCAGTTTCCATGAGATTGCAGGTTTTCTGTAGTTTTTGTTGTTGTTGAAATCCAACTTTAGACCATGGTGGTCTGATAGAACACAGGAGGTTATTCCAATTGTTTTGTATCTGTTTAGATTTGTTTTGTGGCCAAGTATGTGGTCAATTTTAGAGAAGGTTCCATGGGGTGCTGAGAAGAAGGTATATTCTTTTTTGTTAGGATGGAATGTTCTGTAGATATCGATTAAGTCCATTTGAGTCATGACATCAGTTAAGTCCTTTATTTCTCTGTTAAGTTTCAATTTGGGAGATCTGTCCAGTGGTGAAAGTGGGGTGTTGAGGTCTCCCACTATTAATGTGTGGGGTTTTATATGTGATTTAAGCTTTAGTAATGTTTCTTTTACATATGTGGGTGCCCTTGTGTTTGGGGCATAAATATTCAGAATTGAGACTTCATCTTGGTGGATCTTTCCTGTGATGAGTATGTAATGCCCTTCTTGATCTCTTTTGATTGATTTTAGTTTGAAGTCTATTTTGCTGGATATCAGGATGGCTACACCCGCTTGTTTCTTAAGACCGTTTGATTGGAAAGTCTTTTCCCAGCCTTTTATTTTTAGGTAGTGTCTATCTTCGAATTTGAGATGTGTTTCTTGTATGCAGCAGAAAGATGGGTCCTGCTTTCGTATCCATTCTGTAAGCCTATGTCTTTTTATAGGTGAATTAAGTCCATTGATATTGAGGGAAATTAATGACCAGTGATTGTTCATTCCTGTTATTTTTTGGTGGTGATGTGTGGGTACTTCTATACGTTGGGGTTTACTGCTGTGGCTTTATCTGTTGCCTGTGTTTTCGAGGGTGTATCTGACTTCCTTAGGTTGGAATTTTCCTTCTAGTGCTTTCTGTAGGGCTGGATTTGTGGATAAGTATTGTTTAAATCTGGCTTTGTCATGGAATGTCTTGTTCACTCCATCTATGGTGATTGAAAGTTTTGCTGGGTATATTAGTCTAGGTTGACATCCATGGTCTCTTAGTGTCTGCATTACATCTGTCCAGGTTCTTCTGGCTTTCAAAGTCTCCATTGAGAAATCAGGTGTTATTCTGATGGGTTTGCCTTTATATGTCACTTGGCCTTTTTCCTTTGCTGCTCTTAATATTCTTTCTTTATTCTGTACGTTTAGTTGTTTAACTATTATGTGGCGAGGGGAATTTTTTTGGGGGTCTAGTCTGTTTGGTGTTCTATAAGCTTCTTGTATCTTCATAGGCATTTCCTTCTTTAAGTTGGGAAAGTTTTCTTCTATGATCTTGTTGAATATATTTTCTGTGCCCTTGAGTTGGTATTCTTCTCCTTCTTCGACCCCTATTATTCTTAGGTTTGGTCTTTTCATGGTGTCCCAAATTTCTTGGACATTTTGGTTCATGACTTTGTTGGCTTTAGTGTTTTCTTTGACTGATGAATGTATTTCTTCTACTGTATCTTCAACGCTAGAGATCCTCTCTTCCATCTCTTGCATTCTGTTGATTATACTTGCATCTGAAGTTCCCAATCGTTTTCTCAGATTTTCTATTTCCAGCATTCCCTCTGTTTGTGTCTTCTTCATTTTTTCTATTTCCCTTTTCAGGTCTTGGACTGTTTCCTTCATTTGTTTCATTGATTTTTCTTGATTTTCTCTCAGTATTTTATTGTTTTCTTCCAGGACTTTATTGATTTCTTCTAATTTGTTTGCCCTTTCCTCTAGTTGTTTACAAGCGTTCTTCACATTTTTTTGTCTTTTCCTCTACACAAGCCTCTAGCTTCTTCATGATGTCATTCATAAGGCTGTTTTCTTCTGCTTCTTCCAATTTCTGATGTTCAGGTCTAGGTGTTGGAGGAGGGCTAGGGCCTGGTGATGCTGTATTGCTATTCATTTTGTTGTATATGTTTCTGCCTTGACGTCTGCCCATCTCCTTGTGGTTCGTTCTTGGCCTTATCCGCACACTTGGTTCAGACAGACCAGTGTTCCAAAAGGGAAATCAGTGTTCCAAAAGGGAAGTCCGGAGCAAGATGGGAGCTGGGGGCTGGCCTCTAAGTCTCAGGAAGAGGCTTGGGGCTCAGGCGGATGGGCGTGGGGGCAGGGCGTGGAGACTGCAGGGTCTGCCAGGCGTCTTGGAGAAGGGGATCCTTCCCGGTGCAGCTAGCAGGGAACCTGCCTGGTGGCCAGAACCAGTATTCCAAAAGGGAAGTCCGGAGCAAGATGGGAGCTGGGGGCCGGCCTCTGAGTCTCAGGAAGAGGCTTGGGGCTCAGGCGGATGGGCGTGGGGGCAGGGCGTGGAGACTGCAGGGTCTGCCAGGGGTCTTGGAGAAGGGGATCCTTCCTGGTGGGGCTAGCAGGGAACCTGCCCGGTGGCCAGAACCTGGGGCCAAGTTGGGCAGGTCTTCCCTGGAGTGGCTGGTGCCCAGGGATGGGGTCCGGGGCAAGGAAGGGCACTCACCAGTTTTCCAAAAGGGAAGTCCTATTTTATTGAGTAATTTTGCATCAATGTTCATGAGTGGAATTGGTCTATAATTATCTTTCTTTGTTGAGTCCTTGTGTGGTTTGGGTATCAGGGTGACCGTGGCCTCATAAAAAGAATTTGGTAATGTTCCTTCTGTTTCTATTTTGTAGAATAATTTGAAGAGTATTGATATTAATTCTTCTTTGAAAGTGGTAGAATTCTGCATTAAAACTGTCTGGCCCTGGGCTCTTTTTGTTGGGAGACTTTTAATGACTACTTCAGTTTCCTTAGGGGTTATGCTGGAGAGGATGTGGAGTAAGGGGAATATTCCTCCATTGTTAATGGGAGTGCAAACTTGTACAGACATTTTGGAAGTTAGTGTATCAGTTTCTCAGAAAACTGGGAGTCAACTTACTACAAGACTCAGCTATACCATTCTTGGGCATATACCCAAAGGATGCTCAATCATACCACTTGCTCAACTATGTTCATAGCAGCTTTATTGTAATAGCCAGAACTGAGAAACAACCTAGATGTCCCTCGACCAAAGAATGGATAAAGAAAATGTGGTACATTTACACAACTGAGTATTACACGGCTGTTAAAAACAAGGACACCAGGAAATTTGAAGGCAAATGGATCGAACTAGAAAAATTCATCCTGAGTGAGGTAACCCAGACTGAGAAAGACAAACATTGTATGTACTCACTCATAAGTGGATATTAGCTGTAAAATAAAGGATTCTCATGCTATAATCCATAGCCCCAGAGAGCCCAGGTAACAAGGAGGGTTCATGGAGGGGACACCCAGATCTCCCTAGGAAAGGAAAATAGAAGAGATTTCATGAGTAGACTGATGGAGGGTGGAGAAGGGAACATGAGTGAACAGGTTTGTGGGGAGCAGAGGGGAAGATTACTGAGACTACTGGAAAAGAAGGTATATTTCAGAGTCAAGTAAAAGCTTGGCACAAGGGAATCTCCCAGGAATCTACAAGGAAGACCCCAGCTTAGACTTCTAGCAATAGCAGATATGTAGCCTGAACTGGTCATCTCCTGCAACCAGATTGGTGCCTATGCCAATTGGCATCAGAGAGGCATCATCCAGCAACAGATGGAAACAGATGCAGACCCATAGCCAACATTAGGCTGAGTTAGGGGAACACTGCAGAAGAAGAGAAGAAAGGATTGTAGGAGTCAGAGGGGTCAAGAACACCACAAGAAAACTCATAGAATCAGCTCACCTGGGCTCATAGGGGCTCACAGGGACAGAACCAACAACTAGAGAGCCTGTATAGGACTAAACTAGGCACCCTGCATATATAGACAGTTGTGTGGCTTGGTTCTCTTGTGGGACTCTTAACAGTGGGAACAGGAGCTATCATCTCTGACTCTTTTACTAACTTTTGGGACCTTATTCCTCATACTGGGTTGCCTTGCCTAGCCTTACTACATGGGAGTTACTTAGTCTTACCACAACCTGATATGCCATGTTTTGTTGATACTCATGGGAGACCTGCCCTTTCCTAAATGGAAACAGAGGAGGAGTGGATTGGGGGAGTGGGATCAGAGATGGAGGAGTGGGAACAGAGGGAGGAGAGCATAGAGGAAAACTGTGGCTGGGATGTAAAAAAATAAAGATAAGTCTATTTAAAAAAACAAAATTAATTATATATCAGAAAAAAAGAAAGTACATTCAAATACACAGGGGGAATTAAAACATTCTTCTATAAAATTACTCATTTTTATATACCTATTATTTTTGCACTGTCAGTTTGAAACCTAGGCCTTGCAAATGTTAGGTGGGTGCTCTACTGTTGAACTACATTCTCATATCTATCTGCCATTGATCTGTCATCTATCTATCTATCTATCTATCTATCTATCTATCTATCTACCTATCATCTATTTATCATCAATCATCTACCTATCTGCCTTCTATCTGTCTTTCTATCATTTATCCATCATGTTATCATCTATCTATCATTTACCTATCATTTGTCTATCTATCTATCTATCTATCTATCTATCTATCTATCTATCATCTATCTATCTATCATTTATATCTATCAAACATCTATCTACCTATCTACCATCTATCTATTTTTCTATCATCTATCTGTCATGTTATCATGTACCTATCATTTACCTGTCTATCATTTGTCTATTATCTTTCACCAATCTAACTTTCCATCTATTTATTATCAGTCAACTATCTATAATCTATCTACTATCTATCATCTATCTATCTATCTATCTATCTATCTATCTATCTATGATCTATGATCATTCTATCTCTGTCATTTATCATCTTCTATCTATCTACCTATCATCTATCAACTATCTATCTATCTATCTATCTATCTATCTATCTAATCTGTCATCTATGTCTATCATCTATCTGTATTTCTATCTTTTTATACATTCATGTCATAATTTTGAATTAAATTTGAAAAATAATATGCTTGATCAAATATGCCATCTAAAATATTTTTCTTATATTCTACCTGCCCAATGTGCTTACCATCTCATTTTCTATCAGAGTGGAATATACTCACTTTTGTTACCAGTGCTTCTAGTCCTTGTCCAAATGCTCTCAGCCTCAACAGTTTATTTTATAAAACCACAGTACCTCCCAAGAACATGTTTCTCATCTTTAGAGTCTAACATCCAATTCTGACACATACTACAAGGGCCTGCCATATCACATATATCATAGCCATGAATTTTGTCAATTATGTATCAAATAAATGGACCCATACTAAGCATATGTAGACTAAACATATGCACACTTTTGGTCTAATCATTATTTCCTAGAAAATGTGGTGTACAACCACTTACATGACATTTAGATGTATCAGACACAATAGGTAATAAAGGTAATGTAGAGATGATGTAAAATGCACTGAGGATGTAGGCAGGTTATGTACAAATATACAACTTAAATACTTGAGGATTTTGGTCTTTTGGGGGCCCCTGAAACAAATCCATAATGATATTGAGAGGTATATAAGAACTCTCTGATACACAGGACACTGTAGAACTAACCGTCTTATTCAATAAGAAACACAGAACCAATGCAAAGAAGAAAGCCAAGAGGTCAGAGCTAAGAGCTAAAACCTTACCCTTCCTCTCTTGGTGGTCCTACTTCTCCAAAAGAGACCTACTTCCTGTGTGTCTGTCTTTATAAAGACTTTCTCTTCTGCCTTCTCATTGGTTGTAAACCCAACCACATGACCGCCTCGTCACTGCCTGCCTGTACAGACCTCCAGGTCTTCTATGGTTGGTATTGAGATTAAAGGCGTGTGTCTCCAATTCTGGCTGTATCCTTGAACACACAGAGCTCTACCTAGCTCTGCCTACCAAGTGCTGGGATTAAAGGCGTGCACCACTGCCCAGCTTTCGCTATGGCTTGCTAATAGCTCTGACCCCTGGGCAACTTTATTTATTAACATACAAATCACATTTCAGTACAAATAAAATATCACTATAGGACACACAAAAAAGCCAGAGACCATCAACCCCACTACACAGAAATCATTGGTTTTCAGTGGATATAGTTATTATTCACATACATCTCTTGACCTAAAGACTTCAGACAAGAGAATAAGGCACAGATTATCTAGAGACCACTGTATTGGAGGACACATCTTGTCCATTATCAAGATAAGATTTTGTCATAAACTGGCTGTCTCAACAAGCAACAGGTACAGAACTCTTTACGACCAAGTTCATAGTTTATTAGTTTGCAGACTCAAAGCAGTGCTTTTACCTGAGCACCCAGAACACCAACCTTGACTCTTGTTAATTCTTGTATCATTCTCTTCATTTGTGGAATAGGAATAGCCATATCTCGTGGGTTTGTTTTGAGAATTGAAACATAATGAATGGATGACCCTTCTCCAGCTGTCAGTTATGCAATAAGCAATCAATGAATGATAGCAGTGGTTGTAGTAAACAATGATAGTAATTACAAAAATAAGCTCTGTCTGTTGGACAATTAGTCACTGACACAACACAGTGTTTATTGTTATTTATCTTGATTATTATATTTAAAGAACACAGAAATAATCTACTACACACAGTGCACATAACACAAAGCACATTTTATTTAAATGCCCCTTTAGAATCTCCTAATTTGTAGTTTTCCCTTGCTGATGGGCTTCCTTTGATATGAGTTGTTTTAATCAGATTTTACTTATTTTGGATATTTTAAAATTGGGCTTTTCTCCATTATGCTTATGGTTCTAAAGATGAGTATAAAACATACCCCTGCCTATCTACTCCCTAGGTGACTTTCTAGGGTGAGTTTTATCATCCAAGCTCAAAATGCTTTTTTTTTTTTTACCTGAGTATGCAATTAACTGGGAGTTAAAGCCACCCCCAGGGTAGCTTTGTACTGCTGTGCTGTATCAAATGTTGTACTTTTTTCCTGAAAGATCATGACAAGTAAATTGCTCGTTAAATGGTATTTGCTGTGATTTCCTACCCAAAGATGACAATGTTAGTATTGCATGTCACATCTGTTTGGGCAGTGGTCATTTGCATCAAATTACTCACCAAAAGTGAGTAATGCTGAAGGTCTACTACAATACTAAGAATAAAACTCAGCCTTGCAAGTTGTCTTTTGAATTTTCTTCTTTAGTAAATAAGGGCATGAATAGAAATGAGGCTTTAGGAAACAGAAAGTTATAGTGAGAGCCTACAAGCCCAGAGAAGTTAATCTTCAAATCTTTTCACTATGTTATTACAGCCCTCACTCAATGTCTACTAGCCAGATTTGGGGCTCTTCAGATGTATTCTTTCAATAGTGTATGGCTCTCAGCAGGATAGGAACATGGAGACTCTGATACCTTAAAGTGCATAGGTTAATATCTTGGAGGGAAACATCCCAGTTAAGGGTCCTTAAGAATGAAACAGAGGGGAAGTGTTTAGCTAGAAGGGAGAGAATCAGAAACGTCTACACATCATCCACCATGTGGCTGATGGATTTAAGGAGTCCAGAAAACAAACCACTTAGGGTTGGAGACCAAGTCTGTCATGGCTGTGCTTTGGCTCAGTGTCCTATCAAGTCAGTGTTTCTCAGCCTGTGGGTCACAAACCCTTTCACAGGTATCACAGAGCAGATATCTTGCATATCAGCTATTTCCATTATGATTCAAAACCACAAAAAAGTTACAGTTACAAAGTAGCAATGAAAATAATTCTGTGGTTGGGGTCACTACAACATGAAGAATTGTATTAAAAGGTCACAGCATTAGGAAGGTTGAGAACCACTGCATCAAGTGTTCTTGAGCTCTGTGCATGGAGAGCCTTGAGAAGTTAAGGAAAGACAGGGGTCACAGGTTAAAATGTTTTGGATAGATGAAATTAAATACGTGTGAGGCTTGATGAAATTGTAAAATATTCAGTGGTACAAGCTAGGAATTAACATGACTCTCAAGAGTCAGAAAAAAATCACATATGAAAATGTTTCGAGTGACACATCAAGAATAATGGACACATGGAGACAAAAGTACATTCAGAATCTTCTTTCTTGAATGCAGTCCATAGATCATGAGTATGTGAAGTTTGAGATATTAATTAATCAATTAATTAGTTAGCACAAACACATGAATGTTAAGAATATTTTAACCTCTTCCTCTCTACCCTTTTCTTTGCTTCAAGATGCTAAATGACAACAATGAACAGCTATAGACCAAAGGGAATAAAGATAAAACTCAAATGTGTCCACCTGAAGTTTCCTACATCCTGCCTTCCTCCTGAAGGTGCCACTTACCCATTAAACAACACACAAATGCCTTCAAATTTTACCACCACTGCTCAAGTCTCTGGCTGTGGTAGGCCATTTGTAATAGGCACTATTCTAAGTGTACTTTCCCAGTTACTTCTCCTAGTGACCCTACAAGACTTATCTGTCACAAATTCATGACAGAGATAGAAAACTGAGGCAATTCATTTCTGAAAATCACCTCCCTGATATACAATAGGGCCACAATTCACATTATAGTGCCATCTACTTTAACTACCATGCTTTATGTAGCCTTTTCTGCAAAGAAGTCACCTATTCATGTCATTTTCAAGTCCACAAAGTAGACAGCATGCATAAACTCAGATAATTGTTCAGGTTCCTTTCTTTCTTGAGAAGTGTAATCAAGATTTCATGAGTTGATGTCAATACTGTTACTCACACAGAAATGATTTTCTAAGTCATGGCTGTAGCTAACACTATTTTGAGTTTCAAGTTATTTCCAAAGCATGTTATTATGACTTTGTGATGCAGAATCATGCCAGTAGACATATACTTGTATGATATATATAATATATCATACAAATGATGCATTAGGTTTTACTTTCCAAGACACGGACATACTTATGGTGCAGCCTCCATTTTCTTTTTTTAATGTACATAATCATACTTTGTAATATTTACTTTATATTTTATAAATCCTTAAAGTGATAGATGAGGCTCATTACTAGTCACTGTTAGTTGGTTGGATGCCTTCTGGAATGCTACATATAAGATATATTCTGCCAAAACATTCCCCACTCACCCCTGTATGAAAAGAGTTCGAAATATAATTTAATTCCTAATAAAATATACTACCTAATAAAATTTAATTTCTAAGATGAATAATAAAAGGATCAAGACCATGAATATAAACTGTGCTGGAAAAGTATTTGACATATAATTCATTTAAAAACAGTTGCAGTTAAAAAGGGGGGGATGCAATTAATCTTGGTGAGTACAGATAAGTGTCTATGGATTAGTTTGTCTTTCTGTTATAATAAAACACCTTGACAAAAGCAACTTAAGGAAAAAGGTTTGTTTGTATGTATGTATGTATTTACTTTTGGTCACAGTTCCAGGTTATAGTATGCGTTGAGTTAAGGGAGCTGGTCACATCTCATCAGTGAGTCTCATTGCCAATATTGCAAGATTGAGAGGTTCTCTTTCCTGATGTCATATAGATCCCAGAAGGTTCTACATTCATCTACATACTAATTCCTTTATTCAAATAGAGAATCAATCTTGTCCTTGGTGTCACAACATCCATTATTTGAAGATTTATTTCTATTTTTAGTGTGTATATGTGTGTCCATGTGCATGCCGTTTGAGTGTGGGTGCTCAGAAAAAGTGGTTGGATCCCCTGGAACTAGAGTACATATGGTCAGGAGCTTCTCAACACTGATGTTTCTGGATCCTCTGAAAGAACAGCAAGTACTCTTTAAAAAGACAAAATAAAACAAAAAAAAAACTTTTTTTTTTAATGTACATGGGTGTGAAGGTGTCAGATCCTTTGGAACTGGAGTTATATGTGAGCTGCCATGTGGGTGCTGGGAATTGAACCCAGGTCCTCTGGAAGAGCAGCCAGTGCTCCTCATCATTGAGCCATCTCCCCAGCCCCTAGCAAGTGCTTGTAACTGCTGAGCTGTCTCTCCCAGCTCAGCATCCATCTATCCACATAAGATAGATATCCTGTTGTGTCTGTCTCAGCTTAAGAGACACTAAGATATTTTCCAGAAATTTCCTATTAGACACTTTACCTTCTGAATTGTGGCATACAGTAGAGGTATACAAAGTTCTTATAGATGGAAACTCTTGTTTTTGTTCCATTTTTGATGGTCTCAGAGGATTGAACTAGGGTCTCATGCATGCTCAGCAAGTTCTCTGCCACTGAATTATATATATCGACCCCCTCTTACTTTTGTTTTGAAACAGGGTCTAAACTGCCTACTTTGGCTCTAACTTCAGATAGATTTGAACTTGCAGTCCTCCTGCCTCAGACTTTTGGATAGCTGTGATTATAGGCCAGCACCACAGGGTTCAGCTTGAAAACCGAATTTTGTTCCTCAGTCTCTCTGGAGTCTGGGTGATTTTAGGAATACAGGGTTTTCTTTGCTTTTTGCAATTTTCTACTTAGTGCTTTTGGATTCTTTATGTATTTCCAAATTTGAGTTTCTCAACATCATCAATATTAACTTAATAATTAAGTTACTTATGAGAGAAATGTACATATGAATCAAAATAAATGCTTTATATAATAATCTAATTAGAACAAAGGGGAACTATGCTCCTTGTAAAATAATCATGATTACTTACATATGTAAGTTTGTTGGCCAAACTCTAAGCATGTCTAGGCACTTAACTATGTCTTAAATCCAGATAAGTACATAAAGAGATGGTTATACATGTCTAAAAATCCCACACTTCATTTGTAGAAAGCACTGTCTCTTTAAAAAAGAAATTTAGCATTAATTTCTTAAAACACTGCAGTGTGTATATCTCTACAGAGATGCCTTATATCAGGAAGTTTTCCATTTCAGTCTAAACTGGGATTGACATTTAATTTTTTAAATTAATTAATGTATTGGTTCTTTTTGTCTTTGATTTATACATGTATGGATGCCTGTGTGTGAAAGCCAGAGTTGGACCTTGGGTGTCTTCTTGTATCACTGTCCACTATATTGTTTGAGAAAGGGTCTCTCAGTAAACCAGAAGCTTGCAATTTACAGCTATGATGGCTGGCCAGGAGCTCTCAAGATCTGTCTGTCTCATACTTCTGGGTGCTGGGTGCTGGGATTGTAGTCACAAATAGCCATACCGAGCTACTTGTGAGTCTTGTGGATTTGAACTCAGGTCCTTCTGCTTTCACAGAAAGCACTCTTACCTACTGAGACATTTCTCAGAGCTAAAATATTTTGATTATCATACAAAGTCAATATTTTGTCATCTAACCAATAATCCAAGAATGACAATGATTTCAATCACCCTTTATCGAAAGAACCAAACAGATCCAATTAAGCTTGCAAAAAAATAGAAGTCATGAGGGCTATCATTAACACAGACATGTTCAAGGAAAAGAACAATCAGACAACAACCTAATTTTCTATAGTGTCTCTCCATAAAATTTTTTATACCATTAGTCAGTATTTATGAAGGACTCACATGAGCCAGGCATTGCAAAAGTCCTGGAGACAGGAAAATGAAAGTACACTCTATGTTTTCAAAGAACTTAAATCCTAGTGCCCAAAACAAGAGCAAGAGGATTAGTTTAAGAGGAGCTTACTGCCCCCAGGGAAATTCCATGCTAGAACTGATCCTCTCAAACTCCCTTCCTTCTGCCACACCCAGCATTCTTTATAAAGAGACATTCTCTTGCAAAAAGAGATTGCACCTTTTATTCATTGAGTTCTTTGTATGACACAGTACAGAAAGGGGAACCAACTTGAACATAGCTGCACTTTGAGTTTGGCAACAACTGCTGCATTTAAAATAATGGTAGATTTTAGCAATATGATGTAGAAATTTGGAGGTATTAGTTGTGTGATGGTAGTGCACACCTTTAATCCCAGCACTCAGAAGGCAGAGGCAGGCAGATTTCTTTGAGTTTAAGACCAGCCTGGTCTACAGAGTGAGTTCCAGGACAGCCAAGGCTACACAGAGAAATACTGTCTCAAAAACAAACAAACAAAAAAACAACAAAAACAACAACAACAACAAAATAAGGAAGAAAGAAAGAAGTTGGAGGTATTTTTGTGCAAAGGTGGGTGAACCTTTGAATGTTGGTCACTCTGTGTAGGAGATATAAGCTCACCTATTAAAGGCATGAACTACATACAGTCCAGGATGCTAGTCTGGCCGATGGGTCACTAGACCTTATCCCACCCAGCCTACCCAAATTTATGTATCTCATCTCTCACACAATATCTGCATATTCTTGCTCATTATTGAAAGTCAATATTGCCCTAAGAGGCCTCTATGCTTGTGAAATACAAGGATAGTCAGTTTTAAGATTTCTTATAAAGGTAGATTAAGTTTGAATAAAGTGACAATTGTTGGCTTCTAGATTTTTGTGAAATAGGAAACTATATGATTTGGACAAATGAAATGAATGATGAATGCCATATAGCTACAATGTCAGAAATCAAGTTGAGGGCATATTGAAACATAAAAATGAAATTTAGAGACATTATTTAAAAGACATACCATAATGTGTTTTTCAGTCCCACTTTTGCATTATACTGTCAGAGAGTTATATTGTGTCACTAGTTAAATAGCTTAATAATGCTAAGACCTTCACAGATCTTTCCTGAAGTTCATAGTCCAGAGTTCATTACATCATCCTGGAGCTTCTACAGACTGATGCATGCCCCTCCCTAACTATGGAATCTCCTACTACAGTTTTGCACATCAAAGTCAAGAAAAAAACTTGACTTCCAAAAGAATATAACCTTCATTCATTATTAAAAATGACTTCAATAACAATTCCCAAATTATAAAATACTTGTGTAGAACCTATTTTGGATTTAATAACTAAATATGTGCACCTGGAATGGAGTTATAATAAACAGAGTGATGCTACTAAGTGGAAGATGCTAATTGGTAATGGCATATTTCAGCACTTAACAGAGAAGACGAAGAGAAATATTCACGTTAGCACTTTATGTTCCTGGATTAGCATTTCCCATCTATGGGTTACACAGACTGGACATATCCATAAGTATTTAATTAGCAGTTTTCTGTTCCATTTACCTTTTAGCTCCTGTAGTCACCAATGCCTAATGTTACATGCTTTGAGACTTACCTTGGCTGCTATGGTTAGCTACTAGTAGAAGAAAGTAAAATCTTACTTGTCTTAGAATTAGCAACCCTGAATCTTATTCATCAAGGAAATACTTTAAATGCTACAAATAAAATACAGCCTAAATTAACTCTATATAGATACATAATTGATTACACAGAGTCTGTATGTTATAGCCTGTAGAGCAAAGTACATTATAATATTTGCATAGAATTAAATTTTGCATTTGTGTTTCCTTTGTACTATTACTAGTCATAAAATGAAATACTACACAATTATACTTTCTATTTCATAAACATCATAAAATAGAAACTGAAAATATATTTTACCAGTAAGACAGACCTATCTCATTAAAGCCACTGTAGCCCAGCTCTTGCCTGCTAAGTCCCAGGTCTTCCAGGTCCATGCATTTAAATCCTGGGGGGCACTGGTAGCCTTCTTCTAGCTCTGGGGAGCAGTGTGTATCTGGGATAGCTAAGCTATTCCAGGTTACGTTCCTGTGGACAGCACATGAAAGTGTTAGATATTTTGATAGTTGTAAGTATTGATTGGAATAATCAATCATTTAATTATTCTTTACCAATAACTGCTATATATGGACACAAATTGAAATTTGCAATTTGTAAGTGGCATTCACAAGACATAAACCTTCTCAAATGATAACTGATTCATTCTCCTAGAGCATCTTAAAAGAATATTACCATATTCTTTCTGGGTTTTTTGTTTGTTTGTTTGTTTGCCTGTTTGTTTGGTTTTTGTTTGGTTTTGTTCTAGAGAGAGAGAGAGAGAGAGAGAGAGAGAGAGAGAGAGAGAGAGAGAGAGAAAGGGCAGTTGGGCAGTTGAGGAGGTTGTAAGGATCTGGGAGGAATTGGGGGAGGAAAAACTGTGGTCATAATATATTGTATGAAAAAAATTATTTTCAATAAAAATATATGTATTTAAATTTTTATTTAAAAAGAAGATTGCAACAAACAAATTAGTAGAGATGTGAAGGGATGCTAATTTGTATGGGACTTTGTCATTCAGAAAGCTCCTGTGCTACTAGGCAAACATTTTATGACTCCTCTGCTTTCAGTCAACATTAAGTGATAAAAGGCTTTTTTTTTGTATATTACAAATGGGGAATCTTATAAATGATATTAGACCTTCTGGTATGTTGATTCTTGTGAAATTTAGAAAGAGAACCAGACAAATAAAGAGAAGTTGAAGGAAGAAAGTCTATCATTTTGGCAAGAGAAAACTTAGGAGGTAGTTTATGGATAGCTCTAAGAAAACCAAAGTCTTTAAGATGGATTGTGACACATGTTTCTTCATCTTCTTATGGACAGGCAGAAAATTAAGTTACGTATGGATTTGCCTATGTGATGAATTTTTTCAGAAATTCTAAAGTTATTACCAAAATGGGATTGAAATTCTCATGCTAAGCCTTCAAAAATGAGCCACTGTACCAGGTGAGGTCACTTATGTTGACTGCGCAGAGGGCATAGTGTGGGCTATGTAACTCTACAAAGCTTCCAAACTAGGACTAGAGTCACTGATTTGGAATGGCTGTTCAGTAAGCTCCAGGAATCTCATATCTGCCTCTCCCAACCTGAGCTTAAGGCATTCTCCTCAATGCCTAGCTGTTTAGACAAATGTTGTGAATCCAAACTCAGTTCCTCAAACATCAAGCAGTTTATTAATTGACCTATCTTCCCAACACCTCTTTAATAAATGCTTCCAAGTATTGCTTCCTTCTTCTTATATGACACAGTTCTCTAGAATTTAATGGATAAGTGTAATCTCTTAACTGTTTGACACATGTATGTATATTGTTTTACACACATACACACACACACACACACACACACACACACACACACACACACACACACACCCCTAATGCCTGGCCCAATACCCAGTTATACTAAAAGCGTTATTGTCCTCACAGAGAATTCAGATACCACATCTTTACTCCTACAGAGTTTGTGCTTACCTGAAAACCTGCTATTTTGTCTACACTTCTCAGTGAATAAATGGTTAAACAATCATTCAGTCTCTAGTCACATTTTAAAAATATTCTTTGGATCACATTTGGAAAAAAAAGAAAAGCAAGGCTCTAACTGTGAAAATTACTACTTGATTGAGTCAGAAAATATGATTTTATGCAGAAACATTACTTATTTCTTTCACATCACATTCTCATTTGTAGACAAATGATTCATCCTTCTATAAGTCTAATCTGATGTTATTTTAGATTTGACACCTACAAAGTCAGTGCAGAATGGGAAATAGCCCTCAAGGTTTCAGAGTGAGGGTTTTTTCAGGCTTTATCACAGTTCTCCATTCACTAGTCATATGAAAAAAAAAGGGTTCTAAGGATCTCTAAATTCAGTTTCTTCGTTTGAGAGACAGGAATGCAATCCTAATGGAAAAGCATGTGTGAAAGGTACATAGAGTAACTAGGAGCCTAGCAATTCATATTATAGGTACTTAATTAACTGTGTCTTTAAAATGATTGTATTAATTACAATAAAATATAACATAAATTTCATCATATAAACACATTACAGTAAAGATTTGGGTGCATGGTCCCAGAGCACTTTGTTCATAGAACTGAGCAGCTGAAAGCCACTGTGTCTATGACCTAGTTTGTCATTATTTGTATTCAAGAAAGTCAGGTTGAAGGTCAGAGATGGAAAATGGACTAGCTGTGTTAGAGAATGCTTTCTGTCTATACAGAAAGTTTCTATAAACATCACTTTTCAGCCATTTGGAAAAGAAACTGGACTTGAGCAAGCCTACATGTGTATTCTGGATCAGCTGTCTGGCATGTGTAAAACCTCTCTGTGCTCCATTTCTTCATCTGGAAGAAAGTATTATCTTCCAGAATAAGGGAGAAAATACATGGGCTCAGTTATATGATTCAGGATATAAAATGGGCACTGGTTTAGTTGTCAATAACTGTCATTGTCAGCCGTTTGGCATATATAGACTACAGATAATAACTGTAGCTATGATGCATTTCTTTTAGCTGCCTAATTTCAGGAACGTGGCATAGAATTCACCTCCTTTGCAGAGAATTTGCATTTATATTTGATAATATACATTTCAGAAGAGCATTGGGAACATATTTATCACTCAATAATAGTTAGCAATTATGCTATTATGATTAAGTTTTCAAAATATTGTAGTTTGTTCCTTTCTGGTTTCCTTTCTTTTTCTGGCATATTTCATTGCTTCCCAATTTAAGCAGAATACTCCATAGCACAGAATTATTATAAACATTTATTTAGCTCTAGAAACAATAGATTTTAATCACTTCATTTTTCCTAAGAACACCATATTGCTATTTGTACAATATTTTTGCTGCATCAAAACATGTAAGTAGTATGTGGATTATTTAAAATATACAAGAGGCTATGTATACATTCTGTCATTTTATGTGAAGGACTTGACCATCAGGATCATTTACCTATCTACATATTTTTTAACCTATCTATAGGACAACCTGGAGCCAAATCATTATAATTATCAAGTAAATACTACATTATGTTGCATAGTTAGAGATAATTAAAGCTGTAAATATGATTAAGGTAAAACCTTGAGCTTGGATGATTATTCTGGATTGTGTGGGTGACCCATCCTAATCACATTAGCCATTAAATATGGGCAGAAAGAGATGTGACTATGGAAGAAGGATCCAGAGATCAGTGTAACTCTGTTGCTTACAGCAGGTTTGTCCACATTTCTTAGGTCATCCCCCTGTAATTGGCTTCAACTACTGGACTATTCTCTGAGCTTGGAATGTGGCTTTCCTTTCTTTCTGAGTGATTTTCCCAGTTCAGTGTCAACCAGTCTTTCATTGTTCTTTCATCTTAGATGTCTTCTTAGAGACTCAGAACCACATGTCCATCTGTGTATTAGACCTCTCTACTTAGCTGTACCACAAAGGCCTTCAGCCCAATAGGACCCATTGAGATCTCTGCTTCCTTCCCCAGAATCCTGTTTCCTAGCAAATGAATGCACTGTCTGAACAAATAAAGAAGCTGGAGAGCTTGGAATCAGCCCTGAACACTACTTGTACTTCAAGTCTGTAAGTAACCACCAAAAACCCCTCCTAAATAGCTGTGGTGATATATTGTATATCCTAATAAAATTTGCCTGAAGATCAGAGTACAGAACAAGCCATTAGATTAAACATAAAGGCCAGGCAGTAGTGGCACACAACTTTAATCCTAGCACTCAGGTGGACTCTATGAGTTCAAAGCTACCCTAGAATGATATTGACTCAGTCTAGGAGAGAAACAGGCCAGGCAGTGGTGGCACACGCCTTTAATCCCAGTACTTGGAAATCACATGCCATTAATCCCAGAATTAGGAAGGAAGTGATGCCTGGGGCAGAGAAAAGTGTATAAGGCATGAGGATACAGGAACTGAAGCTTTTTCAAACTTGAGGAATCCTAGAGGTAAGATGTGGCAGTGGCTTGTTCCTTTGTCTCTGTGATCTTTCAGCATTTATCCCAGAATCTGGCTCCAGGTTTTTTGTTTTTGTTAAAAGTCCATTTATCAATTCGGGTTACAAATATCTTAGGGGCTAGGCCAGTTCGCTCTACCTCTGCGTAGATTCGAATCAGTGCCTACTGTCCTCCCTGACTACCCTGCATCCTACTCTTGGTTCTTTCCTTCCACTTGGTACCCAGCAGACAGATGTCATTACAATTCTTTTGAGTTGAAAACTTGAAAATGATCAATAAGATCTAGGGCTTCCTGAGCAACAAGGAAATTATGGAGTTACGAGGACAGAGGAACCCAGAAATCTGGTTGAAGCTATTCACCAATAGAAAAGAACTCCAACACAATTAACAACTGCTTAAGGCCTTCTTCCTTCCCAAATATAATCCTACAGTTTTCTAGAAACCTCACCAGAAACTCCATTTGAAGGGAAAGAACATGTACTAACCCCCTGGGTAGCCCCAGTGGCTCTTGATTGTACTATATCAATTATAATTCCATTCATGGTATTTCCACAGATACCCTGCCAGACCACTTTCAAAAGAGTGAGAAAAGAAAACAAAAGTCTCTTAGTAACTTTTTAGATTTAACTAGAGAGCAACCAAATAAATAATATGTATCTAATGCAAAAATATTTAATTGTGCCTCTCACTTGAGAAGCTCACACTCACAGTTACTAGCTTATAGCTTACTTTCTGCTACTGTCCTTTGGAATGTCACTATCTCCACTTGGACACAGCTTTCTTCCTGAGTACCTCTCCTTCCCCTAACTCTCCCACTTAAAGGTTATATTAAAACATCTTTTATAAAATCTCCAAGTCTTCTTCATACTGGCTAGTCTTGAAATTCTTTTCTGCATCAAAAACACAAATCCTGGGTTTGCCTGATCAAGGTCACAGGAAGATAAGAGAACTCTTAAGGCTATTCAGAGTGACAATATAGAGCTATGTCTCTCTCTTATCACCATTAAAAGCCCCAGACTTCCAGTATCCTTCTGCCTAATTTATACTAATGGACCAGGGGGTCTAGCCATGGCCTTGAAGCATATTTTGACTTTCAGGACACAGCTTGAGTGTTCCTTTCTCAGTGATGCCACTCCTAAAATCTTGCAGATTGGGGTAAAATTCCCTGCTGTAATTTCTTAAAAGTCCCTCACTTTTCACACTTAATCCAAGGGCAATTCATATTTATATGGCCATTACTTTGTTGTATCTCTTCAAACTTCAGCTCTTCTCAAGTGTAACCTTACTTCCATATAGTGCTGGATACATAGTGGGTAATGGGCAAATTTCCCTTTCAATTTATAGTATCAGGTTGTTTGGTCAAACTCCACTCTAGATGCTGGGTCTAAAGTGTAATTTTTAGGTGTGATTCACTAGACTTTGAATAAAACATGTCAACCTCCACTACATGAGTGGACTTCATCTTACTAACCTTAAAGAGAAAACATTAGGGGCCTCCCAAGTGGAAGATTTTCTGTGTGCAAATGCCTGCAACATCAGCTCCTGCCCAGTTTGCCAACCTGACAGTTTGCTCATATGTTGGTCTGCAAATCTCCATCAAAAGAAATCTCATTTATATTCATATCATTTCAGCCAATAAATTTTTTATTTCTTGAGTAACCAATACATAATACATGTTTATAATTATTTTCTGAATAGATGAATGAATGTGTCTTTCAACCATTATTCAAATTTTTGGTGAATTTATTTATTCATTTGCAAAATAACTATAGAAAGAAATTCTTCAGTAAGTGTCTTTGTGTTTGTGTGCATTTTACTTCATTGCTATACCTACACATTGGCATAGATTTTCAGTGTTTTAAGTTTCTGGATTTAATAGGGCCCATGTTTCAAAATAAGTGCTGGAATCCCTCTGAGTATTTAATTATTTTTCCAAAGGCTTTAATTATCCTCCTGGCATATGCTTTTCTTTTTTTCTGAATTCTTAACAAAATATTCTATTTTCAAATAACACTATGTAGGAATTTAAGATCTAAGAACTTTTTTTCTGAGACTATTGCTAAAATAATTTATAAAAGCAACCCCAAATAATTGATCAGAACTTTTCAGCTCTATGCTTTTTTTTTTTTTGAGACAGGGTTTCTCTGTGTAGCTTTGAGCCTTTCCTGGATCTCGCTCTGTAGATCAGGCTCGCCTCGAACTCACAGAGATCCACCTGTCTCGGCCTCCCCAGTGCTGGGATTAAAGGCGTGCACCACTATCACCCAGCCAGCTCTATGCTTTTAACTTAAGCATTAATCTTAGTGGCACAGAACATTAAGCTGTATATAAAAAACCAAGAATTATCATTTTACTGCAGTGACTAGCTGACTTAACTACTTTGAGCAATGACACTAAGCCTTTTAGCCTAGGTTTCCTCATCTGTCAAATGAGAAACCTCACAGTTATTAAAAAGTGGGATGTCTTTATCCCACTTCCACATAATAGAAAAAAGGGTTATGAAGAGGCAGAGTGAAACCACATGCCCTGTTGTAGTTTCATTTCTGCTGCTGTGATGAAACAACCCGACAAAAAGCAACTTGGGGTTTATTTGGCTAAAAACTCTAGGTTACAGTCTATCGTCAAGGGGAAATTCAGGCAAGAACTCAAAACTGCTAGTCATCTAACATCCACATTAGAGAGCAGAGAGAGAATAAATACATCCTTGATGTCTGCTTGCTTAGCTAGTTTCTTTCATTCTTTTGTATTCCAGAGCCCCCTGCCTAGGGAATGGTGCTACCTACAGTAGGTTGGGTCAATCACACCCAAGATAATCCTCCAGAGACATGCTACGGTCCTACCTTATCTAGGTAATTCCTTATTGGAATTTTCTCTTCCTAGGTGACTGTAGGTCATGTTGATTTAGCAATAAAAACTAACTACCAAGGGTGTCAACTGGTGTGATTTAACAACCTCAAATGTGCAAGACTCCCCAATGCCAAATGCATAGTTGAAGGCTTTAAAGTTTTGCATTATTTATTGACTTTGGTTGGAGGAATATGCACTCGCCATAATGTGCAATTGAAGATGAGAGATAGTCAATTCACTCCTGCCACCATGTAAGGCATATGGATGGAATTCAAGTCATCAGGCTCGGTGTCAAGCAGACAAGTCCCATTAATTACCCATTTAGCAATCTGTTCGAATTTTTCCCTTTCTGACTTTCATTGCCATCTTTCTTCACTGATGTCAAACTACTACCACAGCTAATTATAATATGATTCGTGTTGGCCTTCTGTCACCACTATCACAAATGAGCAAATGTGTTCAGCATTATTCAGCCCTATTCAGAAATTGTTCATCTTTGGTTCTTAGTGGGGTCACTGAGTATAATGATCATTTGTTCAAGGTCTACTCCTGTACCACACTGCTTGTGAGGGATGGAGTATCTGGGCAGCTTTTCCTCTCTTGAGGACTTTGCTACCCAGTGTGAATGATAGGATAGAAAAAGAGGGGCCACAGGGCAGCATGCAGCTGCTTTCATAGCCATGGAGGTCTCAAGGAGGTTCTGAAGCACAGCTTAGAAATCCTACATGTAAGAATGAGGCTGGGCATGGTGGGTAATGGAAAAACCTCGATGTGACTTCTATGAAAATGTCAATAGGCAGTAGTCCTGGCACTAAATGTGTGTTCTGTGATATGGGAATAGAAAGCCACTATGTACGTAGGAGAGGGAAAGGGGGAACTAGAGGAAGGGGGTAGAGAAGGAGAAATTTATCACCCATTCACTGACATCTGTAGTTCTTCAGTGGTTTCTCAACTCAAGAAGTTATTTAAATATAATTTCTTGTATTCAAGCAGTAGTTATCACTCCAGGCCATGTTCAGTCACACACTCAGACACTTATAGTGTGAGGAACAGAGAGGGAAATATACTATCCTCAACTGGCACAGTGGGGCTAGTGCACTAATAACCCCATTGTAACTTCTCCCTGATTAAAAAAAAAGCCCAGGAGGTCAGAACCCATTGTTTACATGTCAGGCTGTCACAATATTTACTTACTAGGTTTTCAAAACATACACCTATGATGATCCTTTACAGATAACTATTCAGTTTACATTGTTAGCACTTTGACTCCCTGAAGACCTAAAGATACACAGGAAAATGTTAATTGCTTTAATTTAATTTAATTGTATTATTTTATATGCACAGGTGTTTGGCTTCCATGTATATCTGTGTACCAAGTATGTGCCTGTTGCCCTCCAAAGCCAGAAGGTGGTGTCAGATTTCCTGAAACTAGAGTTGCAGATGGTTTCAAACTACAACATGGGTGCTGGGAGTTGAACCTGGTTCCTCTGAAAGAGCAGCCAGTGCTCTTAATAGCTGAGCTTATCTCTCCAGCCCTAATGTTGACTTCTTAATTTCTCAAATTCAACTTATTTTTTAAGTCATTCACAGAGGTCAAACCGCATGTATTTCAGAAGTTGGAAATTCCCGAGAAGTTGTTAAAGTTGCAAAGGAAATATCTAATACAATGAATTCATAAGCAACAAAGATACTATACAACTTAGGGGATTTTTGTTATTTATTGTACCAGTAAGCTTTCTTTTATCTCATATATTTTATCAGTATACTTACATTACATTGTGGGTTCTAAGAAGAAAAAAAAGCAGAACATAATTATAGGAAGTCCATGTGAAACAACTACACACGTGTGTGCTTCTATGTTCATAGACACATACATACACACATACACACACACTTTTGCACCAAAGACAATTGTAAATATGTACTCTGATACATCATGTCATATTTGTCATGTTCTTAGGGGCAGGAAGAAAAGAATATTCATGTCTTGATGACAGCTGAGCCCTGAATATGAAAGTGGTCCTTGTCATTTACATGGGCCTACCTAGAATAGTTACCTGACTTTCCAGTTGAGTTCAGAGAATCATCTGGCTTCCTGTTCACCTCTACCTAGTCTCCCCATTGGGGAAATAATTTAAAAGCCATCTCTGAACTGGCCTGGCTTGTTCTCATGCTGGAAGCTTTGGAAAACTAATCCCACCCTGGAAAGCAAGGTTCTAATTTGCAGAGATAAATTATTTATTGATTATGACTTTTGGACTTTTAATGGAGCTGTCTAGACACAGTGGGACTGCAAAACAAGATAAGTCATATGAGTAGGAAATAATAGTGACATCATTTCTTCTTAATAAACAAGCAGATGTGGCATGTTTTGTAGGAAACAGTTAAACTGAATGTTTTGACATGAATTTTTCAATTTCTTTGTTCATTCCTAAATAGTCCAGAAGTAAAGCTATGGAAAAAGTTGAGTGTTTTCTCAAGTATTTTTACTATGAATATAAATTACAACACATTATCTAAAGACATATATTAGTCATCTTATTACCTTGTTACATCTGAAGTCTTAAACAATTCTGCCATTTCCCATGTTTGCTCCCCTACTACACTGTTGGCTACTGTGCTGATTTAGAAGAGATAGTGTATGACAGGAGCCAGGAGGCTGCAGCTGAGTCATGACCGTGTAAGGGGAAGTCATGAACAAATCAAAGTAGAAGCAGAGAAGGAAAGCATCAGGATGCATTTCCCAAGCAGGCCAGCTTCACGCTGCCCACGCATGTCTGCTCTGCAGTCACAAGGCAGTCTGCCCTTCTCGACCTGGTTCAACAGCAGCTCTTCTGTTTCTGCTTTGCGAACTAGATCCAGGGTGAGTCATGATAAAAGACACAAAACCTGTGGAAATGATACTCCAGCTTTATTATTTTTCTATTTTTACTCTTCTGTCCATTAAAGATCATCTTTTGTGCTTGCTTCAGCAGCACACATACTAAAGCTGGAATGATTCAGGAAGATTAACACGGTCTCTGCTCAAGGGTGTCATGCGAGTTTGTGACATGAAGCATTCCATGTGTTAAAAAGAAGTTGTGTTTTGTTAGCAGAATTTGTAAGACAAATTTAATTTTTTTCTTTAGTGTACTTAAATTCTATTTGGATCAGCAATATTAAATTTCCTCAAATCCAACTTTATATTTTTTCCAGCACAACTTTTTAATGATAATTTATAAAACACTGCCAGGTTCTATAAGCTGCCCCAAGGAAGGATGACCCTTGCAGAAGCTTCTTAGGATAAAACGTGAAGCCATTAGTAATTTCCCTGAAACAGTAGAGATAAAGGAGAATTACCCTGGGTATCTGTGGTGCATGGCACTTTACCTCCTCCAGCAAACGGTCCAGCCAGCACAAAGAAGCACCTAAACTCTTGGTTGAATTCTGCCCTCTCTATGAAAAAAATTTATATATTTAACATTTACATTTACTTGCCCTAAAGCTATTCTAATTGCCTCACTCCTGGGAATAGATTTCATTATTTTATATGAAAGCATGAATACATTTTTCCCTTCTCAGGGATAATGATAAGGTGTCAGGTAAGTATTCATCTTTTCTGTTTCACCTGCTGCTTCATATTTGCAGGTTCCCTTTTCAGCTTGCGGCAGATGTCTGCCACCACATTGGCATTTGCAGCACCTGTTTCTGCTGCAGGCCACTGCCCTTTTCAACTTTCTTTAGGAATTGAGCTGTTTTGCTTAGTCAAATCTCATTACTCTTTCCATAATTGCCTTAGATTGCAGTTCATTATCAGATAAGAATCTCAGCCTTGACTGGTAATGCTGCTGAAGACATGGCTAAGGTGTCCTTCTACATGCTTTAAAGAAATGCATATCATTTAAAAGTAAAAATTTGTGCAACTAATTACCTCACTCTTTATCCTTTTTGCCTCACAGATTAAACAAGATACATTCCAGAGTTCAGTGGTGAGACCTAAGACACACAGCCTTCTGTTTGAAAGCTTTCTCATTATCAAGAAGATAGTATGTGCAAGTTAATTAGTCTAAAGTCAGAAAAATTGTGGACAAAATAATGAGTATGAATCTAGAGATCCACACAGCAACATTGATTCCTTAAGCATAACCATAGCTATTGCTTGACTGAGACATGTTTTACTAGATAAAATGAATTGATACTGCTTTTATATGTGTACCTGTGTGTATGCATGTCCACATGTGTGGGGGCACAATGAGTGCTTGTGTGTGTGTGTGTGTGTGTGTGTGTGTGTGTGTGCGCGCACGCACGTGCGTGCACGATTATAGTTTGACATTGGGACTCTTCCTTGATTGTGCTCCACTTTATTCATTGGACAAAGTCTCTAACTTGAACTAGGAATTTGCCAGTACAGCTAGTCAGTCTAGCCAGCTTTCTCTGGGGACCCCTGTCTGTGTCTTCTGTGTGCTGGGATCAGAGGTATACCACCATGCCTGTCTGGCATTATTGTGGGTTCTGGGTATTAGAACGCTGGTCAAGTTTGTACAGTAAAGGCTTTACCTACTAAGCCATGTCTCAAGGTCAATATTAATGCTATTTTTAATTGACAAATTACAGCTGTGCTTTATTTTTTAGCACAATATCACACACACATACATAATGCATGAGTGAATCAAGCTAATTAACTATCATGTCCAATAATGTTTTTGTAGTGATATATTTGAAATCTACTTTCCAATTATTTTGAACTAACAATACATTATAACATGCTCATGTTGCTGAGGATGAGTTCTCAGAGCTTATCCTTCCCATCTGGCTGCAATTTTGTGTCCTTTATCAGCAGTTCTCTCTTCCCTCACCCTGCCAACCCCCAGTCTCTGATACACATCATCTTTCTTGTTACCTTCATAAACCAACTTTTCTAGATTCCATACATAAATGATGCCATAAAAGACATGTACATGTGCATGACTTTTTTCAGTTAACATCATGCTCTGTAGTTTGTTCATGTCACTAGAATGCCCTGGGGATGCTGTGAATGTGTTGCTCTAATTGATTGATAAATAAAATGCTGATTGGTCATTAGCCAGGCAGGAAGTGTAGTGTAGGTGGGATAAGGAGAGAGGAGAATTCTGGGAGGCTGAGTCAAGAGATGCTAGCCCACCGTCCAGGGAGCAGCATGTAACAGGCACAGAGGTAAAGCCATTGAACATGTGGCAACATATAGATTAACAGAAATGGGCTAATTTTAAGTGTAAGAGCTAGTCGTAATAAGCTTGAGCTAATGGCCATATAGTTTATAAATAATATAAGCCTCTGTGTGTTTACTTGTGTCCGAGTGGCTGCGGGACTGGCGGGTGAGAGAAATTTGTCCTGACCACCAGCAGGCTGGGACACAGAAAAACTTCAACTACAAGAATGAAAAGGAATTTTTCTTGCAACTGAATTTTCAGCTATCCTTTATGAAGTTCTTTGTGTTGACTTCTGTCTTCAAGATAATGGGGTGAAGTGGGCCCAATGTTTACATTTCAAGAGGCCTTTTAGTACAAATTTAGTGACAATCAGTTCTCAATTCTTGGCATACCACAGAGCTGGCCATGCAGACTCAATGAAGCAACTTACAGGTTTGAATTGAGGAGACATTAATGCCTCTTCTCAGTTGGTACTGAAGTTCATGCACTGTTTAAATATCATTCAAACTCATCCATGTGTATTTGTGTTACAGTTTGGTTTTCCAGAACAATACCTAATTGACAACTGTCACACCAGGACTGTATTTATATATTTACAGATATATATATGTATATACACATATGAATGTAACAATAATTAATGAAAAAAGAGGCCATGAATTTGAAAGAGAGGAAACAAGAGTATACAGGAGGAGTTGGATGGGAAAAAGGAGGGGTGAATAGCATAATTAAATTGTAATCTCAAAAGTAAAAGAAATAATTAATAAAATAATGCTTATTCTACACTATCCCCACTTCTTACTTAGCTACTTTCCCTGTCCCTCACTTTGGTAGCTATTATCTCTCACTCACACAATATTTTTTGGTATTTTCTCACCCACCTGTAGAATAATCTAGACATACTCAACAGCCTACTTTGAAAAATAAAAAGGATAACTACAGCTTTTCTTCCCTGTGTTTGTCTCTTGCCCACATAGCCAACTTTCCTATTCCTAACTTTCTTCAGTTTTCCTGCTCCACATGTTTAATAATTCACTGCTTTTCTCTGCTTTAAACATAGATTTTCTATTTTTGACAATTTTCCTCTCCCACATGTAGTGACTTACTTTTCTTTATTTGCTTATTTTCACTTTCTTGTCAGTTTGGGTTATGTTACCTTTATCTAAGTAAAATATTCTTTCAATCATGCCTTATATAAATAATTAATAAGTATTAATTCTGTGCTAGAATCCCAGAATTATGGATAAGGAGATGACTAAAAGACATAATGCATCCATTAAACGTTGATTAAATGTGGCCTTATTGACCTTGCAAAATAATGAGAAAAACAAGACAAGGAATAAGTAAGAGGAAAGAAGAAAGACAAAGTTGTAGAAGAAGCAATAAAGAGGAAGAGGAGGAGAGGTAGGAGGGGAAGGGGGAAGAAAGGAAGAGGAGGAGGAGGAAAAGGAGCTCTGAGTACCACTGGCAAGATGTCCTATATTGAAGTCAACTCCATCCATTTCAAACAACTATGTTGAATAAATGATTTATGCAACAGAATAATAGAGGATGAAAATGACTAAAACCCATTATATACATGAATGAAAACTTTAAAGAATACTAAGTTAACAAATATCCAAATACTATAATCTTTATTACTAAAATAATAAATAGTAAAAATAAAAATTTGGATACTTTCTGATGCATTATTTATGAATAAATTAAAAAAAGTCTGAAAAACTTCAAATAACAACATATAAGAAAGAAAAATTCATTCCCAATGCTAAAGCACAAGTGCGGAAGGAGCACATGGTAGGAACATCAGGAGAGTGGCTAGCAACACGGAGATATGAACAGGACTGGGCATGTAGGATCCAAATGAAGTAGAAGCCAGAGCCCTCAGTCTGAAAGATCAGGAGCTAGAAATGACCTTATGTGCAAAGCCACACTGTAACTAGAAAGAGTTCAAGTTCAGCATTAGCAGATAGTCAGTGAATTCATAGAACACAATGGAGACCACAGGAAAAGATGCATCTGCAGACTTAAAATTCACATAGGAAAGGGTGGCACCAGACTCAGCCTTTCTAAAAACAAAATATCTGTCAAACTTTTATTAGAAATAGTTACACTAGTTTCTATCTCAGTAACAGTGTCTAGGAGTTTCAGTTGTTTTCTGTTGTTCATGCTGTATCCCATGTCTTGCTGTGGGGGACAAAAACATATTCCATGTCTACTGGTTAGTTTGTTCTTCGTGTGTGTGTGTGTGTGTGTGTGTGTGTGTGTGTGTGTGTGTGTGTGTGTGTAACAGTGAAATTCAAGCTTTTGATTAGGGTCTCTGGCCAACTGTGCCAAACTCACTTATTTCCAGATTCCTTCTTAATTTTAGCTCTTTTCAATGAGCTCAATCCCATTCTTACCAATCTGGCCTTGTAGTTAAGTGGCTCATATTACTTGGGGGTGGGGTTGACATTTGCTTCCTTTTATTGCCAGTCTAGGAAAGAAATGAAGCACATCTAATTTTAAATAGCTTCATGAAAATATCTATTGTTAATAAGACAAAAGCTGGCTAAACAAAAATAGATTATTTTAGACTTCAAAATCTAATTTTTATTATGAAGGGAAACTTTAAAAGGTCATTTTCTTGATTCACTACATACCCGGCCTTCACCAAACTTAACTCAGAAACAATTAGAAATGTGTAACTATAGAAAGGTCAGTTAATCAGAAAGACAAAGACTCTTTGTGTTCATTCACTTAATTAGAGTTTCAAGTTAGAGAAAGAAAAAAAAGCGGACAGAGCTAAAAGAGAAAAAGGAAATTCCTGTCATATTAAGAAAACATGGTGATGCTATTTCATAGTTTGATGAAAAGACTGGAACATCACCAGCTAACTTCACCAAAGCATCAATAAAATTACATGCAAAAATTGAGAATTCTCTAATTCTCATGCAATGTCACCTATTCAGACTGTATATCACTCCTCAAAATGATCCTTAATGAAACTCTTGTAGGGATTTTTATCTAATTTTAATAGAATAAAATTACATAGCAATGTAAATTACTGTTTTTGAAAATCTCTCACTCAAAACATGCTTCTTGCCTTTAATCCCAGCACTCGGGAGGCAGAGGCAGTTGGATCTTTGTGAGTCCGAGGCCAGCCTGGTCTACAGAGCGAGATCCAGGAAAGGCTCAAAGCTACACAGAGAAACCCTGTCTCGAAAAACCAAAAAAAAAACCATGCTTCTTACACAACCTTCAGGTCAAGAAAGATGGCACAAGAAAAATGAAAAAAAAAAAAACATTTGGATTAAACAGTTAGTAAAATGCAAAATATCAAAATTTGAAGATGTACTTAGAGAGGAACTCTGAAGGAAGGGTATGTCTTTAAGACCTTATATTTAAAAAGAGAAATTCTTAAAGTCAGTGACATGTTTCATCTGAAGAAACAAGAGAAAGAAAAGCCTAGAAAACCAACTGCGGCAAGAAAGAGTGGGAAGAGAAATAAAGAACCGGGAAAGCAAATAATATCAGAGAGCATTAAAGAAGTCACACAGCTTCTTGCATGTGAGAGAAAAGATGCATAAACTAGAAAGTGGGCCCTAAAGGAAATAAAAATAAAATCACTAATATGGGGATTGAGACATGGCTAGTTCCAACAGATCCAACAGCTATTAGAAGGATACCCAGGAAGTATTTTATAAACATTAGTCCAGTGTTACAAGCTACAAAAATAAGTAGGTCTGTGGAAAACAAAATTTGGCACACCCTACAGAAAAATCAAATATTAATATGTTGGTTATATTTAACTCATAATATGGAAGTCTCCTCACCACTCCCCACACCACCACAATAAACAAAACTTCAGACTCAGAGAATTTCATTCATGAATTTTACGAAAAAGAAAGGAAGGAGTCTATCAATCTCATATTCATCATACTGTATGGGCCACACTAGTTTGATTCCATGGGTTATAAATGAATAGAGTATGGGAAGTTGGGAGGGTGATGAGTTTAGAGGGGCAGCTGGCAGGCAAGAGTGGGGGTGGATATGTATAAAATTTTCAAAGAATAAATAAAAGTGTTTAAAAATAAAGTAGGAAGAAATATTTCCCATTTTATATGTGAAGATAATATTTCCTGAAAACTAGTAATGTTTCTCGTGAGCAAAGATATAATAATGAGTTCCATAAGTATATATTATATATAATATGCTTATATATAATTACATACAAGCTTTTCCATGTCAACAAAGACTCCATAAAGTGGTTAAATAAAAGATGAATAGAATTGTGATAGTGGAGAAAATAATGTATTCAGAAGACCAAACTTTATTTATAAAATGGGAGGGAGAACTGAGTAGAACTAATTACCCCAGGCTGTCGTCCAATATCCACAGGCATGCCATGGCATATACATAGCCCCACACTCACACATATGAATAAGAAATAAGGATAAAAACATAAGCATATTTGCTAAGAGGTTTTTGATATTTAACATATAATCAGTGAAAATACATGACGTTTTTGCAAATTACTGTGTCCATTTTAATTTTGAAAGCTCTGTATATGCTTTCAGAAGACAATCTATATACAAGTCACAGAGGAATGACCTGAGCAATTTACATAAGCTCAGAAAAAAATGCTGAAATTGAATCAATTCTATCATTATTTATATAATATAATCATATACATAAGTAAATATTCACATGGATTCATTTAGCTGTTCATCTTCTTTTCACTTATACAAAAAATTTCTTTTATGAAAAATACTCTCCAAATAATAAAAAATCACAAGAATTATAAAAGCTGCAATAGTTTTAAAATCCTAGCTATTTGCAAATAGATTTTTTTTAAATTTATTTTAATTTATTTTGCAATATAATTCAGTTCTACATATCAGCCACGGATTCCCTTGTTCTCCCCCCTCCCGTCCCCCTCACCTTCCCCCCAACCCCCCCCCCATTCCCATCTCCTCCAGGGCAAAGCCTTCTCCACAGACTGAGGTCAACCTGGTAGACTCAGTCCAGGTAGGTCTAGTCCCCTCCTCCCAGGCCGAGCCAAACAATCCTGCATAGGCCCCAGGTTTCAAACAGCCAACTCATGCAATGAGCACAAGATCTGGTCCCACTGCCTGGATGCCTCCCAAACAGATCAAGCCAATCAAATGTCTCACCCATTCAGAGGGCCTGATCCAGTGGGGACCCCTCAGCCATTGGTTCATAGTTCATGTGTTTCCATTCATTTGGCTATTTGTCCCTGTGCTTTATCCAACCTTGGTCTCAACAATTCTCGCTCATATAAACCCTCCTCATTCTCGCTAATTGGACTCCCAGAGATCCACCCGGGGCCTAGTCATGGATCTCTGCATCCAGATCCCTCAGTAGTTGGATGAGGTTTCTAGCACAACAATTAGGGTGTTTGGCCATCCCATCACCAGAGTGGGTCAGTTCGGGCTGTCTCTCGACCATTGCCAGCAGTCTGTTGTGTGGGTATCTTTGTGGATTTCTGTGGGCCTCTCTAGCACTTTGCTTCTTCCTATTCTCATGTGCTCGCTTCGGCAGCACATATACTAAAATTGGAACGATACAGAGAAGATTAGCATGGCCCCTGCGCAAATAGATTTTTTAACACAAATAAAATGAGTCTCCTTTAAAGTTTAAAAAAGTGCTGTAAATTCATATTCTATGATTCCAATTGAGATTTTTCTTAAATATAATTTGTGAGTCTTTTGTTTGTAAATAGATCAATTCCCGCTTAAAGATAGGAATAGGAGGCATAAAATCAATTTCTGCCCTACATTGTACAGTTACAACTATTGAACATCTGTGGACTGAACTTGGACTCCCAAACTCTGATGCCCAGCCCACACCAGGGCTGTCATGTATGTCCAGGGGCTGGCAATCAGCTCTGCTCTTTCCCCCGGTCGTAGTGACGGTTGTGATGCATGAGATCAGGCCCTATGACACCATCAGTCACTGTGTCACTCACATATTGTACCTGAATCACCATTCTTGTAATACATGGATGAAACAGATAACTATCCTTTATCTAGAAATTTGCTGAAATCAGCCAGGAAACTGTTTTTAGGAACAGATGACCACTGGTATTAATTATAAGAATGAGGGTTTTATTTTCCCTAACAATCTAACACCATGGATATCTTCCAAAGTTTTGTAAGCCCACTCCCCATGTGGATACTCTCAGGAAGGTTTGTCTTTGTTTAATATTCTTTCCCACCAGGTTATACATTTTTGATCAAGCTTGTTGTAAACTTTCGGCTCAAATTTGGACAAAACAATGCTAAGTTGGCAAAGAATAAAGAACACAAAATCCCCAAAACTCTGATTTTAAAGCATTTGACAATTTAACACACACACACACACACACACACACACACACACACACACACACACACAAAGTGCAGAAATGTCCTTGTTAATCACCTAGATTTAAAGTGTGGCTAAGTGTGGTGATATAAGATTTGTGTTACAGCTAAGAAACTTACCCCGGCTTTGTGTCATTCACAACACAGTGGTAAGTAAATGTTCCAAACATTTGAACTCCTAAAATTCCATACAGAAGAAGGAAAAAAAGGAGGAAAATTGAAACACTCCAAATTTGTTCTCCTGACCGCCTAGGGAAAAGAGCAAAGTTAGATAAGATATATTAAATACCCCAAAAAATTCCATAAGTATTCCTCTTAATGTATGCACCAAGCTTACTTTAAAATATTTGTAATTCTGGTCCTTGGCAGTTCAAATCGGAAATAAATCCTGAAAGCCCGGATCATAATGAGTGGCCGTGGGATCCGCAGCATGCCCCAAGGTGACATCTGATCAACTATGTCAGCTATTTCAAACACCTACAGATGAAGAAATGCACAAGCTTAGACTCCTCTTAGTGTTGCTTATTGCAGTGGAATGGATAGTAACACAAGAATGTGCACCCTGTACCTACACTGTATTTCACCAAGAATCACATCTCAACACTATAGCTACCCTAAGAGAAACAAATACATAAACTAGTGAAAGTGCCCTAAATCTCCACTTTCTAGTTCTTCAAGCCATAGTTCTTTTTTAATCATAAAATAAAATGCCAACCTTTGAGCTGTTTCTCACTTATAGTGTCTTTGACTTTCTAGAAAACAAAAGAATAGGGAAAATATTAAAATATTATTAAAATATGGAAAATGACCACTTACTTCCTAGCAGAAGCAAAATAATCACAAAAATCTGTTCACTTAACATACAATAGTTTATTAAATGGAAAGGACACATGAGTATGAGAGGTGAAATCAGGTCACAGAAGAGGTGCACTTCATAAAAATGAGGAAGGACAGCTAATCAACAGCCACCATGAAGAGTTGGAGAGATGAAATTCACATTTGTATCCTAAATTTTTATTATTAATTAATTAATTGTGTGTGTGTGTGTGTGTGTGTGTGTGTGTGTGTGTGTGTGTGTGCATATACGTGTGTGACAGTGCACAGGTAAGTGCCAGACACAGCCTGAAGGAGTCAGGTCTCTCCTTCTACCATGTAAATATCAGGGATCTAACTCAGGAAGTCAAGCTTGGTGGAAAGTGCCTTTAGCTGATGAACCATCTCGTCAATGCCTGTTCTGAATTTTTTAAACAAAGACTGGAAGAATAGGGATCTGACTTACAATATTCTACTAAAAGCTAACAACAATGCATTGATCATTTAATTTTTGTTAGAAAGGTAAATCTCGTGTTGGTTTCTCAGTAAAATCAAACTAAAAAAAAAAAAATCAAATCAGAACTAGAGAACATATTACCTGTACTTAAATGTAAAATCATGCCTGAAAGAATCTGAGACTGAATTTATACTATTTCCTAGTAAAATGCTCTGTAAAAGCTTCTTATACACACTTTCTATTTATTAAAATAAAGCATTTATATTTGTAATGCTCTTGGTGTTGTCTAATATCTATCTCAATATTAATAGTTTCATCTGTTTTTAGTGAGGATTTAGTCCAGAACTTAGAATTTACTAAATTCAACTTTTGATTTAAAAAATTAGATATCTCACTTCAAATCTTTTATTATATTTCATTGACAATATGTTTGTAGTTGTTTCATAAGGAAAAACTACCTTTGATATTGATTTTAATTTTTGTGAAGAACTCACAATTGTAATCAACAATAATTTAAATGTTACAAGTAGAGTTTTCTATCCATGAACATGTAAAATAAACAATATATGAAATATAAGAAACACAACCACATTTTGAAATATATTCTTCAATGTTTCTAGATAAATTTTGAATGAAAACTAATGCTCACTTTTAAAAACATCTCTTTGCGATTTAAACATATTTAATTACCTGTAACACAAGGGAAACCCAAAGGCAAAAGACCATGAATCCATCAAAAACACACCAACGATCCTTCACATAGGAGCTATCACCCTGAAAATAAATTCCACATGGGTTGTCAGGCAAAATGAATTTATATATGTATATTAATTCTGTGGTTGGAATAGTCAAAGCTAATTCAGTACAAACCATTTACAATTTTCATATCACAATAAAACAGAACTTCAAAAAGAGTATTTTTAGCACTTCAAAATGGCAATTTTTTAAAGCAAATAATTGACGAGATGGGAATTTGCAGAATTCTGAATTCAGGACGTTAAAAAGAAAGTATCTATTTGTTCTCTTAGCCTCACAAACCTAACATGTAGTAATAGAGGGCAACTAATCATATCAAGTCCTAAGGCAGCTTGTCCCCTAAGGCCCAGAGCATGCTATAGGCAATGAGGCCTTTAAAACTGCTTGACCACCCACTGCTAGTAGGAAAGATAACCAGGCAGTAACAGTGAAGGAGAAAATTTCCTTAATTTGCAAAGAAAAGATATATTGACTTTAATTGGGAAGTTATGGTGGAAGAAAATGAAGATTTATTGCTTTCATTACTAACAGGGACTCTATCCTGAGGTCAGAATGTGTATTTCAATGAAATGGGATTTGAAACGAGAATTTCCCTCTGAAATAACAAAGTGTCAATAAAAATGGAGGGCAGACACTACCTGGGCTTTTGGGCAGAAATCGTCATACTTGTCAAGGAGGATATACGTTAAAGACCTGTCTCTCAGTTTGTATAAAGGTAAACAGTTGAAGGCTGCCAATCAATTATTCAGTGTAAGAAAGTATCTAAAAGTGCCTTGCAAATACTTAACAAGCAGAGACACCAAATGCATTTAGAGGGATGTATTTTGCAGTCAGAAATGATAAGCGATGGTAGCTTCATGAGCGTGTGGTTTGTTGTACTAGCTTCCCAGGGTCATTCTGTTAGTATATCTTAGCATTGTTAATTATTGCTCCAGCAGTGTTCAGTAGATGCATGCTTATTATTATTATTATTATTATTATTATTATTATTATTATTATAATATTTTTATTTATTTATTTTGTTTTTGTCACTCTGTAAACCCGTCTGGCCTCAAACTCACAGAGATTTGCCTGCCTCTGTCTCCCAACTGCCAGGATTATAGGAATGCCACCACCTTGCTGATGCATTCTACTTTTATCTAGATCTATTGCCAGATAAGAAACAGACAACTGAGATTCATTTGAAGAATTCAGATTACAATACATGGGATGATCTTCAGTACCTCAAATATACATCATTTTGATCGGTTGGCTTTTCCTTTAGAGATTTAGTCAACAGGAATACTTCTGAAGAGAGGCAATTAAAAACCTTCTCAGGTACAAATTAGATCCTGTTATTCATGGATGAAAATCCCTCACTGGTCTTCACTGACCATAGTAGGAAGTCTCGGGTCATGCTGGGCCCTACCAGAGGCCATCTGACTCTACAAATCCTTGCCAGCTTCTGTCTGAGCACAGCCTACCTGTCACTTCCAACTCCTCAGGCCTCTCCTAAGTACTAGCTGCTCCATGTATGTGTGTGTGTGTATGTGTGGGGGGTTCCTTTTCTCCCTCCGCTATGCCCTCTACTGCACTTCTTTATCTTTCAATTTTCCTTTTCTTTCTCCAAGAGCCTTTTGATATCCTACAAGTATATTTTTCAGTTTCTATCTCTGTGTGTATGTTTTTAAATATGTAAATACATCTTGCTCAGTCTATATAATGTTACTTGTATGTACCTGTTTTTAGGGCTGGCCATTTAAAAGAGAGCAAGGAGGGGTATATGGGAGGGTTTGGAGGGAGGGGAGGGGAGGGGAAATCTTGTAATTACAGTATAATCTCAAAAAGTAAAATAAATAATAAAAATTAAAAATGAAACAGATATTCATAACATCACTCTACATATGTAGACAAACAAGCTTCAGCCCTGTAAGTGAGCAAAGGCAGCATCCTTTTGCAAGTTGTGAGTGAGAACTGCAATGGCATACTGCTGGCAAGTGAATTAAAAAGGAAAAGTTTTTAGCAGACAGCTACTAATTAACATTTTTAAAACTTTCACAATTTAACTGAAGACAGCAAAGCAATTCACTTGAGAAATATGGGGTCTTCCAAAACATCTCTGTGGACAGATATATTTTTATTTTGATGTTTTTATCCCTAAAAATGTCTGTATTTGTCATGCAACTGTAAAAACAAGACAAATTCACAAACATAAAACTATAAAACAATAAAATTTATATTAGTAACATTAATTTATTGTGACAGGTAACCTTTTTGATAACATCGAACTTCATTAAAACTATCATTTTACAATCAAGAATGGAATGTCAAACCCAACTTGTTGTCTTATATAATATGAATGCTGAAGAATAAATAATGAAGTTTGGAACTAACATCAGAAAATCAACAATTGGCATCACTCACTTAACTGCTACACTCTAATGATCAAGAATCAAGATAATGAAAAATACTTAAACTTTGGTTCAGGACAATCAGATCTCAGATTTAACAGAAACTTCAGCTAGCATTTAAACACAAGTTTTAATGAACTGTGATGTTCTGACTACTTCAAGATAATATTAGCAATGCAGAATAATTAAAGTTGACACTACATGTGCATCTATTCTAATTATTCCTAATTAAAAGCAGAAATACACTTATCTGGTTTTCATTTTTAATTTGTCATTTCTTATAGATTGAAATCAGAAAAATAGTTTTTGAGTTTAGCAAACAGTTAAATCAAATACAATATATAAACCTGTGTGAGTCCTGATTCTGAGAAAGCAACTTAAAGATATTTATAACAATCAAGGGAATATGAACATCAACTGGTAGTTAACCTATTTTACAAATTACTGTTAATTTTGCCTTATACAATGATGATGTTTTTGGGAAGCAAATGAAAAAATTATCAGCACTGCAAAGGAAGTTATTTCTGAAGTGAGTTAGAAGCTCAGATTTTCTTTAAAATGAAATATAGCTGTTCAATTATTGATCTTTATGCAGGCTGTGATTCATAATTTTATAATAAAACATTAGAAATGCATACCACAATTCATTGGCTATCATGATTCTCCATTAAGGACAGTGCCACAATGCATGATGGATAAAGAGAAGTGAAGACAAGAGAGTGACATTTAACTCTGTGTCAAGAATCATTTTATTAAAGACTCCCAGTCCTCGCATGGGGTCTCACATGCCCCGGAATCTCCCTAGTATGTAGGAGACAGACTTTGAGTCAATATGTCATTTGTCAAGCCTTAAAGCCCACACTATACCACTCTCTCCAAATGGGACAATGTAAGCTACTCCTGGAACAGCATCTTTTCATATTCCTAATCTCTGAACAGGTTAGTGCTATAGAACCAAGATCTTATGGCAAAAAAGTCTCTCTTTTTTTTAACTTTTATTAAAAGTGTAATTTATTTGTATTTCCCGAGGGTACCAATCAGATGTACATATTCTTTTCCTTGCAGTTCCCAGGATTCTATATCTCTCAATTCCTCTTTTTATCCTTTTATATGTTCGAAACATCCAGGTTTATGAAAGCCAGCTAAATGCCATCATGCTCTGATTATATCATGTGACATTTATCTTGTGTTCGGTACATCAACAAATATTAAAGTGCCTCCTTGAGGGTCCATAACCATTATAGGTCATGGCTTTAGCTCTAGATGGCACAATACACTCAACCCCTAGACTCATGAAACATATACTTAAAGCAACTAGCTCTTTTGCAGATATTCTAAGGCTTTGTATCTTATAAAATGCAATTAACTTTTAAAATATTTTTTCTTTATTAAGATTTTTTTATTCATCCCCCTCATCTCTCCTCCCACTCCCTCTCCAGCCTTCCCCCGCAAGGAACTCCCCCATTCCCTACTCTGAAAAAGTAAGGCCTCCCATGGGGAGTCAGCAAAGCCTGATACATTCAGTTAAGTATTTCTACCAATTTTTGGAGTCATGCTCTTTAAAAATTTCAATCTCAATAATATAAAAATGCACTGTAATTTGTATTACTGAGTTGATTAAAATATTCAATGTTCTTCGTTCATTAACTTAAATGACAAGAAAACTCTCACCTTGACAATACCCCGGATGTGCATTTTTGCTATCATCTCTGCAGTATAGAGAAACATCAATAAAGTGTCCAAGGTGAAGGTCACATACTGAAGAGGAGGATAGTGCTCGAAGGTCATGGGTGTGTTCATGCACACTGAGATGACACTGATGATGGCACAGATGCGAAGCAGAGAGTGTACCCACTGCAACAAAGGCCAAAGCTACTTTGTGACACTATGAACTGAGACCTTTGACTGGTCTTTGAAAGCACACTATTTGGAAGACATAACACTTTGGTTCAAATAGATCACTAGTGCAGAGGAGAAGAAGAAGGGAACATCTACTGAGTTCATAAGGCACACTCAATATTTTCACACATTTTATAATGCTTATTTCTCAAAGCAGCTCATTTTCCACATGAACATATCAAGGTTCTGAAAAGATTATGAAACATTCCTGTGATTATACATTAATAGGCGCTAAACCCAAGGTTAATTTGAAGGCAATCAGACCACTCTGTGGGAAATTCTCATTCTCTACATAATATAGCGACTCACCCTCAGTGAACTTGGGTGTGACTTTTCTTTCTTTTGTCTCCATGAAGCTCCCAGAATTAGCAGCCATGTCCTATTTACTAATACTTCTTCAGCATCTTAAACAATGGTCTATCATAGCAGATCATAAATTATTTTTTAAAATGGATTTGATATAGAACACTCCTATACAGGTTTTTTAAAAAATACATCACATATAATCTCCCTACATAAAAGACATTTCTGGGCCACTGAGATCCCTTTTGCCATACAAGCCAGGTTGGTGATTTGTGTTCAATCCCTGGACCTTATTGTTGAAGGATATAATAAACTTCAAAAAGCTGTTTTCTGACCTCCCCCACACACACCACACATACACACACACACAAATAAAAATAAATTTTAAAAATTCAAAAATCATTTCTAAAATAATCATTGTAGAAAAAAGATAATGAATGAGGCTGTCTCTTTTCAGAGAAAACATTTTGTACATTTAGCCTACAATCTCTTTTAAAATTAAATTTTCGCAATTATAGACACACATTGATGAACTGTCTAAAGATTTAAAATAACCCTAAAATAAGAAGAAAGAAATAAAAACAAATGGGTATATATTTAATGTACTCACATATAATCTTTCATTTTAAAAGTAATGCCTAGGATGAAAAGGGTTAGTTGTATACACATGCTAAACTCACAGAGTGAATATTGCTACTGGATTACTCAGTGCACAATTTTTAAACATAATTAATGTCATTTATTGACTATATTTTGGATATACATATGAGTGTATCTGTGTGTGTGTGTCATTATATTAATCATTAATTTTATACTCCTGTTTCAGGGGTATAGTTTGATAATAGATGGATCATGCATCTCTATAAACTAGCAAGCCTTAAGCTGAAAATTAAGAATGACTGACAGAACTTTGAGAAGACTGAAACTCTTGTACGTTGATGAGTAGAGTCTAATATTTTCCCAAGCATAACAATATTTATATAAAAACATAGTGAAAACAGAAGACACATATACTTCATTGTATTTTAAGAGTTGATGTACTGAAGTTTTCAAATATGAAATTTGACAAACCCCTCCAATAAATGTCAGAATGCAAATTCAACCCTATCTGGACTCCTCCAGATAAATAATCTAATTACCAGGAGATTTGAAAGATGGGCTATTTTACAACAAATAGGCTTTGAGCTTGAAGAATTATAATTAATCATTAGTCATTTTAGTCAGAGACTCTGGGGTTACACCTATAATTCCACCTTTCAAAGTTCTTAGAAAGTTTTTAATGGCCTAGACATAAAGAGAATGTTAGTGAGAGGTTTATTTTCTAGTAAGTTTAGTTCCCTAAATATGAACAGAAGACCTACTATGCATCTAGAAATGCTCATGTCTTGGGATATATATTAGCCAATACATTACTAATTTGTAGTATAGTAAGCAAGATATTATACATGACATATGTAGTTACCTCTCAATATCTGTCCCCACATCAGAAGCTCAAATACGAGGGGGCCTGGGTACATTCAACAAATGGGCAATGTTTATGCATTGCTTACATATATTCTCTGATATAGTTTAAATCATTTTAGGATGATTCATAATACTTAAATTTATTTAAAATCCTATTATACCGATCTGTTTCTGAAAGAATAAGAAAGAAAAATACATACATGTTCATTACAGATGCAAGTTTCATTCAAATATTTTGACTCTGTGGTTGGCCAAAATTGGGTACAGAATAGAGGGACAAATGTTTCTGTGAGTGTCTACATGTCATTTATATTTATAGACAAATCTAAATTGGATAAGTGAAGAGAAGTTCATTCGATCTATTTGAGGAAGTGGCAAATGAGGAAGATGTAAAATCCAGATAGACCTAATGGACAAGGAGGATTTAACTTACCAACAGAAATGAGATGGGACCTTGAAGACCAGAGCACATGAGCAAAAGATACCAATACTGCTAAGCTAGATAGTATAGGAAAGCAGAAGACTCCAGTAGATGATGTAGAGACACAGGAAAGGGGTGGTCACTGGCCAGGAGAGAGCCTGCTCACAAAGAGCTGTCCATATAATGCCAACACATTTTAATTTATAGTGGGAGTCCTAAGGATGCTTCAACAGTATAAAGCAGAAGGATAATGTCAACAGAGAGTGCAATATACAAAGACCTGTGAGCAGGCTATGGAAGTCTTCCAGGAGCAGTCTAGTAAAACTCAGGGGGAAGCCAGCCTGACTACCTTTGTCCAGGTTAGGGGAGGAGCAAGCATTGAGAGTATCTCAGCTTAATTTGTTTCATTACTTCAGCATTTACAACTATGATTTTAAGAATGAAGTCTCTCCTACTTTGCTGTATGGAGCTGAATTCCCAAGACTTAAGAGTGAGCTTCCTGGCTCAGTCCCAACCACTATACCTTCTAACATGCAGGGATGTATGGCATAATAATTCTTACTCTCATGCTCAACATGCATGAACTTGTGAGATACTAGGCACATGTTCTGTCACAAGATTTAAATCAACATAAAGACTATTCAGAAATGGACAGTGTCTTGCAACCTTTTCTACCTAAGTAAATTACTGTTGAACATGATTTTTTTTTAAAAAAAAGCATATGGATAGGAGTAGTAAGTAGCTCATCTTGGGTCAGCCTGGGAGTGGAATTATCTCTACACTGTGTGATTTGAGGACAATGTATCCAGAGCAGTGAAGAGACCAGAAGGCACAGTACAGACCTCTTACACTGTCTGTATCTTCCTATGTGAGGAATTCATAGCAACACCTCATCCTTTCAATTTGAATCATTTCCAACCCAACCACAAGACTCCAAGACTCATTCACTTTCCACTGTAGCTCAACCATAGTTCAAACCTAAAAGTACATGAGTTTTGAATGTATGAATGAAATTTCTCTTATATCAGCATGTGCTTTTGCAAAATTCAGAAAGATGACTTACTGGCTTATTAATCCAAAGTATGTCAGCGTTGTCTGACAGAGATTCATCAGGACCAAAGTCAGTAACTGGCTGAGCTTCCACCCTGGAGCTTTGTTTCCTTTTGAGCATGTTGAAGTTAGCTTTGGAAGGCAAGTACAAAACCAAAGTCTGGAAAAAGGAACAGAGAAAACTTTATTAGCCACCTAACCTACCTCCTTTCCTATCAAAAGCATTGAGTCTTCATACATGAGTAGTACACTGGGAGATCATAAATGTACCCAAAGGTACTGTATATAACAAACACACATATCTAGACACAGAAAAAGAATGAGATAAAATTGATATTGATAAAATCCAATTTTTTCCTTCCAATCCAAAAGATTACCTTATTAATTTCAAAAACAGTTTAGAGACAACTTGTGTAAAACAGCTGGAACAAAATTACTTATCTCATAGGGAACACAGATTATTAGAAAATTCTTTGCTCTGTGGAGCTTCTGCCATGGCCCTGCCAACAGGGATTTCTTCTATCATTTTAATATGTCATTCACATGCATGTCCTGTTCCAAGCATAATCCTAAGATGATTTCTCATTTTGTCCTCCTCAGAAAGGATGAATGGCACAGAGAATAGGGAGAGAAGCTCCAGCAGTCGGAGGCCTTTTCTGTTATTTTTAATCAGTAACCATTTAAAGTTTCCTTGCTCTTCTAAAGTCAGTTCTTTATCAACTGCACCTGAAGATGAGATGCTGGATTGTCACCTGTTTCCACAATTCCACATTATCTACAACCTATTATATATGTCACCTCCTTATGGATATTGCTGCTAATTTCTAAAGTTAGCAGCCATTGAAGAAGGGACTACTATATATCAAATGACAAGTAAATGTAGCATGATTAAAGAAGAATTGTCAAGACAGATGCCTGACCACCCTTCATTCCAAAGTAACACTCCCCATTTGAATAACACTATACCTAGCCTTGTTTATCTGTTTCTGGTTTTTCAGACAGGGTCTCACTCTATAGATGTGGCTTGCCTGGAACTCATGTAGATCTGGCCGGCTTTGAAACTGTGGCCTCCTCCTTCACTTCTTTGCAAAATAGTATAACCAGCACATTGGGTTCAACATTTTACAAATGTGGCCACACAGTAAGATGTAAACACATTCTACACTTTAACAAGGAAGAAGGATCAGATGTGATTGAGTCTTAGGTTGACCTCAAAGAATCAATGATCCTGTTGCCTCTGTCTCTCAAGTACTGGAGCCACAGAGTTCACCAAAGAAGTGCCTTGATATTTTGTGCATGCATAAGAAATCTCAGCTTTGAGGCTAGTGACAACTTGATCAATAATATTTAAACAAACTTGAGATTGAAAACAAGTCCATGATTACAAAGCCTCAAGTGTTGAGTGTTGGCCATGGGTGTACTTAGCATCCTTAGGAGGACAACTGAAGGCAGACGACAGAGGGCAGTACTCTGCAGGCAAGAGAAAGTGATGAGAATTTCAAGTAAGGAAAATGTAGCCATTTCGATACCAGGAATATCCACCACTTTCTCTCTTGCCTGGTGCTCCAAAGTGCTCTTGGTGTTTAAAGAAAATTCATCAAGGACAGTGAGTAACATTTAGCTCCTCTTAGACAGAAGAGAAAAACAAAATGTGTTTGCAAGGAGTGTAGATATATGCACTTGTGATTTTTACTGGGAAAGAAAATAAAATACAGTTCAGAACAAAGAAATTTTGAATATGCTTCTCTGTGTTTGATGGTCCACTTCTCCTTGCTCTTTGCTATATGCTCCCCAATCCATCAGAGTAGCTGACTTTCCCTAACCTTCCTATTCCCAGAGAAATTCAAGCTATTTGTCTTTAAAGTGTGCAATGTATTTCCAAGCTGTTGTTACTTTGAACACAGAATTTAAATATGGGTTTTGCAGTAGGTGTCACTAATTAATTTTATTTTACATAATTGGAGTTAGGGACTCTTGACATCCAATGTAAATGTATGCAAAATATTCAAATGATACTTATTCTCTGATTTACTTTGGGTTGGAGAACACATCTGGTGTCCTTAATTTGAGATGTCTCTTAAATGACAGGCTCCTACTTATCTGAAGAATGGTTGCAAAATATTTTTGAAATTCTTTAACAAGACAAAGAAAGATGAGAGTGGTTCCATATGGCATTCAAAGATTAGACAAAGAATTTTAGAGACCTAACCCTTATCGTTTTTCCACAGAGACAGGGGAGATTGATGGACATGTGAATTGCATGTACCTTTTCTTACCAATATTCTACCTGAATAAAAACTGACTTTTGACTGATTTATCTACAGAAATATACATAATTTATTTTCTAAAAATCCAGTTGGCTATATTTGATACATCAAAACAGTTAGACTATAATTGAATGACACCAGCTGTCTGTCACTCTCATTGATGTTCTGTTCAACTGCTGCCAACATGTTACCAAGTCTGACAGTGCCCATAAAATGATCTGTCCAAGCTCCAAAGAATCCACACATACATTAAAACTTATCAAGCAGCTCCAGAATCACTGGAAGTTTCACTATTTCAATAATATTGAGCAGTACATAAAATATTCAAGCAATAAATCATGATCCATGCATATAGGACTCATAGAGACTGAGGCAGCATGCAAAGGGCCTGCACAGGTCTATACCAGATGGGAATTCTAGAGCTAAAAGGAGAAGTGGACATATGCCTCATCCCTTACCCAGAAACTGTTGTTTGTTTTTGCTCTTTTGGGGGATCCATCACTGTAGCTGGAGTTTTCTCCAGTCCTGCCCAGGCCTGCAGCCACTCAGACCCAAGTAAACACACAGAGACTTATATTACTTATAAACTGTATGGCCATGGCAGGCTTCTTGTTATCTAGTTCTTATATCTTTTTTTTTTTTTTTTTTTTTTTTTTTTTTTTTTTTTTCAGTCTCATAACTCCTCCTTTTATTTATAATTTTTTAAACAAAATCCCAAACCTAGTTAGAGGAACCCAAACTTATACAATTTCTATAACCCATTTCTATTAATCTATAAGTTGCCATATGGCTTGTGGCTTACTGGTACTTTTACATCTTGCTTCCTCTGTGTCTGGCTGGCAACTCCTGACCAGCCTTCCTGTTCCCAGAATTCTCTTCTCTCTTTGTCCTTCCTATACACCACCCAGCTCCCAAATAAATCCCACACAGAGGTTTATGCTTAATTATAAATGCTTGGCCTTAGCTTGGCTTGTTTTTAGCCAGCTTTTCTTAACTTCAAATTATCCCTTCTACCCTTTGCCTGTGGGATTTTTCCTTTTCTATTCCTGTACACCTTTCTGTTTCTTACTCTGTGGCTTGCTGTATAGCTGTATGGCTAACCCTGATGTCCTCCTCCTTCCTTTCTCGTTCCTTGATTTTTCTTCCTTCTCCCAGGTTTCTCCCTTTATTAATTCTCTCTGCCTGCCAGCCCCACCTATCCTTTCCCCTGCTTTGCCATTGGCCATTCAACTCTTTATTAGACCATCAGGTGTTTTAGATAGGCAAAGTAACACAGTTTCACAGAGTTAAACAAATGCAACACAAACAAAAGTAACACACTTTAAAATAATATTCCACAACAAGAAGCAATCTCGAATTGATAACCATTTGCAAATAAAAGTTTAATTTCTTCCAAGGGAGGCTCACTGGGGAAACAAAGTACTCTCAAGAGTAGGCTGCATGCCCAGCAGGAGATGGCCAACAGAAAACAAACTCAGTGGTATCTTTGGAGGTTCCTTGTCTCATAATGTTGTTTCAGGGCTTTTCTATTTTTAAAAAAATATTTTATTATTATACCTTAGATGCCTGTTTGTTTTCTAATGAGAGATAGAAAAGGATGGATCTGGATTGTGGGGTGGGGTGGGTGGAGGTGAGGAGGAACTGGGAGGAGTAGAGGGAGGGGAAAACCATAATCAGGGTACATTATATGAAGAAAACAATCTATTTTCAATAAAAGGAAAAATATTCAAGCAATAAAATAAATTCAAGTCATAAATGTACAAATAATCTCAGATTAATTTAGGGCAGTTAGTCAAAGCAATTTTCCTTTGCCCTGGGTGTTGCTTGACACCTTTGTTCATGTTCAGTCAATATAACAGAGCACAGACAACTATTATTCCCCTGATAAAGAAAGAACAGTGTGGATATTTAAGTTTCCTAGGTGAGCTTTCTATTTTGATGGAAATTGCTTCTGTGTATTTTTTCCTTATCAGTATTATGCACTAATAAGCCAATATATCATTTTTGTTTCCAGAAGTGTCCTTGATAAGGCAGTGTACTAGGTTTGAAAAACATGACTTTCAAAAGCTTTTTCACACTTATTAAAAGTTGATATTTAAATAATTCAATATAGGGAGAGGCTGCATAGTTACAGTATGTTCATTGATAAATCTTTTACTCAGAAATAGCTAACAGAAACTCAGAAGGAAAACATATTCTGCTTCCTTGTTCTCATTAAATAGTCAATTAATCCTTGGAAGCAAAAGCCATACATTTTCCTCATTTGATTTCTACCCTCTTGTCAAAATTAAAATGGAATTTATCCATTTTGTTTTTAACTGTGAGGTGTTTGCAACAGTGCTATTCATTTTTCCTTCTAGGAGCTATTGGACATAGGATTTGAATTTTTCTGTCTTCTGCATCATGTTTTATGAGATTGTCTTCCTCTACCTATCCTAGTTGCCATATTTAATGCCTTCAATATCCATTACCCTCAGCTAATGTCTCACTAACACTGAGTCTTGTGCCTATGCTGTTTCTCAGATACAGGGCAACAACATAGTTCAACTTGATATAATTGACTGTGATGGAATATCTCTCTCACTCTTTCTGCTCATGTTCCAAATCCTAGCACCCTAAATACTCCAGGTCCCAACATGTAGCTAGAAGGACCACACAGATTCATGCTACACCTCAACAGTGCCATACTTTTAAAATTTTTATTTATTTTAATTTGATTTGTACATATGTTTTATTTGCACATATTCTGTATCTCACATGCATACTTGGTACCCCCAGAAAACAGAAGATAGTGTTAGATATCCTGAGACTAAAGTTACAGATGGTTGTAACCCAGTTGAACCCAAGTCCTCTGAAAGAGCAGCCAGGGCTCCTAACTGCTGAGCTATCTCTCTAGCCACAGTATTATCTTTCTTATTTCTTTATTCTTTATATGAACAAAGACCCCTTTCATTTAATTACTGTTACTAATTCCCTTTCAAGTCATAGTATCTCAAATCTGAGATTCCTTCTTTTTTTTTTCTTGTTTGTGATGCCAGGGATCACACACACATCCTCTTACAGGTGTGGCAAGGGCTCTACCATTGAGTGTACCATTCAAGTCCTTGGAAAAGCATTTTATTATGTCTATATAAAAAAATAAAAATCACATGATCAAGTCATTATATTAGATGCAAAATAGTTAACAAAAATTAACTTCCTTTCATGATGAAAGCTCTAAAATTAGGTACGAAAGAAATGTACTTTACGTAATGAAGTCCCCATATGACAAACCCACACCTAACATCATGCTGAATGAGTAAAAGCTTAACACTTTCTCTGGAAGGAGACAAGCATGCCCACTCTCCAAACTGACATTAAGCAAAGTATTGGGAGTCCTGGACAGAGAAAGAAAGAAAGTGCCTCCAAATTGGAAAAGAGGAACGTACATGGCCCCTGTTTGCAGTTGATATGATTCTCTATGCAGGAAAAGCTAATGATGCCACAAAACCTCATTAGAACTCATTTATTAAATGAATTATAAAGTTATAGGATACAAAAAAATCAACAAGAAATTCAGTAGCATTGCTGTATGCATATCAGTCAAGAAAATAATTTCTTTTCCAATAGCTACAATAAAATAAAATACCTAAGGACAATTTAGTCAAGAAGATTTATAATCTCTACAGTGAAACACTAAGCATTTGTTCAAGAAATTAAAGAAGACAACAATGAATGAAAAGATTGCCCATGTTCATGGATTCTTCTTTTTATGTTTTGTTTTTATTACTCCTTTTATTTTTTGAGATTATAATATAATTATATCATTTCCTCCTTCCCTTTCCTCCCTCCAAACCCTCTCATATGCCATTCTTTTCTTTCTTTCAAATTCACAGCCTTTTTATTCATTAATTGTTCTTATATGCATATATGTATATGTACATACATACATATTCCTAAATATAACTTTTTCAGTCTGTATAGTGTTACTTGTATGTATGTTTTCAGGGCTGACAATTTGGTATTGAGTAACCAACTGGTATATTTTTCCCTGGGGAAGATGATTTCTCCCACTGTTAGCATTCCCTAGTTGCCTGAACTAAAAATTGTGATATGAACATTTCTACAGCTCATGGAATTTCGGTTTATCTTGTTTCTCTGTTATTCATTCATTCACTATCCACTCTTCATTCATTCACACAGCAAATACTATGCGTCCACTCTGTGTCAGGAACTACAGCCTGTGCTGCATGCACAGCAGAAAACAACACAGACACTTGGGGCTCAGAAATCACCTGCTTCATCTGAACTCATATTTCATGGAGAATCCCACTGTTTCACCTGCATTTTCTTTTGTTCTTGCCCTCACACGCTCCACTCTAACTGGCTAACAGGGCCATTATTTTTCATCCTCCATTCTTTCTTGGCTACTTCAAGTCCTTTATCCAGCTGTGTTCTCTTTGCCTGCTGCAGTCCCCTATTCCTAATTACCTTATTTAACTCAAAAACATTTTCTTAAGTTCTATGTATGATTTGTTAGAACTGAAAGATTTAATATTTAAACAAATAGCAGTTTGGTAAATTCATAGCGCATATTTTATGTAAGAATGCCTAAAGAAGGCAGCAGGCATGATTTCTTTCTCTTCATTAGGGTGGCACTACATCTGTTAATACAATTCATGAACCACACTTTGGTTTACTGATATACACAAATTCTGCAGTCTTCATGAGTACTAGTGAAATTATTTGCCCCTCTTATTCGACACACACCACTTAACTGGGTGCTGTTGTTGAGTTGCTCTGTAGCTCTGCTACAGTTTGATCAGAAAATTTTAGAAAATAAATGTTTAATAACATCCCTCTAATTCCAAATCTACCTTAATGCCTTTGGGAGAACAGTCATCATTGCTTACAAAAGCTGTTCCCTATTCTTGCTGCATAATTGTATTGACAAGAAAACAAATAAAAGCAGAGTTCCAACCATTGGTGAGTGGTATGGATTCAGCATTAGAAAAAAATACTTAGTCTTCTTCTTCCCAGAATACCTGATTGTTCCATGTTCCTGACACAACAGATAGCATAACTGATTTAAAGGTTAGACAAGTGGGAAGGCAGAGCAGCTGATTAATTAATTAATTAACTCTCACTATGTGTGTACTCCTCAGTCTCCCACCCCCCACCTGGTGCTTTTTTCATTCTTTTACAATTTACTGCTAACTCTATCCTCAGAGTCCTGGACAGGAGACACAGGGAAGCAGATGCTCAGGACGCCTCTGTAATCTCAGGTGAGAGGAGACTTGTGAAGCATGCCTGGACATTCACTGTCTAGGCCCTTCCTACTTTCAAATACTTAAACTTCAAGTTAAATTATTAAATACATCAGTTTTTATTTTATTTTCATCAACCAAACAGTACTATGTTGCTCTAGGAAAATTAGGAAAAATGAGTAAATAAAATAAGAGTCAAATATTAAAGTCATTAGGAATTCCAATTCTAGACACTGCATCATTTTTCTAAATGTTGGCTAAGCACATAGTGTGTCAGCCACTGTGCTTTGGGGACAGCACTGATCAGGCATGTTCCTCTTTGGTGCATTGTCTTTACTGAGGTCCTTATTCTCCAATAGGATTGAATTATATCTTTTAGAACTTTATTTTTTACATATATTTTCTATGTATAGAGTCAAGTTAATATGGCTATTTTCATATACTTCTATTACACTTTTCTTCTTTTTATCTTGTGAAAATCTTTCTCTACCAATAAATATGAATGCATACAAAATCCTAACTAAATAAATCCTACCTTCAAACATCTATATTCCTTCAGTGTCTTTCTTGTCTCCCAAGCTCATTCATATCAATCCATACCAAGGCCTTGTAAGGCACACAAGTACAAGCATAACCATGTATTCCTAGATTTGAGTTCTGATGATAAACTTGTAGATGAGAAAGGTGTCACCCCATATTTTGGGAGATAATTGAATTTGATGTCATGAATATTTTGGTTTGGGCATTGCAACTTCAACTCCTGTTTCAAGGCTCTCATTCTTGTCTCCCCACTTTTTTCTCAATATGGCCACAGAACTCCAGACAGAAGCCATTAAGATTTATGTCTCAGTGGCTGGATAGATTGTTCAATAATTAAAAGCATTTGCCGTTCTTGTAGAGGACCCAGTTTTGGTTTCCAGAACCCACATAGTAGTTCACTATTGTCTGTAACACCAGTTTTAGAGAATCGCACACCACCCTCTTTGGCCCCTGCAGGCACTGCACACACATAGTGCACATGTATATGTGCAGGAAAACACTCATACACAAATAAAGATAGCTTTTATAAAAAAGATTTATGTTTGAACAAGATCTACCAACCTTTCTCCCATTTTCACATTTGAATCTACAGTGTACTTTAATACACTATGAAAATACTCAAAGATAAACAGGGACATGAATTCCAGGTACTGGGACCAGGGACAACAATTATTTCTGTAGCATTTGATTTTTCTATTTGCCAACTTCCTTCTCAGAGAGAAGACATCTCCACTTAGAACAAATGCATACAGCATTCTATGTTTTTGTATGTTATGCCATTTTTAAATTAGGGGAAAACATCCCACTACTTTTGTCTTATTGTCTGTTATCTATAAATGGATTTTTCTTTGGGCTGCCAGTTCACAAAAAATTACATTAAGACTTATTATTAATTATGAAAATTAGGCCTATAGGTTAGGCTTTCCCACTAGTTCTTATAACTTAAATTAACCCATTTCTATTCATCTACATGTTGACATGTGATTTGTGGCTTTTACCTCTCCTCCTGCATGTCTGTTCCCTCTGAGTCTGGCTGTGACTCCTCCTTTCTTCTTCCCAGAGCTCTCTGTCCCCAGAAGTCCCAACTATACCTCCTGCCTAGCTATTGACCATTCAGCTCTTTATTAAACCAATCACAGTGACACATCTTCACACAGTGTAAAGGAATATTCCACAATAGTTATCCAGCATCCATTTGCCCTATCTTTTTCTTCATTCTCTCTGCCCACTTGGCCTTCCTTCCACCCTCAAGGCACAACTGAGCCCTACAGCCTCTGATCTCACACCTCCTTCTGCTCTGTCAGGGGTCCTATCACTGTGTCCAAGGGCCAACAATCCTCTCCCTGTCCTATACCAGATCATTTGCATAGTCTGCCATGGTACCAATGACTGAGTCTAGCATGCTTTCTCTGGAGTCCTCTACCTTACCTCCAGATATCACATCTTAGAGCCCTCACAGCCTAGTACATGGGTCATGGCATTTCTCTAAACTCAAACCCAGCAATCCCACTGTTGTCTGTTTAATTACTGCTTAATACTGTGGCTGCTTAATTGCTGATTTTATTTTATTTTATTTTATTTTTAAACATAACTTTTTTTTTTTTTAGATTTATTTATTTTGCAGTGTTCTTGCCTGCAGGCCAGAAGAGGGCGCCAGTTCTCATTACAGATGGTTGGGAGCCACCCTGTGGTTGCTGGGAATTGAACTCAGGACCTCTGGAAGAACAGCCAGTGCTCTTAACTACTGAGCCATCTCTCCAGCCCTATTTTATTTTTTTAATAGTCAAAACCATTTAAAGAAGGGACAAAATTTGACATGAAACCTAATGTTATTCCTCAGCCAATATGTTTAACTATAGATAAACAGCTTCAGAACCACAAATGAACCCACTTATGAGCAGAGAAACCTAAAAACATCACACACACACACACACACACACACACACACACACATGCCATGTGAAACACGAAAGTTTTCAGAATAAAATAATGAGCTCATTTGGTTCATTTCCACCCAGATTTTGTTTACTTCCATGCAAGAAAAGACTCTTTCCAATAAAAAATGTTTGCTGGGGGCTCATTATGTATCATGCACTGTCTTAAGCATGTCGTATATTAGCTCATTCAGTTCTTAAAAGAATTAGTTTACAGACAAAGGAGCCTTAATGATACAATTGACCTAGTTCATGAACCAAGACAATGCAGCTCACAAAACTACTAAATTAAAAACCATGTATTTTGTTCAACAAATAGCAAAATGAGGATTTTTTTTTAACAAACTTGGGGTTGCAAATTCATCACCCATTACTATCTGTGAAATTGTACAGACATCTCTCAGCTCCTAATATTGAATCTGTTTTTTGCTATTTGATTTACTTTATAGTTTTTTTTCACCACTGGTTTATTTTTAATATCTATTACTTAAAAGAAAGGTCAAATTTCTCATCAAATTAATCAAACACCGTTTTTGGTTTCCTAAATCATTACTCACTTATCACATAGTTTTTACTTTAAAGTAAATCCTAGAAATGGTCTAGTTGTATTTCAATCACATTTTCTCTAAATTTAAAAGATGAGGGAAAAGCATTGTTCCCTTCTGATAATTCCACTTCTTAAGGTGGCAGATTTCTTCATTTCCTAGAGTTAGCTTTTTTCTCATAAATTCTTGACTGAATACATTATGAGTATGTGGACTGGAAAAATGATTCTTATGACATGAGGTATAAGGAATGTGTGTCTGTCTGCAAGTGTTTTACTCAGACATTGAAATGAAATTTATTGAGAGAAACCCATTAGTCAGACCCCAAATCCACAACCAAGCACACAGTCACTATATTTCACTTTGCAATGCCCCTGTTTCTCTGTTATTTGATATGAGGTGATCAGATGAATAAATATGACTAAATGATTTTGCTCCTGTTTATTGTTCAAAGTTTAGGGAAAATACAAGGAAACAGAACTTACTAGAGAAATTCTAGAATTCATCTTGAAGGGAAATACAGCTTAATAGAAGATATCTATTAGAAGTTATTAAGTGAACTTGATCCCTTTAAGAAAAGTGAAGACATAAAGTTTTATAAGAAAGAAAGATGTGAAAATGGGAACAATTGAGAAAGAAGAACGAATATAATCAAAATATATTGTACAAAATTCTTAAATAATCAATGAAATATACTAATAATCATAATAATAAGTTACTGACTTGGGGCTGTTCATTCCATAAAAGGGCTATCTTGTATAGAAGTTTCTGCTAATGAAGTGTTGGGCTATCTCCAGAGGTGGCAGGTTCCTCTGGACACTCCAAGAGCGAAAGACTACACATTGAAAAGTCTGAAGGAGCAGCTCTGGGGTCTAGAGATGTCTGTAATACATTTGCCCAAAGTGACCTGGAGGGAAAAAAGTGGATTAATGCTCCCAAGGCTGTTCATATGTTTATACATTTGATGTTTCCTAAGAAAGAGAAATGGTTCGTAAACTCCTGTTTAATATTTTGAAGAGAAACAAGCTTGGGCATTATAGATTCCTTCCTTCCTTCCTTCCTTCCTTCCTTCCTTCCTTCCTTCCTTCCTTCCTTCCTTCCTTCCTTCCTTCCCTCCCTCCATCTCTCCATCCCTCCCTCCATCCCTCCCCTCCTTCCTTCTCTGCTTCCCTCACTCTGACCCTCCCTCCCTTCTGTCCTTTCTTTCTTTCACTTGAAAGTTGAGAACAAACTTCTGTTGAGACCTTGCTCTATGCCAAGTATTACCCTCTACCCCTAGCTCCTGCTGTCTCTCTGGAGTAGTTCTTAGTGTTATCCCCACTGCATAGAATAAAATCCTGAGGCAAATGTGTCCAGATCCCCAAGAGTTGGGATCAAGTAGAATCCAAGTAATATTTTATACTGGAAAGAATGAAGGTTGAGGAAAGAAGAGAATAGGCAAAAGATCTGACATACATATTCCTCATCAGTGTGTGTGTGTGTGTGTGTGTGTGTGTGTGTGTGTGTGTGTGTGTGTGTGTGTGTGTGTGTGTTGTGCACCATGCATATGGAGGTCAGAGGAAAACTTTCTGGAGTCAGTTTTTTCCTTTTGCCATGAGATCCTGGCATGGAATTTATGTCATGAGCTTTGTTTGACAAACACCTTTTCCCCAGAACCATTTTGCTAGTCCAAATTTTACTTTTGAATCTTAAGAACTTTTGAATGTTTTAGAATGGTGCTGTTTAAATGATGTTTACTTACAATTAAATCTGTGCTTTTTAAAATTTAAACATGGGCCTGAAGAGATGGCTCAGTGGTTAAGAGCATTGAATGTTCTTCCCGAGGACCTGGATTCAATTCCCAGCACCCACATCACAGCTCACAACTGTTGTAACACCAGTTCCAATGCACATAAAATAAAAATAAACAAATCATTTATAAAATTAAAACAAATAAAACTTTAAAACATTACATTGGTAAGATTTTTTTTTCATGAATTATGTGCAGAATTTTGCATAGGTCACTTCAGCTCCTAATCATACCTGAATGAGGCAGGTATCTGTTGCTATTACCAAGAAACTAGGACTTGGAGAGGGCACACACAGATAAAGTTAGTGTGCTAAGTTGGCAAGGAGCCAGTTCCTGGTTCTCCCCTGTGAGTCTGCTCCCTACAGCTTGCTTCTGTCAGACCCCTTGGAGGCTTTATGAATGGGACTAGTTTCCTGTTCTAGAGAACAGAGGTCGAAGTCCCTGAGTCCTGCCTCTGGGAGGTTTAAGAGGAGAGATTAAAACAGAGAATGCCTGCCTTTAGGTGTGCAATGCCAGGGTCTTTGGCTCTCTTAGGAAGCTTCCTTCGCCCCTCTGGAGATCATTTGTTCAGAATTTGATTGAGCTGGCCCTACCTTTTCCTCTCACTTGGCCTCTGCTCAGAGGGAAGATAGGTGGGTAAGTGGTTTTCTCTGAACCGCAGCAGCCTAAAGCCCTATGTTCTCAGGCCATTCACAGAGGGCATGAGGGCATCGTGTTAGCAGAACTAAGAAGTGCTGGAAATTTTGATCCCTAGGGGTCACAGCAGAGCCACTGTCCTCTCTACTTCTGTTTCCCTGTAGTTACAAATTTCTTCTAAGTGTAAAAATCCCTTATTTTTTTTTACCTCAAAGCTAAGAACACTGTTGAGACATTGCTATGTGTCACACACAGTCCCTAGTTTCTGCTCTCCGAAGAAATTCTTATCCTCAATGTGTTGATCAAAATGCCGAGGCAAACAAGTTTGTAGTTTAGTTTTGTATGAAAATATTTGCTTCGATTTTTGGTTGTATGATATTTTTTCTCTCCTTATCTCTTTCTTCCCTGTTACTCTCTGTCTCTCTTTATCTCCCTTTCTCCTTTTCTCCCTCGTCCAAATGCAGTTTTTCTCTTGGGGGTACACGTTCTTCTGTGACCTGACCTTCACTAACTCAGATGTAGTTCTGTGAAAACAGACTGCTGCAGTCTTCTCCGGTTCCAACAGGATGCCAGGCCACCCAAGGTGAGTTACCACACAGAAGCAGTCAAACTCATCTAAGCTCCATCTTCAAAGACAGATACTTCCTTTTCTTTGTCTTTTTCCAACATACTGATTCGAAACAGAAAATGAATCCTTGAATTTTTTTTAATGCTGAATCTACTTCCTAAAATCCAAGAAACAGCAGCATACTAGTTTCCTCTGGTTCTTTCTAAAATGATGGTAAAAGCAATGCAATCACTTTACCGAGGATTTGAGGAAGTTTTTGTCATTGTTGTTTAAACTACAAAAGTTATACTTAATTTGACCTTTGAAATTATTGGGATTAGTAAAAGAATTTAGAATTAACTACAGTGTTCCAGTCTCCTTTTGTCTTGTAACCTACATGTCCAAACTAGAACAGTATGGCAGGGGAAGAGGGAACAAGTCGGCATTTGTGTTACACATGTCATTGCAGTTAAAACAAATCAAAGAAGACAACAACAGCAACAACAACAAAGAATCTATTAATTGGACCTGGTGGCATAATCCTAGTTACTAAGGGGTCTGGGCTAGGCAGACCACCAATTCAAGGCATCAGGTCTATAGAGTGAGTTGAAGGCCAACAAGGGCAACTTAGTGAGACCATGTCTCAAAACAAACAGTGAAAACAGGACTGAGAGTAGAGTTCCGTGGAAGAGCACTTGCCTAGTATGTCAGGCCCTGGTTTCATTCTTCACTAATGCAATACATAGATAGGTGTGTGTATAAAGTTATCCTGTGTTATAAGAATAGTTTAATATAAGCTATTTTCTCTGAACAAAGCTTTAGGTAATCAATGTAATTCATCATAGGAACAACATCATGGAACAGATATCTAAAGATTTATTTTGCATATTTATGCAAAAATGATCTTTATGCCCAGCAGTTAGCAGCCCCCGATTCCTTCCTACTCTAGGTCCTGAAATGCAACATCTTACTTTATACTTCTATACATTTGATGATTTTAGATTCCATATTGACCACAACATGAGGAATCAGGAAGTCATGAAGATGAAGTATCCTCTCTCTGCCTTTACTCATACAATCCAGTCAATATTTCAAACTAGTCCTTGCTATCCCCTCTAGGACATACTTTTCTAACTTTTTGAACCATCCTGAATAAAACACAGGTATAGGAAAATTTTAAGAAAAGAATATCAAAATTAAAAATTACCCCAAGCTGATCATGTCATTAGTCTCTTAAGCTCCTCTTATTCTACAAGGAGAGGACTGACTCCTGAGAAATGTCCTTTAACATCCACCCACATACCATAGCAAGCATGTGCCTGGGTGTGGTCTTGTCAGCAATAGGGTATTACTATCAAGTTCTGGTATGAAACCAGAAGCAATGTGATAGATAGCATGTACTATTTTGTAGGTCTTCAGGACATGTCAGACCAATATCTCAAGGGGAGGTCATAGCACATGGAGCAATCAAGTTAGTGCTCATCAGGATGATTTTTCCCTGCTGGCTCCCTTTCATAGTACTAGAAGGTGAGTGCTACCTATGCAGCCTGCTGAGGGGAAAGAAAAAGTCATCAAAAGTCTCACTGAGCTGTGAACCCCGTGAACTACAGTAATGATACCATGGGGGCAATAGAGGCACAAATGTTATGGGAGTGACCAACCACTTTCTGATTGGATTGAAGGCCTGCTCTACATGAGGAACAAATCTGGTCAAGAATCCATGGCTGAGGAGTTCACAGTCCCCAGAGGTGGACCCTACTATTGTTACTCTGAAAAATCAATGCAATGTCAGACTGCTCTCTAAATGTGTGTCTACCATTGTTTAGTGAAGTTCTCAGACCTCATCAGATAAGTTTCTTTGTGGACTGGATGGTGGTTAATGTTGAAACTCACAACTTGTCAAAGTGCAGAAGTAAGTGTCAGTAGAATATCCAGAAACAAAGGGTGTATCTGTATCGTAGACATACCCACAAGGCTCAGAGATCACTGTAGAAGAGAAGGAAAGACTGTAAGAGCTGGAGGCTGAGGAGAGCCAGAGTGAAACTGTCTTCTGGACATGACAGGATCAACCACTGTACCCATAAACTCACAGAGCCCTTGTTGCCTGCACAAGATCAATAGAGTCCACATTCTAGCTTGGGTGGGGAAGAGAGTCACAAGCCTCTTCACCAATCAAGGAGCCATGGACAGCTGATGGCTTGTAGGAAAGAGAGCCAGTTTTCTTTAAGGCTGTGACTCTTGGAAAGCTGACTTTACTTCAGTGGATGACTCCTTACTAAAGAATATCTGGGCAGCACAAATTTGACTGGTTGAGGTTTTTTTGTTTTTTGGTTTTTTTTGGACAGGAAGTTGGGGGTAGAGAAGTATTCATGGATCTGGACATTGTTAGAGGAGTTATAGGAGTGAATATGATCAAAATCCATTGCATGAAATTCTCAAAACACAAAAATAGTTTAAATAAAAGAAATATTTTGAATAGAAAATTGTTAAACAGGTCACTAGATGACATTATTTTTCTCCACTAAATATCAATTTTATATATATATATTGAGCTAAGGAAAATGAAAATGATGATTCATGAAAATTTCTTCCCAAATCAGCAAGTTCTATTATTCTTTAGTCTCTTATTTATAACATACATTTTAATATCTTTACTTCAGTCCACAGAAAGGCTACATTTCCATGTTTCATGCTTAGAAGGTTCCTAACTGTTCAAGTTTTATATTTTCTAGTTTTTAAACTTCAATAAAATTTAATAACTAATGTCTACTGGTTGTAGAACATCAGAGACTTATCTTGTCTAATACAAATTTGTGTCTTAGGTGTTATAGACTTCTATAATTTGTACTTTTAGAAAGTGTTTGTTTCCTAGAGAGAGAAAGAGCATGAATTTGGTGGGTGGGGAGGTGGGAAGGATCTGGGAAGAGTTGTAGAGGGGAAACCATGATCAGCATTTATTATAGGAAATTTTTTCAATAAAAAGGCATTAAGGAACTATTTTATAAAAAAAATGCTTCTTCTACTCAAGGTGTGATATTCAAAATTAATCATATGTGGGTTTCATAATAACAGTTAAGAAGTAAACAAATTAAACAATTTAAGTTATGCTTTGAAAGATAAATAATCAGTTTCTGTAGACATGATAAAATACTAAAAAAAAATTCAGAATCTTACAGTCTTGGAGATAGAGTTTATTTTCCATTTCAATCTCTTTGTTTGGTTATCAAGATCTGTTTGCATTTTGTTTCTGCTGGTAAAACATTCACCTCTATCTCCATTACCATCAACAGATTATCCAATTTCTCCAATAACAGCCTTATTTTCAGACATTTTAATGCTTGCTACCAATGAGTATAGCTTATTATACCTCTGACAGAGGATTAGTTTCTAGAATATATAAAGAACTAAAATAAAGAAAAGAAAAAACCTAAGTAGCAAGAAATCAAACAATCCATCAATAAATACTGATGAAATGAAGAGACAGTTCTCAAACTATGAGATACAAATTATCAGTAAATAGAGAAACATATTCAACATCCTTTGCTATCAAGAAAATGCAAATGAAAACTACAGTGGGATTCCATCTCACCTCGGACAATAGAAATAGTTAGGAAAGCAAACCATAAATGCTAGCAAAGGTGGAAGAGGGAAAAACCATGATACATTGCTGGTGGAAATGAAAAGTGGTCAGGTTATTATGAAACTCAGTATGACAACTCCTCAGCAGAGTAAAACTAGAGTTACCTACAACTCAATCATAGTATTCCTGGGAATATAAAAAAGGACTCTGAATGAACATACCATAGTGACATCTGCACATCATGTTTACTGCAACATGTAACACAATAGCCAAGACTATTGAATCAGTCTAGGTGTCTGTCAAATGTCCAATGGCTAAAGAAAATGTGTTGGGTACACATTGGGTTTTATTCTGCCATAAAGATGAATGAAACACATTTGCTGGACAATTAATGCAACTGGAGATCATCATATAAGTAAAATAAGCTAGATCCATAGATCAATATCACATTTTTCTCATTTGTGAACCCTAGACTGTTTATAGATACATAAACTATATATATGGACATAATATGTTCATATGCATATATATGACATGAAAGTAAAAGACAAAGAGAAGGAAGGATGCCAGTTTGGGGAAAGAAGGAGTAGAAAAGGTATGTGGAGATGAGTATGGTCAGAGAATACAATATACTGGAAACTGTCCTTAAGAAACTTTCTGCCACACACAACAAATATATGCAACAGAAATATTAATATTTCCTAGAGACTAGAAATAGCATAGCTCTTATCTGTTATAGAGCTTTGTATTTTACAATGAACTCATTCATGTTTTCATTTTCAGTTTTTAATCTTCTCTTTCTCTGTATAGTTCTCATTTTTCCATTCTCTTTAATTCTTAACCTGAAGTGTTTATTCCTAATGTCCTTTTAGGCCCCAGAACTCTGAGAAGATACTAAATCTTCAAGCCATGTCTTCTCCCATTCATTGTAACAATTCTTTTAGCCATGCATTCTATAATGATAAGATTATATATATATGGTGTCTGTCTTTACTCAGAATTGTACTGAAGATAACAACTCTGACAGCCTTAAAGTCATTATTCTCTTTATTTAACTGTTTTTCTGATATTTATATACTTCAACCTCAGTGTTTTTAGTAGCCTTTGCATGCATTTTTTTTTCATTTTGAGCCTATAAGAGAACTATCCTGTAATATTTTTCCAACTTATTTATTTAAAGGATGTTATTTTATTGTTTATTGCTAATTTGTGTGAGAGGATATCAACTCAATCTGAATTGTCCATTTGTACACATGTCACTGAAAAAAGCAAACACTTGGCCAGAATGCTGATGAGCTATTTTCCTTCTCATTTTCAAATTCAGTCTTCACCAGGCTATATGTAGATGTTGGCACTGCTTTATTTATCTTTCCTGGCACATGATAGCATATTTTGATATGTGTATTCGGATACTTTTTAATCTAAAAGGGGGAAATGATCTTATTTCACTCTAAAACATGGCTATGTTCCATTTGTGCTGTTTTCTTGGTCATGAAGAACATGTGTGTATGTCTCTGTTGGCCACCTTCCAGAGAGGCCATCCTCTCTACAGACAAAGTCTTCCTTTCATCTCTTTCCTTTGCATAATTGGATATAATTTTCCCTCTTGATCTTCCCATAAATGAATCCTTTGGCCACAGAGTTTGAGCCTTTTGTATTTCTAATCCTCCTTTGCTACCTCCCTGGAGCCCTGCACCTGCTCCCCCTCTGGACTCACTGGTTCAGTCCCTGACAGATGAACATATTCCTTTGGGTCTAGCTCCACTTACCCTGGGACCTGCTGGGGAAACTGCTTTAGAAGAGAAACATTTGTCTCACCAACACCCAGTGCCCAGTGTTAGCTACCACCATGCTAACATTAGGAAATCATTCTGGAATTTCTCTTTCTTAGTATTTGAGCAACCCTCCTAGAGAGCTGAAACTGCAACATCTTTATGGACTCAAACAAAATTATTTTGGTTTATGATGTCCAGGAGTTATGTTCATCTTCTTTCTCAATTTGTGGGTGCAGAGTTTTCACTAAAAATTCCTTTCATCATTTATTTGAAGTCTAAGTAAAAAAAGAAAGCAAAACAAAATTAAACTAAAACCCACCCCACATTTTGCCTAAAAATAATTGCATTTATTTACTTTTTTCAACTTTCAATTTTTATCATTTTTTAATTTTAGTTTTACTACAGAAGTTCAATTTTATTATTAGGTTTTCAGAAGGATTTCTTACAAGTCTTTAAATTAGTCATAAGGTCAAATTATTAATTTTTCTTCTTTCATTAAGACGGAAGGTCACTCACACATGCTTTAAAAGTGGTAGGTCTACTTCTAAAGCATGGAATATAATCTGAATATATTTATATTATATTTATATTTTATGGGGTTGAAATGACGACTCAGTTAAGAGCACTTGCAGTTCTTGCAGTGGATCTGGGTTCAGTTCCCAACACCCACTTGGTGGCTCATTATCTTTTCTAACTCCTGTTTCAGGGTATCTAATATTGTCTGACCTCCACAAACACCGGCATACATGTGGGGCACATGAATTCATGAAGGCAATACACATCACTATAGAGTAAATCTTTTTAAAAGGCAATTAAATTTTACATGTGTATTTAAATAAATATTCATACATCTGTAAAGTGTGCTGCTTCATCTGAGGAACATAATTGTTGAGAGTTTTTCAGAAAAAAAAGCTTAAGATAGAAATTGATTAATGTAGCATGATGACCTATCAATATATTTTTTTACAGTGGTGAAAAAGTAGAAGCCACAAGTATCTAATGACAGATGTAACAGTGTAGCAAGTAAGGTTATGTTTGTGGGAGGATAGTGCAATATAGTGTTACAAAGTTTTAAATTAAGCAAACTGTACAGAAACATTTCAAATGTTTATAATAAATAGTACATAGAAAAAATAGCATAAAGACTGATTAATGTTATGGCCACAGCTATGTAACATTCTGAACTTACCAAGACTACCAAGAACAAGGACATTGTAATCATTTGTATTAGCTTGTTTAAAAGGTAGATGCATATCTCTTTTCCTCATCCTTTAGCTGTCTCTATCCCCCTTGATTATTTAAAATAAGAAACCTACTTAGTTTCACCAGCACATTGCCTAAACATAAGCTGAACAAGGACAACAGCAATAAACATGCTAATGTAGACAAGGGAAAGCACAAGGCCTCAACTCTACACAAAGAACTACAGGCAACTGAGGAATGCTAAGAGCGGGGAAAAAATAGTTTGCCATAGGGAAGAGCACACCAATTGATTATCCAATACCAAGTGGTCAGGTCTGAAGACATACACACAAGTCACATTACACAAACTGAGTAGATTATAGTTAGATATGTATATATGAGTATTCATATGTATATAAACAATTGATGAAAAATGGGCCATGAATTTTAAAGATTGCAAGGAGGAGTATATAGGAGGGATTGGAGGGAGGAAAAGGAAGGGAGAAATTATGTAATTATAATCTCAAAAATTACAAGAGATATTTTAGGAAATAACAAATATTTTAAAAAATTAAAATGTCTGTACAGGGAAAAGTTTTGAAGTCACAAAGCTTCTCAGGAAAGTCCTTGACACAGATAAGACTTATATGACAGGACAGGCTTTCAAATTCTAAAACACTGTTACCATTTGGGGAGGAGAGTAATTTACAATACCTTGACGCTCCAGAGCATTGTTTCCAGACCCAAACTAGAATGGAGTGCCTCTCACTTTGTGATGACCTGCATGAGTATTTTCCTGACAGATTGTTAGGAAGTGAGTCCATCTCTTTTCCTCAAAGAATACCCACATCCTAGTTCAATATCTTCCTTACATTACAATATTAAAGCGGAGATGTGGAGTTTTTCTTACAACTTGAGATCTACATGTGACTAGTTTCCTATGCAAGCATATAAGTCTAAAATTATCTTAGCACCATTGATGAATGATTAAATAAATATGTTCTTCCACAGGTACACCTCCAGACAGACACATACAGTCACACTTAGTGCTGGTAAGAGGGAAAAAAGCAACTGGAACACACTGCCATCCTCAAAAAAAAAAAGAATAAAGAAAAGAAAAGAAAATACTATATAGCCTTCAAGTCACTGAGCTGTGAGAAAATGATGCTATTATGAGCAGATTTTCTTCTTTCAAATCTACATGTTTCCTATTGAATTTCCTTGCAAGTCACACCCAAAGCTGTAACTATATTGTTACAATATAGTTTGTGAAACCATCACAAGTCATGGTTTCATTTTTATAGTACTTCTAACACCATCGTTTTCAATGACAGCATACTACTCAGACAGGTAATCCCTTCTACTTCTAATCCCCAATGGCCCTTCACACATTTTAGCTATTTGGCAAAGCTTGAGTTTTCCTCTTTCCTTTATATAGTTTTATCAAGGGCTGGGTCAAAATTATGTCAGAGGAGACTGAAATGTTCAACATAGAATGGCACAGAATGGACACCAAACAATTCAGAAATAAATTTCTGAATTTGTGGAGATTTGGGAAACCACGATTCTTATTTGGGTTTTTGGACAATCTGGATGTAAAAAGCCACTCCTGCTGTTTAGAAACTGCCACAGTCCCTGCTCCTCTCCCAGGTAACACAAAGTCACAGCAAAAGCTATAAAAAGAGGAACCATCAATTTAAAAACAAAAACAGAAACAGCCACCTGTTATTTTTTTCATCCTATGTGAAAGACTAACAACTACAGAAACAAAAGCTACAAGGGCCTTACTTCTTATTTCCCATGCAGGGAAACTGGGTCCAGAGTGCAATCTTCCTAAGGTTGAGTGGTTGTGTGTGTGTGTGTGTGTGTGTGTGTGTGTGTGTGTGTGTGTGTGTTCACGTATCCTTCACAATATAGTCTTTGAAAATGTGGGCCCAAATCTAAAATATTTATTTTTCTATAAGAAACACAGGGTCCAGGTTCAGAAGCATTATGTTGTCTTAAAGCAACATTTAAGTCAGAGAAACAACTAGCCCACTGGACCCACTTCCTAATTCCAGCCAGGTCCTCCAAGCCGGGCTCTTAAAGATTCAAAGACAAAATGGAGTTGCTTTGGCAAGACAAGACTTTACTGGTTGGTGTGGGCCACCCTAATGACAGTTGCTCAACCAGGCCAGCTAATAAAATAGGGCAATTTAACAAACATCAGTCTGCAGGATCACTGAGTGGGGCAAGGCCAGGAAGGCCTTCCCAAAAGCTAATGGAGCAGAGGTAACCCTGAACCCTCTTCCAGGTTGTGGGTTGACCCTGGTGAAGGCCAGAGGCAGACAAGGACAGCACAATGATGGTCATGATGCGCATCAGCCCCACCCCCAGCCACCTGCTTCTTCCACCTCCCAGCACCTGCTGGATGCCCAGGCTGGGAAGGCCCCATCCAGAGGCCCATGGCTTCCCAAGACCGACCCTGGAGCAGCTTGCCCCGGGGCCGGAGAGTGCACAGTGGCTCCCAGGGTCCCTACCCTGCGCGCCCCAGGCTGAGCTGTGGGCGGCCTCTCCGGTCCCCAGCCCCCGCCCGGGCCAGGCCCCAGCGAAGGGCGAACCGGGCGCCTCCCGGGCCTCCTGAGCAGGATTCTGTGCTCGCTGCGCCGCAGCCTCTGGGGCCAGCGGCAGTGACCAACCTGTAACCGCCGCGTTGAGCAGTCACGGTGCTGGGGCTGGAGCTGTGGCGGCGCCGGCAGCGGGTGGCATCATGCGGATCGCGCCGGTCTGGGCCAGCGGGGACGTGGCCCCTCACCTACGGAGGCTCAGTCAGCTCCGTGCTAGTCCTGCACTAGCATCCGCTGCAAAGGCGAGGGGCTCGAGGAATGCTGCGGGGGTCCTGGCCTTGCGTTTATTCGCTTGCCTTTTGCAGTTGGCTTTGCTGCGCAAGCTACAGAGGATGCTCAAGGCGGCGCCGCAGCTGGTTGCCAGTGCCAGGGTCCGTATTTGCAGGTGGCTTCCCTCTCTCCGCGGACAGCCAGTCTCTCAGCAACAGCTGGGCGATCTTCTCAGGCTGCTGCGGGGGCTCCCGCTTCTAGGCCTGCAAGCCCGGTGTATGCTCTTGTAATCCTACTTTATTCAGTAGAGTCTTAAGGGTACTAACCAGGACCACACCTGAGTATGAAATTCCTAAATAATAAATACACTATTAACGTTTTCAGTCTGTTAAATATTCTGTCATGTAGATTGAGGCTAAAGTCTGTTCATACACGGTTAACCCCATACTCTGCAGCACCAGGGTAGCCTGAGACTGGTGTCTTTTAGGGAACCCAGCAGAATAGGTGTAGGGACACCTTGCATCTCAAGCACCATGTGCATGCCCAGAGGACACCTTCCGTTGCACTCTCGCTCTCCTAAAGGTTTGTTTAAATGTTTTCATCTTGCCAGGCAGTCAGCCATAGCAATCATGCAGGAGTTCCTGGCCTGTGGTTTCCCTATCACACATACAAGCCAGTAGGGATAGGGAAAGAAGATGAAGCTTTCTCTATAAGAAAGGTTAACTGAAGAACAACTGCCTATCAGAAAATATTTTATCCCCATCAACGAAAGTAAAATTATACACACATTTTAAACATGCATTTTCTGACTTTGTTTATTTAAATTACCACCTTTACAAACCAATCTTTACAATCCTATTAGGTTGTTTGTGGACTTTTGGCTTGTTTGTTTTTGTTGTTGTTTGTTGGGTTTTGTTTGTGTTTGTTTAAAGGGAAATGTTCATAATTAGTGTTTCCCAATTTAATAGAAATGTGAGGTTTTTTTCAATAAAATTTCAGAAGACTTCAGAACGGCCAACTATATAAAAAGCTGTATTTTAGGCAAAGGATTGAGACATTTTCATAATAAAATTAAAAATAATTTCAATACTGGTAAATCATAACTAATTTACTTTAAAATTTTTACTGGTTCATTTCATCACCACCCCCCGCTCTGCTTACATTTTATTTTAACCTACATACTACTTTATTGCTAGTGTTAAAATACTTAATGGCATATCACTCTTGGGGTTATTTTTATAAATTAGAATTATCACATAGAAAAAAATATAATCATGAGATATTTTAACACCAAGATTTTTATAAAAGTTGAATGTCGTGTTTCAGCAATATTTCCGCCCATCCCAGCAATACTCTACATCAAAAGACAGGCACTTTTGACCTTCCCCGTCAGTAACTGACCTACCTCGACTGACAAATCTGATTCCTACTCAGGACCACTCCCAGTACTATGGGTGATTCAAAGTCTTAAAGAGTCTATGGAACTGAAGTGAAGTCCATGGGATTTGGGGAAGTGTGGAAAAGCTCAACACATCCATTCTAGAATCTAGAAATTTGCTGTATATAGACAGAGGTCATTAAAAGAGACAAAAGAGAATACTTATATTCAAAATACCATACTAACCCTCTCTACCTGCTCACTATTCCTCCAATTTTCTTTCAGTCAAAATGGGAAAACATGGACAAATGTATCCTCCAGAACTGCTGTCCTGTGAGTTGATATGATTCACAGATCTTTTTTCCCTGTCTTGCAACATATTTTTGACAAATTAACATCAATTTCCAGCATTTGAATACCATGAGATTTTCAGTTTATTATACAATGTCAGACAATCTGGTCAGGACACATCTGTAACCTCACATATTAATAAGTAAGTGGGAACACCCTGTGTCTCCATTTTAGCACAGATTGTCTCTATTTGCCTCTTCTTGCTTTAGTTCCTGGGCCTGGAAAGAAAAGTTTGCATGTGTGAGATATGGGTTGAATCTGTATTGAGCAGTATGAAATGGAAGAGGAGGAAGAGTAGATTCATAGATCTGTGTAGTGCAGCAAGAGCCATGGTAATGTGCAACTAATATTGGAATCTGTGGCTTCCAGGTAGTTGTACTCAGACCATAATCAATGCTTAGGAAACACAAGATAGAAAGAATTTGATGAAAACAGGACACTTGCTTCTTACTAACTCTTGTGTTCCCACTGTTTATATCCACCAAACACTATTATCCTCTTTTTCTACTCACAGTGAATTACCAAGAAAACAATAACCATGATAATAGAGAAAGTTTTGAATCCTTGGGAGGGATGCTGTGTGAGTTATGGAAATAAAGCCACCTAATTCTACTGGAAGAGAATTCTAGACCAATGCAGCTCAATTTGATTTGCTTTATAGATATCTTATGCTTAGATAATTGTCCAAGGATCTTTTAAAGTCTCCTTTTCGAACTGGTCTAAATCAGTACACACTTATTTGTGTGATATGATTTCAAGACATACTTGATTTTTCTATTAAAGACTCTTGGGGTGGGAAAATAAAGTTTAAATATACCTGCTTAAAAATATAAAGAGGGAAGTGGTTTGTGTTTGTTAACTTGACTTGGTTTCTTGGATACAGAAGTTAGTCTAGGCAGAAAAGATGTCTTAATGAGCAGTGAGAAGGGCTTAGGGAAGCTAACCCAATGTACAGCAGGAAGGACTGATAACAGCTGGAGCAAGAGGACAGACATACAGACATATTGCTAATTTGTGTAGTTCCAGTGATCATCAAAGTCTATCTTGGATCTTTAGGGAATCAATACAAAGAGTTTCTACTGGGGAAAAAATTATGGTTTCTGGTTGTGCTGGTTATTTTTAACTGTCAACATCTTAAATCACATGCAAAGAGAATCTTAATGAGGAATAGCTATACTAAGCTAGCCTGTGGGCATATCTGTAGCACGAATCTTAAAGAGTCTTATTAATAAAAACAAACCTGAGCCAGGTATTGGGGTGAATGTTGAATGATCAGAGAAACAGAACAAGCCACAGCCATCTCACCTTGCCAATTCCTCAGCTGATCCTGTTTTCTCAAACTGGAAGCCTCTGAGTCCTCATCCAAAATGAATCTCAGCTGAACTGTTGCTAAAAGCTTACAAGCTTAAGCAGGCTCTAGTTCCTTGTCCTCATGCCTTAAATACCTTTCTGTTTTCTGCCATTACTTCCTGGGATTAAAGGCGTGAGTAACCATGCCTGGCTGTTTCCAGTGTGGCCTTGAACTCACAGAGATCCAGATGGATTTCTGCCTCTGGAATGCTAGGATTAAAGGCATGTGTGCCACCCTGGCCTCTATATCTAGGGGCTGTTCTGTTCTCTGACCCCAGATAAGTTTATTAGGGTGCACAATATTTTGGGGAACACAATATCACCACACATATCTATGGGGAATTGCTTTGATTGTTAATTGAGGTAGGATGATCCACTCAGAATGAAGGTATCGCCATGTCATGGGCTAGGCCAGGAACTGTGGAGGAATGAAAAAAGCTAGCTGAGCATAAGCATCAGCAGCCAGCAGGAGTCAGGGGTGCATTCATTTCTCTCTGCCTTTGACTATGGATGTGATGTGGCCAGGTGTCTCAAACTCCTGCCTCCTTGGCTTTCCTGCAATGAGGGACTGTAATCTGTAATCTCTCTTCTTGAAGTTGCTTTGGTTATTGTATTTTATCACAGCACCCTTTCCTCTCTGCAAGTCTCACATGTCTGCATCATCATAATGGTACTGGATCAGTTCTAGAGTCTCTATATACTCTGTTGTACTTAAGTTGTAGTTGTTTTATCTAAAGCACTGAAAACATGTAAGTGTAACGAGGTGGTAAAGTACCATCAGCTGTCAGAGTTGAGGCTCTACAAGGTTGTCATAAAGTCCTTTTGTTTCCTACTTGCATTAAAATGAACCTGGATCAGAGATAAATCCATATGACCCTAAGAGCCTAGCCACATGGTGGAGGAACTGGCAGGAGCTGTATTTATTGCCCCAGCTCTGGGAAGTTTTTGGTTTCACACTGCTGTAGGCCTTTTTACCTAGTCTCAAGCCATCAGGTAGTGTGCCACCCTGTGCTCATAAACCCTATACAAGTACTCAGTAGCAAGGCCTCTTAAAAGAGACATGCCTCTGTTTGCTGCTAGCACCAAGCCTACCTTAAAGCAGGCAGTCACTAGGAAGCCGCATTTGATTCTTTGTTCCAAACGTTTTTAAAAAATTTTCTCAACCTTTATGTGGATTATGTGGCCCCATGTTGGACACCATTTGTAGGTGGACTTTCTCTGTCACACCAGCCAGCTCCCAAATAACCACACAGAGACTTATTATTAATTATAAATGATCAGCCAAGAGCTGAGGTTTGTTACTAACTAGCTCTTTCAAATTAAATTAACCCTTATTTCTTATCTACACTCTTACCATGTGGCAGTACCTTTTTTCAGCATGGCATGTTCATCTCCTGCTTCCTTTGTGTCTGGTTGTGGACTCTATCCTCCTTCTCCCCAGTGTTCAATCAGTCTGGCTCTCCTGCCTAACCTCTTTCTGCCTAGCTATTGGCCAGTTGATTCTTTATTAAATAAATGAGAGCAAAACATCTTCACAGTATATAAAAGGATTATTCCACAGCAGTTCACTATTATGGGGAGCCCACCAGAGAGGACTACTTAGACACAGATTATAGCTAATTGAAAGTCTGTTCTAGCCTGCTAAGAATATACTCAGGTATTTGGAACCCATGTGTAGCACCAAGTGTTAAGGGTAAGTGCCTTTTAAAAGCAAAAACCACATCTCACTATCTCACAAAAACCACAGCCTCACTGAGGCTATCTCACTCAGTAGATGTAGGGGGGCTGTGCAAGCAAGCAGTTTAACAGAAGCTAAAATAAACTTCTTTATCTTAGGGAGAGATTTTGCACAAGTAGGTAGTTTAACAGAACAAAGATAAGTTAGCTGGAGCATCTTGACCTCAGGTTTCTAGAATAGAGTTGAATAATTATATATAGGACTTTCCATCAAGGAGATCAAATTCTAGTCAAACTTAAAATGACCTCAGCTAGAATATAAGATGGTATAACTATGGTGATATTTTATTTGTGCTGAAATGTGATTTTGCTTGTATGTTAATAAAGTTGCCTGGGGATTAGAGCTAAGAGCAAGCCATTTAGCAGAAGTCCTGCGGTGGTGGCACATGCTCTTAGTTACAATCACATGACAGGCAGATCTCTGTGTGTTCAAGGACACAGTCAAGCAGTGACCCAAACCTTTAATCTCAGTACAATCCATAGAGAAAGGCAGTGATGAGGAAGTCATGTGGTTGGGTTTACAGCCAAAGAGAAGGCAGAACAGAAAGGCAATAAAAAGACAGGACACAGGAAGAAGGTATCTCTCTCAGGGGAAGGACAGCAGAGAGTGATAAGATAAGGTTGTCTTAGCTCTTGGCTACTGCTTGATCTCTGGGCTTTTAACTCTTTTTTTTGGCTCTGTGTTTCTTATTAATAAGACCATTTAGAATTACATCTACATATAACCTCTGTGCTGTCTTGTGGAACCCATTCCTCCAGCTAACCACTTAACTTAGTTTCTGTTAAACTGCTTGCTTCAAACTAGTTATTCTATGAAGTCCCTTCACCCCACCAATACACACCACAGCTGCCTGAAGGAAATGCCAGGATGTGTTTTCTACCTTGAAAAACCCCATGTTCTGGATACTTTGTATCATACATAGGTCCCCAAAAACTTGGGTGTGGTCCCAGCTAGAATAAAGACTTTCATTCCGCTATACACTGAGTGGTCATCTCTGGTGAGCTCCCTGTAACACTATCATGTTACTAGTTCACAAAAATCAAAAAACAAAACAAAAAGCAAAAACATCATTTTGTTTCATTTTAGAATTGTATTTTCAGAAGAAAGGAGGTTTTAGATAAATAGGTTGCCTGAAAAATTATAAATAAATAAATAGTAATATCAAGTACATTCTCATGAGGGGAGCAAAATAGAAGTTTCTCTGTCCTGAGCACCCTCAGAGGCCACCACCCAAGGAACCCATGCATTCTGAAAACAAAATTCACATTTTCAATGCATCATTGAGAAATTAAAGAGTGCATGTTTTGATTATTTAATAGAAGATGCTACCAGATAGAAACAAAACTTTGATGTCCTCAAATAGCTTTAAACATCCAACTTATTGTATAAGGTGTCTAAATAAGTATATGATAACTATGTTCTTATATGCTTTTAGACAAAAGATGACACACTCTAAGGCCACACTCTAAAGGAAGGGATCTAGAACAGGTAACAGGGAACAGTGGGGATGGCCACTTGTCAATTATAGTATTATAAATTTCCAAGTAATGAGAACCAACAAAAATGACAGCTAAACTGCTTTCTTGCTCTCTTTCAAATTCTTGGCCTCTGTTTTTCATTAATTGTATAATATATATATATATATATATATATATATATATATAATTAATGTTGTTGATGTATATCATATATATATTCCTAAATACATAAGTACAATCTTCTTAGTCTCTATAATATTTGATGTATGTATATTCATGTATATGACCATTTGATATTGGATAATCACTTAGTCTGCTTTTCCCTAGAAGACTCTTTCTCCTGCTCTCAGTATTCCTTAGTTGTCTGTAGCTCTTTGTGTAGGGTAGAGGCCTAACAAGCTTTCCCCTGACCACTTTAATATGTTCATTAGTATCATCCTTGTTCAGCTCATGTTTAGGAGTCATGTTGGTGAGACTTTATGAGTGTTGCTTCTGATTTTACTAGGAGACACAATCTCACAGCAAACTCCCTGATCCTCTAGATTTAATAATATTTTTTACCCCTTTCTCTTCCAAGTTTCCTTATCTTTTTTTTCTGATTGTTTTAAGACACATATCTTCAAGTCAGTTACTGTTAACATGGGTAGACCTTAGGAATTTATAAACTTTATTTATCAAATATAGCTAGAAGCCTGGTGTTGAGCAGTTAACAAAGACATAATAGTTATACAAAAGCCAGTTTATGTTAATCTGAATATACTTTATAATCATAGGAATTTAGCATCACACAAAAATCCAATCTAATCCAAAATATTTTGGAGATTTGTTGTTGCCTTAGTCTAAAAGGAGATATAATGATAAGCAGAGAGCTCAGATTTGACAAGGGAGACCTCCTAAAGATCTTGACTTCAGACATGTGGGAAAAAGTCCAGAAAAAACTACAAGACAGATGACATATAAGCTGATTCCTTGACATGGGAACAGCTCTGAGACAGGCTAAGACATGATAAATCTTGTTGACTACAGAGTCCTCATGACATTATTACATGTCCTCCTTTCATATGACATGAATAGAGATTTATATTACAGTTTGGTTATACAGACCAAATGTACTTATAAAGTAGATAGATGCCTTTTACCTGCTCAAACATAGAACAAAAAATCATCTTTGGCTGACTTATGCACACCACACATTCCATACTTATATTAGTGCAGATATATATGCTACCTTTAAAAGTTCATGTGTTTTCAGAAAGAAAAAAAAGGACCAAACACCAATAAAGAAGTTGCCCAGGTGACTCAGCCTCTCAAAATGCCTCTGTTGCTGTTTCCTAAAAATTCTGCATTGAGAACAACTTCAAAGCTGCTAGCTGAGATGGTCCAGCCTTTCACACACTACTCCAGTCAAGACTTCAGATAAGCCCCGCACTTTCCCATAACACAGAGACTGGACAACAAATGATAGTTAGCTTTCCCAGGGCTTGATTCCAATTTTCTCAGGCTCCCCTAAATATGTCATTGCACCCAGACAACAGGAAGCAGTCTAGAGAACACAATGCCCACATTCTCAAGAGGTGCGGTGGTGCTTTTTGGTCATTCAGTTGGTTATGAATGTTTATTATTTTTTAAAGGTGTTGGTTACAAGTTGTTATTGGTCATTGTCAGGGAGGAAACTAAGCAAAAGGGGTTTGATTCTAGGATCTCATTCTGAAATGAAAAAAGGGGGATATATGTGGTTGATATATTATGCACCCCAATAAACTTATCTGGGATCAGAGAACAGAACAACCACTATATTAAACATAGAGGTTAGGCAGTGGTAGCACACGCCTTTAATCCTAGCATTCCAGAGGCAGAAATCCATCCAGATCTCTGTGAGTTCAAGACCACATTGAAAACAGAGCCAGGCATAGTGGCATACACCTTTAATCCCAGGAAGTGATGGGAGGAAGCAAAAAGGTATATAAGGAGTGAGGACCAGGACCTAGAGGCTTTTAGGCTTTTAAACTTTTAGCAGCAGTTTAGTTGAGATTCATTTAGATGAGGACTCAGAGGCTTTCAGTTTGAGGAAACAAGATCAGCTGAGAAGTTGGTGAGGTGAGGTTAGCTGTGGCTTGTTCTGCTTCTCTGACCTTTCAAAATTCACCCCAATACCTGGCTCCTCTGAGTTTTTTATTTAATAAGACTGTTTAGAAATTTGTATTACAAATATACGATTAATAGAATAAATCTACTTTTAAACTCAAAAGGTAAATACTACTCTCAAACAGTGTACATTGGTATGGATTTTTGTATATTGATATGAAGTTAAGGTTATTTTTGTTATACTGTATATGTGTTTCTACTCTTAAGATATTTTTGTGTATTGATACAAATATAAAGTCACTTTTATTATACTGTATTAGATGTTTCTATTTCTTAAGTTTAAGATATTGTATTTATACAGCTCATTTAAAAATATAATGTAAAGTTCTAGTCTTTGGAAGCTATTTCGGATAATAAAGAAATACAGGTTAGTAGTTAGTGATCTATAAAAATCAAACTTATAGGCATGTTAGGTCTATTTTCAAGGTCAGTCAGAGACAGATTTTGAATTGATAGATGGTCTTCAAATACTTCAGATACCTAAAGAATATGGCATTTTAATGTTTTAATAACATAGGGTTTTTCATAACATTAAGACACATCTATTCTTGGCAACAACAATCTACTTCAGAGAGGATGATGGACATCAAAGAACCTTTGATGGAGTTTGCTTTCTTTGTGGCAAAAGTTAGCCATTGGGCAAGAAATTTCCCTTGCCTCAACTGCTGACAGTATGTTGTCCAAATAGGACAAGCAGGACACAAATGAGAGGAACTGCTGAACTTTGCCAAGACAAGGTGAGACAGTCCTTCAAAATTCCTGCTTCACAGAAATGTCTGTCAGACATTCTAGGCTGAAGATGGATGCCCCAAGATTACAGAGGACTCTTGGGGTGATTATCTAGGCAACCAGCTGTTTCTGTCATTTGTAAAGTTTTGGAAGCTGTTTGCTCAGCATTAATTGTGCACTAAGTAATATTTATTCTTCTTGGTTCTCTGATAGATACTGAAGACTAGATAGTTATTGTTCTACAGTTTTCCTTATTACCAAATTCAGAAAAAAACCTTACACATGAGATGCAAATTTTACAAGGTTGAGAGATGTAAAAGCTTAAATTGTTTATTTAAAAAATGTTTTGAGGTCTAAAAAGACAGTTTCAAGATGGCAATACAAGTTATAATAGAAAATGGTTTAGGTATAAAACTTTAAATTCATCAAGATAAGATAGATAAAATTTTCTCTGAATACTCTAAATAAAAATGTACTGGACATTGTGAATGTAGTTCTTACTTGGTAATTGTTCTTATTGTATATAGTTACATTTGTTAAATTAATACCTTTTCTTTCTATTTAGATAGTACCTGATAATTGTTCTTATTGCATACAGTTTTACTGTGTTAGTAAAACCTTTCCTTTCTACTTAGAAAAAAAGGGAGGATATGTTGTAGGATAATTTTTTTGTACACTGTGAAGATGTGCCACTCTCATTGGCTTAGTAAAAAGCTGAGTGACCAATAGCTAGGCAGGATTTCTGGGCACAGAGGGTGCTGGGAAGAATAAGGGCAGAGACATAAGGAGGTGTGGAGGAAGCAGCATGGGCAATAGAGAGTAAAAGTAATTGAGCCACGTAAAAAAATATGGGTTAATTTAAGTTATAAGAGCTAGTTAGAAACAAGCCTAAGCTATTGGCTAAGCTTTCATAATTAGTAAGTCTCTGTGTCATTAGTAGAGAGCTGACAGTCCTTACAAAAATGTCTGAATACAATGGACACCTCTGAATTTACTGTTATATATGTTCTTCCTCCCATGATGTGCCATGTCTCTCAGCTCTCTTATCTACCTCATCATCAGTTCTTATAATAATCTTTTCAGTTCTTAATTTCAATTATGTTCTTTGGACTGCTATTTGATTTTTAAATATGATTACTAAGCTGTTACTATTTCCTAATGTTTATAGAAATTTTAGCTTGGTTTTCATTTTGTATGCTCTAAATATAATAAATGTTAATTTATAATATATTTGGTGAATGAAAAAATAAAAAAGAAAGGAAAGGACACAATTGCTCCTAGGTATGGTAAAGGAGAAAGTCTGTAGATATGTGAGAGAGCATAGTATGGTCATGACCAGGCTGAGTTGGGCCATGTAGAGAGAGGGCTAGGGGAAAAGAGGAGACAGGGGGACCAGGTTCAGCAACCATGAGGTCAATGGTCCAAAAAGGGTTGGGTAACCAAAATGTCTGTATTATATAGGGAAGAGCCTCTGGAGTAAGGGAAGCTCAGCCCCTGGGCTGGAGAATTCAGGGTAGAGGGTAGAGTATTCAAGCCATACCCTGTAACAGTAGGGACTGAGGGACACTGGGAGAACCAAGCAGTCAGGTCCCACTTTGATATGTTCAATAGGCACTTCAGTCTTCTGTCCCAGGTTTGAAACTTAACATCCTGGCATTTTTGTTCATAACAAATGAATGATAAGGGGTGATGTAATAATCTATGACTACTTCATGTTGATATTGAAGTGTTGTAGTTGGGGAACCAAAAAGCTGGAATGTTGGCCAGGTCCAGGAAGATCAGGCTATTTCACTTACTGTCAAGGCTCTGCAGAATCATCTGGGGTTAGGGACCTGCAGGCAGCAGTTGGAGCAGTTTTCAGTCTTTAATTGATTAGAAATATGCTGCAACAGATATATATATATTATATATATATATATATATATATATAATATATATATATATATTAGGGCAGAAGTTAAAGTTAAGGAGATTAGTAGGAAAATCTTTTGTTAGGTGTACATTTGAAACTTCTAGGCCCATGGTCCTGGTAGTTGGGTGAGGGTAGTCCCAAAACCAGGGAAAGGGGAAGAAGTCTCATCCTCAAGTAAGTGGGAAAACAGGTTATTGATTGACAGTACTTATCTGAAGTCCATTTGATCTGAGATGGATCTAAGTTGATAACCTGAAGCTTACAAGAATTACTTGTAAGTTGATAAACAGAGGTAAAAGTTTTAGATATGTTAGCATTACCATTCTTTGTAGTCTGTACTGAAATCCATATTATAGAATAGGCAGTAGACTCACTCCTTTAAGTCATAGTTTTAGCATGTATCCTAATTGGTCTTATTAATAAAAACCCAGAGTCAGATATAGGGGTAAATGCTGAAAGATCAGAGAAGCAAAGCATCCAATCACTAGAGAGACTTCTTATCTCTACAGAATCTTCAGCCTGAAAGGTCCAAGCTCGTGTCTCAACCCCACCTTCTCACTTCCTGTTTCTTTCTCCCAAGTGCTGGGATTAAAGGTGTATGCCACTACTGCCTGGCCTCTAGTGGCTAGCTCCACACTCTGATCTTCAGGCAAGATTTATTTATTAAAGCACAAACAAAATATCACCACATTTTTCTTTTTTTTGTCTAAAATAAAAAAGGTTATAACTAATATAAGAGGAGCTATATATAAGTAAAATAACTATATACAATATATACAAGCAATAATTACATTTACAATCTCTAGTCCATTAACAATTGACAAATTCGGAGAAAATACTCCATAGCTATCCCATCTTGGTGAATCCAGAAAGTTACACCTAATTCAGTTTCTATCCTAACTTGCATTACCCAAACTATCTTTTAATGTCTCTCAACTTTATATGCTTTATACCTCTTTAGTGAATTTCTTTTCTGAATCTAGTAAAAAGAAAACTATAACTATAAAATCTTCAACTCCATCAGAGACCCGAGAAGGAAATAATATTACCTGAGTAAGCAGGAAGTGCAAACAAGCGACTTCCAAAAAAATGTGAGAAATGACAGAAACATCTGGCTCAACCTACATTTCCTAGTTTGTAATAATAACTTTCAAGAACTAACAATTTGCATTACATTGTTAAATTAAATGTATAGATACAATACTTTGAACAAGATTAGAAATGCATATAACAAACATAATCTCAACTTTGTATCAAGATCCATATCAATGTAAAATATTTAAAACAAGTAGTTGCTTTTTAAAAATAGATTCAACAATCTACCCCTTTTTCCTGTGCTTATGTCCCCCTTTTTCTTCTTTTCAGAGTAGATTCAATAATCTACGCTTTATCCTATCATTTTTATATCCCCCCTTTTCTTGTCAAAACAAGAACCCTGAATCTAAACTCCTTTGTTCAGCTTTTTTCCCCTGAACATTACCAATAACAACTTGTTACCAATCCCTTAAATAATGACAAATATCCATAACTCATTGAACAACCAAAAAAAAAAAAAAAAAAAAAAAAACCACCCACCCCACTTCTTGGGAATGTGGGCATCATGTTCTTAAAATTACTTCCTGCTGTCTGGGGGAAAAGTCATCTTTAGGGGAACCTGAAAAGAAAAATTTGGGTTAATTGTCAAGTCCTGGAAGAGGTAGTTGTATCATTTGTTGTCCAGTCTCAAGTCCTGGCTAGAGTAGTCTGTGAGGCTGGATCATCTCAGCTAGCTACCTCAAAATTGTCCTGAGCAGTTTGTAGTTCAAAACCAATCTTTGGGTGGTGTTTGTCAGTTTAATGGCATTATCATAGTCCATGTGGAATCATCATTGTGGGGCCCCATCATCCTTTTGGAGACTTCAAAGGTCACTGTTAGGCATGGTAATGATTCACTGCTGAAAACTGATAGAGACTCAAACCTGAAATCATGTACAGGAAGCTAGATGAAGCCTCTTTTTTTAGAATTAGTTGGTACTCTATATGACAATTAATAACATGACAAAAAGTTTAAACTTATCTATCTGTCTATCTATCTTATAAACTTTGAGATAATATTTTCACCTCAAGAAAATTTTTTAAAAGTCAAAATAAAACAAAAGGTTTATGGTTTTAGTGGCAATAAAATAGTCTCGAATTTTGGATTTTCTTCTGTCCCATATTAGGTGGCTCTTCTGACATGAGACAGATATTTTGGATTTTACTTTAACAAGCATACTTGGGTTCAGAGATGAAGAAACCCACAATCTATCCCCAAAGCCAGCTTTAATTTTCAATTGAACTAGGACTACAAAAAGACTATTTGCATTATGCATCTGTAGAGGACAGCAGAAACAAACATTTAGGAAGATTTATGAAATTTTATCTTGTAGTAAATGTCATATATCAATAGGCCAACTTACACTTTTTCTTGGGACATTTTTTTTTCTGGATAATTTGTCTTTTTTCTTCATATGTCTAATTTTTCCAGTGGTCTTCAGATTCCTTAGCTGAATGTCTTTATTCTATTGAAAAGAGAAAAACAAAATCCTTCCCCAACCTTAATTTTGGGGAGTTTCCCTTTTGGCAAGTTATATTTGATCATATGAAAAGCATTTGCTAGTCTTAAAGTTAGTTTAGATTGAACGGCCATGGTGTTTAATGAACTATCATCTCTTCCAATTAAGAGGTCTCTTGTTCAAATCAAACCTTTATCAATTTTGATGGTATCCACGGTTTTTCTTCTCCTTAGGAAACAAAAGCAAAAACCTCTTTCCCAATGTAACACATATCTTGGTTTCCATTCTGAGGTCAGCACATCTTTAAAGTATACAGGCTGATTTAACTCTGTAGTTTTTTCTATTATCCAATGTCTCTCCAGAGCTGTTATTCCTTTCTCATTAGCATTTAGAAAATTCAAAGTTAATAAAGCAGTATACAATCTATTTCTGGGGGTCTTAATCACTCCTTCTTGTTTATTTAGTATATCCTTTAGAGTTTGATTTGATCTTTCTATAACTGCTTGGCCTGTAGGATTGTGTGATATATCTGTAATATGCTTTATATTGTAATAAGCAAAAAACTGTTTCATTTTACTAGAGACATATGCTGGAGAATTGTCAGTCTTAACTTGGACAGGCATACCCATGATGGCTGTAACTTCTAGCAAATTGTGACTACAGAATCAGCCTTCTCAACTCGAAGCAGTTTCCCACTGAAATCCTGAATAGGTATCAATGGTTTGGTATAAATATTTTAATTTTCCAAATTCTACAAAATGAAACACACCCATCTGGCAGATTTCATTACTTTGAGTACCTGTTGGGTTACTTCCTGCAGGTAGTGGAGTTTTGTTGTACAAAGAACAATTAGGACATTTCCTTATAATTTCCTTGGCTTGTTGCCAAGTGATGGAAAAATCCTTTTTCAAACCCTTGCTATTGACAGGGTGTTTTTAGGAAACTCTGAGGCCTCCAGCACATTTCCTATCAATAGTTGATCAATTTTATCATTACCTTGTGCTAGGGGGCTTGGCAGGCCTGTACGGGTTTGGATGTATTATATATTAGGGATGATTCTTATTCCTGATTATTTCTTGTAACTGAATAAATAGCAAAGTTAATTGTGACTCATCAGGAATAATTCAGCAGTTTCAATGTGTAAAACAACTCTTTCTGTATACTGAGAGTCAGTAACTCTGTCAAGAGCTTCTGTAAAATCCATTAATACCATCAGAATAGCATATAATTCTGGCTTTTAGACAGAATCATAAGGGCTTTGTGATTTATAACCTGCCTTTCCTATATATTTGCATCAGTGTAGAATGTAGGGACTTTAGATATTGGTGTTCCCCATACAATGCAAGGAAGGATCCAGTTAGTTCCCTTTATAAATTTAATTATCTTGCTCTTGGGATATTTATTGTTTTTTTTTTTTTTGGCTTTTTCGAGACAGGGTTTCTCTGTGTAGCTTTGTGCCTTTTCCTGGAACTCACTTGGTAGCCCAGGCTGGCCTCGAACTCACAGAGATCCGCCTGGCTCTGCCTCCCGAGTGCTGGGATTAAAGGCATGTGCCACCACCACCCGGCTGGGATATTTATTGTTAATCTTGCCTAAAAAAATTTTTCTACCCATAATTTGTCAGTTTCATCATTAGTAAAAGGTACTACAATTTCTGCTGGGATTATTCCTGCTAATTGATAAAGTCTCAATTTTCCTTTTAGAATCAACTCAGAGACCTTTACCACATAAGTTTTTGATTTTTTACTCTGTTTATGTGGCAAAAAGGTTTATGCTAAGATAATATCTTCCCTCTGCATTAATTTTGCATGTAGAGGGTAAAATAATCAGAATGCAACCAAGCTCTGGAACCATATGATCCACATGTGCATCCTGTAATTTCTTTTCCATCAAATCCAATTCTCTCTCAGTTTCAGCTGATAACTCCCTCAGACTATTTAAGCCCTTGTCACCATTTAAGATTTGGAACAAATTACTGAGTTCTGGATTTGTTACTCCAATAGTGGACCATTGATGAGAAATGTCTCCTAGTAATTTCTGAAAGTTGTTAAAAGTCTGCAATTGATCTCTCCCAATTTGCACCTTTTGGGGTGGAATTTTTTGTAGACTTATTTTATATCCCAAATAATTAATAGAATCTCCTCTTTGGATATTTTTCAGAAGCAATTTGTAATTCTCAACAAGGCAAAATTTTCTTTACTTCTACAAACATTCTTTCTAAAGTATCTACATTTGAATCATCTGGTAAAATATTACCCATATAATGGTAAATTTTAGATTGAGGAAAATGCTTTAATATCATTTCAAATGTTGGTCATACAAAATATTGACACAGGGTGGAACATTCCCAATGGGAGAAATTTCCATTGATATCTCTTAACAGGCTGAGAATTATTATAAGTAGGCACCATGAAGGCAAATTTTTCTCTTTTTCTTGTAAAGGCATTGCGAAGAAACACTCTTTTAAATTGATAACTATAAGAGGCCATCCTTTAGGCAAAAGACAAAGGAATTCCAGGCTGCCAACAGCCCATTGGCTGGATCACCTTATTAACAACTGGTAGATCAGTTACCATTTTCTATTTTACAGATTTCTTTTTAATAACAAATACAGGAGAATTCTAAGAGCAATATATGGAGCATTTAGCTGCTCCATACCAGCTGTTCTAAGGCGTGCAGTTTCTCTGATGTTAAAGGTCATTGCTCAACCCGTACAGCTTTGTCCATCAACCATTTTAAAGGTAGGGCTGTTGGTGCCTTTGAAAGATCAGCAGCTGTTGGGCCTTATTCTTGTACAACTGAATGTCAGTGACTGTTCTTTATAATACCTTCTAATATTTTTTTGAGAAATATATCTTAATTTATAGTTTGTTTCTGAGATTGGAGGAACGTTAATCTGAGTATTCCATTGCTGTAACAAATCATGTCCCAATAAGTTCATTGCTATATTAGCCACATATGGCTTTAATTTTCCTCTCTGTCTGTCTGGCCTTATACATTTGACCCATCTTGCTCTCTGTTTTACCTGATATAACATTCCAATCCCTAACAGCTGAACATTTACCTCCTGAAGAGGCCAATTTGGATGCCATAATTCTGGTGCAATTATTGTTACATCTGCACCTATCTCTACAAGACATCATTTATTCATATTTTAAATTTTGGTCTTTGTTCATTTATAGAAGTTTGACAAAATATTCACTTTATGATTTCTTCTGAGACTTTTTTCTATCTTCTATAGCTGTTCTATCATGCAGAGCAGTATGGTTTCTTACAATAGGCATTAGGTTCTTTAATTGCTCTGGGAAGGAGTTTCCTTCACAATGACAAAAAATGACTGAACTGAATTTGACATGGGGACTATGAGAGGCCTTTCAGGACATTTCTTGATGGCAAAGGGTTACCTGGACTATTACTTGTTGATCTACATTCATTAGTTCAGTGTTTGCCTTTGACGCACCTCTATACTTCAGAAGGGAGGGGAGTTCTATTGGGATTATTCTTAGAAAAAACATTGCTTTTAGGAACACTCTGTTTACAATCCCTTTTTAGGTGATCTTGTTTACCACAATTGAAATACTATTACTATTGACATTACTATTTTTCTTCAACCTTTGGAAATAACCTCTCCTAGCCAAGCATCATCATGGTTATGAGATTCAATATTGATTGTATCTCAGATCTATTCCTCCAAGGGTGGTGCCCTTGCCCTTAATGGCCTAATTACCCCCTTGCATTGTGCATTAACATATTCAAAAGCCAGAGATTCAATTATTATTTCTCTAGCTTCTGAATTTGGTATCATTCTATTTACTGCTAAAGTTAATCTTTGTAAGAAATCAGTGAAGGTTTCTTTTGGGCCTTGCATAACTTTAGTAAATGACTCAATTTTCTTTCCTACTTCTTTAATTCTGTTCCAAGCATTCAAGACTGCACATAGCATAAAGCCAGGGTTTGGTCATCATGTGAAGATTGTCTTTGTATATCAGCATAGTTGCCCTCTCCAAGAAGTTGATCTTGGGAAATTTCAATACCTCTAGCCCTACTCCATTGTTAAATGGTTTTAGCTTCATTGTTCTACTAGGTCCTCCATTGTAATTGAAGACCAGTCTCCAAGACTTCTGTAACCAAATCTCTCCAGTATTGAGGGACAATTCCCCTAACTCCAACTAATATTTGGCTGTGGTTCTGCATCAGTTTCCATCAGTAGCTAGATGAAGCCTCCCTGATGACAATTGGCCTAGGCACCAATCTAAAAGTATGGCAGAATATCATTAGCCATCATTACATTGATTTTTTTTCTCCCATCATGTTTGGTTATATCCTGTGTGCCTGAGTCATTCAGCCTGTGGGTCCTTGAACTTGAGGCAGTGTTAGGTGTGGACTTACACTGCTGGTATGGGTTTTAGGTTAGACCAATCATTGGTTGGTCACTCCCTCAATCTCTAGGTCACCTTTACCTCAGCACACCACATAGGCTAGAGAGGCTCTAGGTCAAATGTTAAGTAGCTGGGTTGGTTTCCCATTCCCTCCACTTGAAGTTCTACCTGGTCATAGGAGCTGACCAATTCAGGCTATGTATCCATTGTTGCTAGAAGTCTTAGCTGGGGTCACCCTTGTAGATTCCTGAATAAAATGTTTATGTTAATTATTATATTACCAATACAAGCTCAGGAGTCAGATATTGGGATAAAATCCTGATAGATCAAGAGTGTGGTGGAGGAAAAATCAGCTGACCCTCTCCATGATTTTCAGATCAAAGGAGCCATGAATCTCTCCAAGCCCCTCCCTCATCCTTACTGTGACTCTCTATTATATAATGCGTCCTCCAAAATCTCTATGACTAATTCTAGATCAGCTTGTACTTGACTCCACCCTCTGATTCAAGGTTAACTTCATTAGCACTCATAGTGTGACCAAATATCCCACAATGTTTCTTCTTTTTTGTCTAAATAAAAAGGAAAGGTTTCAACTATAATATGGTAAAACTATATACAATAAGAACAATCACCAGGTAAGAATTATATTTTCAATGTCCAATCCATTGTATTTGGCAAATTCAGAAAAAATACTCTATTATCTATTCTACTTGATGAGTCCAAATTTTTATACTTAAACCACTTTCTATCATAACTTGTATTACCATCCTAATCATATATTTTTAGATCTTAAAACATTTTCTTAGATAAACAACTTAAGCTTTTATGTCTCTCAACCATATAAAATTTACATTTCTTTTTCTAAGTTTCTTTTCTGAATTTAGCAACAAAGAAATTATATAACTATAGTCTTTAACTCCATTAGAGACACAAGATGGTTAAAATATTAGCTGAGTAAACAGGAAGTGCAGAGCAAGCAACTTCCAAAACTGTAGAAATGACAGAGACATCTGACTGCCTGGACAGTCACCTGAGGTTCCTCTGCAATGTTGGGGTATTCATCTTTGGCCTATAGGCCTAAAATGCCTGACAGACTTTTCTGTGAAACAGAAATTTTGAAGGACTGTCTCACTTGTCTTGGCAAAGTTTGGCAGTTGCCTTCTTTTGTGTCCTGCTTGTCCAGTTTGGACAATATACTGTCATCAGTTGAGGTAAGGATAGTTTCTTGTCCAATGGCTAAATTTGCCACAAATAAAAGCAAATTCTATATGGAGGTTGTTTGATTCCCATCATAAAGTAATTTGGTGCTGATATATCTCACTGTCATGAAAAGCCTTATGTTACTAAAACATCTTAAATACCATATTCTCTATATCTTGAAAGTGTTTGAAGACCATCTATTTAAAATATATCTCTGTTTGACCTTGAAAACACACCTAACATAACTCTAAGCTTTATTGTTACAGATGACTAACTACTAACCTCCATTTCTTTATTATCCTAAATAGTTTGTAATAACAGTTTTTAAGGACTAGAGATTTACATTACATTTTCAAATGAGCTGCATAGGTACAATCCCTTAAACAACAGTAGAAACATATATACAATATGTTTGAATAAAAATAACCTTAAATTTGTATCAATATACAAAAATCTATACCAATGTAAAATATTTGAGACTAGTAGTTGCTTTTCATTTTAAAAGTATATTCAGTAACCTACCCTTTTATCTTATCATTCCTATATCCTCCCTTTTTTCTTTTCAGAATGAGATCCCTGAATCTACTCTCATTTGCTTAGTTTCCTCCCTGACCATGACCAATACCAACTTTCAACCAATCCCCCTAAATGATGATAAACATTCATAAACCTTCAAATGACCAAACCCACCCATCCTACCTCTTGGGAATGTGGGCATTATGGTCTTAAGATTACTTCCTGCCATCTGGGGGTGATGGCATCTTTAGGAATCCTGAAAAAAATTGAGATAATGGTCAAGTCTTGGGAGAGGTAGATGTTATCCAGTCTGGTGTGAGGGGTAAGTGCAGGACTTATCTGAAGTCCCAATTGGAGTAGTTTATGATGCTGCACCATCTTAACCAACCACTTTGAAGTTGTTCTGAGCAGTTTGTATTCCAAAGTTGACCTTTGGGTGGTATTTGTCAGCTTAGTGGTATTACCACAATCTAAATGGATTCATTATTGCAGGGCCCCAATATCATCTTGGAGACCTCAAAGATGATAAAAAAATTCACTGCCAGGAATAATCATAATTCACTGCAGAAAACAAATGTTTTAAATGTCATATGCGTTCGATCTCTGAGAGGTTAAAGGACCACATTCTGTTAAATACATCCAAGGTACAGAAACTTACTTCCTAATTACCTGCTTCAGACTCAAGTCCTAAATCACATACAAGAAGCTAGATGAAGTTTATTTATAAAATTAGTTAGTACACTATATGATCATTAATATCATGACAAAAAGTTTAAATATATCTATCTATCTATCTTATAAATTTGGAGAAAATATTTATACCTTAAGAAAAGTATTAAAGAATCAAATGGAAATAAAAGAATGATGAGATTAATGGCAATAGAATAGTCCCTTAATTTTTTTCTTTTGTCCCATACAAGGTGGCTCTCCTGATATGAGACCGAAATCTTGGATTTTCCTTTAGCAATCATACTTGTGTTTAGAGAAGGAGAGAGCCATGTTCCAACTCCAAAATAGCTTTGATTTTTAATTGAATTGAGACTACAAAAAGATCATTTGCCTTATATGTCTATAGAGAAAAGCAGGGAGAAACATTTGAGAAGATTTATGAAATTCTAGCCTGTTGGAAGTGTACTATATAATTAGGCTAATTTATTCTTTTTCTTGGGACATTTTCTCTTAATGATTCATCCTTCTTCTGGTGTCTCATTTGTCCAGTGGTCTTCAGATTCCTTAGTTGGATGCTTTTATTCTCCTGGAAAGACAAAACAATATCCTGTCCCAACCTTGTCTTTGGGGAATTCCCTTTTTTGGCAGGTTATATCTAAACAAATGAGACTTGCTTTGTGGCTGAGTATATGGTCAATTTTTGAGAAAGTTCCATGAGGTGCCAAGAAGAAGGTATATTCTTTAGTGTTTGGGTGAAATGTTCTGTAGATAACTGTTAGTCCACTTGAGTCATATCTTCTGTTAGTTCTGTTATTTCACCATTTAGTTTCTGTCTGGATGACCTGTACATTGGAGAGAATGGTGTCTTGAAGTTTCTCACTATTGTTATGTGGGGTTTGATCTGTGATTTAAGCTTTAGTAATGTTTCTTTTACAAATGTAGATGCCCTTGCATTAGGGCATAGATGTTCAGAATTGAGACATCACCTTGGTGGATTTGTCATTTGATGAGTATAAAATATCCTTCTCCATCATCTCTTTTGATTGATTTTGGTTGGAAGTCTATTTTGTTAGATATTAGAATTGCTTGCTTCTTAGGTCCTTTTGATTGGAAAATCTTTTTCCAACCATTTACTCTGAGGTAATGTCTGTCTTTGATGTCAAAGTGTGTTTCTTGTATGCAACAGAGTGATAGATCCTGTTTTTGTATCCATTCTGTTAGTTTGTGTCATTTTATTGGCAAATTGAGTCCATTGATATTAAGGGATATTAATGACCAATGATTGTTAATTCCTGTTATTTTTTTATTGTTGTTGTTGGCAGTGTGTGTGTGTGTTTCCCTTCTTTGGATTTTGATAGTGTGAGATTATTTCCTATGTTTTCATGGGTATAGTTAACTTTCTTGTGTTAATCAATTTGGTGTTCTGTAAACATCTTGTACCTTTATAGGCATGTCTTTCTTTAGGTGTGGAAAAATTTCTTCTATGATTTTGTTACATATATTCTCTGAATTTTTGAGCTGGGTTTCTTCTCCTTCTATTCCTATTATTCTTGGGTGTCGCAGCTGCCTCGACCAGCAAGGAAGATGCGACGCCAGGCTCTTCTCCAAGCAGTTTATTCAGGAACCTTGAGACAATCTTCTGACCCCGGGGGGAGCCATCTTCTTCTTCTCCTCCTCCGATCTTTTCTGGGAAAGTCAGCCCACACCCTTTATAGCCACTGGGCAATCAACCCCATAGTGCCACGTGGACAATGCCGATAGGGTCAGACATACGCAAGCAAGCCAGATTAGGTCTAGGTGCGCGGAAGCAAGCCAGATCCTAGCTTTAGCCAAATAAGGAGCACCTGCCATCAGGAAGGCAGAAGCTGGACGCCGGCGCCATCTTTGAGGCACGGCCGTGCACGGCTCTCTACACTTGGGTTTGGTATTTTCATAGTGTCTCAGATTTCCTGGAGGTTTTGTGTTAAGAATTTTTTAGATTTAACATTTTCTTTGACTGATGAATCTATTCCCTCAATCATGCTTTCAGTGCCTGAGATTCTCTCTTCCATCTCTTATATTCTGTTGGTGATGCTTTTATCTGTAGTTCTTGTTCACCTTTCCATTTCCAGGAGTCCCTCATTTGTGTTTTCTTTATTGCTTCTATTTCTGTTTTCAGGTCTTTAACAGTTTCCTGTGTTTGTCTTTGTTGTATGGGTTTCCTTGGTTTCTTTTTCCTCTCTTGTCTTCTGGCCTAAAAGGTCAAGGATTCTGGTGACTAGCAAGTCTTCAGGTGCAGTAGTGTGTCTTCTTTGGTGATTTTGGAGCCTGGGCTCCCTAGATTTGGCCTGGCCTCCTGTAATGCCTAAGTCGTCTTCTGAAATTGCAGACCAGTATATGGAGCCCAGAGGAGGAGGTCAAATCTGGGGGCGTTGGATGAGCTTAAAGGGGTTTAGTGGGTGGTGGGTGATGTCTTATCTGGAATCCCTAGGACCAGCCTGGCCTCCAGAAAAGCTGTCAGGATTGTGGGGGCTAGTATGTAGAGCCCAGGAGAGGGGGTGCAGTCTGGGGTTGTTGGGCAGGATTTAAGGAGTGTTAGTGGGCAGTGGTCCATGCCTTACCTGGGATCCCTAGATTTAGCCTGGCCTCTGGTAAAGCTGAAATCTTCTTCTGAAGTTGTAGGCAGGGATATGGAGCCCAGGGAAGGGGGCTGTCTTAGTTAGGGTTTTTATTGCTGTGAAAAGACACCACAACCACAGTAACTCTCACAAAGAAAACATTTAATTGAGGTGGTAGATTACAGTTTCAGAGATTCAGTCCATTATCATTGTTGGTTAAATCGGCACTGCTCCTGGCTGGCCGCTGCCTGCGGCGGCCATGCCAATGGAAGAGAGTGCTGGAGGAGAGTCACAAGCCATAGTTAATTCTTTAGAGCTTCATTGGGGGGCATGGAGAGAGGAAGAGAGGGAGAGAGAGAGAGAGAGGGAGAGGGAGGGAGAGAGAGAGAGAGAGAGAGAGAGAGAGAGAGAGAGAGAGAGGAAAGAGAAGAAGGAGCAGAAAGGAAAGAGAGGGATGCACAAAGGGCCCACCCACTTTTTAGGCTGGGACACTGTTGCTGGCTGATGATGTAATTAAGGACAGAATCTTTACATCCCAGACTTTCGCTTATTATAAAAAAAAGCAGGTAGGTGGGAATATGGGTGTCGTTCCTCTCAAAAACTTCTTCCAGCTGACTTTTGGATGTTGGTTGGCTCTGGGGGGAATGGAGAAGGGGAGTTTTCTGAGGTAGATAGGCATTGTGGAATGCTGTCTGTCATCTGTTTGCTCTGGAGACATGTATCCCTCTTGGCTATGGCTGGGAACTTTCTGTTTGACAAGATGTTGATGATCTCTGGACTCCAGTTCTGTGGTGGTCCTGTACCATTAGCTGAACAGTGAGTTAGAACAGGGAACTGGGCAGAGAAAAGCTTGTAATGAGTGAGTGGAGTGAAGGTGAGTTAGGGTGAGTTGTAGAAACTGCCCAAGCCTGCCCATTTGAGCCCGCCCACTGCCAGTGGAAGTCAGACAGAAAAGGTTGCACGTGGCAGACGCAGAAGTGGGGAAGGGGAAGGGTTTAGAGCTTTAGCAGAAAGCTTGGAGATAAAGTAACTCTTATTTGCCTGTTCACTGGCAGAAGTTCCCGTGACGCTCTTATGCGGCCAGGTTTATGCTGTTATGTGGCCAGGTTTATGCTGTGCCTGCCCCTATCTGCCAATGTAGGTAGTAAATATGTCAACCCCTTTGTCTCATGGCTGTAGCTGAGAGAAAAATTAAAAAAATTAAAATAACAAACGGGGATCAGACTCCAATCTTGGGCATCCCTGAGAGTGAAAAGAGATCTAAGAATCAACTCAAGTTCACCATCCTCTTCATCAAGGGATGAGAAGGACTGTGGCTGCATTGCAGTTGGTCCACCGTTGGACCCTAGACAGCATTGACTCCCTCATCAGGAGCAAAAATGTGCCTCCCATTGCCAGCACAGCCCGAGGACAATCCCTGGGGTGTCCGCCGCAAAGAATATAGCTCAGACTACAGCCGCGAGAACTGTGGACTCACACACTGTGGTGAAGAATCATGGCAGTATCAGTAGTGGTAGCTGTGTGGGGGTCCAGCGCGCGCTTGTGGTCTCACAGTCTCGCTGGATGGGGGAGGAGGCGGCAAGCGGCAGCAGTCAGCAGGTCCTCAGTGCTTGGTGGTGTATCCGAGTCACGACACCAGTGTTGGTTAAATCGGCACTGCTCCTGGCTGGCCACCACAAGCGAGTGCTGGAGGAGAGTCACGAGCCGTATTTAACTTTTTAGAGCTTTATTGGGAGGGGAGTGGAGAGAGGGAGAGAGGGAGAGAGGGAGAGAGAGAGAGGGAGAGGGAGAGGGAGAGGGAGAGGGAGAGAGAGAGGGAGAGAGAGAGGAAAGAGAAGAAGGAGCGGAAAGGAAAGAGAGGGACGCACAAAGGGCCCACCCGCTTTTTAGGCTGGGATGCCATTGCAGGCTGATGATGTAATTAAGGACAGAATCCTTACAATCATCGTGATGGGGAGCATGGCAGCATGCAGGCAGACATGGAGCGGGCTACTTTTTGATCAGAAGGCATCAGGAAGTCAACTGACGGTCATATTGAGTGAAGCTTGAAAAATGAGACCTCAAAACCTACCCCCACAGGACCTACCTTCCTCCAACAAGAACATACCTCCTAATAGTGCCACTCCCTTTGGGGGCCATTTCCTTTCAAACCACTGTAGGGGCAAAGCCTGGGGTTGTTGGGCAGGCTTAAAGGGGTTTAGTAGATCATAGGCCATGTTACATGCTACAGGTCCTAGTTATTATGAATGATGCACAAATGAAAAAAAACCCAGCTGGCAAGACCAGGGTATCTCACTCATGCAGGGAACCATGCTGGCATGCTGGGCAGAGGCAGCAATGCAGCAGCGAGCTGGGCAGATGCACACCATGTGGGCATGGCAGGGCAGTGGCCAGTAATTCACAACTCAGGTACTGTATCCACATGAAGAGTTTATTATAATAGATGAAGAGAAAGATAGGAAAGAGAGAGACAGAGAGAAAGAGAAAGAGGGGGTTTGAAGGGTGCATACCTCGTGGGAGGAAAATTGAAAGAGAGAGAGAAAGGGACAGAGTTTTTCCTTAAAAAGAGGCTTTTACATCAGGACATATGGAGGCCTCAAGGGGCGGGATTTCAAGGGGGCAAGTCAGAGTATTAACACTAGTGTCCCCAGAGGCCAAGCCAATTTAGGGACCCCAGCCCACCCAACACACCCAAACATCACTCCCTCCCCTGGGCTCCATATCCTGGCCTACAACTTCAGAAAAAGACTTCTGCTTTACCATGGGCCAGACCAGATCTAGGGACCACAGAAAGGGAAAAACTCTGTCCCTTTCTCTCTCTCTCTTTCAATTTTCCTCCCACGAGGTATGCACCCTTCAAACCCCCTCTTTCTCTTTCTCTCTGTCTCTCTCTTTCCTATCTTTCTCTTCATCTATTATAATAAACTCTTCATGTGGATACAGTACCTGAGTTGTGAATTACTGGCCACTGCCCTGCCATGCCCACATGGTGTGCATCTGCCCAGCTCGCTGCTGCATTGCTGCCTCTGCCCAGCATGCCAGCATGGTTCCCTGCATGAGTGAGATACCCTGGTCTTGCCAGCTGGTTTTTTTTTTTTCATTTGTGCATCATTCATAACAACTAGGACCTGTAGCATGAATCTTAAAAGTTCTTATTAATAAAATCAAACCTGTGGCCAGTTATTGGGGTGAACACTGGAAGATCAGAGAGACAGAACAAGCCACAGCTAACCTCACCTGGCCAACTTCTCAGCTGATCTTCTTTCCTCAGACTGGAAGCCTCTGTGTCCTCATATCCAAATGGCTCTCAGCTGAACTGTGCTGCTCAAAACCTAAAAGCTTAACCAGCCAAATGCTTAACCAGCCAAATGCTTCTATTTTGTGGTCCTCATGCCTTATATACCTTTCTGCTTTTGAGTCACCATGCTTGGCTGTATCCTTGAACACATGGATTTCTGCCTCTGGAATGCTAGGATTAAAGGCGTGTGCTACCACTGCCTATCCTCTATGTTTAATATTGTGGCTGTTCTGTCTCTGACCCCAGATAAGATTATTAGGGTGCACAATATTTCGGGGAACACAATACCACCTCAAGGACCAGCCTGGCCTCCAGTCCTTTATACAGGTTTTAATTATAAGATTTTGATAGAAGTTTTAAGCCAAATTTTGTTACAGTTTTTGCATATTCTTTAATCACACCCAGTGAACTTACTAATCAATTTGGAGATAAAGACTGTTTAAAGGAATTCTTGAACAGAGCACAGACATATCATAGAGATAAAAGATTTAGGAGTAGGAAGTTGTAAAACCTTTGAGATAAGAGAGTTTGGGGTCAACTGCTTGTGCAGTGGCACAAGGTGTTACAATCTGAGAATTTCCAACTTTGAGTCTGTTGTCTTTGGCCATCAAGATATGATGAGGGCAAGCAGTTTTTAGGAGGAGAGCAAGGCTTTAAGAAGATCTGTGAGTCTGAGAAAGAAATTGAGTCTAAGGAGAAAAGGAGGAAGGGCCACAAAAGAAAAAGAACCCTACCATAGGGAGGGTTAGGCAGCTAAGAGACAGAGAACAGTGTAGCCATACAGGACAAGGAGGAACAAGCAGGAACAAGTCGGAACTCCACCTGAGGGAGGATTCCAATATTGGAGAAGCCACAAGAGCATAGAGGAGCTTTGGAACTTAGCAGGCAGTTCCTATGGGGAGGCAAAACACTCCCAAACTATAGGCCCAGAAGGGCACTAGGAGAGATAGAACAGATAGCTCTGAGGGAAAAGGGGTCAAGGAAAAGGTCATAGAACCTGGAGTTTGTAGTCAGCTCCTAGGGGGAGGTGAGGAAGTTCCAGGAAGGAGCTGAGAAGAGACATCAGGAAGCAAAGAGGAAGTGTCATGGTAACAAGATTTTAAATCTGGGGCGTCCCCAAGTGGACTGAGAGACTTGTCAGAGAGAAATGTCCCAAATCACAGAGGAGAGGCATCCTTTTCCACATGATGGGGGCCCAATAGGGCTAGAGGAAGCTTCTTGGCACACCAGTGTGGCTTTCTTAGTAAAAGCAGACAAAGCAGGGAGCCCCACAGTGACACTTACCCAGGAGAAAGGGGGAGACAAATGGTTAGAGCAGGCAGAGGAGAAAACATCTTGAGAAGTCCAAGTGTCTTAGTAAGTAGAATTTCCCATGTGGTGGGGCTCCAAAGGACCTTGCAGGGCATATGCTCATGTGGTGGGGAGCCCAAAGGACATAGCAGGGAAATGCTGTGGTGGTATTGTGTTCCCCAAAATATTGTGTACCCTAATAATCTTATCTGGGGTGAGAGAACAGAAAAGCCACTAGATATTTAGGATTGGCAGTGGTAGCACACACCTTTAATCCTAGCATTCCAGAGGCAGAAATCCATGTGTTCAAGGATACAGCCAAGCATGGTGACTCACGCCTTTAATCCCAGAAAGCAAGCCTTTAATCCCAGGGAGTGATGGCAGATAGCAGAAAAGTATATAAGGTGTGAAGACCAGGAACTAGAAGCATTTGGCTGGTTAAGCATTTGGCTAGTTAAGCTTTTAGCTGGTTAAGCTTCAGGCTTTCGAGCAGCAGTTCAACTGAGATTCATTCTGGATGAGGACTCAGAGGCTTCTAGTCTGAAGAAACAGGACCAGCTGAGGAATTGGCCAGCTGAGGTTAGCTGTGGCTTGTTCTGCTTCTCTGACCTTCCAGCATTCACCCCAATAACTGGCTTCAGGTTTGTTTTTATTAATAAGAACTTTTAAGATTCCTGCTACAATATGCCAATTTGGAGGGAGGCCTACAGGGGTGTAGAAGTATTTGCCCATGTGTTGGGGAGCCCAAAAGGGTGTAGCTGGGAGAGAAGACACTTCCTGAGTAGGCGAGGAGAGATGGATGGTTAGTTAAGGTGGAGGGGAAAAGTGGCTGAAGAGGGGGACTCTAGAGTCAAATTTGGTGGGTGGCAAAAGTCAGCAGATGCAAATGACCCATATAATGAACGGCAGTTTGGTTCGGAGGAGTTATGTGGGAGGCTTTGGCTGGTAGAGCCAAGGTGCCCCTTAGGGGGTGAGAGACAGAGACACCATGCAGGCAGGGCTCAGTGAATAGTTTTATTTTGGTAGGGGGAAGAAAGGGGGAGAGGGAAAGAGAGAAGAGGGGAGAGAGGGGACGAGGGTGTACAACTTGTGGAAATGGAGGGGGGTAGTTTTTTATTTTTAAAGGGGACTTTATGGGTGGGTCTCCAAGGGGCAGGTCAGAATACTAACAGAGGGAACTAACTAACATTTAAGCCATTCTGGTGGTTTCAGCACCAGAAGAATGAAAAAAAGTAATAAAAAGGAAAGGAAAGGACATGACTGCTGCTAGGGATGGTGGAGGAGAAAACTTACTGTAGTTATATGGGAAAGCATAGAGTGTTCATGACCAGGCTGAGCTGGGGGCCATGTGGAGAGAAGGAAAGAGGGAGAGGGAAGAGAGGGAAGAGCAGTCAGGCGACCAACGGTCCAAAAAGGGGTAGGTAACCAAAATGTCTGGATTATGTAGGGAAGAGCCTCTGGGGGAAGGGCAACCCATCCCCTGGGCTGGAGAATTCAGGGTAGAGGGCAGGGTATTCAAGCCATACCCAGTAACAGGTAGGGACTGAGGGATGCTGGGAGAACCTAGCAGTCAGATCCAGCTTTGATATGTCAAATAGGCGCTTCAGCCTTTTGTCCAGGGTTTGAATATTAACATTTGGTATTTCCAGTATCTGAAGACTTTGGTTTTGTTATCTTTTATTGTTATCCCTCCTGTATATTGTCACAAAAAGTGTCTTTTATTTTTCTTGGACTGTTTTTTTTTTTTTTTTTTCCCTTCTCCTCTCTTTGGGAAATCTCTAAAAAAAAAACTCTTCACAAAATTGTTGGGGGCTTAAGATCAAAATGATTTTTCTAGATAGTATGCAGCATCTAAAGACAGTAAAAATTTATAGTTCAAGTCTGACTAATTAATGGTTTCCACTTTCTTCTGACTTCCTGAGAGAGTTTTGTCTAGAAGCCTTTATCAGTGCTAGCTCAGGGTATAAGCTCTCTTATCCAGCTCCTGGGCAGATTTCCCTACAGCCTCTGACTCCCCAGGTTGTGGACTTTAATGGATCCATGGCAGCTCTTCTGCTTCCCTCCCAAGCTGTGAAAGCACAGTTTACACTCACCTGGATTTGACAGATGCCTTCCATGGGTGTTCGAATCTCTGAGTTCTTTCTTGTCCTTTATTTGCTTACTATCATGTAAGGTATTTGAGACTTTTATGAAGAATTTACTCTAATTAAAAATTACTGAGAGCCGGGCGGTGGTGGCGCACGCCTTTAATCCCAGCACTCGGGAGGCAGAGCCAGGCGGATCTCTGTGAGTTCGAGGCCAGCCTGGGCTACCAAGTGAGTCCCAGGAAAGGCGCAAAGCTACACAGAGAAACCCTGTCTCGAAAAACCAAAAAAAAAAAAAAAAAAAAAAAAAATTACTGAGTTTTACTGCATGTTTTGTGTGTCAACTTGACACAAGCTAGAGTCATCAGAGGAAGGAGTCTCATTTGAGGAAATGCCTCCTTGAGATCCAGTTGTAAGATGTTTTCTCATTTAATGATCAATGAGTGATGGCCCAGCCCAGGGTGGGTGGTGCCATCTCTGGGCTGCTGGTCCTGGATTCTCTAAGAAGGTGAGCTGAACAAGCCATGGGGAGCAAGCCAGTAAGCAGCTCCCCTCTACATTAGTTCCTGCCTCTGGGATCCTGCCCTATTTGAGTTCCTGTCCTGACTTCCTTCAGTTATAAGCAGCAATGCTGAAATGTAAGTCAAATAAACTCTTTCCTCTCCAACTTTCTTTTTGGTCATGGTGTTTCACTGCAGCAATAGAAACCCTAAAACATGAGTCTATCATTTATATATATAGAAGAGGGGAATATATCTATCTATCTATCTATCTATCTATCTATCTATATATATATATATATATATATATATATATATATATATATATATCTCATGTATTTGTGAATAATCAGGAGGCAACTCTAGAATCCTGGTAAGGAGAGGGTAATATTATCTTGATTTGAACCATACAATATGTATAGATGTATCCATGTATTAAAATACTGTGCTATACTCATGGATGTGTAAATATTTTCTGTGCCAATAAAAAGGCCCTTTTAAAAAATGCTTCAGCAGAAACAAAACAAACAAAATCTATGCCATTGTATTAGTCAGGATTCTCTAGAGTAACAGAATTTATGGAATGACTACACCTCTCTCTCTCTTTCTGCACACACACACACACACACACACACACACACACACACACACACACACACACGGGAATTTATTGTGAATGAAAGTCCAGGAATCTAGTAGCTGCTCATTCCATGAGGCTGGGTATCTCAGCTGGTCTTCTGTATGTGCTGGAATCCCGAAGAAGTAGGTTCCAATGCCAGAAACAGAATGGATGTGCTGATGAGGCAAGGGCAAGCAGGGGAAGAAGGAACCCTTCCTTCTTCCATTGTCCTAATATAGGCTTCCAGCAGAAGGTGTGGCCCAGATTTAAGGTGTACCTTCCAGCCTCCAGATCTGGATCAAAGGCATGTTGTCTTCTTGCCTCAAGATCGGAATCACAAGTGTGCCCTCCATTTGTGGATTATAGTTCATTCCAGATATAGTTGACAACTGAGAATAGCCATCACAGCCATCTTATCACCAGAAACAGCAAACTATAGTCCTTGAACATGTTTCTAATATCCTAAATTGATTCTTTCATTCTAAGCAGTATGTGTATTTAATGTTCCTATGGACCGGGCCAATCAAAATATATTCAGATGTTGAAAATTCCTTTCATATTAGTGACACAGTACGTGTTTAAAAGCAAAATCCATGATTTGTACACTACGAAATAAAAATAAAATGTGTTTGTAATTCAGTTATATTCAGATAGTTAAAAATTTTATTAGTTAAAAATTAAGTTTCTTTTTTTTACAAGAAAAGACAATAGTGAATAGAATTTCATAGTCAATTGTGCTGCATTCAGTCTGGATTTTATTCTCCTGTAATGAAGCACTTTATGGTCCATGTGTCTATGTATCCATCTTAGCAAACTTATGCTTGCTAAGCCCCAAATGACTGATTTGTTTTTTAAAAGATATTAGTTTCATATTAAACTTTGTTACCCAAGGAAGTGCAGATAGACAGCTAGAGAAAACAAGCTTAAAAAGAACTTTCTTCACAATGACCAGCAAGTACTTATCTGGATCAAAACATGATATCATGCCTTTTATTTTAAAGATAAAATCCTCTGATTAGTTTATTAAGAGTAATTATCATGTATAGTGATGTGCACAGAGTCATCTGAAGTAAAGTGTTTGTGTTCAGGAAAAAGAAATCAATCTGGAGACACTAGAAGACAATTTTTAGAATAGGTTGTTGCTTATGTATCACTTTTCAACTTGTATGTGTATTAGCTGCTTCTCTGTAGACATTAGAATCTTCATCATAGAACCTGAAATTGGGACATCTTGACTTTGTTCTTTGTTTTTTCTGATTCCCTGAAATGTATTCAAAGAACACCCAGACCTAGAGAAAGGGGCAAGCCTTGGCACAGTCATGTCCTAATATTGAGGTAACCTTCTGAGTGCAAGTGTTAATTCATTATCATTTTCAAGTATTTGCAGTCAAAAGTTTGTCAAACAATTCATTGTCTTTAAAACTGAAGAGTTAGAGAAGGACAATCAAAAAGAAGCCTTTTTATATCAGTTCCTGCAGTTACTTAGAATGGGAAAATTCACTGGAAAATAGGACCCGATCCTTGCTCTCAAGGGACTCCTAAACTTTGTGCTGTTTTCAAGATTGCATCTACTTCTTCCTCTCTTTCTCTCCTTTTAAGAAAAATAATATTGGAGAGGCTAGTGAGAGGGCTTAAAGAATAAAGCACTTGTTGCTCAAATATGAGGACTAAGTTTTTATTTCCAAAATCGATGTAATCTCAGTGTTCAGGAAGCAGAGATAGAGGGTTCCTGGGAAAAGCTGGCTGGTTAAACCTAGCTCTGGGTTCAAGTGGGAGACCTTGCTTCAATATATAAAGGTAGAAATTGACCAATGAAGATACTCCCAAAGCCAACCTTAGACCTCTGAGATACATACATATACATGTCCACATGCACCTTCACATTTATGCATAGACTCACATGCAAACACACACATAGCACATACATACACATGCAAAACAAAAAAGATTACTAGAAATAAAATAGCCGACCAAACAATGAAGATAATGCTCAACAGGGTAACAAACTAGAGCTATGGTTTAGTAAATGCTGTGTGCTCTTTGTTAAGACATCAGAAGGATATAAATTAATGCTGTAAAACCTGAGGTATAATTTCATAAGTGATGACTGATCCAAATCTCAACTCCAAGTTTTTGTTTTTAGAAAACAATGAACAGCTTCACATATGCCAACCAGTTGTACCAAATCTGCTTGGGAAATAAGAATTCTCTACTAAATGAGTTAGTCTAGTCTAAGAAATTGGAGATGCACTTAAAACAATTAATTACTGGTATATGCAACATATCTGAATCTTCCCAAGATGCTGAAAAGCCTTATCCAAAAACATTGGTATTATATGATTTATTTATGTTGTTTAGCTCTTAGATGATCTTTTTTTTAATGCCCCATGTCTTTCTTTTTTTAAAAAAAAATTTATATAAGAGATTTTCTAGTCATTTTACATATCAGCCACAGATTCCCCTGTCCTTCCTCCTCCCACCCCCCAACCCTCCCCCCCCAATCCACCCCCATTCCCACCTCCTCCAAGGCAAAGTCTCCCCTGGGGAGTCAGCCTAGCCTGGTACATTCAGCTGAGGCAAGTCCAAGCTGCTCCTCCCTGCACCAAGGCTGTGCAAAGTGTCTTAACATAGGCCCTAGGTTCCAAAAAGCCAGTTCATGTACCAAGGACAGGTCCTGGTCCCACTGACTGGGGGCCTCCTAAACAGTTCAAGCTAATCAACTGTCTCTCTTATCCAGAGGGCCTAGTCCAGTTCCATGGGGGTTCCTCAGCTATTGGTTCTTAGTTCATGTGTTTCTGCTAGTTTGGCTATTTGTCCCTGTGCTTTTTCCAATCATGGTCTTGATATCTCTTGCTCATATAATCCCTCCTCTCTCTCGTTGATTGAACTCCTGGAGCTCCACCTGGGGCTTGGTCATGGATCTCTGTATCTGCTTCCATCAGTCACTGGATGAAAGTTCTATCATGACAGTTAGGGTGTTCAGCCATCTGATCACCAGAGTAGGTCAGCTCAGGCACTCTCTTGACCATTGCCAGTACTCTATAGTGGAATCATCTTTGTGGATTTCTGGGGACCTCTCTAGCACTCTGCTTCTTCCTATTCCTGTGGAATCTTCATTTATCATGGTACCTCTTTCCTTGTTCTCCCACTCTGTTCCTGATCCAGCTGGGATCTCCTGCTCCTCTAAGCTCTCTTTCCCCCAACCCTTGCCCTCCATTACCCACCCCCTTTACCCCCAGTTTGCTCATGTAGAACTCATCCATTTCTCTGTTGCTGGGTGATCTCTGTGTCTTTCTTAGGGTCTTCTTTATTAGGTAGCCTCCCTGGAGTTGTTAGTTGCAGTCTGGTTATCCTTTGCTTTACATCTAGTATCCACTTATGAGTGAGTACATACCATGTTTGTCTTTCTGAGTCTGGGTTACCTCACTCAGGATGATATTTTCTATTCCATCCATTTGCCTGCAAACCTCATGATGTCAGTTTTTCTCTGCTGAGTAGTACTCCATTGTGTATATGTACCACATTTTATTTATCCATTCTTCAGTTGAAGGGCAACTAAGCAAGCTAAGGACCTGTATGACAAGAACTTTAAGTCCCTGAAGAAAGAAATTGAAGAAGCTGTCAGAAAATGGAAAGATCTCCCATACTCATGGATAGGTAGGATTAACATAGTAAAAATGGCAATCTTACCAAAAGCAATCTACAGATTCAATGCAATTCCCATCAAAATCCCAACACAATTCTTCACAGACCTTGAAAGAACAATACTCAACTTCATATGGAAAAACAAAAAACCCCGGATAGCCAAAAGAATCCTGTTCAATAAAACAACCTCTGGAGACATCACGATCCCCGACTTCTGTAGCTGGAGAGTTTCTCTCTAGCTCCCGCCAATCCCCGGCAGTCCTGCAGTCCACTTATAAAATAAACACACAGACTCTTATATTATTTAAACACTTTGGCCTCATGGCTCAGGCTTTTAGCTATCTAGTTCTTACATCTTAAATTAACCCATTTTTATAAATCTATACCTTGTCACATGGCTCGTGGCTTACCAGTATCTTACATGTTGGTACTCATGGCAGTGGCTGGCAGTGTCTCCCTGACTTAGCCTTCCTGTTCCCAGAATTTTTTTCTTTGCTTGTCCTGCCTATACTTCCTGTCTGGCTACTGGCCAATCAACATTTTATTTATACAGAGCAATATCCACAGCAGACTTCAAGCTCTACTCTAGAGCTACAGTAATAAAAACAGCCTGGTACTAGCATAAAAAATGACATGTGGACCAATGGAACCGAACTGAAGACCCTGACATTAATCTGCACACCTATGAACATATGATTTTTGACAAAGAAGCCAAAACTGTACAATGGAAAAAAGAAAGCATCTTTATCAAATAGTGCTGGCATAACTGGATGTCAACATGTAGATGATGGTCTTTTAATAAAAAACCCAGAGCCAGATATCAGGGTGAAAGCTGAAAGATCAGAGTTGGAGTCACTAAGATATATGGGTGGTGGAGTGCTTTCTCTGAATTTGCTAAATGTAAATGGACTGAATATTATAAATTAGTTCTTACTTGATAACTGTTTTTGTTGTATGAAGTTATAAGATGTTAGAGTTAAACTTTTCTTTTTAGACATAAAGAGAGAAATGTTATAGAATATTATTTTAAGGTGTGTTATTTTTGTTTATGTTGCATTTGTTTAACTCTCTGAAGCTGTGTTACTGTGCCTGTCTAAAATACCTGATGGTCTAATGAAGAACTTAATGGCCAATAACAGGGCAGAAGAAAGGATAGGTGGGGCTGGCAGGCAGAGAGAATGAATAGAAAGTGAGATCTAGGAAAAAGAAGTAGCCAGGGAAGGAGGAGGACACCACAGGTCAGCCACCCAGCTACACAGCAAGCCACAGAGTAAGAGTAAGATTTACAGAAGAGAACTGGAAAAGTCTAAAGTCAAAGATAGATGGGATAATTTTAGTTAAGGAAAGCTGGCAAGAAACAAACCAAGCTATGACCAGGCATTTGCAATTAAGAATAAGCTTCTGGCCAGATGGTGGTGGCACTTGCCTTTAATCCCAGCACTGGGGAAGCAGAGCCAGGAGGATCTCTGTGAGTTTGAGGCCAGCTTGATCTACAGAGCTAGATCCAGGACAAGCATCAACACAACACAGAGAAACCCTGTCTTGAAAAAACGAAAAAAATATGCTTCATGTATGACTGTGTAATTTATTTTTGAGCTGGGTGACAGGCCTCCCAAAAAGAACAAAAGCAAACAACAACACATTTATCCTCTACTTCTTAGTTTTTTTAATATAAAATGTATTTGAAATCACACATTTCTCCCTTCTTAGTTCATTGCTGTATCCCTTGTCTCCAAATAGAGCCTGTTACTATTATACTCAATGTTTATATTTTTAATAAATAAGATGATGAATATGACAGTGCTACTGTTGTTGAATTAGATGATGGATATGGTTATGGTATCAATAAAAGCATGGCTTACTCAGCAAAATCTTTTTGTGAGCTAGTCAGCAGAAATCTATGATCTAGCTGGATATCCCATAGGTGGCTAAAATCAACCATCAATGAACAGAACATATAGAAAAACTGATTTGGGTGTCAATGTAAAAGCTGCTGCTGATATAAACATCCCTGAGACTTTGTGTCTCTGTGATAATTTGGAAAAAGTCCCCACATATCACACAATGTGGCAAAAAGATATTTGATATGTGTTTGGATAGAGCCACTCCTAGTTTAAATTTTCTGTGACGAATATAACATCCTTTTTATAGAATTATGACTCAGTACTCTTCAGGGATGCTTCTGAGAGTGAGGTCTGAATGTCAGTCAGCTCCACGATTCTGTCAGCCAGGAGTCTTGTGCAGAAAGAACACAGTGTGCACTATCACACATGGGGTCACGGGTGTAGGCTGCTTCCTAGAATTTTAGAGTGTATACTCACTAATAGTGTACAGATGCACCTGCCCCATCCCATCACTGTCTACAGAGTTTTCCAAACCAAATGATGGGAAGTCATGCCACTTTGTTTTAGCTTCTTACCTCACTTAGCAGTCTTATACCCATAAGCTATCTTTGTATAGTTCTTATTAAATGTCTTAAGACTTTTCTCTTGCTACAATTTGTACAATTTTGTTGGATATTAGCATTTGTTTATTGATTTGTAAATCTTGATGAGATGTATGTGGCTATAGTATATGATGGTTTTGAGGAGTTGAATATAATGAACATAAGAATACATAACTTTTGCCTTTAATGATTCTAACACTTGTAGGTTCTTATAATGGAACTATTTCCAAAATTAAAAAATCTTAAGAGATTATTAATAATTTTTTTCATAAATTATATATTTTTCCCAGTACTTTATTGTTAGTGATGTATCAAAATGAAATGAAACCAGGCCTGGTGACATATATCTATAATCCCTACACTGGGAGGCTGAGGCTGAGGCAGGAGAATAATAAATTCGGTGTCACTCTACATAACAGACCCTATCTCAAGGGAAAAAAGGCTAAATGAATCCTATCCATAATCTGCCTTCCTCTTGTGAATTTTCTCACATTAGCCATCTTTATAAATTTATATTTGTCTTTGTTCCAGCTAGAATTTAGTTAGTTATCAAATGAAGAATTCACTGACTTGATTTTAGATTTTTGAAATGATGTAAGGTCATTTTCTCTTATTTTTAGAAATAGTTGACAAAATATTCAGCTTTACACTAAAATGGACTGAAATTTGAATGGAAGTTCTCATTTGGTGCTATCATTTCTTTGGTATGACAAAAATGTCTACTCTTGGATAAAATCCATCCTATTTTAACTATTTTCCTTATAAAACATGCCAAATAGTTGGAAGAAAAAGTCCATCTGCTAACTTCAATTATTAACGCCCTTTTCTATTTTTTGATAATTAATTTTAGTACCATTTTATGTTGTCCAAAAATGTAGCACATGAAGATTTTGAGTGGCATTCCATTAAGCTTTGGTGTTACTGTGTGAGCAGCTGACATCTTTGTGATATTTCATCTTTTTATCCAGGAGTGTGACACAGGCTTTTTCATTGATGTCTAATTTAATGGTTAGCACTAAATTTATGGATTCTTTTCTGAAATAGCTTTCACGCCATTTCATGCAGAGTCCATTCTTAAGAATTTTAAATTTATTGGATAATATTGGTTTTATGAGTGTTCCTATTATTTATGTCTAAGTTCATTATCATTATTCATAGGAAAAATTGTCTGGTTTTGAAATGCTCCCTCATATACAGCTATATTTCTGAATTTTCACTGATTACATTAACATTTAATTCTTTAAATATTAATGCCTTCACATATGTTATTATTTTTACAAACTTAATTTGATACACAAAAGAACAATTATTTGTTCCTTTCAAGTGATACTAACTCAATGTAATTCAGGTAAAAAAAGTATTCCACATTAGTTTTTCCTAGACTTCCATGTACCTGGAATTTGGAATGATTGACAGAAACTATGTTACCATCTTCTTGTCTGTTATAAATTAACTCAACTGAGGATTATCAAAAAGGAAGTTTTAAGCCGGGCAGTGGTGGTGCATGCCTTTAATCCCAGCACTTGGGAGGCAGAGGCTGGTGGATCTCTGTGAGTTCGATGCCGGCCTGGTCTTCAGAGCAAGATCCAGGACAGGCACCAAAATTACACAGAGAAACCCTGTTTTGAAAAGCAAAACAAACAAGCAAACAAAACAAAAACAAAAAAAGGAAGTTTTAGTGAACTGTTTCCACTGAAGAAATTGTGTAAGATTTCAGTTCTCTAACCTAGAAAGGTTATCAGAAATAAACTGAACTTCAGAAAAAACAAGTTTTTAATTTATTTTGTGTTAGTTTCTAAGGGGAAGGCATTAAGGATTGTTTTGTTCATTTTTGTATCCTCAGAACCTAAAATAAGATTGCCAAATGGCAACACCTAGCAAATATGTTTGATTGCTATTAAATAAAACAAAAACTGCAGAGATACATTTATCTGTGAGAGAAAAGTAAACTAATGTCAAAGCAAATAAATTTGTAGACCTTAGAATTAGACTTATCCAAATTTCTCTATTAGCAAATGCCAATAATGTCTACTTTTTCATTGTACATGTTCTCTCTCATCTTGGGCATATATATACTCCACATGAGGGCCAATCACACACTCCAGTTGGCAAAGGACTAATTCCATTCCCTTGTCTAGTAGTTGCCTAGGCAAAGGTATGAACAGCTTCCTGCCCAACAAAACACTTGTAAACAAGGTTGTTGCAGTTTGCACTTGACATAGGACAAGTCTATAGTCAACATCATGAGGATTATGAAGCAAAAACAAAGGAAGACTTGTGGATTCAAGATGCCATTAGTGAGTTCTGAAATGACCTTAAATTTCCCAACCTGGAGAGTTAGCATGCTCTGCATTAATGTTTATATGACCTGTTATTAGATTTCCAGTTACTAACACAGGATGCATGCATACTGTGAGTCCATTGCTGCAAAGGAGTTTTAGAAGTTCATGTTAAGCTAAATTAAGTAAATAGTCTGGTGCACTATATAAAATAATTTTGTATGTTTTATATTCTTTAAAAATAACATGTGGCAGAAGAATATACTGGATGGTAAGAGCTTAGCACGACCAGGAATTTAAGTGAATTACACATGGCAACCTTACGGAAGAACAAAGAGTTCAATGTGTCTGGAAATGAGAGCGAGCAGATGAGAGAAGAGAAAAGGATGAGGCACATGAGCAGGTGCATGTGGATCATGTAAGAGCTTGTGGGTTATTGAAATATGAAATTTTTCAGCAGCAGAGTGAAATAAACCATTTGTGCTTTAATGATTGCTCTGGCTAAGGTGTTGGCTAAGGTGCATTAAATAAGGGAAGAACCAAGGAAGCCTGACTTACTGCCTTTTGCAGTCCTGGCAAGAGAAAAGTTTGATGTGGAGTGACAACAACAGAAATGGTGAAATGTATTCAGAATCTTCCAGGATTTGTTGAGAGATAGGATGTGGTCTGTGAGAAAAAACAGTAAAGAGTAAATGTATCATAAAAGGGGAAAAGCAAGCAGACTGTTTGAAGGACTGTTCAGCCTCTTTGTGGATTCCTCAAGAAATACAGTGTGTGTGTGTGTGTGTGTGTGTGTGTGTGTGTGTGTGTGTGTGTGTGTGTGTGTTTTACACAGCTCTTTAACTCTAGTAATATGAATGGTAATATGCACAACTGGTTTTGTGATGCACAATTGGATTATAGGTAGAATCAAGCATAAACAAAAACTAAAACTGTTGGAGAATACAAATATCTGAGAAGAAACTTCTAGAAGATATGGAAACTATTCACCTCAGATATTATTTCACATTAACATTTTCATATGGGGAAAATCTGGCTTTTTCATTCAGTACTATCTCTTAGTAATTGTTTATGAATATATATTTTATTCAGATTTTGAATCCTTTGAAGTTACCTAATCTTGTATTCATATACATTGTTGTATCTTATTCTTTTTATATAGAAAGCTATTCAATTAGTATTTATTTAATAAATTAAATAACATTAATTAGTTCAAAACTTCAATTATTTAATACTAAGATTTAAACACTTTGCGTGAACATTACATCCTTTTGAGAAAATGGACATTTTTAGTGAGGCAAACAAATATTTTTATATTGGGAACTGAAAATTTTCCATTTCCAGGCCAAAACTCAGTTTCAAAACACAGCTATGATAATGTCTAATTACTAAACCACCAGGAGACTAAGGATTCCAATTTTAGTGTGAAAATGAAATGGAAGATGACGTTGAATAAGAATGTCCTCGTTAGTCTTCAAAACATTCTCACATAGGAAGGTTGGCAAAAGTCTCAAAAGAACACTGGATTGACTTCCAAGAAATATCCTGAATTAGCCAGAAATAGTTGTCTTTTTTTAAATAAAATTATTCCTAAGATGTTTTATCTGTAAACTTTTATGTGCTCTATAACAAAATAAAAACATATACATGATTTGTTTTTTGTTTGTTATTTTTGTAAAACACTTGATTCAGTGAATCTTTATAACTACATTTTTGGAAACAGGTAATAGTTTTCTTATTTGATATGCTCTCATAGTTTAGAATCCCCAGAATCAAACTCAGAGATAAATATTTCTCTTCATCTTTGCAATTAATATTAAAATATGTGTTTCCAAGAAAGACTAACACAGAAGCAGCGAAATGACAGAGATGAAGATGATAAACAATTATGCAATTTCAGATGGCACATAATTCTCAACAGGCTTAGGACAACATGTAGGGGACTTTTGGATTATAATTTACATTATGGAGTTCTGTAAGTCTCAGACAAGTTGCTGGGTTTTATCAAACTGCCCTTGCTTAGCAGATCAAGTGAATGGGGAGGGAAGGTAAGGGTCTAAGAATAGAAGTAATATCTAGGATGCCAAAGCAGCCCCACAAGTCTGAGGACAGTGTCCTGGAGACTGGAGATTTGCAGGAGATGGCTTTTGAAAGTACATTGAAGGCCATTGCTCCATCTACACTAAGGGAAACCATGAATTTGAAGGAACTGGATAAGGGTTACACTGATGTCTACCCCCTATTGGGACATGCCTTCAAATCAGGGGAAAGCATAGCCAACAGCAATAAAGCAGTTGGAGCAGAATACAATGATTAAAGTGTTGCCATTTTAAAAGCAGAGTAAGTTGAGATTGTTGGACTGAAGGTCACTGAAGAGATCTATGGAAGTCATTAAACTTAACTTGGTCTTTAAAGATGTGAAGGCTTAACTATGAGAAGAAGTTATGCCATTTGAAGCAGATTAAAAAGTAAGATTTTGCAGGGCACACAAAAAAAATGGTTGGGATAGATTGAAAAGTGCTGTGGGATAATGGTCATGTACACTGTAAAGATTTGTCATTCAAATTGGTTTAATAAAATGCTGATTGACCAGTAGACAGGCAGGAAGTATAAGCAGGGCAAGCAAGCTAAGAATGCTGGAAAGAAGAAGGACAGAGTCAGGAAACACTGTGAGCCACCACCAGGAGAAGCAAGATATGCAAGTACTAGTAAGACATGAAGCCACATGGGAATGCATAGATTAATAGAAATGGATTGAGTTAAGTTGTAAGAGCTAGCTAGCAAGAAACCTGAATCAATAGGCCATAGAATTTGAAGTTAATATTAAACCTCTTAGTGATTATTTGATAAGTAGCTGTGGGACTGCAGGGCCAGGCAGGACCAGTGAAACATGGGACTGTGGGGCTGGGTGGGACCAGAGAAACTTATGACTGCATTTTGGCACCCAGTCATGGTAGCAAGAATTTATACCCCAAACCCAAGAAAGCTTAAAAAAGTTCTAAAATGGAGCTAAAAATAGCTTTCTAGTTGTGTCTCTCAGGCAAGCTGTGACACAGAGATGCTGTGGCATTCAGGCTTGAGCTACAGTATGGCAGGTTCACGGCATGTGGGCTTGATCTACAGGATGGTGGATTCCCACCAAGGTACTCAAAGGTGTTTCCAAGCCATGCAGAAAGCTGTATTGCAGATTTAGCCTTTGCTAGAACAGGAAAAAAAACGTTTCTGGGCTACACATTGCTTGTTGGAGGCATAGACCCACTGCTTCCTGGAGTTGGCAAAAGCCATACCTCCACCATGGTGGGAAACTGAGGTGGGCAGAGTCAGGAGCCATAGCTGCTATGTTAGTCCTAGTCATACAGCTTAGAAGTTTAAAAGCTCTCCTGGTCAGAGAAGGATTATAGATTCACAATAAGACAGATTCAGATGGAGTAAAACTCTACACAGTTTACAGTGTGTGTAAAAATGTACGTAGGCTTGGAAGAGAGAGGAAGAGGAGCATATGCAGTTATATAAAGGAATAGTTTTAAAAAAATAAAGTCTCTAAAGAGACAGTAAAAGTAATATAAAAGTTGAGCCATGTAAAGATGGAAATTACGCAGAATCTGGATTGTACTGTTTTGGGGATATTTAACCGGAGAGAGACATTTGATTGTAAAGGCTACTCAGTTAAACCAATATGTATATGTTAAAGGTGTTTTGACTTCAAAATTTGTGTCTAAGGGTACAGTGCTTTGGAAAAAATGATATGCTTTTGTTTCCACAGAAGATAAGAACCTGTGGATTGCTTCCAGCTAATATGGTTTGATCAGCCAAGGCCCTCTGGAAGGTCAATACAGCCTCATAGACTATAATTCTAATTTTCTCAGGATCCCCATAAAATTGCCAGCACCCCCAACAAGAAGGAAGTAGTAGGAGAAGCTACACCCAAATTCCCAAAATATTGTTTATAAATGTTTACTTTTATTTAAAGGAGGTTGATTATAAATGCAATCTCTTTCTGAAGAAGAAAAGGAAGATATAGATATGATAGGAAGGGTAGATTATTGAATCTACTTTTAAAGAGCAACAACTTGGTTGAAATGTTTTACTCTGCTATGGATTTTGGCTTATTGATACAAACTTAAATTTAATTTTGTTATACTATATGTATATTTTTACTCTTGTTTAAGATATTATGTTTATGCAACTCATTTAAAAATGTAATGTATAGTTAAGAAGTACAAATTAACAGTCAAATTTATAGTCATGTTAAGTTTTTAGGTGTAAAAGATATATTTCAATTAGGGAGATAATCTTCAAACACTCAAAGACTTATAGAATACGGCACTTAAAATGTTTTAAGAACTTAGACTTTTCTGGACAATGAGACTCATTTGCTCCTGGCAGCACCAATTACTGCAAAGAAGATGATGGGCATTGAGGAAACTCCATATTCAGTTTGCTTTCTTTATGGCAAAAAATAGACATTTGGGCAGAAATTGCTCTTGCCTGGACTGCTTGATAATATGTTGTATATACTGGACATACAGAACTCATAGGAAAATGACCACTGAATTTTGCCAAAGCAAGGCAAGAAGGTCCTTCAGTTTCCTGCTTCACAAAGCAGACTGCCAGACATTCTACAGGACACAGGGAAAAGTGACTGAGAGACTCTAGGCCTATAGGATGGATACCCCAACATTGCAGAGGAACTCTGGGTGATTGTCCAGACAGGCAACTGTCTCTGTCACTTCTAGAATTATGGAAGTTGCTTGCAATGTACTTCCTGTTTACTCAGGTAATATATCCTTCTAGGGTCTTTGATGTAGTTGAATACTAGATAGTTATAGTTTGCTTTAGTTATAATAAAAGACAAATTAGATACAAAACTTTAGACTCACCAAGATAAAATAAATAATCAAGTATTTTCTCTAATTTTGTGAAATACAAATGGATTGGATATTGTTACTAAAATTATTATTTAATAACTGTTTTTGTTTTGCTATATTAAGGTTAAAACCTTCCTTTTTCATTGAACAAAAAGGGGAAATGCTGTGGGATAATGCTCTTGTACATTGTAAAGATTTTAATAAAACCCGTATTGGCCAGTAGCCAGGCAGGAAGTATAGGTGGAACGAGCAAACTAAGAATGATGGAAAGAGGAAGGGCAGAGTCAGGAGACACTATGAGCCACCACCAGGAGAAACAAGATGTGAAAGTCCCAGTGAGCTACAAAGCCACATAGCAATGCATAGATTAATAGAAATGTATTGAATTAAGTTGTAAGAGCTAGCTAGCAAGAAGCCTGAACCAATGGGCCATAAAATTTGCAATTAATATCAAGTCTCTGAGTGATTATTTTATAAGTGGCTGTGGGACTTTGGGGCTAGGCAGGACTGGAGAAACACTAGACTTCAGATACAGGTGGGACTGGAGCAACTTATGGCTACAGAAAAGCACTGAAGGGTTGCTTGGAATAAATCCCTGGGAAAGGGAAAAGGAGAAAGGTAGGATCGGGGGGGGGGGGGGGGGGGGGGGGGACTTTACCAGCCTCTTGTGCGTACTGGCTTTGCCTCTCTGCAAGCCTCGGTGGAAGCTCTTGAATCATGTTTTTTACAGTTAGACACTATGTCAAGCAGAGCTTGCTGGATCTTCATACCATTGTCTTATCTTTTGATTAGCAGATTGCTTGGAAAATGACCATGATTTGAAATCTAAGTGTTTGAAAAGAACAGTAGCTGATGGCTTTTACACTTCTAATTTCCTGACTGGTTGACAAGTGCTTTCTTGAAGGTGATTTTAAGTGATATGGTTCTCATACATGAATAAATGCAATATTGAGCTTACAAAGACATGGAGATGGTGTCATTTATAATAGGAATAGAATAGGAACAGCCTTTGTGATCATGAGTAATATCATAGTTAGTGAGAAGCACTCTTTAGATTTGTGACCATTTCTCTTTGGAGTTAAACACCTGTTCTGGACAACAGCTTTGGACACATGTCAATTACAAAAGTTATAAATAGTTTTATAACCAAACAACTGAATTATTTCAGTCAGATACATGTTGCCAAAGGAATGAAATAGAGAAGATTTGATGCTCAAGTTCAACTAAAGGAATCTTGCCTGAAACGAGATGAAGAAGGAGAAAGAGTAACTGAAATTGAAAAGGACCAGGTACAGAATGCAATTTTCCTTCATCAATGGACCTAAAGCCAATTCTGTTCCAAAAGAAGCAATCAAATTTATGTACAAATTATTTCTTTTTGACTTGATAGATCCTTATTGTCATTTTTGTTTTATAGCTTATTCATCTGCCTTTAGTAAATATTACATTTTGGCCCCATTGTCAAGGCTGAATAACACAAAAATGTCACACATCTTTTTGGTTCTAAGGGGCAGTTATTTGGCTCACATTTTTAACAAAGCCAAAGTTGCATCAGTACAACCAACCACGTGCTGCAGTCTGAGTTGGGTGAGGTGGTTACAGTTGTGACAAAGCAGTCAAATCATTGACCTTGAGACCTGCAGTAGGATCAAGAAGTTGAAAGACAGTTTCCATGACAGGAATGGAGTGAATTTTGGGAAACAGATGAACGTGTTAATCTGGAGTTTGGGAAAGGAGCACATCATCTGAGCATTTCAGCCAAAGCTTGAAAGGTGAATGTGATTTGTGGTGTTGCTCATCTTAGAGAAGCAGAAGGAGAAAGAAGAGGCTATAATCTTGTTATATTAGGTGAAAGCTTGTGTTTTGCTGGCAATCTTCTTTGTGATGAGACAATGTGTAAGGCAATGTTGTCTAGCCAAACCCATTCCATCCAAGCTCAGAAAATGCCTCTGAACTGGCATTTTTTTTCAGTTTATAGCACATGTTTTTTATGTAGTATTGTTTGGTTTTGAAGCAAACTGTAAGATGAATTGCTAAATGGTCTTATTAATAAAAAAACAAACAAACCTGGAGTCAGATATTATGGTGAAAACTGAGAGATCAGAGAAGCAGAAAGAAGCCAGCCATGTTCTTACTGCTAGGAAGTCTTCAGCCAATAAGAAAGCTACTTCCTGTATACTCATGCCTATATCCTTTCTGTGCCCTGCCATCTCACTTCCCCTCTCCACCCAGCTACATCACTTCACCATTCTGCCTAGCTCTATCACTTCCTGTCTGTCTGTACAGACCTCCAGACCTCTATGGTTAACTAGTTAGTGCTGGGAATTAAAGGCATGTGCGACCATGCCTGGCTCTGTTCCCAGTGTGGCCTTGAACTCACAGAGATCCGGATGAATCCTTGCATCCTGAATGCTAGGATTAAAGGCATGTGCTACCATTGCCTGACTTCTACATTTAATATAGTGGCTGATTCTTTTCTCTGATCTCCAGATAAGTTTTACTGGGGTGCACAAATAATATATCACCACAGTAGTAAATTCTTACATATATGTCTTGTGTCTCAGACAGACTATATAATTAGGACAAAGCAGCCAAGGAGCAATGACACACAACCTGCCTGGCTTCTGTTCCACAATATAACCTGTCTTTATAGTGTGTTTCACAGCCTGATTTGATAGAGTGGATCTTATTCACAACTGGGATGATAGTAGAAACCACCAAAATAACAATGAATGGAAAACGTCAACCATGGCAGTGTGTGGTGCACTGTATAACCACCCCCAGAAAAGCTACGAAGTGGAGGGAGTTGAGGGCTGCACTTTCTGAGTGTAGCTTTAGTGGATAAGGCTCCATAGTGTGGAAAGCCTTGGCTCAGAGTTTAAAGAGAAATAGGCATGAATGGGTAACTGTTTCACTTCTGGGAATTTATAAAAGGGCTCTATATGATGCCTACAGCCAGTAGACTAAATGCTACTTCTACCATTTAAACCTCTAATATGTTTCCATTACTCATATTTATCTGTACCACCCCCACTCATTTTAACTGCACATTGTAATCATAGAAGTTTAGAATTATAATGAACTAAGACTCCTTTCATTCTGCTATTGTGAAAGCTGAGATCCAGGGAAGGAAGGAGACTTGACAAGATCATAACCTATCAGGTAAATATCCTAAACCAGCCTCCATCACTGGGTAAACGGTCCTCTATCTACCCTTTGCCTGTTCCTGGTTGGCCAACTTTTGTCAGCTAAGAAATAAAAATCTATTATTTGGGATAAAAATCATATTTAGTGATATGCCTTATGAAATTAGAGAAAATGACTTCTAAATTATTTTCTCTAAGATCTCCCTTCAGTATAAAGTAGAACTGTAAAAGTACTCACAAGAGTAAAAGAATATTTCTTATCCCAGAGACTACTAATATTTCCAGGTGCTTTTCCCATGTGGGAGGGAAAAATTACCCTCCAGTCTCGGGCTTACATCTGGAAAAGATATTAACCACACACCTTTTTTTATTCCACAGTTCTGGCCTGGTACAAAGTTCTACTTTTTCTTGGAATTGCAAGTTTATTTTTATTGCTGCTTGGGAATATTTAGCCTTTTTGAATGCTCCTGTATATAATCCACTACTTGAAAATTTGAAAGGTGCCTTCAGTTAAAAATATTATCCAAGTGGGCTTTGAATAAAATCAAAATTCTTTTCATCAATTTTGAACTTTACATTAAGGGATGGGAATGGTTCTTTGGGCTGCACATGCACAGGAAGGTCAATCAGTACTTTTAAAATTTTAAACCTGATTATAGGGAATTACAGAGACTGAAGCAACAATCACAGACCCTGTATGGGTCTGAGTAAGGTCCTCTGCATATATGTGACAGTTGTGATGTTTGATGTTCTTGTGTGACTCTTAACAGTGGGATTGGGCATGTCTCTGACTCTTCTCTTTACTTCCTGCAGGATTGCCTCATCCTGCCTTGAAAAGAGGGTTTGTATCTAGCCTTATTGTAACATGTTATGCCATGTTCAGTTGATATTCCTGGTAGGCCTGCTCTTTTTTTTTTTTTTTAAGGGAAATGGAGGAGGTATGGATCTGGGGGAGAGGGGAGTTGGTGGGGAGGACTGGGAAGGGTGGAGTAGAGGGAGAGAAGACTGCCACCAGGATGCAATGTATGAGAGAAGAATAAAAGGGGGAAAAAAGAAAAGAAGTTTTACACACACACACACACACACACAATTAAACTTGAGATGGGCTTTCTTGATGTTTGCATGGTAGAATTTTCTTACTGGTTTTTTAAAATTATAGTTATCTGAATTCGTCTTATTCATGTGTGTGTGTGTGTGTGTGTGTGTCTTTTTTCCACTAACTATGCTTTAGTGTAAACTGCTGATTTTTATCAAGGTACATTAAAAATTTAGAACTCATTCTCTGAGCAAATCTTTTTTTGGATTCTTTAGTCAAGATCCTGGGGTTTCAGCATAGGATAAGAAAGAAAAAAAAATCCTCAAATCTCATGAAACTTGTATTGAAATAGAGGGTGGTGGACTACATTGAAGCAGACAAAGAAACACAAATAATAATGTTAGATCTTAGGCAAGTGCTTTTGAAAACTGAATTGGATAAAATATGCTAGGATAGGCTATGTTTTTAGACTCTGGTCAGCAAAGGGCTCTCTATACAGTGCTTTATAGGACTTGGAAAGTAAGGAGTTAAAAGAAATTTGTGAAGAAATGCAATAGCAGGAGGAAGGAGAGGTAGAAGAATGAAGAAATAAGAGAAGAGAGGAAAGAAGGAGTCTAGGAAAAGGCTTTAGAATGACACAGACTCAGATTTTGAAGGGAAGTTACAGGGCAGTTCCTAGAACTGAACTAGACTGTGATATCACAGTCTAGTATAAGCTTAATCAGAGCATGCTGTACCATGATCGGTCCAGAACCATATTGGTAATATTATGGTCAGCAGCTGGAAAGTAATTCAGTTACACTCAGGATGAGCCACCCCAGCATGTGTAGCAGGTTCATGTGTAAATCAGCTCACATTTCACTGCATCATGACTTGGCTGTGCTTTATTAATATAACAATACTAGTTGCTGTTTCTAATTGGTGGGATGTAATGGTGTTTCAGATAAGAATTTGGCTTGGAGTGATGTTCCCAAATAAGTAAAATGTACAAGCAACTTTGATATGTGTGAGGTCTGGAGGCTGTGGGCCCTTTCCATCTTCACTGGGTGACCACAGATTTACCAAAAGTAGGAGTGGCCTAGAGCTACTGAATATGATTCAGAGGACTCAGAGGGAACCATCTATGTAAGTCTCAGGTTGGTGTAAATATCAGAGATAGGGGAGGAGGAAGGGAAAAGAAACACAGAAAATGAGGAAAGTGCAAGTGGGTTTTATGACTATCTCTAGTGCTTGCTGAAATGCCGTGGCTGCTGTTTATATCATCTCAGATCTGAGGCACTCTCCATGTCAACGAAGCACAGCATTCTCTTTCCTCATGTCTGAGCCACTTGCTGCTGCTGATGTCACCCAGAAACCTTCTAAATGACCAAATAGATTGGTGTTTGTCACTTTAAGATTAAAAACAAAACAAAAAATGAAACTGGGTGTTGTGGCTGTGTCTGTAATCTAGTATATGGTTCTGTGCCCAAGCACATATTGGCAGTACTTAGTGGATTCAGTTCATGAGTTTTAAAACAGTTTCTAAAAATCAAATGGCACAATACCATCAGACTTATGTTGAAGTTCTTTGTCCTGAAACAGAAAGATTGGGGAAATTAAAGGTATCTGGGGGAGAAAGAAAATAGAAGACTACTTTCTCCCTTGGATATGGTATAACATTCTCACCAGCTGAGTCAGGAGTTTGGAAGCAGTTTGCAAAGGACAATCTGTATTTCCTTTTCTGAGAAAAATCTTACAAATGGGACTATGAGTAAAACTTTATGTCAAAACACATGCCTGGACTTCATTGAGACCTATGTGCAGTAAGAACCCTTTGAGTCTTTTGTACCTATATTTATCTTATTGTCATGTAAACCTGAAAATCCCACTAGATCTCTTGCTAAAGAAAAGTTCTTTAGATAAAAGTATATGTATTAAAACATTTTTTACTCAATCCTTTTAAAAAAATTTTGTTCATTTTACGTACCAACCACAGCTCCCCCTTTCATCCCTCCTCCTACTCCTCCCCTCAGCTCCCTCCCAGGCCCACCCCCAGCCTCTCCTCCAAAAGGGTATGGCCTTCCATGGGGAGTCTCCCTGGTACATTCAGTTGAGGCCGGACCATGACCCTCCCCGCTGCATCAAGGCTCAGCAAGGCATCCCACCTTAGGGAATGGGCTCCAAAAAGCCAGCTCATGTACTAGGGATAGATCCTGATCCCACTGTCAGGGGCCCCTCCAATAGACCAAGCTACACAACTGTCTCCCATATGCAGAGGGCCTAGTTCAATCCCATGCAGGCTCCACAGCTGTTGGTTTAGAGTTTGTGAGTTCCTACGAGCTTGGTTCAGTTGTCTCTGTAGATTTCCCCATCATGATCTTGACCCCTCTTGCTCATATAATCCCTCCTCCCTCTCTTTGATTGGACTCCTGGAGCTCTGCCTAGTGCTTGGCTATGGATCTTTGTATCTGCTTTCATCAGTTACTGGATAAAGGCTCTATGATGACAGTTAGGGTATTCACCAATATGGTTAAAAGGGAAGGTCAGTTCAGGTACCCTCTCCACTATTGTTAATAGTCTTAACTGGGGTCATCATTGTTGATTCTGTTATGCCAAGATCACAGGGATCCCCAAAAGACCACAATGAAGACCGAATCCTGTATGTAAAGGCAAAGAGCCTTTATTTTCAAGCTCAGAGCTTGGACTTTCTGTCTGTTGCAGAGGTAAGTGAGAGCAGAGAGCCCAGAGCCCAGGCAGGGTGGGGTTTTTATCATAGCAGAGGTTGGGGTGAGGGGATTTCCAGGGATCAGGACCCTGATTGGCTGACATTTGTCTAGGGGTATAGGAAATGTTTGGTATTTCCTCTTAGATGCAGGCACCACTGGGTGAGGTCAGCTTATGGCTTTTTTTGGGTCCAGGTGTTGCCTGTCAGAAGCTGTGTCTGGGCCTCTAAGTCTGTCTTGGCAGCTGTGATGTCAGCAGTTTTGCCCCCCCCCCCATTCCCTCATCACAAGTATCAATGACAGGACTCAATCATGAGTCCTACCTGTTCAGGGGTTCATGGGTATTGGGACCTAAGAACCATTAGCTAACAGATTTTTCTAGGGCAGTAACAACTGTATCTACTACCATTCTTAAGGCACTGTAGCTCGAATCTTTGAGTATAACCAGATTATAATCTTATATAATACCTCTTTGGTTCTGCACAAAGAAGTTCATGTCTTATCTTACTGGAGAACCATTTCAGTTTATCAATTGACAATTCTGAACCTATTTTCCTGGTATGTCAATGGGCATTATACTTGACCATCTTGCCCTTATGCCAGGGAGTTTCCTTTTGACCCAGGATTTCAACCTATTTTGGGCAGGGAACATGGGATGACAGTTCTGGAACTGCTTCAAGCTGACATTTGGGTGCTATTGTCAGGATCCCAACAAGAATAAAGGCTAGTCAAAGGTTGGGCAATGGGGCATCTGTCTGAAATATGTGGCTATCTGACCCAGCTGTAGAGACAGGGAACATATCATATTGGTTGGGCTGGTCCCTGTCAGCTTTTAGTAAGTCCAGAGCTCATAGTCGTCCAGAGCAGTGTAGTCAGCAACCAAAGCTTAGAGATGTCTGCCAAGTGGAAACCTGTTGAGACAAATTTAAACTTGGAACAGAAGTTAAAATTTATGAACTTATTTGGAATTCTTAGGCACACATTTTTAGTAATTGGGAAAAGCAGGAGTCCCAAGACCAGAAGAGAAAAAAATACCACCCTTAAGAATAGACAAGTGGGGAAAACTTAAGCTGTACTTATCTGGAGTCCTTCTGATCCCTGTGAAGTAGATCCTGGTTTTTTGACTCTTTTAATCCTCTGAGGCCTACACAAACTATTTTTAAAAATGACATAAGAGTTTTAGATAAATTAGTATTACCAATCTGTAATGAAATCTGCATCATAGACACAGCAGGTGATGGGTATCTGTAAAACAGCAGAAGTGGACTGTGGTGGTATTGTGTTCCCCAAAATATTGTGCATGCTAATAAATTTATCTGGGGTCAGAGAACAGGACAGCCACAATATTAAACATAGAGGATAGGCAGTGGTAGCACACACCTTTAATCCTAGTATTCTAGAGGCAGAAATCCATGTGTTCAAGGATACAGCCAAGCATGGTGACTCACGCCTTTAATCCCAGAAAGCGAGCCTTTAATCCCAGGGAGTGGTGGTAGAAACAGAAAGGTATATAAGGCATGAGGACCAGGTACTAGAATTATTTGGCTGGTTAAGCATTTGGCTGGTTAAGCTTTTAGGCTTTTGAGCAGCAGTTCAGCTGAGAGTCATTGGGATGAGGACACAGAAGCTTCCAATCTGAGGAAACAAGACCGGCTGAGAAGTTGACCAGGTGAGATTAGCTGTGGCTTGTTCTGTCTCTCTGCTCTTCCAGTGTTCACCCCAATACCTGGCTCAGGTTTGATTTTATTAATAAGAACTTTTAAGATTCCTGCTACATCTGGTGCCGCCCAATGTTTGTGGTATGAATTCACGAAAAAAGCCTCTTGCCTGTGGCCTTGTGGGCCCCAGCTCAGACCCGAGCTACACTTGGCCGGTTGTGGTAGTGCATGCTGGTAGGATTAGGCAGAGGCAGGAGGATTCTGAGTTTGAGGCCAACCTAGGAGGAGCTTCGGCTGCGGCTGAGCCACAAACAGTGGTAGGATCATGGAGGCAGTGGCTGCTACTCTGAGTTGCTGGCTTCTCATCATGTTGGTGGCTGCAATGATGCTTCTATGTGGGACAAAGGGTTTACTGTTGTTTGTTCAGAGAAGAATTGCCAGGACCATCGTGTTACAAGAAAGCACCCACAAAGGTCAGTTTGGAAAAGTTTGGCAAGACAAATGGTGGGGAGAAATTGCTGTGAAGATTTTCTCTTCTAGGGAAGAACATTCATGGTTCCAAGAGACAGACATTTATCAGACTGTGATTGCTCCAAACCACAGAGGAGGAAAAAAAAAGTCTACAGGGAACCATGACCACACCTAACAGTGACTTTGAAATCTTCAAACAGATGACGGGATCCCACAAAGATGATTCCACATGGACTGTGGTAAAGCCATTAAGCTGATTAATACCACGGGAAGATTGACTCTGAACTAGAAACTACTCAGGACAATTTTGAGATAGCTAGCTGAGATGATCCAGCCTGACAGACTACTTGAAAAGGACTTGTGACAAGCCCTGCACTTTCCCATTATGCAGAGACTGGACAAATGATACAGGACTTGACAATTAACCCAAAAATTTTCTTTTCAGAATTCCCTAAAGATGTCTTCACCCCTAGAAAGCAGAAAGTAATTTTGAGAAAATGACACCCACATTCCCAAGAGGTGGGGTGGGTGATTTTTGGTTACTTAATGATTTATGGATATTGTCATTGTTTATGATGGCTGGTTACAAGTTGTTAATTGTTAATGGTTAGGAAAAAACTGAGCAAAGAGATTAGATTCAGAGTTTTGTTTAAAAAAAAGAAAAAGAAAAATAGAATATAGATATGAGGTAGATCTTTGAATCTACTCTGAGGTAAAAAGATAAATAATAAGATAAATGGGTAGAAAACTGAATCTACTCTAAAAAGAAAAAGGGGAAGATATAAAAATGACAAAAAGGAAGATTACTGAATCTATTATGAAAAGAAAAAACAGAGAATATGAATATGATAAGATAAAAAGGTCAATTTTTGAATCTACTTTTAAAAAGGAACTACTTGTTTTAAATAGGATAAGTAATGAAAATTTTTTGTCTGAGTTTATCAAATGTTACTGGACTGGACATTGTTAATATATATATAATGGAGTTTTTTTGTCTGAATTTGTCAAATGTAAATGGACTAGACATTGTCAATGTAATTTTTGACTGTATATTGTATATCCTTATTGGATATAATTTTTCTTGTACTAGTTATAAGCTTTTTTTTAATTTTAGAAAAAATAAGGGGAAATTTGGTGGTATTGTGTTCCCCAAAATATTGTGCATGCTAATAAATTTATCTGGGGTCAGAGAACAGGACAGCCACAATATTAAACATAGAGGATAGGCAGTGGTAGCACACGCCTTTAATCCTAGCATTCCAGAGGCAGAAATCCATGTGTTCAAGGATACAGCCAAGCATGGTGACTCACGCCTTTAATCCCAGGGAGTGGTGGTAGAAAGCAGAAAATTATATAAGGCATGAGGACCAGGAACTAGAAGCATTTGACTGGTTAAGCTTTTAGGCTTTTGAGCAGCAGTTCAGCTGAGAACCATTGGGATGAGGACACAGAAGCTTCCAGTCTGAGGAAACAAGACCAGCTGAGAAGTTGACCAGGTGAAATTAGCTGTGGCTTGTTCTGTCTCTCTGCTCTTCCAGTGTTCACCCCAATACCTGGCTCAGGTTTGATTTTATTAATAAGAACTTTTAAGATTCCTGCTACAGTGGACTCATACTTTCGAGTCCTAGCAAGAACTACAGATTTTGGTTAAAAGCATGTGCATTTTTCTTCTGTTCAGAGAGCTGGGTATAAATTGGACAGAGTTTTTTCAGCCTGATGAGAAGCACTTTTAAGTTTATATTTAGATGACAACCAAAATAAATCTAAAATGTTGAGCTTGAGCTTGTTATTGAACAGTAAATAGTCATTGCTCTACCAGCTTATCAGAACTCTACTAAATATTAAGCTCTGAACTGTTATATCATAAAAGGAGAGAGAAATCTGAAACATTTCTCATAATCTAAATCATTTATTTAACTCTTTATAACTTGCATTTATATCTTAAATCATTTTCTGATATCCTCAAAGCTTATAAGCTTTCATGTCCTCAGCCCTTTATATATCTTAAAACATTTTCTTAAAAATAAGCTAACAAGCTAGCTATATAGCCTTGTGGAAGGAACTGATTGTCTGATGCTGCCAAGCTGATGAAGTTATAACTAGCCCAGCTGTCTGTACTATCAGAGAACTGAGAAGGATAAATTATATCTGAGTACAGACCAAGTAGCTCCAATTCTATAAATGACAAGGGCCAGTCCACACCCAGGTCTCCATTGCACTGGAGGCACAAGTATCAGAACAGCATCAATCTTCTTTGGCCATCAGGCACATAAGGGAGATGTTTTCCTGTGGAAGAGGGGCACAGGAAAGACTGACATTAGTGTGTCTAAGCAAAAGGGGAGCAATCAATTTGCCCTGTGTCCTGCTGCTTGTCCACAGTCTGGGCTAGGTCCTGGCAGCAGGCATCACATTGGGGGCATCTTGCTCTGTGGTTAGCATTGCCATAATCCAGGCAGAGATATTGTGGTGCCCCATATATAATCTTCTTTGGAGACTTTGGGTCACTGCTAGGATCTGCGAGTCTGTGTGATATAATAAGCTTTTAGATCAAAAATTTAAATGTCATATTCTGCAGATTTCTGAAGTATGATGGCTATCCAGGTATATATGAATAAACAAACTTTGTTTCTAGTTACTTGTTTTAAGCTCAACCCTAAAAACATATGCAAGGGACGGAGTAAAGCTTATTCCTGTAATTAATTACATCAGTACTTAGCATGGCTACAATTAAAGAACTTGAATATTTATAAAATGCCTAACTATTTACTTATGTTCTCTAACAGTCTACAATAAAAAGCCTTAAAATCATTGATTTTAAGTTGAAGCTCTTCTAGTATCAAATATGGGTTTTGTAAAGAAACAAAAAATATCAATACAAAACATTTATATGACTCATGCCCCTGCCACACAGGCAATACACAGCTAAACTCCCCTTCCTTAAGAAGTCTGAACCTATGCCTTAACTGTACACTGCCATCCTTTTCTTAATAAACTTGAATTTGATTTTAACTTGATTCATGTTGAAATCCTTTTCTGCTGCATAAGTCAAGATCCCGTCTGTCTTCGAGAGAGAAATTGTTCTCTAATTTTCTTTCTCCTTCCTCCTCCTCCTCTCCTCTCCTCTCCTCTCCTCTTCTTCCTTCCTTTCTTCCTTTCTTCCTTCCTTTCTTCCTTTCTTCCTTTCTTTCTTTCTTTCTTTCTTTCTTTCTTTCTTTCTTTCTTTCTTTCTTTCTTTCTTTCTTCTTTCTTCTTCCTTCCTTCCTTCCTTCCTTCCTTCCTTCCTTCCTTCCTTTCTTTCTTTCTTTCTTTCTTTCTTTCTTTCTTTCTTTCTTTCCTTCTTTCTATCTGCATATTTGGTATCAGGTTAATAGTGGATTCCTGAAAAGAATTAGGTACTGTTCCTTCAGTTTGTATTTTGTGGAATAATCTGAGAAACGTTAGTGTTAATTCTGCTTTGGATATCTAGTAGAATTCTGTACTGAATCTGTCTTCCTTGGAATTTTTTTGGTTGGGAGACTTTTAATTATTGCTTTATTTCATTAGGAGTTATGGGTTTGTTTAAATTGCTAGTTTTATCTTGAATTTACTTTGGTAGGTCAGATGTGTAGATTTTAGACCCCCTTCATGAGATCAAACCCATTATCTGACACTGTTAATCTGAGACTAGATAGGTCATTAGCCTAGGGGAAAATTAAATACTGTTATTTTGTTAAAGGAATATAGCAATAAAATGACTCCTAATGACACTTTGGTATACCTATAGATCAGTGCTTCACTCAACCCTCATCAGAGAAGCTTCTTCTTGGAACAGAGACCCGTAGCTGGACAATGTTACAGAGTGAGAGAATTTAGAACACTTAGTTCTAAATGGGTTATCTTCATCAAAGCCTTCCCTTCAAGGATCAGAGATACTTGAGGAGGAGGAGAGACTGTAAGAGCCAGAGGTAATGGATGGCTCTAAGAAAACAGTGTCTTCCAGACACATCAGAACAAATGTACATATGAACTCATAGAGACTGGCAGCATGCCCAAGACTTGCATAGGTCCAAGTCAGAATGGATCCTATCACTGAGAGGGGAAGTAGACATGGCTTTATACTACTAACATAGAAGCTACCTTCAAATGATATCTGGTGGCAAAAGGAAAGATAAGTTTTCTCCAGTGGAGTTTCACTAGGTATATTAACCACACATTCAGGCAGTCTCCAAACCCAGGAGCAGTTGGCCAACACAAAATAAGCTCAATGGTCGTTTTATAGACATTTTGCCTCATTTTCTTTGTTTGGGCATATTTTGTCTCATCAGTCTTCTGCTTGTTATAATTTTTATTGTTATTGGAATTTGTGTTTCCTGTTTTTATTGTCATTGTGTTGTCTTGTTATTTATGTTGCTTTTGTCTGTTTTTTAGGAGAGTGAAAGAGACAAAGAAGGTAAAGGTGGGTGGGGAGGGCAGGAGAATCTGGAAGGAATTGGGGGAAGGGAAAACATGATCAAAATATTATATGAAAAAAATTTCTTTCAGTAATATTTTTTAAAATTTATTCATTTCTTTTAGGTTTCCCAGTTGGGTGGAGTATAGATTTTTAAAGTATGTCCTTCTAATTCTCTGAATTTCTGAATTTCCTCTGTGTCTGTTGTAATGCCCCCCTTCATCTCTAATGTTATTTACTTGAATCCTTTCTTTCCATCTTTTGTTTAATTTGGTTATGATTTGTAAATTTGATGATTATCTCAAAGAATCAATTTTTCATTATATTGAATTTGTAAAAGAAAATTTTGTTTCTATTTTATTGATTTTATTCCCTACTTTTATTATTTCTTTCTATATACTCTTTTTGGGTATTACTTTTTCTTGTTGTTCTAGAGCTTTCAGGTGTGTTGGCAATTTCACCAACTGATGATGAATGGATAATGAAAATGAGGTACATTTACATGATGGACTATTATCCTGCTGTTATAAAAATGAGATTTGTAGATAAATGTACAGAACTAGAAAAAAATCATCCTGAGTGAAATAGCTCAGACCTCAAAAGACAAATACTGTACTTTTCTTATCTGTGGATATAGCTTTTAAACTTTTGATATGTATCTATAATCCAAATAATCATAGAGGTTAGGTATCTAGTAAGGGACAGGTGGGAAGAGTGGATCTCCCTAGAAAGTAGAAATAGAATGTAATGTTATGGTGAGATAAAGTGAGAATTACAATAGAATAATTAATAAGGAAGTGTGTGATAAAAGGGTAAATGAAGGAATGTGGCAAGAGACCATTAACACTAAAGACTATCTGAAAACCATTTGGAAATCTACTAATACAGAAGGTTCACAAATTATATATGTGTACTCATAAATATATGTATCTATATGAAAAGAAAATACATATGTGGTCTAAATGGTGTCACAAAACAATAGGGGATACATTTATGGTGATATTTTACTTGTGCTGAAATGTGATTTTATTTGTATGTTAATAAATAAAAGTGCCTGGGGGTCAGAGCTAATAGGAAGCCATAACAGAAGTCTGGCAGTGGTAGCACACACCCTTAATCCTTATCACATGACAGGCAGATCTCTGTGTGTTCAATGACACCACCAACATGGAAACCCATGCCTTTAATCTCAATACCAACCATAGAAGGCCTGGAGGTCTGCATAGACAGGCAGTGATGAGAAGGTCATGTGGTTGAGTTTACAATCAATGAGAAGGCAGAACAAAAAGTCAATAAAAAGACAGATACACAGGAAGTAGCTCACTTTCTCAGGGGAAGGACAGCGACTGCAGCGGATGATAAGAAGGTGGTTTTAGTCTCAGCTCTTAGCTACTGCTCTGACCTCTTGGGCTTTTAACTCTGCATTTGGCTCTGTGTTTATTATTTAATAAGACAATTACATCTACAAATGTTCCAGTTTGAAATCTTATGCCACAAGTAAAATGCTCAGTGACAGGAAAGGACTGGATCTTATTGAGTTGTTGGCCTAAAGGGTCCTGTGGAGTGTCCAAAACATCATAGGATATTGCTGAGGCTATTGTTAGCTCTCCACAACCTAAAGACAATATTTATTTATGTCACTAACTACAAGCTTCACTCCCTTTTGACTAGCATTCATGATTCTGAAAGGTACTTTGCACACTGGAAGAGAAAGATAATCATTATTATCACCCAGCTACAAGCCCTGCAACTTACAACAGTGACCTGCCTACAAGATATACTGGTGCAATAGTGTCGTAGTTGTTATAGGAGTGATCAACTTCCTTTTTGGTTGGACTTAAGGCCTACTCCATGAGATGGAATCCATACTTGGCACTGCTAACATGGTCAAGAACCCCAGACTAGATAGGTCATGGGTCTAGGAGAAAACTTAATACTACTCTTCTGCTAAAGGAACATAACAATAAAATGACTCATAATCATATACTACTATACCCATATATCAGTGCCTCATTCAATCCTCATCAGAGAAGCTTCTTCTTACAGTAGATGGAAGTTAACACAAGCCCAGCCACTGGACAATGTACAGAGAGTGAAAGACTTTGAATAACTTATTCCTAAATGGGATGTCTCCCTCAAAGCCCACCCCTCAAGACTCAAGAATCTGTAGGGGAAAGGAAGAGGAAAAACCAGGAGCTAGAGGTACTAGATAACTCCAAGAAAACAGTGTTTTCCAAACACATCAGAACTACTGTGCATATGAACTCACAGAGATTGTAGCATTTTACACAAAAGCTAGATGGAGTCCCAGCACTGAAATGGAGCAGTGGACATATGACCCTACTCCTAGTCAAGAAGCTATCTGCAAGCTGAACAGATGCCTTTTAATACCAGCACTTGGGAGGCAGAGGCAGTTTCTGAGTTCAAGGCTAGCTTGGTCTATAAAGTGAGTTCCAGGACAACAAGATGGGGCTACACATAGAAACCTTGTTTCAGAAAACAAACAAAAAGAAGGAGGAGGAGGAGGAGGAGGAGGAGGAGGAGGAGGAGGAGGAGGAGGAGGAGGAGGTAGTGGTGGTGGTGGTATCTGGAATTGATATCTGCAGTCAAAGGGAATATCAGTTTTTCTCTAATGGAATAATTAGGTAATATCGACTCCAAGGGCAGGTACCATACCCAGGAGTGATTGGTTAACACTAAACAAACTCCGTGACATTGTGGACTTTTGTTTTATTTTGACATCTTTTGTCTTATTGGTCTTTTGCATGTTTGTTTGATGTTAATTTTTGTAATGTTACAATTTCTTACTTGTTTTTGTTAAGGAGAGTGAGGGGAGAGAGAGAGAAGAGTACATGGGGTTGGGTGGGTACAGAGGTAGGGAGGATCTGAGAGGAGGTGGGGAGGGGAAAACATGATCAAGCATATTGTACAAAATTGTTTTAATTAGAAACAAAAATGTACAAAACAAAACAACCAACCAAATAAAAACTCCCATCTATACCTGGGTGCAGGTCCCTAGAGGAACTCTAGGACACACAGCCCTAAGTTGTATGCTCTCTGCTTATGGCATTCCCACTCTTCATGTCATGAGCCAGAATCAACACTATTGCCTCATCCTAAATTATCAAATCTACTAGTCAAATCATGTATATTTAATGTATTTGTGCACTAATTGCATATTGGATATATAATGCATATTGGGAAATTGTTTTTATGATGGTAATAAAGGTGTGGAAAAACAAGTTTTATCTGCTAAAATAAAAATGGCATGATAAGTAATAGATTTTAAAGAAAATTCTTATTAAAAGAAATAGACTGATCAAAATTAAGTCAGTATACAAGTAACTGGAGAGACTCTCATTTAATGTATGCTATTTGAAGGCCACTGTTGATCTGAAAGAAGAGATCATCTAAGTGTGGCCATCCCACCAACTTCTCCAACTATTTTATGTAGTCAGAAGTTTCTCCAGTCCTGCCCAACCCCATGGTCCCATAGCTGCTTATAAAATAACCATTCAGAGGCTTATTATGATTTACAAACTCTATGGCCTATGACAGGCTTCTTGCTAGCTAGATCTTATAGTTTAACTCAATCCATAACTATTAATGTATGTATTACCACATGTTCCATGGCTTTACCTGCATTCCATTACATGTTGTTCCTTGGATGAGTTTGGTGTCTCCCCATTCTGTCTTTCTTTTTGCTGTCTCTCTCCTTGGATTTCCCACCTGCCTCTAAGCTGCCTTGCCAAGGGCCAAAGCAGCTTATTTATTAAAAAATGGGAACAACATATGTTCACAGCATACAGAAAGACATCCCCCATCTATCTAATAAAAAAGGAAAGTTTTAGCTTTAATATAGTAAAATTTCATATAATAGAACAGTTATCAAGCAAGAATTACAGTTACAATATGTAGTCTATTTGTATTTGGCAAAATTAAAGAAAATATTTTATCATCTATCCAGTATTTGTGAGTCAAAGGTTGTATCTCTAATTTATCTTTTGTCATAACCAAAGAAAATTATGATTATAGCTATTTAGTCTTCAACTACACCAAAGACCCCAGAAGAATATAATATTACCTAAGTAAACAAGAAGTGTATTGTAAGCATCTTCCAAAAATCTAGAATGACAGAGACAGCTGGCTGCCTAGACAGTCACTCAAAATTCCTCTGCAATGTTGAAGCATTCTCCTTCAGCCTATAGATCTAGAGTTTTTTAGTCACTTCTCTCTGTGTCTTGTAGAATATCTGGCAGTCTCCTTTGTGAAACAGGAACCTGAAGGACCGTCTCACCTTGTTTTGGCAAAATTTAGTGGTCATTTTTCCATGGGTCCTGCATGTCCAGTCTATATAACATACTGTCAAGCAGTCCAGGCAAGACAGTTCTTTGCCCAGCAGGCCATTTTGTGCCAAGAAGAAGATAAACTCCATATGGAATGTCTTCGATGCCCATCTTCCTCTTTGAAGTAAATTGGTGCTGCCAGGAGCAGACATGTCTCCTTGTCTAGAAAGTCAGTTTTTAAAACATTTTAAATGTCATATTCTGTAAGTCTTTGAAGTGTTTGAAGATTACCTACCTAATTGAAATGTATCTTTGTATACCTAAAAAATTTAACTAATATGACTAAAATTTGACTATTAATTTGTATTTCTTAACTATACATTATATTTTTAAATGAGTTGCATAAATATAATACCTTAAAGAGTAAAAATAAACATACAGTTTAAGAAAATTAACTTTAAATTTGTATCAATAAACTGAAATCCATAGCAATGTAAAATATTTCAACCAAGTTGTTGCTCTTTAAAAGTAGATTCAATAATCTATCCTTTTATCCTAGCATATCTATAATATCCCCTTTTCTTTTTTAGAAAGAAATTGCATTTATAATCAACCTCCTTTAAATAAAAGTAAACATTTATAAACAATATTTTGGGAGTTTGGGTGCAGCTTCTCCTACTACTTCCTGCTGGTTGGGGGCGCTGGCAATCTTATGTGGATCCTGAGAAAATTATGAATTATAGTTAAATCTTGACGGTAGTAGTCTGTGAGGATGGATCATTTCAGCCAGTTGCTTTGAAGCTGATTTTGGATGTTGGCTCATCTGGGGCATGGTGTCATTGGAGACCTTTCAGGGTGTCTTGGCTGATCAAACCATATTAGCCTGGAAGCAATCCAGTTTCTCATCTTCTGTGGAAACAACAGCAGGACCTCTTTTCCAAAGCAATGTACCCTTAGACAAAAATTTTGAAGTCAAGTACCTTTAATATATATTGGTTTAATTCAGCAGTCTTTACAATCAAATGTCTCTCTCCAGTTAAAAATCCTGAAGACAATTTAATAATATGCACTATCCAGATTCTTTGTGTAATTTCCATCCTTATGTGGCTTAACTTTTATATTATTCTTATTGGCTCTTTAAAGATTTCATTTTTTAAAACTGTTTATTTCTTTATATAACTGTCTATATTCATTTTTCTCTCTCTTCCAAGCCTATGTATATTTTTACACACATTGTAAATCATTTAAAGTTTTATTCCATCTGAATCTGCCTTACTGTGAATCTATAATTCTTTTCTGGCCAGGAGAGATTTTTAAACCATTAAGCTGCATGGCTAAGATGAAATCCACAGCCCTGACTGTTGACTGCACTCCTGCTTAGGTTCTCAGTATGGCAGAGGTACGTTTACTGCCAGCTCTGGGAGTCCTGCTCATTGCTGACTCTGGGAAGTGGTGGGTCTATGCCTCCATCAAGAAACATGTAGCCCACAAATATTTATTTATTTATTTATTTATTTATTTATTTATTTATTTATTTATTTATTTATCTGTACTAGCAAAAGCTAATTTCACCTTGCAGTGTGCAGTGTGGCTTGGAAATACCTCTGTTTACCATGGTGGAAATATGCCATGCCATGGCGTAGGTCAAGACCACATACTGTGGCATCTCTGTATCACCGCTTGCCTAAGAGATACAACTAGGAAGTGGTTTTTAGCTCCATTTTAGAATCTTCTTTTAAAGCTTTCTCAGGTTTTGGGTGGAAATTCTTGCTACCATGTCTGGGCACCAAAATGTAGTCAGAAGTTTCTTCAGTCATGCCTAGCCCCATGGTCCCACAGCCACTTATAAAATTGCTTATAATCATTCAGAGGTTTAATATGATTTACGAACTGTATAGTCTATGACAGGCTTCTTGCTGGCTAGATCTTTTAGTTTAACTCAACCTATAACTATGAATCTCCGTATCACCACGTGTTCCATGGCTTTAACCGCATCCCATTACATGTTGTTCTTAGGATGGCAGTCTGGCATCTCTCCACTCTGCCTTTCTCTTTGCTATCTCTCTCCTTGCATTGCCCATCTGCCTCTAAGCTGCCTTGCCAAGGGCCAAAGCAGCTTATTTATTAGCCAGCAAGAACAACATATATTCACAGTGTGCAAAAAGACATCCCCCAGCAATTTTATCAATTATTTGTAAAGTGATGCACAGGTGTGTTCTTTATACTTCAGGAAGGGTGAGAAAAATATGAAACTAATGTCCACAGTGATTTTTACTGTTTGGGTAAAGAACTGAGACTAGTAAAATTTTTTAAAAAGTAAGTGTGTTTGTGGAATATACGGTACCCAAGCAAAAGTAGAAGGATTATGACTATCAAAAGAGTTGAGTGGTCTTCAGTTTTATTCATAGAAGTTAGAGTATTAATGCCCTGAAGCTGTAATATGCAAGAAAGATATGAAAGAAACGGGAATACTTGTTTTCAAGAAGTGTATAACTATTGGGGGAATAAATGTGTAGGTAGTGGCCAAGGGAAGGACTTCTTAATAAGTTCAAATATTTGAACCCAGCCTGTCAGTCAGGGCATTGTTTTAATGACCTCTTCAAATGACCTGGAATTAAAGGGTAAAGGCTCAGGAGCAGCTTTCAGTCAAAGGCATGCTCTGCTAGCTTTTTGTCTTCTTGCCAATTCAGCTTAATTCTTTGGCAAATAGGTTGTCAGCACATTTAATTTTGAAGCAAATAGTCTTAAGAAAATTACAGATTCCTTAAATTCTATAGAATTTAAGAAATTCTAAAGTCTATAGTTTTATGACCCAAAGATTTAAGAGCAACAGGCAAGCACTGAGAAGCTTTCAACCTCTTTGAATGTGGTTGCACATGAGTGAGTTTATTGTCCATCTTTATTGCTTTATCCCCTAGCTGACTCAGGGTCTTTCTTCATGTCTCAAAAAATTGAGAAACACAGAACATTTGTACAAAATAAAAAGGGCAAGGAAGTAGGCATTTAATACTTGAGTAAGAAAAAGGAAAAGTAAATTTGCTTAAAACCAAAAGCAAACTTAAACTTACTTTGACCAAGTTTCTGTGGTTCTAAGACGTTTTACTGAGTCACCTAGTCAACCATAAAATAGCTTTTCAACTTAGAGGTAATATAATTTTTGAAGCCCTGTTATGTGATGATCCAAGTCTAAATCTTCTCAGTCACCTAGTACATACTGTCTTTACTACACAGCTGTACACTCTGAAAAACTGGTTGGGTCCAACGACGCCAGCCTGCATTCCAGCTACATCAGAGCTAATGCAGAAGCATCACATGTAAGGCCTGTTACTGTGGTGTTTTGGGTGGCCTTATATAGACACCCCTTGGGGGAGGGGGCTAGGAGCTCGGAGTCAATGACACAGACTCTGTGAGTCAGGTGAGTAGCAGAGCATGCTGCAGACTCGTTTATTGCAGAAATCAGGCTTGCTTTTATATCCCCCTCCCTGCACCCCATTGATCCTCTAAGCCTCTAGAGATGTGTTGTCCTTTCTCCATTGGCTCTGTCAATCAAGCCATCATGGCAGACTCCTGATTGGCCCAAGGGGGAAGTTACTATAGCACATGCTCAATGGAGCTTGAATGGCTACAGCCCAGTTGGGCCTATCAGCCGTCTTCCTCCTATAGCCTGTCAGGGTTGTAAAATGAATTCAGCCAGGACAATTTCTTGCGAACCTGTCTCAAAACAAGAGGGCTGGAAATGTAACCCAGGAGCAGAGGTTTTGCATAGTATGTTTAAGGCTCTAAGTTCAATCACATGTATTCTCATTATTAGGTGCAAGTAAATTTCTTGGGATATCATTTAAATTTACTTAATGGTTTCACTGAAGTGGGAGAAGAACCTGGAAATTTATATTTATAATAATTCACACACACACACACACACACACACACATACACACACACAATTGAATTTTACACCAAATGAGAGTGAGAAAACTATAGCCTCAAAACACCATTTTATCCACAAAATAAATATTCAAAATGTTCAAGCATCAGTTCTCCATTCTACAGCAAGTCTTGTCCCTCAGGAAAAAATGCAGAAAAGGTAATTAATACATGATTAATTAATTTTATAATTAACTAATAATATTAAGCTTCATGTTTCACTGCAATTTCCTACCAGGGCTTTGAGATAGAAGCTTATCTTCTACTATTTCCATCTTCCCTTCATCCCCAAGGTTCTTTGATGTTTGCTGGAAAGCCTATCCACATGTCTCCATTGCTGTGGGAAGGAATGCAATGCTAAAGCTTATACTAGGAGAATGAAGACCACTCCTATATCTAGACACCCTTAGCCTCAGCCTTGGGTCCTACGCTTTGCAAGGCTTCTCTATTCATTTTGTGAAAGTAGATTTTTGGGGGTACCACTGAAACATACTCTGTGATTCAGCAGGTTTGAAGATGCACATTTCTAGTTCTCCAGTGGTGCTGATTCTTCTGGTCTTTGGACCACACACTTTAGAACCAGATTCTCATTCTGTCTCTCAACCACTGAACTCACATGAGCCTCTGTTTCAAACAAACCCCTCTCTACAGGATGAGCAGTTATCCAGGAAACCTGTCAACTTGGAACCCAGGCTCTTCTTCCTGTGTCACACTCGGGTACCAATATCTCAGAATTCTCTCCTCAGAAAGCCTCCAATACCACTCCCTGTAGTGCACACCTATTCCAAGTCTGTCCCTCAATGGACCTAAGGACTGACAAAAGTCAGCTGTTTGCAGATATCCATGCAAAGCTCCTCTGCGTACAGATAGAAGCAGAGGGGGAAATAGACAAGGGATTAAAGGGCATTTCTATTCCTTCTTGCTCCAGGGGGCAGGGTTTGCTGTGGAATAATGCTTTTGTACACTGGTTTAATAAAAAGCTGATTGGCCAGTAGCCAGGCAGGAAGTGTAGGTGGGATAAGCAGACAAAGAGAATTCTGAGAAGAGGAAGGGAGAGTCAGGAGATGCCAGCCTGCTGTCCAGGAAGCAGCATGTAATGGCACACAGGTAAACTCATGGAACATGTGGCAACATACAGATTAACAGAAATGGGCTGAGTTTAAGTGTAAGAGCTAGTCAGTGGTAGGCCTGAGCTAATGGTTGAGCAGTTTTAATTAATATAAGCCTCTGTGTATTTACTTGGGTCTGAGCGGCTGTGAACTGGGCAGTACACAAGAAAACTTTTAGCTACAAGGGTTGGGATGTGTTGTCCTTTTATCCACCTGTATAGATGCCAGGGGAAATTCTAACCTGCAGGAGCTTGTGCCTAACTTTAAGCTTTACAAAGCCATGGATGCTTCTAGGGATCATCAGTATCAGGAGGAGCCATTATACATAAAGTGCTCTTTATAGGGTGAATGAAGACTTTCTTCTATCTACATACCCTTCCAGCTGGCCATACAATGTGGATGACCATGTGTGAACCACTGAGGGGTCCCACAGTTTTCAACTGAAATCCCACTGTAACTTCCCTGAGTTTCAGTGAATCAGTTTATTTCTTTGATCTCATCCTTTTATTTTTAAAGTAGGAATAAAATAAAATTACATCTCTAGTCTCTTCCACCCCAATGTCAATATCGAGGTAATTCTTTTCCCTTCAGACTTCAACCCAACTCCTGCCCTCTTTGTTGTGATTGGCACTTGTATCTAATCAGGAAGTAACTTTCCATGGCAATCTCTGGTCCTTTGGAATTGGTGTTTTTGTTTTGATTGACAACTTACTAGTCCTCTGCCTTCCCAGAAAGGAGTATGCCCCTTTGCCCTTTGCATGTTTCTTCCATCTGGCACAGAGACTGGTGCCTGGTAGAAGTGTAATTAGCAAACAATGTGTGATCATTCTCACAATCAGAATTAATATTAGAGGCTGGCACTGAGTAGGTGACTAAGAAATGCCACTGATTGTTTTCTTTTTCATGCAAATCACATTGTAGTCAGATATTTTATTTTGTTTCTGCATACTGATATCACAGGAGAAAATGGAGTGAATTTGGAACGATCTTAATTTGGACTGTCCAAGTTAGGGAAAAAAATGTGGCTGTGATAAGAAACTGGCTTGAATAACTGGAAGAAAAATGCACTTTTTAGATACTTAAGGAACAAAATCCCCGTGGTGGTTAAAAACAAAGCTTAATAAGTACACAGAATTGTGTTTGCTAGCTTTGTTTGCCTGCATCACTCACACTGCCACTGGGCATCTTTTATAAAGCTGGTGAAAGCAGTTCCCTGCTGTGTTCACCCATAGCCCGTCCTCCCCCCTCCCTCATTTTCACAATTCAGGAATTACTTTAACGGTGCCTTTTTTTTTTTTTTAATCAGCTAACCCAAATATCCTCTTGTTAAATATTTCTGGGCCCTGTACTTGAAGAAAGAAGTGATTTTTTTTTTTTTTCAAATCTGTGAACAGGACACTTTTTTAAAATGTCAAAATAAACCATCTGCTTGTACAACTGTTTCTAATTACTTCCCTCCTAGACTCTCCACTGGAGGAGTTTGGCACTTGCACCCCGCCCAGAGCGGTTCCACTGCCCAAGTCCTCGCAGGCAACTGAGCCTCCAGGAGGAGCCCAGAACCTGCGAGTTCGGGTGTCCCAAGTCCTTCTGCCTGGACATCTGCTGGTGACACTTCCCACTCCTGTTGCCTCCTGCGAAAACCCCACCTTGCGGCAGGCCAAGCAGCTGGTCTGCCCTCCTGCCTGCACAGCCCCGCAGCTCAGCATGCATCCCCCAGGCTTCAGGAACTTCTTGTTGCTGGTGTCCTCCCTTCTAGTCCTTGGGCTGTCAGCTGCTCCTCAAAGCTTCTCACCGTCTCTGAGGTAAGTCTGGTTTATTATGCTCTGAGACAGACCTGCTGTGCTGTACGTGGCAGAACTCAAGCTTGTGGATGACTGACTGTCCTAAGTCAAGAGCAGTTACCAAGTTGGACCCGGGATAAACTGTTTTCAACCTGTTCTGCATTTTCTCCCCCTTCTATCTAGCCTTGGTGTTGCTTCATATCTGTTCTTTCACTTTTTCTTTGGAAAAATACTCATTGAATAAAATATCATTTCCCCCTCTGCAAAAATGTGTAAGGGGGGAGATTTTCTACCTCAAGTCAAAGATGTGCTTATGCACACCCGTGTCACCCCCTAGCCTGTAAAGCTGCTTCATTTCCAATTTCTATTATAGCACTTTCTAACATGCTGGATGACCCTGCCACATCTTGTATTGCATTTTGAAAGAGACAACGAATTCCATTTCAACTTTTGAAAAGTAGAATTCTTAAGGCCCGTTTCAAACACAATTTAAAAGCATCTCTCCCTATCTTATACATGATACATAAAACTTTTTCTATACATTCATCCTTCGTTTCTTCTTTTTCACGAAATGATCTCCATCAAGCTATCAGATAATAACGGGGCATTTTTAAAAAGAAGGAACAAAAAGCCAGCCAAGTATCATACTTCAGACTAGTTTGCATTTAATCAAAATGTGCATTTAAGATTAAGTGGCATTCCATCAAGGAGCAAGGGGCCATCGCCTCTGTCTACTTGGAAGGTCTGTTTCGAGTCATGGTTAAAACCCAGCTCTTCAGAGGCGTGCTTGGCCCACAAAACAATGAGGCTGGAGGTCTCTTTTCCAGCGTGGAGGGTGAGAGTGGGCTGGGAGAAGAAGGGGCGGGGCCTGTGTCTGACCGTGGCCTGCCTGTGGCCTTTCTTATCTCATGCAGAAGCTTGTCCGGCGCCCCCTGCAGGCTGTCCAGGGCCGAGTCCGAGCGCAGATGTCGTGCACCTGGGCAGCCCCCAGGGGGCGCCCTGTGTCATGACCGTGGCCGGTGCGAGTGCGGGGTCTGCATCTGTCAAGTGACCGAACCTGGCACCTATTTCGGGCCGCTGTGTGAGTGCCACGAGTGGGTGTGCGAGACCTACGACGGGAAAACTTGCGCAGGTAAGGCACAGGCGCTGTCTCCCTTGTGGGGTCACCCGCCTCCAGGTCACAGGTACTGGGTTAAGTTGCTGCAATCAGAGAAGGCCATGCTTCTATGCAATTTTGGCATTATTACAATATTTCTCCTCCTGTTTGGCCCTCACTTAAGTGGAAATTATAAATATATATGTATGTTTGTGTATATAGATATTTCATTGACCTCATAATAAATTTCACTTCCTCTCCTGTGGCTCTTTATCGTGAACTAGATTCTTCAGAGTCTCACAAATGGAGTTACCTTGAGGGTCTCCCTGACCCCTATCATGCCCATCATCAAATCTGAAGATTGTGATCCTCATTTTATAGGTAATATGGAGGGGTGCTATTTTCTGCAAAATCAAGGAGGCAATATTTTTGAGCTTGAAATTACCTTTTTACTCTTACGGTGTTTTTCACAGAGAGGTACCTATCTAAAATCATGGTAGGGAAAGGAATAAAAAAGCACATATTTACTTGGATGCATTTTGTTTTAACTGCTTGAAATTCTGAGCTGCAGTAAAATGTACTATCTTGTAAGGGTGGAGTGAAAGTATATTTGCTTCCCTTGCACACTTGAAAGCATAATTCAACTTCTAATATTGGAAAAAGTCAGAACCTTTAACTTCTTTAACAATTTCAAGTAACTGTGTCTTTGGCTAGGAGCCTCAGTTAATTTACACTGACCAGTGCAGGAACTCCACCAGCAAAAGCCAGTGTGGTATGTGCCAAGCAGGAAAACAAAGCAAGTTATTTTACCCTTGAGGCTGCTAAGACTAAGTTGTCCAACAATAACATCAAGAGATCAAAACCAAACTTACAATAACAATGTTTTTCCTTAGTACCTGGGCCCAAGAGTCCACTAGGGCAGCTCTAATATTTAGGTTGTGTGATATGGAAAAAATAGTCCTAGAGGTAACTCAGAGGGGCACAGGTGCTTCTAGGTGGTTTGTCTCTGAAGCCTGTGAGGACTCTGACTCAACCCTTGTTATTTTAACTACATTAGTTTCAAACTTGAATTATTGGGGTAGCTGCTTGGAATGAAAGCAATCTTTTATCTGCTATTTCATTCCAAATTCAGCTATCACCCAGTCTCTTTGGCTTTACTGTCTCTGGCAAGATCTCCACAATGGTATGAGTTTTGAGAAATATTTTCAGGGCTTTTAGTGTTCTTATTTGATTAGAAAATAAAGTGGTGAGATATAGCCTTTAGCTAGTAAAACTAGCAGCGATGACTGAGTGCCATCCCATAAGCTTTCCTGCTAAGGGCCTTGGCTGGTCCCTTGCTGTGAATCTGGCTTTGTGATGCTGTGGGCTTTGGAGTCCTTTCTCCTTCTGAATTCCTTCCTTCTTGATACTAAATGCAGGACCAAGTCACATTTTTTTTTTTTTTGCCTTTCTATATCTGTTTGTTCACAGCTGAGTGGAATATTTGTGCTCATCTGACACTTTTACTTGGAGCATGTACATTGACCTGTGGCCACTGAGATTTCCCTTTCGGGTCTTCTTTGGTATCTGCCCCTGACACTACTGTGAGCATGTTTGCCAGGCTCAGGAGGAGTCCTCACAGGGAGCACAGAGTGGCCTTGCCAGCTCACCCTCCTGTTCTGTGCTTCAGATTTAGCTTTTCCATCCTATTTTCAATTTCACAACTACTAGGAAAATATAGCAAGATGATTTTTATTTGTTCTTTTTTGTTTGTTTTGTGAATCATCTGACATTTGCCTTGATAAACCCCAGTAAATCTTTTGTGGAAACACAGTAATTGCCAGAGACTGCCTTTCCATTTTGAAGAAAACAAATCCTGCCCTCCTATACCACAAACTAGTTAGGGTATAGAATCTGTCAGAAAATTTCAGACTTCAAATCCTAGTCCATCTGGCTATTTGAACTGGCACAGTTACTTAAACTTCTAAGCATTTCTTCATCTGAAAAAATAGAAATATTTAAACAATTATTATTTATTTTATTTTATATATAATTTTTTCCTGCATGTATCATGTGTACTACATGTGTGCCTGGTTCCTGTACAGCTCAGAGGCAGGAGTCCAATCCCTTGGAACCACAGTTATAGATGGTTGTGAGCTACCATATGTGATCCTGGGGACCAATCCAGGTCATCTGCAAGAGTAATAACTGCTTTCAACTGTAGAGCCATCTCTCCAGCGCCCCCAAATGGACATCTTAACAGTAACAGCCTTATAGAATTGTTGTGAGGTTTAATATGTGTAAAATATGTCATGTGATATCTGACATGAAGTGAGTACTCAATGCGTACTAATGTATTGATGTGTCTAACATTATTATGTATGGATGTATGTATGTATGGGTGCACAGGTAGAAAGATAAGTAAGTAGCCTGGCCTTATGTTGTGACTGTGAGATCAATTTAATTTTCTTCATGTATTTGGGGCCTGTTACTGATTTGAGGCTCAAAATGTCAAGCAAGGACAGCAATTTTGGCCTAGCCTCAAAACATCTGCATTATGCACACTGTGCCCTTTTAAAGTGTAGTCATTTAGGATTTTTACCCTGTGAATCATAAGAACTGTACTTATTTTAATTTGAGCTGGTTGAAAATGTCCACACTATCACAAGTATGTTTCTTCCAGTGGTACTTGAATCTATCTCTCACTTCTGCAGCATACAGATCTGGCCAGTGACTGTTTCTTGGGGGTGTGATGTGATGGTTTATTGTGGGATAAACTAATTTTGGTAAATTGTATCTGTGAGAACAGCAGCATGTTTCTTTGCATGAAAACAAACTTTAGATTGATATTTTTAAAGTATCCCTGGATAAAATCCATAAACAGCAATGCTGCACTTAAAAGAAAACATTGGTTTCCTAAAAAGATTTTAGAGTTGATTTTGAAATGTGTCACTTAAAATTAATCAGTGTTAGCCAGGTGGTTGTGGCACATGCCTTTAATCCTAGCAGTCAGGAAACAGAGACAGGTAGATCTCTGTGAGTTGGAGGCCAGCCTAATCTACAGACTGAGATCCAGGATAACCAGAGCTACACAGAGAAACCTTGTCTTGAAAAAGCCACACACACACACACACACACACACAAAAATTCAGTGTTGCTCTCATGGGCACAGAACCCCCGCCCCACATAAATATAATAAAAATAAAATGGGGCTAGAGAGGTGGTTCATGAGTAAGAGCACTTGTTGCTCTTATAGAGGACCCAAATTCAATCCCCAGAACCCATGGCAAATGACTCACATCATCTTGTAACTCAAGCTCCAGTTTTTTTTTTTTTAAGTAGTATTCATAATCGGGAACAACTACTGATTTCAATTTAGGTAACACTAAGTACTGTGTGTTTGGTAGTCTCGCTACTGTTGAAGTGCTTGGGAAGCTAGGGCTGTGTGGTGGCCAACTATGGGATATGAGGTTACCAGAACTACCAAGTACCTATAATGCAGTATGGGGTATAATTCCAGTGGGGATTCCATTGAGCCAGGTATTAAACATTATGGTTAAAATTTTGTTAGAAAGACTTGGAATTACGAAAACTCAGGCCTCCCCAAATCTCAAATGGTGCCTGAGTTCTTTTAATTCCAAGTCTTTATTTTTTTAACTAGCAATTCCCTATCCTTAAAGTTTTACTCAATTGTTTCTTCTTTCTAACAAATTTTTTCCTCTCTTAGTCCTTTTCTATTCTCCATTTCCTTTCTTCAAGCCTTATTTTGTCTTTGTCTAGCCCCATTTGTGTAGATGAATTTCTAAATGGTCTTATTAAATAAAAACCACCTAGCCAAATATGGGGTAAAAGCCTTAAATCAGGGAAATAGGGAAAGCCACCAGCCAACCTCACCTCACCAACTCTGCAGCTTCCAAATGAGAGCTACTTCCTGTCTACCCACGACGTTATTGCCTTGCTGTTCTGCCCTCTCATTGGCTATCTTAGCCCAGCTACCTCACTTCCTCTTCCTACACAGCTCTGTCACTTTCTGTCTGTCTGTACAGATCACCAGGTCTCTATGGTTGGTACTGGGATTAAAGGCGTGTGTCACCAAGATTGGCTCTGTTCCCTAGTGTGGCCTTGAACACACAGAGATCCTGTCTGCTAAGGGATTAAGGGCATGTGCTGCCTGACTTCCTTTTTACTAAAAATGGCTGGCCTTTCCCCCCTGATCTCCAGGCAAGCTTTAATTATTAACGCACAAATAAAATATCACCACACATTTGTGCTTAACTTCCTCTTACCCTCTGTGAATTCAAGTCAAAGGCATGGAGGACCTAAGATCACTGCCAGTCTTTAATCTTCCTCTCCACTGAAGTACCATACTAGCCAGTCTCTGTACATTGCTACCTTTTATGCCTTTCCTTCATGGTCTTGGAATTGCTTGTAATTTTGGATTAGGAGTTACCAGTACTAGCTTGCTCATTTTACATGAGCATCTGGGAGAATTCTGCTCTCTTAGACTTATCTGTTTTAGGCAAATGCACTTCATATGACCCCAGTGATATAAAAAAGTTAAAGGTTTTTCTCTTATACAAAGTACCAGTCACTCAGATCATTTTTCTCAGTTTTACCAGCTGAGGTGGATAGCACTCTGAAGTTCTACCACGGAGACCCCAACACATTGGCTGTGCTTATTACTTGCTGTTGAAAACTTAGAAGATCATATTTATAATCTTAGGGTACCTAAATCAAATAATATAAATTATGACAAGGTCTGCTTTTTTTTTTTACATAATTTCCCCCAAAACAAGAAAAGAAAAATACGCTTATGTGACACCTCTTGAGCCACAATGTTCACGTTCTTGAGATGAGTAACCAATACCAATACCACAGGAGCAGAGCTCCCTGTGTCCCTCATTTGTATGCCTTCTTTTCCTAGAAAATTCTTTCTGAGGATTTATAATGGAAAACAGGACATATTTCTACATCCCATGTCATCTCCTTGTATCTGTTTTCTCTTGTGGTCCTAACAAATTTCACAAGTCTCATGGCTTTAACAACATAAGTGGATTTTCTCATAGTTCTGCAGGTTAGAGGGCTGGCCAGGACTTGCCAGGGATGAGTTATGGACAGACTCTCCCTTTATGGAAGCTCTGTAGATAATCTGCTTCCTGGTTATTTGGTGTTGAGAGAATTTAGTTCCCTTTGCTTTTGTGACTAAGTTGCCTGCTTTTCTGCAACTAGTCCACTTTGTGTCTGAGAGTCTGTTCTCTAGTCTTTATGCTTACTCCTGGCAATGTCTGAGAATCATCACAAGGACACCTAGTCCTTCTCATGCTGCCATTTCTGAGTGTCTTCTGTTGTCACTCTTCTTTCCTCTTTATGCTGAGCCAGTTCTCTGCTTTTAAGGACCATTAGGCCAGACCCACTTTAATAACCCAAGGTGAACTTTTCATCTCCAGATACATTCCCTTAACCAAACCACAGGAGTTCCTGTTGTCATGTATGGTAATCTAAAGTCCCAGTAACAAGGAAGTGGATACTTCGGAGGACTTTCTGGTCTATAGTAGGTGATTACCCTACTGTAAATTGCTGTGCATGTGAATGGCAATGGAGAGGTTCCATGTCTATCAACACCTACTGCTATTCAGTTCAGTCCTGAATAGCACTGCTGAGCCTCTATTTCTTTCCCAGAGCTAGCAACATGATTCAGTTTCTCTAACCTCTATAGAATAGCACAAAGCTTCTAGTACAGATCTGAAGAAAACTAGAAGTTTGTGTTTTTAATGCAGTTGCTGTTTTCAATATTTAGTGTCCTCACTTGGCCATTGTAACTCAGTCATAAATTTTGTTTCCTTACCTGTGCAAAGGAGTCAATGATGGTACAAAGTGAGTATAACAGCAGGAAACATGTGCTGATGGATATTCCTCTACTACTCTGGCTGAAGATATGTAGGGAGAGGTGTGAGTGGATCAACAGGGGACGATGTGGAGGGAGCTGTTTTGTACTGTGCATCTCTTATATTGCCTGGAGAATACACTTTGAATCAAGAAATGCACAAGGTGGCCACATGTGGCAATGTGATACCTATAAGACACAGGATCTAGTATCTCAGAGGCTCTATTGATCAGCCCCTCTGTACCTGGGTGGTATGACTCAGGACTGCTTTTGTTTATATAACGAAGGAAATTCTTTCTTTTCTTTTCTTTTTATTTCTTTTTTTTGAGAGGCAGTTCTTTTTTATTTATTTATTTTTCATTTTACATACCAACCACAGTTCCTCTTCCCATTCCTCCTCCTGCCCTCCCCTCCCCATCAACTCCTCCAAAAGGATATGGCTTCCCATGGGGAGTCAACAAAGCCTGGTATATTCAGTTGAGGCAGGACCAAGCCCCTTCCCATTGCATCAAGGCTTATCAAGGCATCCCACCACATCTGTCCTATACTTTCTCCTATTCTGACAAACTTGTACTTTTTTAATACAAGTATCATTTAATAAGGGTATAAATAAGATTAACTTTTATTCCTTGGGCTAGAGATATAGCTAAGTGATTAAGAACACTTTTTTTTGTAGAGGATCCATTTCAATTACTAGTACCCACATGGTGGCTCACAACCACCTGAAACTCCAGTTCTAGGGGGTTCTAGTTTCCATGGACACCAGGAACACATATGGTACAAAGACCTATGTGCAAGCAAAACACTCACACACATAATGTAAAAATAAATAAATCTTAACCATTTAGGTGTATCTCTAGCCCTAGGAATAAAGTTTTATCTTATTTATACCCTTGTTAAATGATGGTTGTATTAAAAAAGTTTAAGTTTGTCAGAACAGAAGAATGTATAGGACAGATGCAATGATGACCTTAATCTCAGGAGACCTGGAAGACCCATTTCCATGTTAGTTCACCTGATTTATAGCCATTATCAGCTTGGACAAGCCCTGGAAGAATCAGTTTGATTATTTCTGAAACAGACACAATTTTCACTCTGGGGAAGATAAATGAAAAATTAGTTAAATCTTAAAAATCCTCAATTTATCTGATTACCAAAGTTTTATTAAAACAATGCATATTTGTTATGAAAGGATCAGTGTAGACAGTGTGTGTAAGTGTTGTGTTCTCACCACAGAAATGATAACCATGTAAGGTATAATATGCTAACTATTACCTATAATATAGTGTATACACATATATATGTATATCATATGTATAACAAAATATAATATATAATGTTATATACAGTGAAACATGCCATGTATCTGTAAATTTAAACAGATAAAGAAACAATCAATAGAGGCTATTATATTTCATGTAGAGAACAGGTTCCAACTGAGGTTCAAACCTTTTGAAGTTCAGCATCATTCTGTAATGTCTCTAGGAAAAACTTAATGCTGAAATTTATTAAATCAACTCAATCCTAAGTGTTCTTCCCATGGCACAAAGACAACTTTGATGATTTTGTTTGTTTGTTTGCTTGTTGTTGATGTTAGGTTTTTTTTTAAATTTCTGAGCTTGAGATGAATTTTGTTTGGATTATTCTTTTTTTTTTTTTGGTTTTTTTTTTTTTGTTTTTGTTTTTCGAGACACGGTTTCTCTGTGTAGCTTTGCGCCTCTCCTGGAACTCACTTGGTAGCCCAGGCTGGCCTCGAACTCACAGAGATCCGCCTGGCTCTGCCTCCCGAGTGCTGGGATTAAAGGCGTGCGTCACCACCGCCCGGCTTGGATTTTTCTTTGTAGTCACTCAGGCTAGTGACTTGCTTGCACTAGGAAACATACGCCAGGAATCTCATAAAAGCATTGGTCTTCTCTACCCACATCCCACCTAGGACCTCTGTCCACTGAATGTAATGACAAACTCTCCATGCTATTTATGTTACTATTTACATTCCTTTCCCTTTGTCATTGCAAACACATACACAAGTCTCTTTCCCTCCTTACTTCTTAATTTCTTAATAATCTTCTTATGACCCTCACTTTATATTAGTAAAAGAATTTCACTGAATAGTAGCTTGGCTTATTTATCAGACTATTAGAGGGTTTACATCATGGTGATATTATTTTGTCTTCTTATGTGTTTTGTTTTTATATATAACTCTGCATTCTGGGCTCCAGTAAAAATTATCCACACCCCCAAGTTGAAGCTTCTCTATACAGAGGTACACACAGCTTTCTGGAACACTGGCTTTTGCACATCCATGCCTGACATTTCCACTAGCATGAGTTGTTTTTGCAGATATGCACAAGGGAATTCCAAGCTACAAGGAAGTGATAGCAAAGCTGCCTTCCTAATTTTCTGATCTTGGCAAAAAGGATCTTCAGATCAGTGGAACTAGCAGAGCAATAGCCTTTGTCCTTTTGGGAAATTCAGTTCCCGAGGTTAGTGTGAGATTCAAGTGCTCGGATCACACCTGAGAAAATAAAGTTTTGTGCTTTTGAGACTGGGTGTGCCAAAGGGGTTTTCTGTGGTGATTTTAGGCCTCTGCACAGGTGGATTCTCAAGCTATTTTCCATTAACTCTTAAATTGATAAAGATAGAGAGCTGGAAGAAGGTTACAAATCTCATTTTCTCTGGAAAAAGAGTACTTTGTCTTTTCAAGAATCACATTTCCTGGCAAATAAGAAACTGTATCTTGTAATAGAACTCACTCTTCCATCTATTCCAAATCATCTTACTTAGGGTTGGATAGAAGAATGACGGCTTTATAAAAGGAAGAGAAGAATAAGGACTTTATAAGAGTAGTGGTCTGACCTTGCTCTACCCCAGTCTTTGCTTGTGCTGTAAAATAAGATAGTAAGTGTCTATGAACAGTTTCTAGTCCAAATGCCAAATTATTCTAAGTAGATAGTTACCCACCTGAATTTCCTGATCCATTATTTTATCAGGAAATTTCTTAGGGAAAGATAGGCTAAAAAATATTAAGAAATTGATGAGTCTGGGTATTACTTCACATTTCTCTTATGTCGAAGTGGTAATGAAACATTTGTTACTAAGTTCATGAGGAAGAGTGAGAAGCCAAAATCAGAAAATTGAAACACAGTAAGTGTATTTCCTAATTGATCATTAATGTGCCCTCAAAGCTACCATTATCTGCTGTGCAGAACAGTTACACAGAACCAGTTATTTTTCCAAGGAAAATGACTTGGACATTGAAGTCTTTTACTCCACAAAATACAAAGCACAAGTTATAGACTTTTATTTTCTTAGTCAACACCAGTAGTTACATAAGCTCTAACAGCTGTTTTGACCTGAAAAAAATTCATTTGTTTCAAGAAAGAAAATATTTGATATAGTGGAAAAAGTTCTCTCAATTGCCTGCTTGGATGGATTGGAGCCTTAGATTTAATGCTTAGTTACTAACACAAAAGAACAGTGAGAATAATCAACTTACATTTCCATATGCTTTGTTGGAAATATTTTCATATATATGAATTCAATTTTCATAACTTTTAAGAATTAATGGATATAATTCTCTGTCAGTCACACCGAGAAATCCTGAGTAGAAATTTGCCCTTCTTAAAGTCAATATGAGGATTATCTTGAAGCATAATATTAAAGTGAAATTACATTTTTTTGGAAAATATTTTCATAGATTTTTGAAGAACTGAAATAGATAATTTTCAAGGGGCCTCGTTTTTCATTTTAAGATAAAATGTTTCCTTGTTTCTTAGAAAATCAAATGTTGATTCTCATTTCTGCCCATAGTTAGTCAATGTACATGAAAGCTTAAATATTGGAGAAGGAATACCTTCTGGAAATAATGTTCAAAGAAGTCGCAATAACAGATATTACTGGTACACAATTATGTGGCATATCAAGACAGAATGCTTTCTTCTTAGTCATAATTTAAGTCCCTCAAGGGAATGCATTCTGCATTAACTGTTATCCAAATAAGAAAACTCTCTTGAGTCAGCAATGGGAAAAACCTTGCAATCTGCAGTTCTTCTTGTCTATAAAAGTAAAATGAAAAATTATAATAAAATAAAATGTAGACAGGGTGTTCTCATGAACATTTTTCCTTATTTTGTCAGTGCTGGGTTTTTGGATGTCACAATAGAAAACCTGTCTTTTTTTGCTTTTACAATATTAAAACAATCATAAAGGGAACTCTAAAAATCTAATTACACCATTTTAAATATATGTATGTTCCTTTTGAGATGAAAGCAATGTGAACCCAGAGAAATGCAGAGTGAGGGACATCCACAGAAAACTGAACACTGACTCATCATGGGGGTTTGATTTATCCCTTAGATGGATGTAAAGGACTTTGGGTCTTGATATGAAGGCTATGAGGACATTCACTTATCAGCCTGCCATGGATTCCTGAAATTATATTCCTGCGTTTCAGATTGTTCTGCTGATAGGTGACATAATATTTTAAGACATGAGTGGCAGAATACTGACCTAGCATAGCACAAACTTCACTGAGTTGAGTAAGATCTCCCTCCTTTGGGAAGCTGAAGGGCTGGTTTGGGTGGGACAGAAATGTCAAAGCAGACTGCACTGGATAAGGCCCAGGAACATGAAATAAACACTCTTTCTCTTTCCACCACATTTGTTCCTTACTGTGGGTCTTTTAGAAGTCACTTAACTTCTTTGAGCCTCATTTGAGTTCAAATAATGAAGAATTTATTAAATGTTTATCATGGGTTATCTAGAGAAGGACAGGAGTAGCTTAGGTTTGGACTGAGCATTGTTGGAGACGGAGCTATTTGAGGATGGCTGATTCCAGTGACCCTGGTTTTCATAGAGGAGTGTGAAGTGCTTACTCTTCTGCAGCTGAGTGTTGAAGAGGGAGATCCTGTGACCTTCAGCTTATATTGAAAGCTCTATTTTCCTTGAAGGTTTTAAGAACTTTTCTTCCATAAATAATTACTACTTTCTGTGTCTTTCAATTTTCTCCCTGTGAATCTAGCCAACCAAGGATCCAAAAAGTATTCAGGAAAAAGGCATGCCTGTACTGAATTTTGTTATTGTTCTCTGAGCAATCCAATCCAATCACTATTTATGTATCATTTGCATTTATTTTATTGTATAATGATATATGCAATATAGAGAGAATTTAAAGTTTATGAAAGGATATGTATATGTTATATGCAGATGCTGTGCACATCATGTGTAGATTTGAGCATTCAGTTATTTGTGTCCACAGAAGCTCTTGGAAAAACTTCTGACAGATGCCAAGGAAGACTATATTTAATTACTTGCCAGTGCCTACATTTTATTGTAACAGAAGCAACACTGTTTTATAAGATTGGGTCCTTAATTTCCCAACAACTCACAGATGGCCCATTGGCAACACAACAAAATTTACCTTGTAACCATGTGGTTATCAAAAACTAAATAGCCTGCGTTCCTCATTGCATGGAAGGGACAACTAAGGGGAAGAACATGGGAACCCTGAACTTGAAGAGCAAGAGACAAAGGGTATTGTATGCCAACATTTGTTAAAAGACAGCCTCATATGGAGTGTGGTGGTTTGAATAAGAATGGACTTGTATGTTTGAATATTTGGTCCCAAGTTGGTGGAATTATTTGGGAAGGATTAGGAGATGTGGCACAGGTATCTGGATCTACCTGATGATATTAAATCTTTTCTCTGTAATTTGAATGACAAAATATTGGTGAAATTATTAAGGCCACTCCATGTAGTTAAAAGGAGATTTATTTAATGGCGTAACTTACAAATTAAGGAATAGGTAGGTCGCAGAGTCTGGGGAAGGTGTATCACAGTCCAGCGGTGTTCTCTGGAGCTCTGCTAGGTCCACCTCTCCAGTCCAGGGTCCCGCAACAGAGAGAGCGCCCGCCGATCCAGATCTCGGGTCTCAATGGGGGTTGGAACTTCCAGATCAAAGCTGGAATGGCTACCCACTACAACAAAATGTAGTATTAAGCTACAATTATTAAATACTGTTTTCATGTGTGAAAGTTTAAGAGGCAGAATAGTGAAGAAATGGAAAGAGAACTGTCTGGGCTGAAAAGTTGGTTCTGTTTATTTTGAACTATGTGATTTGAGGAAGGAAACTGACTTTCTTGTGCATCTATCTCCTCCTCATATTGTTGTTGTGAGTATAAGGACATAGGAAAAAATCCCTGGCGTGAAATGAGGGCTCAACAGAAGCTACTTTTGCTGTCAGTTTTATAAACTCATTCTCATATCCAATTATGTTGTATACTCATTGACCACAGTAATATTTTCTATAGCATTGTGCTTGAGGACTATAACTTTATTGCTGAAAGAATGCTGCGTTACAAACCACTCCCAATTCAGTGGTTTCTAATAAACATTTATTTCTCAGTGTTGAAAATGCAGTGTAACTATAATAAAGCCAGAGTCCAGGCTTCAGGCTGGTTCGGGTTTGTACTATGTGATTTCCATGTTCTGCACAGCTTGCTTTTGTCATGCCAGTTGACTGGAAGTCCAAAGCCAGAAGAAATATGTGTGGTGTCTCAGACCTTTGAATCCGAACTCCTAACCTTCACTGTACAACGTCATATCTGTGGGCAAAGGTAAATCCAGACACCTGTACTCTGCCTAGGAACATGGCTCAAGTAAGTATTACATCATTCACACTTAGATAAAGTGATACTGGCAATTGATGGCTATTTAAACAGGGAGAAATAGACTTATCCAGCAACAGGTTTATCCAATCCTAAGTGGTCAGCAACATTAAATGGACTCTGTAGTGTGTGTGTGTGTGTGTGTGTGTGTGTGTGTGTGTGTGTGTGTGAAACAATATTAATTATAGATGAGGTCATGTGTTTGACATGGAGATGGGGGTAGGCAAGACAGAAGTTGGAGGAGAAAAAAGGTTTTGTAATTCAACAGAACTATGCTTAGATATACCCAGTCTCTCATTTATGTACCTTCTAAATAATCCTTCTGCAAATGTGCTGAAGATCCCACAAAGTATAGCAGCGAGCCGGGCGGTGGTGGCGCACGCCTTTAATCCCAGCACTCGGGAGGCAGAGCCAGGCGGATCTCTGTGAGTTCGAGGCCAGCCTGGTCTCCAAAGCGAGTTCCAGGAAAGGCGCAAAGCTACACAGAGAAACCCTGTCTCGAAAAAAACCAAAAAAAAAAAAAAAAAAAAAAAAAAGTATAGCAGCGATCATACTAATTACTGGCACATGTCAGACACAGGTTCAATATTTGCCTGTTTCTAGATGCCATTTAGTAAATCATGTATTCCTTCTTAATAAAGTGTTGAATTTTCACATGTTTTCTACCTTAAATGAATATTTTATGGGGAAAAATGTGTTTAGTTCCTTGAATAAGTTATTTTTAAGCTTTCTTCTGAAGGCTTCAAAAACACTGGAATCAGTTATTCTATGAAGTAATATGTAGATTTCTGTTTTTCAGATTTTTGAACAACAGTTTTCATATTCCTTAAGAAAAAATGTCATCAAACCATTGGTTGGCAGGTTAATCCTTGTAAAAACTAGTTGGTATCATAGCTTTCACTCACATAATGTAAACTCTGTTTTTGCAAAGAACAAGAAGATCCTTTGGTGATTAGTTTTTACATACATTTTGATTGATTTTGAGCTTTTAAATACATTTTGATTGGAAGTCCATATGAGTATTAATACACACACACACACACACACACACACACACACACACACACACACACACATTCATATTTGTCTTTGCTTATCAACTTAAGGCTCAAGCAGTACCAGGATCCAAGCTCTACTAAATATTGGGGTAGCTTCATTTCTGGCTCTCACCTGTTGACTAATACAGCTTTAGATATTAATACCTTGTTCAGTTGATGGCAAAATGATGTTCATTAGAATCATTTGATTGCCCCTGAGTAGTGTTATTCAAAGACCATCTCTGTTCTGAGCCAGTCACAATATTGAATAAATAAAATGTTCTAATTGGCTTGCTCTAGTCATATCACCAACATATAGATCCCAAGACTGAAGTGTTTTAATATAGGCACATTGTCAAGATAAGGACAAGACCTAGGAGCAAAGTGGGTTATGTTCAGGTAGTGGGTCACAAATATAACACAAGTGTCTCTTATTCCAAGAGAGAAGCTCAAGGCTGGATTCTTTATTTGAAAATGTTGAAGAGACAAAAATTTGAAGATGATATAGGAGCCAATTACTTGCTAAAAGACTAAGAAAATGCTCACTTTCACATAAAGCATATACCTTACCTTATAGGCCCCTACCACCCAGAAAAAAATCTTAGTTTCATAGTTTCAACTATTTCAATACTGTGACAATACAGACTAGCAAGGAGGAGAGGCTTGATGGTCAAAATGAGAAATTAATTTATGTATTTTTTCTATTATTATTTTCCTTCTTTAAAGATGACATTTTCACTTTCTTTTTTATAGTATTTTATTTTATAATTAACTTAATTTCACATATCAGCAACGGATTCCCCCATCCTCCCTCCTCCCACCCCCCAGCTCTCCCCCCCAGTCAATCCACGCTCCACTCCCACTTCCTCCAAGGCAAGGTCTCCCCTGGGGAGTCAGCCCAGCCTGGCAGACTTAGCCAGGCAGGTCCAGTCCCCTCCTCCCTACACCAAGGCTGAGCAAAGTGTCTCAGCATAGGCCCCAGGCTCCAAAAGTCAGCCCATGCACCAAGGACAGGTCCTGGCTCCACTGCCTGGGGGCCTCCCAAACAGTTCAAGCTAATCTACTGTCTCACTTATCCAGAGGGCCTGGTCCACTTCCATGGGGGTTCCTCTTTCTTATCTGTGGTGATATTTTGTTTGTGCTCTGTGGTGATGTATTGTGTCCCCCAGTATATTGTGCACCCTAATAAAGCTTATCTGAGGACCAGAGGAAAAAGATAGCCACTATATTAAATATAGAAATAAGGCAATGTTAGCACACACCTTTAATCCTAAATTTGGGAGGCAGAGATCCATCTGGATCTCTGTGAGTTCAAGGCCACACTGGGGAACAGAGCCAGACATGGTGACACACGTTCTTAATCCCAGCACTAACCATAAAGGTCTGGATGTCTGTAGAGACAGACAGGATGTGACAGAGCTGGGCAGAAAGAGGAAGTGATGTAGCTGGGTGGGAAGAGGAAGTAAGATGGCAGGGACAGAAAGGCATATAGGCGCGGATATACCGGAAGTAGGTTATTTTGAAGGCTGAGGGCTGGTAAGGTAAGGTTGGCTATGGCTTGTCTTATTCCTCTGATCTCTTGGTTTTAACCCCAATATCTGGCTTTGGGTTTTTTATTTATAAGACTGTTTAGTAATTCATCTTACAGTGTTCTAACAAATAAAGCTTGCCTGAAGATCAGAGTGTGGAGCTAGCCACTAGAGGCTATGGTGGCACACACCTTTAATCCCAGCACTTGGGAATCTCATGCCTTTAATCCCAGCACTTGGGAGGAGGAAACAGGAAGTGATATGGCTGGGCAGAAAGAGGAAGTGATAAGGCAGGGTGGAGACAGGAGCTCAGCCCCTTTCAGTCTGAGGATTCCTAGAGGTAAGAAGTCTTTCTAGTGGCTAGCTGTTCTGCTTCTCTGATATTTCAGCTTTTACTCTGATATCTGACTCTGGGTTTTTATTATTAAGACCAATTAGAATTCACACTATACTTATTAATATTACATATTTTGAAAACCAAAGTCATTCCTCTTACATATTCCTTTAAGTAGAATAATGCTGATGTTCTTAAGATAGTAAGTGATTATTTTACCCAGATGATTTCTTGAAGAAGTGGGAAATTAGAAATGCAGGTAAATGAGAAAATGAGAAGGTCCTTGTGGTAACTGCCCACTTTATCATAATTCCATTTCCTCATCATCTCCTTTTCAAAAGAGAGCTGGGATAAATGAGAAACTTTATGTCCTCCATAGTCCAGCCTCACCTGGCAAGACTTTCTGAATGGACAGTGGATTGCAGTTCTGAGGAGCTTCCCTGTGACTGTCTTCATCAATCACTATTCTTTACTGAAATGGCACATTTCTGTTTATTGTTACCTTCTTTTTGTCCAGTTATGTGCCACTTATGGATATTTTTGCAAGTGTAAAAGCAAATAAACAAAGAAATTTGCAGGATTTCCTAAGGAATATTTTAACTAATTTGCTTCAAGTATTTTTCTGAACTTTATTTTTCTTTTTTTATGGAAAAGTAGATAAGTAAAAATACATACAAATTAAATTGTCTTTAATGTTCAAGGAAAATATGAAAGGAATCAGACAATAATCTCTTGTTTCACATACTCCATGCTGTGGACTTAGTATTTGTAGGGGTATTAACTCAAGAGTCATGTTTTCTTTAATTTCTAAAAAATTTTAGCCGTTTTGGTTTGCTAATGCTGCCAGTTGGCTCAAGTTGCATTTCTAGACATGGAAACCAAAACATCTGTCATAAATTAAAAAATAGATCAAGAAATTAATAGCAGATTAAATCACAGAAAAATAAAGTTAGTGAATTTGAAGTTAGAGCATCAGAAACAGTCTAAATTAAAAATTGTACTTTTTAAAAAGAAAGATTAAAACAATAGTTATCTGTAAAGCAATTTTAAATTACCTCACAGGCTTACAAGTGTCTGATTTAGTGGGCAGTAGATGAAGTATTTGAATAAATAATGGCTGAAAACATTTCAAACTTGATGAAAACAGCATGCTCACAAACATAAATCACAATAAATCTAAAAGCAAAGCAAATCTGAAGAAAACTCCATGGATACACACCATAACTAAATCACAAGAGATCAATAATAAGGAGTAAGTCTTAACATTATTCAGAGCAAAAGTGTGTTTCACATACAGAGGACACAGATGAGGTAACAGCAGATTTCTTTGTCAGAAGACAGTTAAAGTGCACTTCAAAGTGTCAAAAGATACAATAAAGAAACAAAGTAGCACAGACCTGGGTTTTGTACTCAGTGAAGCAGTAATGTCTTTATTTTTAAAATTAAATAGAATTTTATTATTATTATTATTATTATTATTATTATTATTATTATTATCATTAACATTATCATTAGTATATTGTATGTGTATGTGTGTGTGTTTATGATGTTTTTAAGTGTAGGTAAGAATGCATGTTCCATAACACCCATGTAGAATTCAGAGGACAACTTTCAGGAATTGGTTCTTTCCTTCCACGTGATGTTCTTGAGATCAAACTCAGGTTGTCAGAGTTGCAGAACAAACATTTGGAAGCACTAAGACATCACTGCTGGTCCTTGGTGAAGTATCTTTAAAAGATAAATATGAATTAAAATGTTTTTTAGGCTTAACAAAGGCTAAAAATTCACTAGTTGACTTAAGATGGATTGGTTTACACAGGTAACATAAAGGAGCAGGCGTAATAAATATATGGGTGGGTACGTGGGCTACAAACTGTCTTTCATGTCACATCTGTTTAAATAGGTCAGAGGGGAAGGACAGGATTTAATCGTGACTAAAAATGTAGATATATTGGAGAAAATTCAGGACAGGCAGTCACTAGGGGAATAGACCGAGAGCAGAGGTGGTAAGTTGTGCAAGCATGCAATGCAGCTATCATATTTTAAATCTAGAACTCTTAACAACACTGAAGTTTATGAAGCTATTTGAATATCATATTTAGCATTGTAAATCACAGCAATTTTAATCATTAGTGTTAATTGTTATTCTTGTGGGTGTCATTCATTTATTCAGTAAGTGCATGTGTGTTTAATAATACTTCAAGCAATATAAAGGTAGGTCTAAATTATACCCATTTTAGTTGGTTTGAGTTTATATAGAAAATACTATCTTATAACTATTATACATGAGATTTTTTAAAAATTTATTCTTAGCATCATCACTAAAATGAGAAAAATATTCTAAAAGTATGTGAAGGAATAACGAATACATTCCCCAGATTTGTGATAGTTAATTTCAGTTGTCAACTTGATTGGATCTGTGATTAGCTCAGAACCTAGACTAATACAGCTCACTATTCTGTAACAGATTCTTCTTACTATCCCTTAAACCTTGAAAGCAGTTTATTGCCTGTATGTTCTCACAGTGGTCTTGATAACCTGTATTATTCTCATTGCTACATGTTTAGGTACACATGCCTATGCTTGGTGGATTAGCTGAGTATCTGACATTTCACAAGAGAGAGCTACTATGATTTTATCTGATTGTTTTTAAGTCACATCAGGTCAGTTGCTGAAACAGACATACATACAGGAAATATATATGTATATATATATATATGTGTGTATATATATATATATATATATATATATATATATAGAGAGAGAGAGAGAGAGAGAGAGAGAGAGAGAGAGAGAGAGAGACTGCTGTTAACAACTCATCCTTGATGGTGACATAAAATAAAACCAATTTGACCAATTACCATCCCTGATATAAGAATGTATGGGTTATATTGGAGACTTACATTGATGTCACTAAGAAGGGAAAGTTATAATTAAAGACAATGGTTGTTTTGTTGATATACTGGCAGCATAAACTGAGATGCAATTGGAATTGAAATTGTATCCCCCAAATACAATTAAAAAATAAGCCTATTTGGTGTATAATAAATTGTATCAGGGAGAGAGATTCTCCAGTGATGGTCTAGAACATAGTATTCCAAGATTAAGTGATCTTAGGAATTGCCTTGGTTTTTCTGGACTGTGGAGAAGTACATCTGAAGATGCATATGTATAACTAGGGTCTCCAGTACTTCCCATGTACAGGTATATGTCAACATACTGGCCTCAAATAAGGAATTCTTACAGTTTCAGGAACTGGATATGGGGTCATCATTTGATTATACCCAGTCTCATCATGTAGGTTTTAGTACCATAGTTTCTTAAAGTCAGAAGGAAGATTAACTTCCCTAATAGGAAAATAGGTGAAGAATTTAACTTTAACTAGATTTGGTGCTAGTATGAAATTGGTACAGAGGGTCTGGCTGCACACAGTTATGCAGGGGCAAAGACTGAAGAGGCATTGGTAATAAAAATCTTAGGATTCTCAGGAGGAAGAGAGCAGTGATTCTCTCTTGTGATGGGAACAGAGACATGGTTGGGTATCCATACTGGATACATGTATATTTTCTAGAGAATGTCTGACATCTGGGAACATATACACAGTATTGAATGAAGCTGGAGTCAAATGGGAATGTTCTTTTTGTTTCAGGGACATGCCTGTTTCAGAGCATGACCCATATTTTATATTTTTTTTAACATTTGTTTATTTGGGAACAGGCATGTGTGCTACAGAGTACATGTGGAGGTCAGAGGACAACTTGCAGGAGTCTGTTCTCTTTACCATGTGGGTCCTGGGGAATGAACATCACATTTGGAGGCAAGTGTTTTTACCTTCTGAGCCACTTTTCTGGCCCAAACTGCATTCTTTATTGTAAATTTAATGGGAATATAATTTTTAGTTTGACATATACATTTAACTGGCTTCTTACAGTGGCCCAGAGGATGTGTCGCTCTCAGGGTCATTGCTTTCCTTTTATTTCAGATAAGTAACTGCTTATTTTACCCATGCTCATTGTTCTGATGGGAATAATGCTGGCACTGAAAGGGTTTGGAGGTCACAGACTTTGGAACCAGGATGGGCTTCACCAACACTTAACTTTGTCTTTTAGAGACATTCAGGGCATAAAGCTGTTCAAGCTGACCAAGCCTATGTTACTTTGCCTCAACTGAAAAGCATTTTAAGAGAAAGTTCTACCTGAATGACAATGTACCAACTAATTCTTTGTAAATGTAGTTCATTATCATAGAATTTGTAGCAAAGAAAGTTAATTTTCTGTAGTATGTGAATGTTAGGGCTGCATACTTTTTTTCCTGTTAAGACACATTCTAAAAGCCACAAGTAGTGGAACTTTAAAAATTCTCACATTTGAGGAAAAACATCTAATGTCCTGCTAGGGATGAGGTCACTGATATCAAAGAACATTGTAATACTTATGCACAGGGAAAACACAGCCTACAGTCTGTCTGATTCATGCTGAAAAAAATAGAAATGATTGAGAAGTGGACCAAAGTCTTGGTGTGATGATTGCTAGCTTTCAGAACAAGTAAAAAGCAAAATGTTTTCGTTTTAACTTTGTCTCAGAAGCTTAATTGTAGGGATGGAACCACTTAAGGAGCAGCAGCCTTAGTATTCAATTCAGCCGGCACTCTGTAACTGCTGAGTTCTGTCCTCTCAAGAATCCTGTGCAGAAGCCCTCACCCCTTCTGGATGGTGTTTGTAGATGTAGCTTTTGAAAGATGACTAGATTCAGATGAGGTAAGGTCATGATTGTGAAATGGAGAAAAGGAGGAGGAGGAAAAGAAGGAAGCAGAGGAGGAGAAGAAGGATGGGGACAGGGAGGAGGGATGCAGAAATGCCTCTTTGCCATGTGAAAACATCAAAAAAGGTAGCTATTGGCAGGATAGGAAGCAATTTTTTTTTTTTCAAGACAGGGTTTCTCTGTATAGCTCTGGATGTCCTGGAACTTCCTCTGCACACCAGGCTGGCCACTGAACTCATCAAGATCACTTGCCTCTGCCTTCAGAGTGCTAGGATTAAAGGTGTGCACCACCACTACCTAGCTAGGAAGCAATTCTTTACCCAGAACCCAATCCACTGATTTCCCAGTCTTCAAAACCTGAAGAAAGAAGTATCCTTTGTTTTAGCCATCAGAGCTATGGCATTCTTCCCCTAGCAGTCTATGGTGCGTGTTTTATTATTGTGTGCCATTCAGTACATCTTTCTTGGATGATATCAAATATTTCATTTTTTTATTAGGCTGATTTATTAGAACAAAAATTGTGAGTTACCTGTAATCCAAATGGACATTGTTTTTCACAGAAAAGAATTTGAATATGGATTGTTCCTTCTTTTGGAATTTTAGGTGCCTCAGATAAAAACATGACTGTGTTTATGACATGCTCAATAGTTACCCACTTAGGAGCTGATGTTGCTATTTTTGAGAGGGAAATGGAGTAAGAGAATATACTTTTAGAATCTAGGAAGCCATTTGGCTCCATGGAGCTGACACATTATTGCAGCTTTTAGGGCCTCTTTATAATTTCAGTGGATGCGAATTTCCTGCTCAGGTTTCTTATGGTAGCTAGTATTGAATTTGAAATGAGACAGACGGGGCAGCATCCTGTGGGGTCCCAGAGAGGACGATTAGTCTCCCTTCTGTGGGTCTCTGTCCTGCCTATCTTAGTCCTTTCTATCCTTGGTCTTTCTTCTTCCCCAAATCTCCAGTGTTTGAAATGGTATAATGCCATTTTATTTCTTCTGATTCTCCTAAGAATTCAATTAGATGACTCATTGGGATGTAATTCATCACCCTTGACTGTTATTGGGTTAACTAGTGGCTATGAGAGGAATTTAGAAGGTCCTTACCCTTTCCACAATGCCTGGCACTTCAATATATTCAGTTTCTTCCTTTGTAGTCCTATTTTGAATTTTAGAAGCCGAGTATCAGCTCTTTCTTTACCTTTGCCTTGTATCTGTAATAATTATAGCCTTCTATGCTGTCTTCTTCCAAGTTCAAGAGAAGATGCCTCAAGCTTCTGGTAGACAAACATATTTATGAAGAGTTTATGAAGAATCTTCTAAGGCAGTATAAATATATTATAAATTAAAAAAGTACATTTACACAGATAGGTAGATGATAGATGATAGATAGATAGATAGATAGAGATAGATAGATGAGAGAGATAGATAGAGAGAGATAGAGATAGATAGATAGATAGATAGATAGATAGATAGATAGATAGATGATAGGTAGATAAATAGATAATAGGTAGATAGATGATGATAGGTAGATAGATAGATAGATAGATAGATAGATGATAGATGATAGAGATAGATAGATAGATAGATAGATAGATAGATAGATAGATAGAGGCAAACAAACAGGTGAATGGTTGGAACAGGATTTAGCAATTGTAGATTTTTGTGATATGAGATATTTCAAGTCATCAGTGGTATTTACAGGATTATATTAATTGGAGTTGATATAAGAGGTGGTGAGAAACTTCTAGGAATTCAGCTATAAGGGCAGCCAAGCGGGAAGACTTCCTTCCTTGGCAGAACAGAGTGATTTGCTTTCTATCTTTCACTTTTGGCCCAAAGATTTATTTAAGGACAATGAACTACAGAAAAGCAGAAGAAACTCTTGTGAGATATCATCAGTGTTACTTCCTGTAGGAAATAAAGCTATTTTCATCATACATTTAAAATATATTTTATTTAGTAAGGCATAGTGGGGTACAAGACTTTAATGCACTTGGGACTTGGGACACAGAGGCAGATGAATCTCTGTGAGTTTGAGGGAGTTGCAGTCAGCCAGGGCTGCATAGTGAGACGCTGTCTCAGAACAAATAAACAAAAAAGCCCCCATTTTATTATTTATTTATTATGTGTATACGTGTGTTTGTATATACATATGTGCATATACTTATGCCATGATGTGAGATCCATTTGGATAAGGACTCAGAGGCTTCCAGTCTGAGGAAACAGGATCAGCTGAGAAGTTGGCTGTAGCTGGAGTTTTCTTCAGTCCTGCCTGGTCCACGGTCAGGACAAATCTCTCTCACCCACCAGTCCCGCAGCTGCTTAGATCCAACCAAGTAAACACACAGAGACTTATATTATTTAAACTGTTTAGCCTAATGGCTCAGGCTTCTTGCTAGCTGTTCTTATATCTTAAATTAACCCATTTCTATTAGTCTATAAGTTGCCATGTGGCTCATGGCTTACCAGTACCTTGTCATGGCGGTGGCTTGTCATGGATGTGGCTGGCAGTGTCTCTCTGCCTCAACCTTTCACTTCCCAGAATTCTCCTCTCTCCTTGTACTGCCTATACTTCCTGCCTGGCTACTGGCCAATCAGTATTTTATTTATTAACCAATCAGAGCAACACATTTAACATACAGAACATCCCACGGCAGTTGGCAAAGTGAGGTGAGGTTAGCTGTGGCTGGTTCTGTCTCTCTGATCGTTCAGAATTTACCCCAATACCTGGCTCCCAGGTTTGTTTTTATTAATAAGATCTTTTAAGATTCATGTTATACCTGGATATATATGTGGAGGTCAGAGGACAACTTGTAAAATCAGTTCTTCCATCAACCACATGGGATCCTGGGATTGAATTTAAGCCACCAGATTTGTCAAAAGGCATTTTTACCCATTGAGTTAATTTCCCAGTCTCATTAAACATTTCCAATCATCCTCATGTCCCATACTCGTTTAGATCCGTAGTATTGCAGTCAATCCTATTTGAGAGTGTGAGTCAGGTGGCATTTGTCATTCTCTGTCATAATCTGGAATGAGTGATCTGTGGCGGGAAAATCGTACCTCTCAAGAACTACCTTGTCCTTGGCATGCTTCAGCTGCACCATGCTCCATTCCTGAGTGATGTGCCCTGTACCCATATTACCCGTGCTTCTCGCCCAGACACTCTCCACATCTGCCATTCTTTGTCTGAAGATTTATTCCACAGACCTGATGGCAAAATGTCCTTCCCCTGGGGACCCAAGCCTGTAAACATCGATCTCATTTTCTCTCTTTTGACACAAGTCCATTAGCTTCATCTGTCTTGAGGACAATCCAGGCTAAAAGCCCATCTTATTTTTCTTCTTTGGAGACCTTTCAGAATTTCAAGGTTATGAGAAACTTGGCCTTGAGCAAAGTGTGTTGCCATCTGTTGCTTAGTTTCTAATCTCAGATCCATTTACTAGATTTTCCAGGTTCATTTATATAGACATTAAAACTAATTGCATTTCTTTGAACTTGACCCAAGAATACATATTTAAATTTGTTCTTCCATTTTTTTCTTACACAAATATCTCTCTAATCAGCCATTTTGAAGGGACATGCTGTTCACATGGCCTTTATTGTGATGCCACAATATCCAACATGTCTTTATTAGGTGCTGTGAAATCATATCACATATAATAGAGAGCAATGGAGCCGGCAGCCGTTTAGAGACCCCCTTTGTTTTATTGAAATCTAAAGGAGGTGTGTTTTTTCTTAAAAAAATTCTCAAAATTGGCTAACATTTCAGGTGAAATTTGCTTTCAATTTTTAGATCAATTATAGCACTAAACTTTTGATGGTAATTTATTCTCTAGATACTCTTTATAACTTCTGTGTTCATAAATGATTCTTTTAAAATGATAATTTTTTTTTCTTTTTTCTTTTTTTTTATTTATTTTAATTTATTTTGCAATACAATTCAGTTCTACATATCAGCCACGGATTCCCTTGTTCTGCCCCCTCTCATCCCCCTCACCTTCCCCCCAAGCCCCGCCCCCATTCCCATCTCCTCCAGGGCAAAGCCTTCCCCACAGACTGAGGTCAACCTGGTAGATTCAGTCCAGGTAGGTCTAGTCCCCTCCTCCCAGGCCGAACCAAACAATCCTGCATAGGCCCCAGGTTTCAAACAGCCAACTCATGCAATGAGCACAGTACCTGGTCCCACTGCCTGGATGCCTCCCAAACAGATCAAGCCAATCAACTGTCTCACCCATTCGGAGGGCCTGATCCAGTGGGGACCCCTCAGCCATTGGTTCATAGTTCATGTGTTTCCATTCATTTGGCTATTTGTCCCTGTGCTTTATCCAACCTTGGTCTCAACAATTCTCGCTCATATAAACCCTCCTCATTCTCGCTAATTTGACTCCCAGAGATCCACCCAGGGCCTAGTCATGGGTCTCTGCATCCAGATCCCTCAGTAGTTGGATGAGGTTTCTAGCACAACAATTAGGGTGTTTGGCCATCCCATCACCAGAGTAGGTCAATTCGGGCTGTCTCTCGACCATTGCCAGCAGTCTGTTGTGGGGGTATCTTTGTGGATTTCTGTGGGCCTCTCTAGCACTTTGCTTCTTCCTATTCTCATGTGGTCTTCATTTACCATGGTCTCCTATTCCTTGTTCTCCCTCTCTGTTGTTGATCCAGCTGTGATCTCCTGCTCCCCCAAGCTCTCTTTCCCTCCACCCTCGCCTTTCACTACCCCCACTCATGTCCAGGCTGTTCATGTAGATCTCATTCCATTTCTCTGTCATTGGGCGATCCCTGTGTCTTTCTTGGGGTCCTGTTTTCCAGGTAGCCTCCCTGGTGATGTGAGTAGCAGATAAATTAATTTCTAGTAATATAATCTCAAAAATATTACTACAAAATATTTAAAATTTAAGAATTTGAAAAGAATTAAAAATATAACACTGAAATCAGAATGTGTAACCACACAGAACTGTGTACATGCACATCTCCATAAAGTGAATCTGTATTGAATGTATAATATATTATTTCATATTCATATACATTTTTATATACAGCTTTATTCTCAAATCATTCTTGTTGTAAATAATTTAAGAGGAGAAAAATACTGCACATGTAAGGGAATGTAAGGGATTTTTAAGACTTTAAATAAATGTTATATGTGTGTGTATATCTGTGCATGTGAGTGTAGTTGCCTATGGAGATCAGTAGAGATGTTGCACCTTCTGAAATTGGAGTTACAGGTTGCCATAAATTGCCCAATGTAGGTTCTGGGAACTGAAGTCTGATCCTTTTGAAGAACAGCCAATACTCTTAACCATGTGCCATTTCCCCAAAACCCATATGACATTTTTTAAAGAGAAAAATGTTGTAGGCAAATTATTTGTGCAGTACAATAAATAATTATAATACATTAACTTGAAACATGCACAATGATTTAGTATATGGAAATATATATAATCAAGTTTTAAAATCGCCAAACCCTGCTGTATACCCACTCTATACTATAAAATAGCATGTAACAGAGTACAGTGAAAGCCTCTGTGAAATGCTGTAACATTGGTGAAATTATAAGTGCTTTTTGTACTCAATTCCTTTTGTAAATTAATATCAGTTTCCCAATACACCATGATTGTAGCAGTGTGGTCTATACTGTGAGGAAGCAGGGGTACATTAGCTGAAGTGGGGTGGTGATTACGTAACTCAGGGGGTCCTTCTCTGCTTCTCATTATGGGAATTCCTAACCAGTCAGAGAGGGTTTTCAATATTTCTCTGCTGACCCTTCAGGTCAGTAAGTTGACCAGTAACAGCGTAAGAAGTGCTTACCATTTTAAGTTTTTATGGTAAAGTTCTTTATAAAGTCCAAATTAATTTCTCTTAGATACATCTATGGAAAGAATGATAACTGATAGAAAATTCTAGTATGTGTCACTGAGAAATATGTGAGATGGAAGTGGTGGGGATGTTGGCAGTAGTTTGCCCTTGCTGTCACTGAGAAGGTCACTTCTGTTTTCCAGTCCCTAGATGAATGATGTTCAATCTCCATCTGTTTCAGTTAGGAAACACTATTCACTATTGCTGTGAGGAAACTTCATGACTAAAGCAACTTGGGGAGGGAAGGGTTTATTTGGCTTACACTTCCACATTACTATTCAGTGTCAAAGGAAGTCAGGACAAGAACTCACACAGATCAGGAGCCTGGAGGAAGGAGCTGATGCAGAGGCCATGGATAGTGCTCTTTACTGGCTTGCTCCTGGTGGATTGCTCCACCTGCTTTATTATAGAACCCAGGACCAGCATCCCATGGATGGTACCACCCGCAGTAGGCTGGACCGTCCCCATCAATCTAATTAAGAAAATGCCCTACAGGCTTGCCTACAGCCCAGTCTTGTGGAGGCATTTTCTCAATTGAGGTTCCCTTCTCTCAGATGATTTCAGCTTGTGTCAAGTTGACACAAAACTAGCCAGCACACCATCCCAGAGACAGAAACACAAGCATGCTTTCTGTTGCCATTCTAGAGTTCATCTTAGAGTTGGAATATCCTGTCCTCATCTCATCCTCTCAAGAGAGGACTAACTCCCAGGACTGAGTCTCTGTCCTGGGTACTGCTTCTCCACAGTGAGATTTCAGTGTGTATAACAATATTTCACAGACCCACTTATTCTCACGAGGCAGAAGTAGCAGTGTGAAGAGTTTTTTTTCAAACTTGTTTTGTGGTTGTCTCAAACTATACAATAGTGTATAGTACCTAACCTTATATGAAAGCACTTGGATAAAAGATAGGAGAGGATCAAGAAGTGTTTTTCTGGGAGATGCCAAGAAGATATATGCAAGTTCATGTTGTCTGAATGGCACATGTTTAGTCTTTCTCATTTTAGCTGGTGAACTCAGAGTTCGTGTGATCAGCATAGTTTCTCTTTATCATGACAGGTCTTTATATTGAGATACCATGATAGCCTCACCATGCTTTTTGCCATACAATAGAAGGAATGCAATGATTCTAGGTAACAATAACTCACTGAGATAAACGTTATTGTCATGTATCTTACATTATATATTACATAATAAATGTGACTGCTATTTTCATATCTTTATCTTATGTTAGCTTTTTAAAAACCATTTTATTTACTCACCCATCTCAATTTCTGTGATTGACTTACACAGAGACACCTTCTTACTTCCTTGGTCTTCTCCATTTCTCTCAGCTCACATTTATTTTCCAATCTACATTACACAGAGTTTGCATTTCTCAGAGTGTGTTTACTTGAGGGAATCTGCTAACATCTGAAAATTCATGAGCACGTGCACACACACACACACACACACACACACACACACACACACACACACACACAGAGTTGGGATTAAAGCTTATTTATGCTTCAAAAGAGCAGGCATTGTTCAGAGTGTAATTTAACTCACAGGTGGAATAGCATGTCCATAGGGACTGCCCTTTGGGGTGGCAGTCAGGAGGCCTGGGCTGGCATTCCTTCTGTTAGAGCATCAGTAGCAGGAGTGCCCTAACTGATGTGTTCTCTGAAGTTTCTTCTGGTTCTGTGATTTTGATGTTTAACAATATGCATAATTGTGCTTTTCTGCATGATAATTAAGTGTGAATGACAAGTGGCTTGATGTGAATATCTGTACTTGATTTTACTTCTACAAAGAAAATATATATTTTAAGTTTTTTTTATAATTTACTTATTATATCCATAATCAGTATAAATGGCCTTTGATTTTCCCTTGAAAGCTTAAATTCTTTTATTGACAGCATCTTATACTTTCTTCTTGTCATTGTTCTCTCTTATTGCAGGGCCATATGAACAAATCCACAAAGTAAATACTATAATATTGAATCTTAATCCCCACTCATCTGAACATTCCTTGTTTTGACATGAGGATGAACTACTGCATTAGGCAGCTTTTCATTAGTGTATCAAATATCTGATGTTATATGAGTTGGTATTGCTCGTATTCTTGGAGTTTCAGTCCCTGATTGGTTGATGTCACTGTTTTATGTCTACAGTAGACAGCATATAGACAGAACATGTGATTGGATGAAGCCACACACTTCATTGCCAGGAAGCCACAGAAAATGAGAAGCAGAAACTATATTCCTACAATCCCCTTCAAGTTTATATTCAGAGTGCTTAAGGATCTACCACTAGTACAAATTTGTAACACACAGACCTTTGAGAGACACTTACTCTATTATAACAATTGTCTTATTAGTGAGAGTGCACTATTATATCCTGAACAAAGGTATCCTTAAAAAAATCCAAAGACAAGAATTGGGGTATCTAAAAACCAGAAGTTTGAAGGCAGCCAGGTATGGTTATAATATCAGGTACCTAGCTCATGGTTAAGGGAAGTCTAGGACCAGGCAGATTAGGGACCACAGCTGAGGGAAAATTCCACAGTGAGAAAGGCTATGGGGATACCTTGCCAACAGTGGTGATTGTGTGAGACAGAAGAGAAAAAGACCATAGGTTTATGGGTGGGAGAAGCTAGATTAGCACCCTACTGGCTCTCTAGGGATCTAACCTGACAGTACAGTCAACATATTTCTTATTTATGTTAATAGCAAATGGCTATTGGATTGTTTTACTCCTTACTTGATTCCTCAGAGGCAAATGATTTATGTCCATATATCTTACACCTAAAATTAGAGACTTGCTCCCAATGATGTAGGTATCAGTGTACACGCCAGCTTTAAGTACAGATAAAAATTTTCTTTCCCCTTATACTTACTTCATCCCTAAAAATATGCGATCACATGCAATCTTTTCCTGTTCTAGAGGGCCCAGACACTTCATATAGGAAGGCACTGAGACTTTGAAAGTCTTTTCTAGTTGGGCAAGCTAATCAAAAAGTGAAGTCAGAAAGACAAACTGATTTCACTTGATGTGTATGAACTTAAAATAGTCATGTGGGATTTCTGTAAACAAGAGCTCAGTTTCTGAAGAGGCCTGATTCTTTTCCTCAGGAGTTAGAGCCTCATTGTGTCTCTATTTCCTGAGTGGCCATGCAGCTCTCCTTCAGGGAAATCCATCTGTGGTAACAAAGTGGTCTCTAGAAATCACCTGTAAATTGATTCTAAGGATGGGGAGCCATTGAAACAAATAGCATCTCTTTCTTTCCCCTAGGGAATTCAGCTGAAATCGTTTTTTCTTCTGGGTAAGCACAAAATCCCCTGTTGTCAGGTTCAAACACAAGTCTTCCTTCTGTGAGATTTAATACCTTGACATTTTCCAAGGGAGTGGAGAAAGGTTTTGATGCCAGCTTCTGGTCAGCAATTGTCCAACAGCAGGGAGGTCCTGAGATTCTTCCAAGGTTACAGTTTGTAAGGTTTTCCAGTCCGGTCAGTCTGATGAGTGGGCACTCTGGGAATGTAGGAATTCAACACATCTGACACTTCAGATTTGTGTTGCACTTCTTTTTTCCCTTTTAATTTCTCTCTGCTGGGACCGTACAGTTTCTTTGGGGGCTATCTTCACTGTCAACTTATACTTCCCTGGAAATCACAGTAGCCGGCCCAGGTTTCCATGAGGGATAATGGGAATGGCCTTGTTTCATGCCTAATTATTGCTTTTCCTTGACAAATATGAATGAGCTTTTTATTTTTAATGTCTCAAGAAGGGTGCATATCTGAAGCTATTAGAATAATCTTATACATTATGTCATGTTTTAGGGTAGAAATTTTGACGTATTTTCCCATAGAAACATGAATTACAATGATTTGTTTGCATATAGGTGTGGAACACCTTCCACAGATTGATTTGCCTGCTTAGGAATTTTGGGAAGCAGTACCACTTGTGTATGGCATGTGCCTAGAAATCTATAATGGGATTCCTTCAGTTTTCAAAAAAAAATTGGTTCATTAAGGCTTTCAGATTATATAACAAATGAAACAATCAGTTAATACATTGTAAAATATCACTTAGTGTTCAAAATACACAGGCAGTTAGGTATGTACTGGTATATAAGAGTGTGTTCTAAAAGTTAGCTTATTGCACCTCTAATCTTGCCTTGTTGAACCAGTAGCAAGAAAGCCATAGGTAGGGGTCTCTCCGTGGTTTCTAGTTGTTCTCCTCCAATACCACCTTACTTTTGTTATCTTTGTCTGTAATTTCATGTAAGTTGTTCCCTGGTGTGGTAGTTTGAATGAGAAATGTCCACTGTAGGTTTAGGCATATGAACACTTAGTCCCTAGTTGGTGGCACTGTTTAGGGAAGTGATGCAGCTTTTTTGGAGGAAGTGTATTACTGGGAGTTGGCTTTGGGATGTTATAGGCTTATGCCACTTTCTGTTTGCCATCTGCTTCATGCTTATGGTTAAAGATGTGATCTCTCAGCTTCCTGTTCCTGCCATCATGCCTACCATGCCATGTTCTACCCCACCACGATGGACTCTTAGTCCTCTGGAACCTTAAGCCATAATAAACCGTCTCTTTCTGAAGGTGCATTTGTCACAGTGTTTTATCACAGCACCAGGAAACTCACAAATACAACTGGATATCTGTTACAAGGAGCTTCATACATCAGCCTTTGCCATATATTGCTTTTGTGAATGAGAACTTTTTCTCAGCCATGGGGAAAGGATATTTCTTAGATTCTCACTTTTCTGTTTAACTCTGTCGAGTCTTGTCTCATATCTATATATGCATAATTAGAAAAATGTATTTGCTGTAAAATATATTGTGCCAGCATCTTAGATTGGTGCAATTCTGAGTGTCTTACTGTAGAAAACATTACAGAACTTTTGTTTACTCTCAGAAAAAGGAGACTATGTGGTAGCATCCAATTATTTCTTATTATGTTAATTTTCCCTAACTTCCACTGTGAAATTGCCTGGGCTCAATTTTGGAATAGGATCAAAGTAACAAGAAAAGTATGGAGTTGCCAGTTTTGGCTAGGGCAAGACATTCCTCATGTTTTCCCTGTCCCCTCTATGTGGGTCACTTAGAAATGAATAGACTTTGACACTTTACTTTCACTAGCAATCAGATAACTCCATAGACAGCAAAGCTTGATGACTCTTTTAAATGGAAAAAATATTCCTATATCTGAATTATTAAAATAATAATGGAGGAAAGAGTGAAAAATAAAATAAAAAAGGAACAAGATGGGTGGGAGCCCACAGAGGTTTCCTAGTGAGATCTGAGCTTGATTTAATAAGGGGATGGACTGACCAAGTGCACAGTTAGTAGGTGTTTGGAAGGTTTGGCAGGGTCTGCACTTGGATGTGCAGTATGCTTTGATCTAGCAAGGGGGAAGTATTTTGCACCACCCCTTGGCATTCTCTAAAAAGCCCTTTAGAAGAGACAGAAGGGGCCAATGGATTTTGATCCAGGTGCTCCTGAAGCTGTCCTGTGTTTCTGTCCTTTTTTTCTTCTCGACTAGGCCTATCATTCTATCTACAAGTTCCTTATTCCTCTCTCTTCCTCATAGGAACCCTGTAAAAGGTGGGGGTGCCCCCCAAAGATGTAGGTCATGGCTTGGATTACTGTGTCTCCTTATTTGATCCTGAGAATGAGCTGGAAGTCTGGAACACACTCCCAAATCTGCAACTTCAATTTCTTTCACTTGACACTTCATCCCTGTTCCTCTCAATTTGGTTTCTTGGACTGGTCACCACTTGGTTCAAAGTCCTATCACCCTGTCACAGCAGTCACCCTTCAGTCCCATCTCTCACTGCCTCTATAGGCTGCAGTGTTGTACAAGTGTGGCTTAGCAAAACTGTCACCCTTGTTTCTTACATTCTCTCTGTCATCAGAATTGTGCAGTACAGCCAGCCCTCCATATCCATTGGTTAAATATCTGTGGATCCATCCAAGATAGAAAATATTTGAAAGAAATACTAACTTTGTACTGAATATACATATTCTCCTCCCCTTCTCATTAATCCCTGTGCAACAATAGAAGAACTACACATGTAGCATCAACATTGGATTACTATTGTACATAATCTGGAGATGATTGAAAGTATACAGGAGAATACTCACACATTATAGACAAACACTGTGCCGTTTCACATAAGGGACTAGTATCTGTGTGTCTTCAAATTCTCAGGTGGGGAGGTCTTGGAACCAATCCCCTGCATATTCAAAATACCCTTTATTTTATGTCTTACAGTTAGGACTATTTTTGATAGTTGCCTATTTCAGTAAGTTAGCAAAAAGTCTGATAAGGTGTGTCACAAAGTATTTTTAAACAGTATTCCTGAAGAGTTATGAGCAGCCTCCACTGGGTCCTTTTTATAATATTGGAATTAATGTAGTAGAAATCCTGCTGAATAATGTTGGAAATAAAAGCATCTTATATAGGGATGCAATTAAAGTCTGCTATGTTAAAAATGTCATGTTGCTCTTTGTCAGGGAGGCTTATTTTGATCTATCCTCATATTTATGTGGATCTTTTCTTCAAAGGAACTTGGTGTTCCTTTTGAATATTAACCAACTGCTATAAAATATTTATAAGGTTATGATTTTCTAAATTACATCAAATTTAACAATCAATTGTTAATTGAACCTCTTAATTTCTTAGAAGTAGGGATAACCTGAACTATATAGCCACTGGTAAAGAATACATCTCCTCTCCAACAGTAGGTTGGTTATTAACCACTCAATTACATTTTCTCATACTAACTGATATGTAAATAGGTCATGGGTGCACAAAAACATTGTATTAGTTTCTTTCCTCATTTCTGTGACCAAACTACCAAAGAAAAGCAATGTAAGGATCACAGGTTTATTTTTGTTTGGTTTGAGGGTACAATCCATCATTATTAGATGGTATTATAGCAGTAATATGAGACTGATCACATTGCACCTGTAGTCAAGAAGTGGATGTTGATGCTCAATTGATTTTCTCTTTTTAATTCACTCTGGAAATCTAGTTCTTGGAATGGTACCATCCATATCTAAGGTGGGTTATCATTATCATTTAAATGTCTATGCAGTGACCTACACAAATATATATGCCCAGAGGTTTGTATTGTAGGTGATTTCTAAATTCTGTCAAGCTGACAATCAAGATTAACCACTTGAGGCATCTTAACAGGAAATAACATTTTACAGGCTTCAAGCAGGTTTTTCCTGTTGAGTAATAATGAAAACTCTTGTGGTACACATGCTAAGTCCTTTGTGTATAGCATCTAGCAGAAATATCAGAGTCATCTTGAGTATCTAGTTGAAATGCCTTAAACCCTTCTAGGGCAAAAAGGCATTATACTTGGAATCCTACTCCAATTTTATTACCCATTGGAGTAACAGGCAACGTATCTAACTTCATTATTCTTCCAAATTTCTCTTGACAATAAATAAAATGACATTGAAAAGTTATTTCTTAACAGTAAAACCTTATGTTTCTGGAATGGGAGATTGCTCAGTGGGTAGAGTACTTGTGCATTAATGAGGACATGAGTTCAGATTTCCAGCTGTGCATGGCTGTTGTTTTTAATTAAGTCTCTATTATTCAATTTTATCAATAAAGAATCAGGAGTCAGAACATGGAGTGAAAGCCTGCTAGCACAGAGAGGCAGAGAATGCACCCAGCTGCTTCCTCTTCTGCTCTTATCCCAGAAAAAGCACTTACTCCTATGCCATCTCACAAAAAATCTCCTCCAACTGGATGCCCCTCCCTTCTGCTTCTTGTGTGTCTCTCTCTCCATCCTCTGACTTCCTCTTACTCTCTATGGTTATTTCCTGTCAACTGGTTGCTTGCTCTGACTCTTGACATATGGTTGATTTTATTTAATCCTGTGTACAATATTCAAGCAGAAAACTCCTGAATTAAAGGTATGTGCTAGGGCTGAGCCACACCATAGTTAGAAGCATTTTTTTTCCAGTAAATAATGCAATCTCAGGGTTCATAGTGTATTCAAATATCCTGAAACACAGCAGCATACAATTGTATTCTTGTTGCTGGAGGGATGAGATAGGGAGATATTTGGAGCTTCCTAGCTATCTAGTCCAACTGAATCAGTGAGTTTTAAGTTCACTGAGAAAACATCTCAAAGACCAAGGTGGAGAGCTATTGAAGAGGAGATTTGACATCAGTCATCGGAATCTACATATGCACATGCAGAGTACATAAACAAACACATGTACAGCACACATACATACATATAAATACCTATTTCTTAATGATTGCCACTCTCATGCTATCTTTTTATTATTATTATTTTTTGTTGTGAGGAGACGTCATGACCATATTAAATCTTATAAAGAAACATTTAATTGGGGTGGCTCACTTACAGTTTCAGAGGTTCAGTTCATTATCATCATGATGGGGAGCATGGTGGCATTCAGGCAGACATGGTGCTGGAGTAGTAGCTGTGAGTCCTATATCTTGCAGGCAACAAGAAGTTGACTGAGACATTGGGTGGTATCCTGAGCATAGGAATCCTCAAAGCCCACTCTCACAGTGACACACTTCCTCCAATAAGGCCATACCTTCTAATAGTGCCACTCTCTATGAGATTATGGGTGTCAATTACATTCAAACTACCACATCCCACTCCCTGGCCCTCATAAACTTGTAACAATATCACAATGCAAAATTCATTTATTCCAACTTCAAATGTCCCCATAGTCTATCACAATCTCAACAATGTTTAAAAGTCCAAAGTTCAAAGTCTCTTCTGACATTCATGCAATCTCTTGACTATAATCATCAGTAAAAATCAAAATAAAAAAAGCATATCACATACTTCCAACATGTAATGGCACCGGATATGCATTCCAAAATTCAGGGAAGGGAGCATAGCAAGGAAATACTGGATCAAAGCAATACCAAAAGCCAGTTGGGCAAACTCCAAATCCTGCATTTCTATGTCTCATGTGAAACAAAATGCTCCACAAATCTCCAACTCAGTTCAGCTTTATTGAATACAACACACTCTTTTCTCTTGGGCTGTTTCCACTCCCTGTTAGCATCTGTCCTTGGCAGGTATCTCAGGATTCTGGCATCATGTTAACCTTGGTTTCTCCAGTGCCATTCAGGCTTCAACTTCATGGCTTCACTCAATGACCTCTCTACTAGGCCTCCATTCAGGGATACATGCCTGGCCTTAGTGGCTTTCTTTAGGCTTGGAGTCAAATTCAATAACCCGTTTCTTCTATCCTTAACTCTAAAGCCAGAACCATGTGGCCAAAGCTGCCAAGTTCTGCTGCTTACTGGGGCTGGAGCGTGCCCCCTTGTTCAATTACATCTTCACCAGCTTTCATTGCCTATGCTTGGCTGTCCTAAAACTTGCTCTGTGGAGCAGATTGGCCTCAAACTCAGAGATCTGATAAACTCTGTCTTCCCAGTGCTGAGATTAAGCACATACACTACCACACCATGATCTAAGCTTTTCTTTAGTTCCTTTCCACAAATTGGAAACTTAACCAGGTGGTATCTTATCCTGAGGTTACTACTCCCTTTATTCCATTTCTTAATCTGCTATCTCCTTGAACAGAGGATTTAGCTCCTTGTGCTCTTTTTCTCCTTAAATTTTACATCTTGTAATCTACCCAGATCAGCTTACTCTTTTTTATTATAAGTCATTATTAGAGTTACCACTAATAACCACAAACAGAGTCTATTCTAGACTGTTTTGAGATTTCCTCTGCCAATGGAATTAATCCAAAAATCTTTATTTTAGCCTCAGGCAGACTCTTCAAACAAGGGCAAAAAGCAGCCACATTCTTCACTAAAATATCACAAGAACTGAAAATGATCTCTAGGCAACACACTAAAATTCTTCTCCTCTGTAACCTCTTGAGGAAGTCCCCATAGTTCATCAAATCCCATTCAGCACAACTGTCTCCCATGCTCCCACTAGTATGGCTCATTAGGCAGTGTTTAAAGCATTCCACTGCTTTCCTAAACCAAACTCCTAAAGCCTATGACCAGCCTATCAGAGCAACAACCCAGTCCCTAGTATCAACTTCTGTCTTAGGATTTTTATTGCTGTGAAGAGACACCATGACCATGGCAAGTCTTATAGATAAAATATTTAATTGGGTGGCTTGCTTACAGTTTCAGAGGGTCAGTCAATTATCATCATGACTGAGCATGGTGGTGTGCAGGAAGCTGTGGTGCTGGAATAGTAGCTAAGAGTCTTAGATCTCACAGTGTTACTGGACTGGGCATTGTTAATATATATAATGGAGTTTTGATATGAATCTGTCAAACGTTAACGGACTTGACATCGTTAATGTAATTCTTGACTATATATATTGTATATACTTATTGGATAGTTTTTCTTGTATTAGTTATAAGCTTTTTTAATTTTAGACAAAAAAGGGGAAATGTGGTAGTATTGTGTTCCCCAAAATATTGTGTACCTTAATAAACTTATCTGGGGTCAGAGAACAGAACAGCCACTAGATACAGAGGCTAGAAAAATGGTGGCACTCACACCTTTAATCCTAGTATTCCAGAGGCAGAAATCCCTCTGGATCTCTGTGAGTTCAAGGCCACATTGGAAATAGCCAGGAATGGTGACTCACACCTTTAATCCCAGAAAGTGAGCCTTTAATCCCAGGGAGTGATGGCAGAAAGCAGAAAGATATATAAGGTGTGAGGACCAGAAACTAGAAGCATTTGACTGGTTAACCTTTTAGGCTTTTGAGCAGCAGGTCAGCTGAGATTCATTCTGGATGAGGACTCAGGCTTCCAGTCTCAGGAAATAGGAACAGCTGAGGAATTTCGAGGTGAGGAAGCTGTGGCTTGTTCTGCTTCTCTGATCTTCCAGCGTTCACTCCAATACCCAGCTCCAGGTTAGTTTCTATTAATAAGACCTTCTAACAATTCTTGCTACATCACAGGCAACAGGAAGTCGACTGAGACATTTGTTGGTATTTTGAGCATAGGAAACCTCACACTTCCTCTCACAAGGCCATACCAACTCCAACAAGGCCAAAACTGCTAGTAGTGCCACTTTCTATGAGCTTATGAGGGCCAATTACATTTGAATTACCACACATGCCAAGTCTTATGTCATATCTTTTTGCTCCGTTGAACAGTGGGTAGAGGGCTCTGCTTGGTTGTTTGGGAATATTTGTTGGTTTGTTTTTGACTTGATGTTTAATTCCTGACTGTGTAGCTTGGCTTGATTTGGTGTCTGATGTGCTAGGCTTGACCCTATATGGCCAAAAGTTCTATTATTTGTCCCTGAGAATCTGAATAAGTTAAAGTGTCTCTGCTTCTGGAGAAAGGAAGGACAAAATGAGCAAATGGTAGAGAATTTCCCCATGACTTCTGGTCTTTGTGTGGTGGACCAACCATTGGGGATCTCCTGAACCACAGCTCCCTACAGCATGCTTATAGAGTGGCAGGCTGCTGTCAGACAGTGATCTGTCTCCACTGCTGTTGATTTATTCCTCCAGCTTATCCCTTAGTTCTTGGTGGCCTGAGGTGCACAGTCATGGCATGTTGTACCCTTACTCTTCTAGGGAAAGCTTTTCCAATAAGGGTTCAGCTGTCTGATGATAACATTCTTGTTTGAAATATATTGGTTTCAGTAGATCAAAATGAAATCATATAAAAATGTATCCTTGATATTACCCAGAGGACAAACAATATTAGATTATGATTCCAGAGAGTCACAATGTACCACAATAGCTCTTAAAGTTCCTCAGCCGTAGATGTTTCTGGTTGACATATCCTCAAAGTCTCCCTGTGCCAGTGAAGTAAGCTTCTTCCAAACATTATACATTGTGTTGTCATTATGTTCCCATAAAGTCCAGATTTCTCCAAAGTCTGTCCTGATGGATAAACATTTGGACCAGTAGTGAACAAACCATAGCTGATGAGACATTTGGTGCCCAATCAACTTCCTCACATATATTGTTATTAATATTTGTAAATCTCATGTCATAAAGATGAAAAACCTGAGGGCCAGATGTTCAAATATGATCCAGTACATTCATACTCTAAATATATTCCTTTCCCCCCAAACAGCCAGAAAGGGGTACCTGGGTTAGCTTCATCGGTGGTATCCATTATTTATTTTACATACCAACCACAGTTTCCCCTTCTTCTTCTCCTCTGGCTCCCTTCCCCCCACCTCCTTTCTACCACTGCCCATCCACTCCTCAGAAAGGGTAAGGCCTCCTATGGGAGTCAACAAAACATGGCACATCAAGTTGAGGCAGGACCAAGCTCCTCTCTCCTGCATCAAGGCTGAGCAAGGCTTCCCACCATAGGGAATAGGTTCCCAAAAGCCAGCTCATGTGCCAGGGATGAATGCTGTTCTCACTGTTAGGGGCCCCACAAACAGATCAAGCTACACAACTGTCACCCACATGCAGAGGACCTAGATCAGTCCTTTGGAGACTTTACAGCTGTCAGTCTAAAGTCCATGAGCTCCCATGAGCTTGGGTTAGCTATCTCTGTAGGTTTCCCCACCATGATCTTGAACCCCCCCCCCCTTGCTCATATATTCCCTCCTTTCTCTCTTCAACTGGACTCCTGGAACTTGAGCCAGTGCTTGGCTGTGGATGTCTGCATCTGCTTCCATCAGTTATAGGATGAAGGTTTTATGATGACAATTAGGGTAGTCACAAATCTGATTACAAGAGAAGGCCAGTTCATGCATCCTCTCCACTACTGCTAGGAGTCTTAGCTGGGGCCATCCTTGTGGATTTCTGGGAATATCCTTAGCACCAGGTTTCTTCTTAACCCCAGAATGCCCCCCTCTACCAAGATATCTCTTTTGTTGCTTTCTCTCTCAATCCCTCCCCCAACTTAACCATACCAATCCTCCATGTTCTTATCACCCAAACCCTCCCCTCCACTCCTCCCCTCACCCCAAGTTTACCCAGGAGATATCATTTATTTCTCCTTCCCAGAGCAATCGATGTATCCCTCTTAGGGTCTTCCTTATTACCTAGTTTCTGTAGGGCTGTGGATTGTAGCCTGATTATCCCTTACTTTACATCTACTATCCACTTATGAGTGAGTACATACCTTGTTCCTCTTTCTGGGTCTGGGTTACCTCACTCAGGATGGTTTTTTTCTAATTCAAACCATTTGCCTGCAAACTTCATGATGTCATTTTTTTAAACTGCTGAGTAATAATCCATTGTGTAAATGTACCACATTTTCTTTATCCATTCTTCAGGTGAGGGTCATCTAGGTTGTTTCCAGGTTCTGGCTATTACAAATAATGCTACTATGAACATAATTGAGCAAGTGTGATTGAGCACTTGCAGTATGATTGAGCATCCTTTGGGTATATGCCTAAGAGTATTATGTCTTGGTCTTGTTGTATATTAATTCCCAATATTCTGAGGAATTGCCATATTGATTTCCAATGTGGCTGTACAAAATTGCACTCCTACCCACAATGGAGGAGTGTTCCCCTTACTTCACATCCTCTCCAACATAAGCCATCATCAGTATTTTTTGTCTTAGCCATGATGACAGGTGTAAGATTATATCTCAGAGTCACTTTGATTTGCATTTCTGTGATGACTAAGGATGTTGAACAATTCTTTAAATGTCTTTTGGCCATTTAAGATTCTTCTGTTGAGAATTCTCTGTTTAGATCTGCACCCCATTTTTAATTGGATTATTTGCTATTTTGCTGTCTAGTTTCTTGAATTCTTTATATATTTTGGAGATCAACCTTCTGTCAGATGAGGGGTTGGTGAAGATCTTTTCCCATTCTTTAGGCTGTTGTTTTGTCTTATTGACAGTATCCTTTGCCTTACAGAAGCATTTCAGTTTCAGAAAGTCCCATTTATTAATTGCCAGTCTCAGTGTCTGTGCTCCTGGTGTTATATACTCTCCCGTGCCAATGCATTCAAGGTTACTTTCCACTTTCTCTTCTTTCAGGTTCAGGGTAACTGAATTTACATTGAGATCTTTGATCCACTTGGACTTGAGTTTTGTGCATGGTGATAGATTTGGATCTCTTTGAATTCTTCTACATGCCATGAACCATCATTTGTTGAAGATGCTTTCTTTTTCCCATTGTATAATTTTGGCTTCTTTGTCAAAAATCTGGTGTTCATATGTGTGTGGATTTATGTCAATGTCTTCAATTTGTTCCATTGATCCACATGTCTGTTTTTAGGCCAATATCAAGTTATTTTTGTTATTATAGCTCTATAGTAGAGCTTGAAGTCAGGGATGGTGATGCCTCTGGAAGTTCATTATTTGTATAGAATTGTTTTAGCTATCCTGGGTTTTTGTTTTTCCATATGAAGTTGAATATTGTTCTTATGAAGAATTGTGTTGGGATTTTAATGGGGATTACATTGAATCTGTAGATTGCCTTTGGTAAGATTACATTTTTTACTATGTTAATTCTACCTATCCAAGAGCATGGGAGATCTCCCATTTTCTGATATCTTCTTCAATTTCTTTCTTCAAAGACTTAAAGTTCTTGTCATACAAGTCTTTCACTTGTTTGGTTAGAGTTACCCCAAGATATTTTATCCTATTTGTGGCTATTGTAAAGGGTGTTGTTTTTCTGATTTCTTTCTCAGTCTATTTATTACTTGTATACAGGAGGGCTACTGATTTTTTTCTAGTTAATCTTGTATCCTGCCACATTACTGAAGGTGTTTATCAGCTGTAGGAGTTCCCTGATAGAATTTTTGTGGTTACTTATATATACTATCACATCATCTGAAAATACTGAAAGTTTGACTTCTTTCTTTCCAATTTTATCCCTTTGATCTCCTTTTGTTGTTTTATTGCTCTAGCTACAATTATACTATATTGAATAGATATATAGAGAGTGGACAACCTTATCTTATTCCCAATTTTAGGGAATTGCTTTGAGTTTCTCTCCATTAAATTTGGTGTTGGCTGTTGGCTAGCTGTATATTGCTTTTTAACATGTTTAGGTATGTGCCTTGTATCCCTGATCTCTCCAAGAACTTTGTATGAAGGGGTATTGGATTTTGTCAAAGGCGTATTCAGCATCTAATGAGATGGTCATGTGGATTTTTTTTTTATTTCAGCTTGTTTATATGGTGGATTACATTGACAGATTTTCATATATTGAACCACCCCTATATCTCTGGGATGAAGCCTACTTGATCATGGTGGATGATTTTTTTGATGTGTTCTTGGATTCGGTTTGCCAGTATTTTATTGAGTATTTTGGGATCAATGTTCATGAGAGAGATTTGGCTGTAATTCTCTTTTTTTTTTTTTTTTTTTTTGTTGAGTCTTCATGTGGTTTGTGTATCAGGGTAACTGTAGCTTCATAAAAAGAATTTGACAATATTCCTTCAGTTTCTATTGTGTAAAACAATTTGAGGAGTATTGGTATTAGCTCTTCTTTGAAATTCTGATAGATTTCTGTGGTGAAACCATTTGGACCTGGGCATTTTTTGGTTGTGGGACTTTTAATGATTGCTTCTATTTCCTTAGGGATAATATGCCTATTTAAATTGTTTTTAAACCTAGTGTTTATGTATAAAACATTTTAAAGGTAGCAATAGTTATTAGTATAGGTACATTTAAATTTTATCCTCTAAAATTGTATGTTGTTAAATCAAACAGATATTGGGGTTGGGTTTATAATAATAGACTCATTATTGTACAAACAGTAAAAATATTTAACTCTTTCTTGTGTCCATTGTTCAGGACCAAGAAATTGAAGTCTGTGTCAAGCCATTCTAGAAGTCACATGTTCCTTCTCAAATCTGACCCTAACCTTTCCCATAACAAGTACTTGTCTTTTTATTCACTAATTCACTTACTTGGCATGCATTCTAGAATGATTAGCCTAGACAAGTCTTTTCTCTTGCATCTGACATATTTATGATTGGATCTTAATTAACAAGGCATCATTCTAAATAACTTTGAATCTTGTCATTTACAAATTCATTCTCTAAAACTTCTGTTCTATGGACGTTCTGATTGTCATGAAGCAGATAGGCCTCATTCATGTATTTAGTTTATTATTAAGAATTTGTAATGTTTTATGTTGGTAATTAGGAAAGACACGGATGTAAACAAGTCAGTCTACAATGTTTGTATTTTGTGAATACATGATGCAGTAGAAATGTCATTAGTTAACAATCTCAAAGGCTATGTTTCCCTCAGTTCTTTTATGTCTGGTTATATGTTATTAGTGATTGAGATAAGAGAGGAAATGATCTGGATATTTCTTTTCCTCAGAGAAAAGAAAGAATGCAGCAAAATGAATTGAATTTTTCTACAGTCTTTTCACATTACACCTTGAATCTACAGCTGTGCCTTCTAACTAATTCAAAAGAAGTGCTCCTGGGAACTTATCTTGTATGTACCCAATAAAACAACCATAACATGATTGTGTTGTTTTCAAAATGCACAAAATTTGAAGTAAGTTACATTTTTCATCAGCCAGAGGTAATAAAAAAGTGAGATGATTGATTTAAAAGCCCTCTAGGTCTTTCTGTTCTGTGAAAAGTTAAGATTAGTATGTAGGCAGAAGAATATGGGATACCTGAAGAAATCTGGTGTTCTGATTTCATTTCTGTTGCTGTAATAAATATCCTGATATAAAACAACTTAAGAGGGAAAGGGTTTGCTCTAGCTCACGATTCCAGGTTACACTCCATCATTGTGAGAAAGTCAAGGGTAGAACCTGAAACAACTAGTCATGTCACATCCACAGACAAAAGCAGAGAGAAGTGAATGCATGCATGTCTACTTAGCTTGCCTTCTCCATTCTGGCAGAATTCAGAACTAAAGCCCAAGGAATGATGCAGCCCACTTTTTGGCTGTGCCTTTCCATATCCACTAATATAATCAAGACAGTTGCTCAAAGACATGCCCACAAACCAACATGATCTAGGCAGCCCTCCCTCCAGGTTCTCTTCTTAGGTGATTTTAGATTGTGTCAAATTGACAAATAAAACCAACCAACACATCTAGTTGCATGTATTACCAAATATCTAAATATTTATATGAATAGTGGACATGGGCAGCTTTCTTAAGGCTATTTGAAATACAGTTACAGCAGAGGTGCTTATCTATGGGACCACATCGAACATCCTGGGGCACCTGTACCTGTAGAAGAAATGGTGAAAAAAACAAGAGCTGAGAATCCAGCTTAGGGGACAGGGCATAGCATTCTGAATTAACAAAGGAAAACATAGCACACTCCTACCTTTAGGCTAAGAACAAAAAAGTATGGCTGGGTGAGTCAGGACCTCACCCTTGGGCTAGATCTGTGCTATGTTCATCTTGGTTAGCACCATGTTTGTCTTTGAATGTGATGCTGATGGACAGCTCTGAAATGACCTCCAACACAGCCCCTGGAGCAGGCAATCCAGAATTCTAAAAATTAAATAACCACTAAAATTGAGAGCATTATTTTTTTTAGGGCATCTGTAGTCCCTGGAAGGAAAGAATTTTTCCTCAGTCTTGGCAACTAAAGCTAGTGAAGTGATCGACAGTAGAGCTGAGATTGTCTTCTTTAAAATGAAGGAACAGCCTCTATGGGTGCCAGAGAATCTAGCCAATAAAAAGCAGTGCATGATAAGTTGGAGTCTATGGTCACTGGAAGAGGGATTAGACTGGAGTATATGAATCTGTAAATCTCATGCTAACGTAATCTGATAAAGGATGGATTACTTGAACCATGTATATCCCTGATGAAATATGGGAACTCCCATTACCTGTAAATGATAGGTGAAATTACAAAATATACTATGAAAGAAAATATAATTTTGCTAAGCACTATAATAATTTTTAAATCTCCACTGCACCTGTATGCCTAGGAGGTATCAGACACATCATGATTAGGATAGATACATTTTAGAAATCCCACCTTTATGATTGCACTTCATACTTCCTGTTTTATACATGGTTTTAGACACACAAAGTAGATGGAAAAGAGTTGTATCTTCTTACTGAGTCATAATCCAGTGAGAGGTCGGAAAGTAATTTGACTCTCTACATCATGCAACTCACATTTGCTTTGCAGATTAAATAAGATAATGTGTGTGCTGTCACTTCACACACAGGTAGAACAGCATTACCTAATACTAAAACAAATGCTCTATGAATTTTCTTAAATATCTTTGTTAAAGTACTCATCAAGATCCCAAGGTGTGTTTGGTGGTGGTGCATACCTTTAATCCCAGCACTCGAGAAGGAGAGGCCACCCTGGTCTACAGAGTGAGTTCTAGAATAACCAGGGTTACCCAGAGAAACTCTGTCTCAAAAAAACTAAAAAACAAAAACAAAGAACGCAAGGTGCTATTACCTTACAAAACTAATGTTTGCATGTGAGTGCATGTATGTGTGGGTGTGTACATGTCTGTGTGTGAGTTTTATGTAAGTGTAACACACATATTACATTAAATGGAAGCATTAACATAAACAATGAAGCAGCAGTATTATATGAGATTCCTGTATTATCTGGAAGCCTTTTGTACTGTACTTGAAAGAAGCTGAAATAGTGCCTGGAAAATGATGACTGGCTGACTCATTTGCCTTGATTCTTGCTCCTTCTTGTTTGTTTTATCAAGAAAACAGACCTGACAGATTCTTCTAATATATATTGTACTGTACTCAGAGAAAATGACACACTCATATAATGTCAAAGGAAAAAAAAAACAACCTCCCATCTCACAACTGTTTTGCACAATTAGAGATAATTCTGCCTAAGAGGAAGAAGATAAGGGCAAAAGAGAATGTTCAGTGGGTCATCTCTCCATGAAGTATTTAATGCTGAGGCATTTGGGGGTACCCATGCTGTGTTCTAAGCTGTTATCCACTCTCTAGTTTGCTGACTTATTTATTATAAACATTTAAAGCTGAGACCTTCACAAAAGGCCAAAATTAACAGTGAATGCATTCACACAAAGAAAATATATTTGTCTTGGGTTTCTGTACCATGAGATGGACTCAGTAGAATTGTCGGAAAGGATCTTTGTGCCTCTATGAAAGGCATTTGTCCTTGGCACTCATGAACAGGAAGACCCCTGTAGTAGAAGAGTGCACTTACATGACTTTTTTTTTTTTTGGCCCATTTTATTATAATTCCTTAAGTACCATTGTGTACTCAATATCTATGTCTTGAAGAGTTCATGGTCTAACAGGATATAAAAATAACTAAATGTGTATCTTCTATAGGATGCAATGAAATATTTGGAAGAAGGGTGATGTATTTGCCCTGGGCACTAAAAACAGGTTGTAGCTAGTTCCGCAAGGGAGATGAGAGGACTAACAAGAGCAACAAAGTCAATAAGCAAATTCTCCAAGTGTTTTAATATTTGCCAGGCAATTGGCATTGGGCGTGCATTGATGAAGCACAACAGTGTCAAGAACTGAGAAGGGTTTAAGAATTTCCCCTTAATTAGTTCTGAGTTTTCCTGGGCAAAAGAAAGGTCAGCATTTGAACGTAATTGTTCTTATGCCTGTAAATGCTCACAAAGCAAAAACAACGTGACTTGAGTGGATCACCAAACAACTGGATAGGTAGCTTTGGGGAACAGGTTTTCTATTTTTAGGAAGTAATTCAACTAGCAACAGAAGAAAACAGGGGCTTGTGGATTAGAGACAGGCTCAGGTGACTGAACAACAGCATCTGTAAGGCATGACAGTACTGCAGTGACGTGAGAAAGAGATCTATTAGCAAGGGACTCTGAAGGTGAGATTTCCCACCAAGTGAATTTCCTTTGATGCTTGGCCTACTACAATGTGCTCAATGTTGAACTATCCTAAGGACATTTGAATACACTTCAGTTGTCCTAAAGTGTGACAGTGTACTGCTGAGCTAAACAAGAAGCCCTGATGTGCTGAATTTTAGACTTTGGTTTCTTTCAGGACAAAATACCAGGAGGCACAGCTTTCTACCTTTTCATTGTATGTGTGGCATTGAAGAGAAGGGAAATGTTAAATAAGATGATTAAAGATAAAATGTCAATCACCATGAGCTAACTTTTTCATTTTCTTCATTATACGATGAATTTCTAGATGTGTGTGTGTGGCAATAGGGTTTTGAATGTAAAATTTTTCTTCTCATAGCAACTCCCCATCACCATCACTTCAATGTTGGGGATGAAACCTTGAACCTTGAGGATGCTAGACAAATGATTTATCACTGAGCTATAGCCCCAGCCCTTCCATTGTAATTGTAAAAGATCACTCACAACAAGATACTGAAATATGTGGAAGATGTTTAATTTTTTTCTTTTCATTTTTCTTTATTAAGAAATTTTCTACTTACTCACTCTACATACCACCCACAGATTCCCCCCTCCTCCCTCCTCAGACCCTCCAGCCCTCCCTCCCAAGCCACCCCACATGCCCACATCCTCCAAATCAAGGTCTCCCATGGGGAGTCAGGGGAGTCTGACACACTGAGCCTAGGCAGGTTCAAGCCCCTCCCCACTGCACCAAGGCTGTACAAGGCATCACACCACAGGCACCGGGCTCCCCAAAGCCTGCCCATGCACCAGGGACGATCCCGATGCCCATGCCTGGGTGCCTCCCACACAGTTCGAGCCAAACAACCATCTGTGGAAGATGTTTTAAATATTCAGGGTGAAATAGGATATGAATAAATGCACAAAACGGACATGCTCAGACAGTGCCAGGATGTGACCCGGGCTGGCTTTCACACCCTTCACTCAATCTTGACCTTAAGGCTATACAGAACATTTCTAAGGTAGAAGTAGTTCCTGACCTTGGAGGATGTGCTTGGGAGACATTAACTGAGATCAAATTTGCTTCAGCATAAAAGTGTCTTTCTCTTGTTTCTTATGTCTTGCATTTGATTTTCTTTGACTTTTGTAACATACAAGATTCTTGTCTCCTGAGGCTCTGACTCTGAACTGCCTACCCAGTACAACATGAAAAAGTGAAATTCTTCCAATTTCTAAGGACTGTGGATTCTAACAAGTCATTAGTAAAGTAGAGACAGTGGGTTTAAAGATGTAAATGTAAGACAAGATTTCCTCCACAGGAAGGGCAAGTGCAAGGACAGTGGGAAGGTCTTTCCACACTACCAAGGGTATATAAAGAAGAAGCAAAGATTACTGGTGAAGAGAGACTATATTAAAGAATATTTTCTCTCCATGCCTCTCCACAGTAAAGTATTTCTATATAACACAGAGTGAAATCTTCAGGGGGGTGGGCTACAGCTTCTCTTTTGTCTATTGTGAAATTAGACCTACTTAAATTTATTCTCCACCTTTACCACAGAAGTTCCTGAAGGAAAGGAAGATAATGTGTTTGTTTTCAGCTTTAACTGCAACAGGAAGGACCCTGCTCAGCAGGCTGGACACCTAGAAAATTTGTGAACAGATAACTTACTTTCAAATAAGTGGTTTTAGTTTTATGGTTCTACTGAGCAAATAAATAATTTTCCTTTCTTATCCCACCTTAAAGTGCTGTGGGATGTTCTGTATGGCAAATGTGTTGCTAATTAGTCAATAAATAAAACACTGATTGGCCATTGGCTAGGCAGGAAGTGTAGGCGGGACAAGGAGGAGAATAAAGCTGGGAAGTGGAAGGCTGAGTCAGAGAGACACTGCCAGCCGCCACGATGAGAAACAGCATGTGAAGATGCCGGTAAGCCACGAGCCATGTGGCAAGGTATAGATTTATAAAAATGGATTAATTTAAGCTGAAAGAACAGTTAGCAAGAAGCCTGCCATGGCCATACAGTTTGAAACCAATACAAGTCTCTGTGTTTACTTGGTCAGGTCTGACGGCTGTGGGACTGGCAGGTGAGAGAGATTTGCCCTGACTGTGGGCCAGGCAGGAAAACTCTACCTACAAATGGCGTCCAACGTGGTGGCAAGAGTTTCCACCTAAAAACTGAGAAAAAAGATTCTAATACGGAGCTAAAAACAGCTTCCTAATTGTCTCTCTCAAATGAGAAGCAGCTACTGGTTTGAGCTCCTTGTGGGTTTCTGGTGTGCGCGCTCAACCTGCAGTTTGTCGGGAATGAGACCTCTGCAAGTGGCACATTAAGCTGCATGGTGGATTTAGACTTTGCAGGTACAAAACAAAAAAAGAGGTTTCTGGACTACACGCTGCTTGGATAAAAGCATAGACCCACGATAGCTCCCAGAGCTGGTGGTAAACGTAGCCATGTTGGGAAGCTGAGGTGGACGGAGCCAGCAGCCACAGCTGCTGCAGTTTAAAGCAATAGATTCACAATAAGACAGATTCAGATGTAATAGTTTACAATGTGTGTAAAAGATACGTAGGCTTGAAAGAGACAAAAAAGATGATATATAGAGTTATAGAAACAAATACATAGTTTTAAAAAATAAAGTCTTTAAAGAGACAGTAAAGGTAGTGTAAAAAATAAGCCACGTAAAAATGGATATTACACAGAGAATCTGGATTGTGTTGTCTTTGGGACTTTTAACTGCAGAAAAACATTTGATTGTAAAAGCTGTTGAGTTATGTCAAAATGTATACTTTAAAGGTACCTTGACTTCAAAATTTGGATATAAGGATATGTTGCTTTGGAAAAGAGTCTCTTTTGTTTCCACAGAAAGCCAGAGGCTATGGATTTGTTCAAGATTAAGATACATCAGGTTTGACCAGCCAAGACCCCCTGAAAGTCTCCGATGACACCATGGCCCAGATGATCCAACATCCAGAATGGTTTCAAGGCAACTGGCTCAGACGATACAGCCTCACGGACTATTCCATAATCCTAAAATTTTCTTTGTATCCCCATAAGTTACAGTGCCCCCCTCCAGCAGGAAGTAGTAAGAGAAGCTACGCCCAAATTCCCAAATTATATGTAATTGTACTTTGTTAAGGTTAAAACCTTCCTTTTTGAAAAAAAAAAAAAAAGGGGGGGGGGAAGTGCTGTGGGATGTTCTGTATGGCAAATGTGTTGCTAATTAGTCAATAAATAAAACACTGATTGGCCATTGGCTAGGCAGGAAGTGTAGGCGGGACAAGGAGGAGAATAAAGCTGGGAAGTGGAAGGCTGAGTCAGAGAGACACTGCCAGCCGCCACGATGAGAAACAGCATGTGAAGATGCCGGTAAGCCACGAGCCATGTGGCAAGGTATAGATTTATAAAAATGGATTAATTTAAGCTGAAAGAACAGTTAGCAAGAAGCCTGCCATGGCCATACAGTTTGAAACCAATACAAGTCTCTGTGTTTACTTGGTCAGGTCTGACGGCTGTGGGACTGGCAGGTGAGAGAGATTTGCCCTGACTGTGGGCCAGGCAGGAAAACTCTACCTACATATGATCTATTTTGGATACCTTTTACTTTTAATAATTATAAAAAAATAAAAATCACTCATAGATATATTTAAAAGTAGAGAAATTTGTGGCAGAAAAATAGCCACAATTTCTTTTTCTAAAGAATCCACTAGTTCTTTTATAGTTTAGTTCTTTAGTAGTCATAGGGATTTTTATGTAGCTACCATTAACTACAATTATTATCATTGCCTCTAGCTAATGTTTCAAGACAGGACAGACATACTGAATTCACAAAGTCACTGGTACAGCTAAAAGAAAGGGTTTTGGGAATGAATTTCACATTGATCCTGCTCTGGTTCCAAACTTGTTTTATCTAATACACATTGCCTGGAGTATTGCTTGCAAAGGAATCTTGGACAAGACATTTGGCATCTAGAACTTTTTCCTGTGTATTTTCTGTATTTTTATTTCCTCTCCTTAAGAAGACTCTTCCTAAAGTTGGCCATAAAACTGACCTACTGACATGCTTCAAGTTAAGTACAAAAGTCATCTCTTGGGCTTGAGAAATGGATGAATGATTAAGAATTCTTGCTGCTCTCGCAGAGGTCTCCGCTATTGTTCCCAATACTCACATAGCGTGAATTACAGCATTAACTGCCACCAAAGAATATGATGTTCTTTTCTTTTGTTTGTATTTCTGACAATTTTCCCAGGAAAGATGACAAGCAAAGAGTTCCTAGGTGAAGAGGTATGGGCTCTCTTCTGTCCTGAATTTTCCAAACTGCCTTATAAGAACACTGCTCTTGCTCATTTTCCTGCCTGAGGTTTGTGAGAACTCTGATCTTATCACTAGCACTTACATGTTTAAATCTGTTGATTTTCCCATGGACGTTTAGAGGTTATTTTTCTCTCACAAATACTTATCAGGTTTATATGTAAACTTGGTTATCATTTTTCAGATTGTTGGAGGAGAGAAGGCACCAATCAGGGCATTTCTAAGCAGGCAGTTCCTTTGGAGAAATGCTCCCATACCTTTCCTGAAATTAGGCTTCAAAGCAGATGAGACCTTTCCCCTCTTTTCCTGGATTAGAAGACATGAGTTCCATGAACCTTACAGCCACAAGGAAGTGAGACCAAGGCTTGGCCAGGACTCCATCTCTGTATGAACCTCCCATTGAGAATATAGTCAGGTATTAGCACTGAGCAAAGAGCCCAGCTGTGCTGTGTCCTGTCTTCTGATTCATAAGACTGTGAGATACACGATGAATGCTATTTTAAGCATTAGCATTTTAAATGATTTGTTTTGCTACAATAGAAAATAAATCAAGCTGTTCCCTTGAAGGCCTCAGTGGTGGAAAGGTGGATTCCTTCTCTCAGACATGCCCAAATAGTAGTTCCCATCTCAGCCTGCCATCATTATGTATATTGCCTTTCTAATGTACACTATATTCATTCTGAAGAACTGCTATATTTCCTTTACTTCTTTCTTTGTAAATTTTGGAAATATTTATTATCTAACATCTATCTAATCTCTCTATCTATCATCTGTCTCTCTCTCTATCTCTCTCTCTATCTATCTGTACACACACATACATATATAATGTGTTTTTATTAAATCCATCCCCTGTTCCTTGCCTTCCAATTCTTTCCCTATCTCACAATCTCACTCCACTTTTCCCTTCCAGATTGTGCTCTTCTTTTGAATCCATTTTGGGCTGCCTGTATGCCCATGAGTGTAGGACCATTTTCTGGAGGATGGGAAGCATCTCAGGGCCCTCGTTCCTACCCCAGCAGCCATTGATTTCAGATATATCTTCAGATAAGTTTGAGACATCATTAGCCTCTCTTGTAGCTAGAGTTTTCCTGCTTGGCCCATAGTCAGGACAAATCTCTCTCACCTGCCAGTCCCACAGCCGCTCGACCAAGTAAACACAGAGACTTATATTGCTTACAAACTGTATGGCCATGGCAGGCTTCTTGCTAACTGTTCTTACAGCTTAAATTAATCCATTTCTATAAATCTATACCTTGCCATGTAGCTCGTGGTTTACCGGCATCTTCACATGCTGTTTGTCATCGTGGCGGCTGGCAGTGTCTCTGACTCAGCGTTCCACTTCCCAGCTTTATTCTCCTCCTTGTCCCGCCTAAACTTCCTGCCTGGCCACTGGCCAATCAGTGATTTATTTATTGACCAATCAGCAACACACTTGACATACAGACCATCCCACAGCACTCTCTCCTGGTATTTGGACTGTCTTTAATGTTGTACAAGTCTTGTGCATGCAGCAACAGCTTCTGTGAGTTCATGTGTACAACTGTTGTCATGTCTGGCAAATACTGTTTTGTTATAGACATCTACTTCCTCTAGTTCTTACCTTTGCCCCCACTTCCTTGATGATGCTCGAACTTTGGAGGAAATGGTGTGATATGAATGTCTGATTTAGAGCTGAATAATATGCTGTCACTTATTCTTTGCTTATCTACCAATTAATATAGAAGCTATCTATATTAATTATCATATACTGCAGAAAGAAGCATCTCTGATGAGGGTTGAGAGATTCACTGATCTATGGGGATATGGTGAGAACTTAAGGGACAGTTTACTGCTGTGGCTCTCCTCTAGGGTCTATGACCTAGCAAGATGTGGATATTTGGCCCAGTTTATGGTACCACTTAAGAGTTCTGTCATGTGGATCATGCTTTACAATCATTCAGAGAGTGGTTGGTTCCATAATATTCATTCACTATTGCACTTTTAAATCTTAGGATGCCGATAAAAGTATTAAAGGAATTTAGCAATAAGATACCTCCTGTTGACATACTGCTATATATAGTTTGATGCCTTACTCATCCCTCATCCAAGAAGCTTCGTCTTGCAGTATATGAGGATTTAATATAGAAACCTACAACTGGACAATGTGCAGAGAGTGAGAGACCTGGGAGCACCTAGTCCTAAATGGGATGACTTCATAAAAAACCTTCCCCTCAAGACTCAGACAGCTATGTGGTAGAGGATCTAGAAAGATTGTAAGAGCCAGAGGAGATGGATAAGCCCAAGGAAGCAGTCTATCAGATATAACAGAACTGATGCACATATGAACTCAGAGTCTGTGGTAGCACACACAAGACCTGAATAGATTTAAGCCAGATGGAGTCCCAGCCTTGAAAGGGGGATGTGGACATGTGATCCATGCCATAACTAAACAAACTTGATGGCTTTTTGGTGGGCTTTTTTGTTTCTTTCTTTCTGTTTGTTTGTTTTGCTTTGGCATTTTTTGTTTCACTGTTTTTTTTGTTTTTGTTTTTTTGTTTTTTTTATTTTTTTAAGAGCTAGAGAAAATGTGGAGTTGGGTGGGTAGGAAGGTGGTAAGAGGATCTAGGAGGAGTTGGGGGTAGGGAAAGCATGTTTCAGTATATTATATAAGAATTGTAAATAAAAAGAAAATGCAAAAGAAAATTTAAAATAATATTCTTTTTGATTAATATTAGTATGTACTCTTATGAATCTTATATTCCTTATGATTCTATTTTTCTTCTTATTTTAATCACAGTCATTTCACAGCCACACTCAAGTGGATACCACTTCTTCCACTTGAATTGCACACAATGTCTGATCTGTCCTTTGTGCTGTTTGCTCCTGGTCTTTGCCTGGCCTATTCTGTACTTGTCCACTTCTTGCTTATTTCAGCTTGTACTTCCCCATTCATTCCCATTCAGGATCACTTTTGATCCTCCATTGCTGCATCTTCCCCCTTTAACTCAGCATCCAAGTAGCTACTTTAATTTCCCTTAAGAGAAAATTCTTAAAAAGTTCCATGTTAGGCTTTTCAAGTTTCAAATGAAAAAACAAAACAAAAACAAAAACGGGGTTTTGTTCTCTTCCTTTGTGGGGTTCATGTTTGTTTTGCTTGAGTGAACAAATTGATTTGTAACTTTGGAGGGAAATGAAATGTTCATCACTAAATACAGATCACATATAATTGTATTATCCAAGTCAGAGGATTGTGGGGCTAGTTCTTAAAGGCTGTGAATAACCATGAGGGTCCCTCCTGGGAAATGAGCAATGCTTTGTTATGAGCAAGGCTATTGCATGGAAAAATCTTATGTTCTTGGCCAATGGACATCTTCTCTACTATGCTGAAGAATACATGGCTACTAATCAATGAGGACCTTTCTTTAAGCAGATCAAACAGACTCCAACATCTGTGCCATCTCTCCAAAGCTTGGATTCAGACTGTGTTACATGAGACCACAGAGCAAAGATTGTTGAGCATTTCCTGAACCAGGGTGTAGAAATGGTTTGGTGTTCTGCCCACTTATGTGGTAGGAAATACTTTTATTTGTTCTGGTGAAATTGTTTTGTCTAAGACTTCTTTCATTTAAGCTCTTGCATTCTTTTACTTAATACATATTTGGTGAATAATTATGATATCGCAGATAATGTACAGAAGGATATGGGTGGGTACAAAGACAAAATGAAGAGTTTCCTTCACAATGTATAGCCAGAGCCTCCCAGACAGCAAAGAGAGGCTTGCTGTGAAGGTGAAGCTGTTGAGTTGGGTGGGTTCACAACTGTTTTAGACATAAGAACTCAATTAGAATCATGTGTATATAACATAGGAATTCAGTAAGCCTCTCCAGTCATTTTTGTGCATGCCAAAATTTGAGGACATTATTACCTGGTTTCAAGATAACATTGTTCACAAAAAGATACTAAACATTTCTTCCAAGTTTCTTATAATTTAAAAAGAAAAACACATTTTAAAAATAGAAAACATAGGCTCCTCAAAATTGTTTTTATTATCAAAATTAGCATGCAGAGAGTAATTAGAATCCCTCTGCCTTTATAATTCTCTTGTAAGTCTAAACCTTTTAATATGGTCATTCATAATTATACTTCAAATTAATGAAGAACCATTGACCCTGTGGAATCACGTTCTCAAATTGACCTACAGTAATGAGTTCTTACTAAGGATATATTACTCATGTCTGTGGTCATTATTTGGGGCTAATAATATTCTATGTTAGATGATGTTGGAAAATATCTTATATATAATAAATAGTTCTGTTCTTGAAGCACAATGTATTAATGAATAATGTAGAAATAATTGATTTTTCTACTACAACTAAGGATGATATATAAAAACATATATCACACACATTTTTAATATACTGTATAATACTATATATAGTATTCATCTTTTCGATGTGAATTTAATCACATGAAATTAATGCTTTAACTTGGAACTTTTTTACATTATTTGTTAATGCTTTGTGTGATGAGATTCAAGAATTTTTAATATTTAACAGATACTCTGTTTTCATGTGGTAATATATAATTAGAGACAAATGATTTATAACTTAAGTGTTCCATCATATATGTTATCATCACATGAGGAGATGGTTGGTTGTTTACAAGCTTAGTAATTATATTCATTGCTGGAGTGAAGGTGGAAGAACTTGGATTTGAAGATGTTCCAAATGTCAGCATCTGTTCAAATTCTGTTAGATTTCATCCTTAAAATGCTGCTACTTAATAACCCAGGGCATGTAAATATCTCCCATGGACAAAATAATCACTTCTAAAATTGCATGAAATTGTCCAGGTCAGGAAGGTGTTATTTAATGAAGTAATCTGATTATTTCCTTTATGCCTTTTTTGTGTCATGGGTTTTTATTTTTTAAATTCTATTTTTATTTTATTTTATTTGCATATGTTGATCATACAAATAATGGATTTTATTATGATGTTCTCACACACGTATAAGTGTGAGGTAGGACTTTATTCACCCTCGTTACCCTTTGAGAGATAATAAAAATATTCAAAAATTATGATGGCACTGCTGGGTATGATGGAGCACACCTTTAAGCCCAGCACTTGGGTGTGAGGTAGAGACAGAGGTAGGCAAATCTCTGTGAGTTCCAGGCCAGTCAGGACTCCACAGTGAGACCCTGTCACAAAAGATTTATGATGCATATAAAAACAACTATATCTATTGATAATTAAGTCTGCTATTACTGTGAAAGTTCTATTTTTACACCCTTATTCTTGTTTAAAACTCACCCTGTTTAGTACCTAAATTTTAATTCTTTTGCTATCTCTTTTTAACATCTTATTTAAGATATGAATTTAAATTACTCTGATCTTGACCTAAGTGCTGAGTAAATTTACTGAGAGATGGAAGAAGGAGGTATGGTATATACACTCCCTTACCTGTCTCAGAAGACATCCATTCTTTCCATCTATCTTTGTTCCTAGGCCCACAGGTTAGGAAAATTTGGCCTGTGCTAACAAGCAAATTAATACTGGCCACCAGAGGGCTCTCATAACCCTTCCATCTAAGTATCAAACTACAGGTACAGCTATTAGAAAGTTCTCCATTGAATGGGAATTATTGTAATTTATGGTATAGATCTAATTGTGGGAAATTTTTCTAAAACCACACTGTCCTTATGCAAAAACACTTTTAGATAACAAGCTTAAGAAACTACACTATTTTATTAAAATAAAGCAATTAAATTGTGTGGCTGATTTTATCTTGTTTCTGTGAGCTATTGTAGCTACTATACTTAATTGCTTATTGCCATATTTTAATTATTGATGTAAGTAAAAGTTAATCTGCATCCATATTCTATAACTTATAAACAAATGATGTGAAGTAGAACTGATTGTGGTTAGAGGAATGTAGTTGCATTTATTTTTCAGTCACAAGTGTGGAGGAAATTCTTCATTATAATGCTAGGTGTTTCTGCAATCCCCAGCCTACTCTGGGGGAGAGGAGGTATGGCATACAGCTTCATAGAACAAGACTATAAACTTTTCTTGTGTGGGCATATTGATCATAAGAGGAGTGATGCCACAAATTAAGATCTACGCTAGAGATCAACAGCAACTTTGCTTTTGTGGTTCTTCTCACTAGTTCTTGATGAGTTAATACAGTCCCAGTTACAAGAAAAACTCTAGAAACAGCAAGGGCACCTGCCATTTGTTTTTTTTAATGGATGGAATTTTGTCTGACCTTGACAACCCAGATATCTTCTGTAGTGTTTTATACATGGTGCAATTCTGCCATGATGAAGAAAGTAGGCATCACAACAAAGAGAAATGTACATTTCTCAGACCACATTTTGAAAAGAAGATTCTTTAGGAACATTTAAAATCCAGTGAAGTTCCTCAAAGGAGCATCAGATTGATCTCTGAGATGAGCTTTAAGCTGTATTCATTTGTTACTGCAATTGAAGATGTTATTTAGCTGTTCTACCTTTTCAAATTATCATTCTTCTAAAATACATTATTATTTCTGCACTTAAATGTGTATCAAGGAGAGTAGCAATATGGAGGACTCTATTAACTCAATTATACACCCACACCTAGATGTTGCCTTCTTGACTATAAGACTGAGACATTGTAGTTTAGGAGAAAATAAAACACCCTGTTCTCCCTTTTATCTGTTATGCTTTCCTGGTCTGAAAATTACGATTGTGCTTTTCTTTCGACAAAGACAATAGAGTTAGAGTATATTACCATGCATCTTGTATTCATCTAAATCATTTTAAAGCAATATTTTAATTCATTTTAAACTGGGTTTTTCAAGTGGTGTTTCTCCTGAAGGCTTTCTCTGTTTAAAATTCTCTTTTTGCCCAACTTTCACTTTCACAGACAATAGCAATTAAGACATACTCCAGTCCTTCATTTCACATTGCCATACTTGATGTAAACATGAATATAAAATCATACTGTTAAGTTGGTTTTTGTACTCAAATTGTTTGTTTATCCATAGTCACATGGGAAAAAGCATGTGATTCTCTGGGATTTTGATTTAAAAATGTTCACCAAGAAATGAATTCCATTTCTGCTCAAAGGAAACACAAAGCATTTCAATTATCAACTAAGTACTTTTAAAGATGATGCCTAATGTTTAGTTCAAAACATGTACAGTGGCATAAATGACTAAAAAAACAACAATTTTAGTAGTGCTCAGATTATATACCATATCACAAGTTGTGTTTTATTTTATGCTTCATGTAGAAGTCTTCAAAATCTGTGGATAGACTTATAGCTTAACAGTTAAGAGTGCATACTGTTCTTGCAGAGGATACAAGCTGGATTCCCAGAGTCTACATGCCCACACACAACCCTTTGTAACTCCAACTCCAGGGGAACCCTCTGGTCTCTATGCATATATACACAGAGACATATACACATACTCACAATTTAAAAATAAAAGTAAATTAAAAAGAAGTCTTCAAAAGAAAAATTTCTGGAGTGGATAAATATCATTCAGGGAAATATTTTCTGATTTTCACACTATTTTAAAACTTATATTACTTAGGACCAACACTCTAAAATGTTTAAATTGATATTTATAAACAATTTCATGCAAAGTGACATAAGACTCAAAGGTTTCTGGTTCAACTCTGGACCTACATATGGCATGGATAATGTATGAAAGTCTCTTTGTGTATAAGATATTATGTGTTCATTCAGTTATTATTAGCTATTATCAGTAGTTATTAGTTATATGTTCCAATGTCTGAAAGATTTTCCCTAATATCACAAATTCCAAGAAGTTATAGGGTCTAGTATTTTGGATTCAGGCAGAGATTGGAGACAACTCTGTCTCAGGTCTCTACGTTTTAAGTCAGCCAATCTGCTAAACAACACATGGATTCCATGGTGGGGCACTGCTCCTCTGTCTCCATACAGCTCTGCCCTTCTACTGACCTGACCTTGAAGAATCTTTTTGCTAAATATTTTCTTGTCTCTCATTGTCTCCACTCTTGGAAAACATATGGATACATGTTTGCTGTTCTGAGATACCTAGTGTGACCCCAGTATTGATAAACAGATCTGGTCCTTTGATAGAGGCTAGAAATCAGCAAAATTGGTGCTTGCTCTTCTTTGTTAGAAACTTTTCACATTCCCTTTAAATTTGTAAAGAACCATGGAGTAATGTCTTTGGTCTTGAATCAACTTTTCTTCAGCATGAAGTGGCTTGATTACACATTTATCACTAAAAAGTATATTAATCTAATTGTTCAGCTCCCAATTGTTTTTCTGGGTAGATGTAATTTGTCTCTGTCTTCTCCAGGTTCTTTTGTCATCTGTCTAAGCAGTATGAATCACACAAAATTGTACCCACTGATGCCACCTCCAATGTGTCACTTTAATCCTGTTACTGCTATCGTTCTTGCCATTCTGAACCTTTCCTTAATTATTGGTTTGGATTAATTACTTCATTTTAGTGAACATGTGAAGCCAATTCAAGGGAAGAAAAAGTTTGCTGATTAGTACCAATACTCAATGTATCTTTTCAGTTTGTTTAACTTAAGGATTCTCAGGCTTTGTATAACTTTGCCTTACTTTACAAAGTCCAAGTCAAATAACAGCATTTATGGTGCTATTTGCATAGTTATTATATGTTATGTAACATACTAGGTGCAAGTATTGCCTACTATCTTTTGGCTTTTAAAATTTGTTTTGTTTTTCCAGTACTGTGGATTGAACCTAGAACTTTATACATGTTAGACAAGCATTTTGACACCAAGCTATATCCCCAGTCTTAACACTGGCTTTTGTAAACCAGTAAACTTACAGGGGTTTTGCTATTTCATTTCCATTTTACAAATGGGAGAAGCTGCTCAAATAACTTGCCCCAATTTATTTAGCTTGTAATCTGCAGTTAAGACTTGCATGAAATGCTTGATCACTATAACAAGCCTTGTGAGTTGAAAGCAGTTATTAGTTCTCAGTGGTTGAAACTGGTGATTGTGAATATACACATACTCTCTCTCTCTCTCTCTCTCTCTCTCTCACACACACACACACACACACACACACACACACACACACATGCACACATGCTCACATGAGGTACAATATCCCATTGCCTAATGGGCATTAAACTGATGAAATAAAATGAGTGTTATGCACTCAAAATAAGTGTTTGGATTCATAATAGAAAAGTAGAAGAAACTTGAAAACATTTTGGAAGCAAATAACTTGAGAGGGATATGAAAAGAAGTTGCCAGGTCTCTATACAAAGGTTTTGATACCTTAGAGACAGGGCACTGTGCTAATCTGATCATATTCTAACCTAGGACTGCTTGCTAGAACTCTGAGTGATGGGAATATTCTTAATTGTAATGTATAGGATGGAAGCTTTGGGAGCACTCAGAATGAAGACACAGCAAATAAGTAATTGAAGTTTTAATTTTTATTATATCAATTAATTTAAACTCAACTAGCAAAACATGAAGAATTGTTGTTTTATTATACAGTATAGACTGACCTCTCTTTCTCTCTGAATTAAAAAAATACAAATTTTGGAATTAGACACATGAAAGTTCAATTCTTTTTTTTTTTTTTTTTTTTTTTTTTGGTTTTTCGAGACAGGGTTTCTCTGTGTAGCTTTGCGCCTTTCCTGGAACTCACTTGGTAGCCCAGGCTGGCCTCGAACTCACAGAGATCCGCCTGGCTCTGCCTCCCGAGTGCTGGGATTAAAGGCGTGCGCCACCACCCGCCCGGCCTCAATTCTTGATAATATCAATCTGGAAACACGTTGAGTTTTCTCTTTCTAAATGCAAGGAGTACATGATATCAGCTCCTTTATTTGGTTGCTTATTTTAGGATTGATGGGACATGTGTGAGTAGGTACTTTTGGATATTTTTAGGACTAATGAGACAATCTATGAAAAGCATCTAGCAGAGTACCTGCTTTAAGTGATGATCTGTTGATGAGGATAATGGTTATGATGATGGTGAACTGATTTAGCAAATGGGATGCAAGGGAGACTTCATTTTCACATCAATGTTGCATGTGCCCTATCTCTGTTTACTCACTGCTGTAGTAACACTTCACAGGCTGTTACTAAAGTCACAAGTGTAGACCATAGTCTATGAACACAAGCAATGGCTTGAGCATTTGTGTGTGCATATGATTATTGTGGACAGAACTTAAGTATTAAGCTTATATCAAAACCCAGTGAAAAAAGGATTTGCTCAAGACTGCCCAGAATTTACACACCAAATCTAACTTTCGTTTTATGTCTACTTCTTTTTCTGCATAAATTCTACATTAATAATATGAAAAACCTAAATACAATAATTTAAGTACTTTGTGGTAGAACTTTGTGGTAGAACCATTATAACATTTTCTTATTAAATAAGCCAATAATATGTTGGATTCATATATGTTTGACTAATATAAGTATTCCAGAAGCTATTATTGCTTTCTTTTTTTTACACTCCTGTGAGAAGCATTTCTAACAGAGCAGCATTTTTTTTCTGTGTGTGTAATTGTGCAGTTGGAAGAGTTCAGACCAAGTCCTTGAATTTGGTGCAATAGTAGTGAGTTATAGAAAAACCCAGTGTTCACATAGATAAAAATGGAAGAAATAATCTTTCATTAAATGAAGGAATAATAATGCATGATAGAATGAAATATTATATAGTATATTTATAAATTTCAAGTAGACTCTAAAATACAGAACTTGATCCAATAAGGGTAGTCTCTGGCAGGTTGGAGATATCATTGCAAAGCTGTTCCTCATTTATCTACTCTTTAATTCTTCCATTCATTCATTCCAAGGCACTATTCTAGGAAAAGAGGTAGTAGCAAATCAACTGTTAAAATCCTTTCCTCATCTGGAAAGCTTTCATTACAATGTGGCAAGCAGTCAATAAATTAAAAAGAAGCCAAAAGTAATGTATGTTTTAGATGGTTACAAACAAAACAGAAAAGTTACATTGCAAGGAGAATAGGGACTGCTGTCATGGGAGTTACACTGTAAGCAAGGTGGGCAGAAGATGCCTGCAGACTTGCAGATGCTAAGGACCTTGCTTCTGTCATAGAAAAAAACAAAACAAAGAGTGCTGGTACTGGGCTGGAGGGAGAAGGAGAGAGCAGATGAAGTCAAGTTAGCAGTGTGCAGGGTTATGAAGGTAACAGAGTCTCACAGAAGTCTATCAGAAGACTTCACATCTCTGCGGATAGTATTCAGAAGTCTTCTTTTTGTCACCCCACAGGGACAAGTAGGAGCTTCTTTCCCAGACTTTATTTATCTGTGATGAGCTTTCAAATACAATCCCCCAAATCAGATGCTGTGTTCATGGCAGTTGCCCTCCCACACTTGTTACTTTTTCTTCTAAAATATGTGACTTAAAATCATTTCTCTTGGCTCTGGGGCTTGAGGTGAAGACTACAGTGTTGTCTGAGTTGGTTTCTGGTGAGGCTTCTCTCATTGTCTTGCAGATGGTACTTTTTCTCTGCATCCTCACCTGCTCACTTCTGTATGATGTGAAGAGAAAAAGAACTCTGATGTCTTCCTTCTCTTTTAAGGACACCAGTTCTTTCAGATCAGAATCTGACTTGTGACCTCATTTAATCTTACTTTCCATAAGAAAGCCTGTCTTCAGAGACAGCCATACTGAGGGGTGGTCTTCCACAAATAGATAGTAGGGATACTCAGTGCAGTCCATGGCAACCAAATTTGTAGCATGAAAACATCTGTATTATGCTGATAAAGACCTCACAGACTAGTTATTTTCCAGGGAGGAAACAGCATAAGAGGAAGAGGAAGAGGAAGAGGCAGTGGGGGAGGGTAGCATAAAAGCGAAGAGGAAGAGTATTTGTACTGTTTAGTCTGATTTGCTTCCATCATCCTCACTCTGGAGATTATGATTTCTGTACTCCCAACAGGAATTATGGAAGAGTGAATTTAGCTGCAAGGAGCAACTGGATCCTTTTGTGAAGACATGCATTTCATCATGATTTAAGAAAACTAAACAGAGGCAACTGCTTTGTGAGGAGCAGGAAGATTTGTAGCAGAGGGACCAATCATCTGGGTTTTAGAGAATTCTGCAAATGATGATTCTCTCCAGTGGGACATAAATAGAGTTGTATTAAATGAGCAATAGTTCCTCTTGAACATCTGTTATTTGCCAGTGTTTGCTGTGCCTTATCTATGTAGTTGTATAGTTGTGAAAGTCAGGAGCAAATAAGGGTTCTTGCACTCATGATGTTGGTATTAGACAAAAATTATGTAAAGTCAGATTGGAGAAGCCATAACTACAGACACAGAAAGATTTATCTGTTATTGATGCAGGGTAAGTGGAAAAGAGGAGCAACAAAGAATAGTGGCATCTAGAGTGAGGGAAAGGTGAAATATTAAAAGGAGAGGAGTCTTGTTTATGTAGTTACAGATGAAATTGTGGGGTGACCTTCATCTCTTTGTGCATTTTCTTCCTTTTCCTTCATTAGTTTTATCTCAGGTCATCCAGGGATGTTTTCCCTTTTGTGCAAGCTAAAAATGTGCACTCAATGGAAATGATACTGTTCTCTGCATACTCACTCTAGCTCCCTTGCTTAGAACACACCTGTCCTATGAAACAAAACTCATGGCCTATCCTGGCTCCCCTTTCCTTGAAATAAATAGGTGGTGCTGTATCTAAGATTTCTTGGTGAAATGATTTTACAGCTGAAGAGTTTTCAGCCATCTGTCAGTTCTCTTAAGTTACCTATTTCTAAGTGAGAAAGCCAGGCATGGATGACAAAGTAGCATTTTCATTATTCCTAAGACTTCCTCTTCTCCTTGGCTCAACAGCCAAATCCTCTTATAAAGAACTCAGCTTGGTGTTGGCTCAGATGATGTCCTGAAGTGTAGCTTACCACCCACAGTATTGGAAGCTGAAAATGTTTTTGCTAAGTGAATGTCACATTAATGAGCTTTTAGTCTCTAGGTGACATATTGTGACTAAAATACTATGTACCTTTAGTGACAGTGAGTCTTCTACTCTGGAGTCATGCTAATCCAACACTGCTTGTTTTTCATGTTAGAAAATCACTGGCTTCCTATTAATGCAGTTGACCTCTAAAATGTCAAACTAAGACTGCTTATTCACTAGTGGATTATGTGTTCGTCACATTTAAGATTGCTTAATTTATTCTCTTAACAATACTTGGAACTTAAAACAGAGCATCAGACAATTTCTAGAAGGTTTGTAACTGTCAGAAGAAAATAACATCATGTGTTCACGCATTGCTTCATTATAGCAATCCCCAATTTTGTTGCAGAATCACTGTGTCACTTCCAGTGATTCAGGACCAGCTGGTAGGAAGGACAGGCTGCCCTTAGCAACTGTTGTGTGGACCACAATGGTTCTTCTATCAGATTCACTGGCTGCTCCTCAGACCAAGTCTGTTGTGGCAGGGCAGAGCATGATGGCTGTGAGGGCTATGGAGGATAGCCAAATGAGCTGTTATTCCCTGGTCTAGTGTGGGCGAAAGAGAGAAGGTGACAGAACCATTTTCACTGCTGCTAAGTGTGATTAATATATGCCTTGCTAATACGATTAAGGGGGAAAACAGTTTTCATCTTAAAACCAGCTCTCTTCTGCACTGCGAGTTAAATGACCTGTCCTACATGTGCTTTAAAGATGGGAACAACTGTGTTCTGCCTCTAATGAAAATACTTCCTAAGGCTAGCCTTCAAAGTATAATTAATGTCATTGATATGTCTCAGTTTATATGCAATTAGCTCACATTGCCCTATTAAGAATTATTTTATAAAGGAAATAATTTACTCCTTTTGTGTGTATGTGTGTGTTCATTTTATGAACACGTGTGTTTATGAACATATGTGCATGTGTGAGGACCAGAGACTGACTCCTGGTGTCTTCTTTAATTGCTGTCCACCTTCTGTTTTTGAGACAGGGTTTTCCCTGAATCTGGAACTTATATATTTGGCTAGACCAGCTGACCAGTGAGTTTCAGGGTCTATCAGTCTCTGCTCCCTCAGCACTGGATTACCAATGTATAGATGTGTTACATTGCCTGGCTCTCAGGTCAGGGCTGGGGTTCCAATATCATAATTCATGTTTGTATAGCAGGTACTTGATCAACTGAGCCATCTCCTTACCACCATTTCAGTTCTTTTTATTGATGAGAGATAGATTACATAACTCAATGCAGCCTCTTTTACTTAGGGGGCGAGTGGGAGACAGGTTTTCTTTGTGGAGGCCTGGCTGTCATGGAACTTGCTCTGTAGACCAGGCTGGTTTTGAACTCATAGAGATCCACCTGTCTCTGCCTCCCAAGTGCTGGGATTAAAGGTGTGAGTCACCACTGCCCAGCATTCACCCTTATTTTTTAAGCAAAAATTGTTATTAAAGTATCTGAAACATGATTCCAAGGCTAGATACTTAGAATAGACTCTGTCAAACTTTCAGAAAAAATATTATTAAACAGATTGATTTTTTAATAGCTACTACAACTCATATAAATATACTTTGTTGTAAGATGAATCTTAAATAGTCTTATTAATAAAAAACCAGAAGCCAGATATTGGGGTAAAAACTGAGAGATCAGAGAAGTAGAAAGAATCCAGCCACATTCTTACCACTAGGAAATCCTCATCCAAAGAAAGAGCTACTTCCTGTATACTATAGCCTTTCTCTGCCCTGCCATCTTACTTCCTCTCTCCGCCCAGCTATATCACATCCTCTTTCTGCCCAGCTCTCTCACTTCCTGTCTGTCTGTACAGATCTCCACACCTCTATGGTTAACTAGTGCTGAGAATTAAAGGCATGTGCCACCATACCTGACTCTGCTCCCAGTGTGGCCTTGAACTCACAGAGATCCTGATGAATCTCTGCCTCCTGAATGCAAGGATTAAAGGTGTGTGCTACCACTGCCTGGCCTCTATGTTTAATATAATGGCTGGCTTTTTCCTCCAATCTCCATTCAAGCTTTATTCATTAGAGTACAAATGAAGTATCACTGCACTTTGTATCATTCTTTGTTTAATATTTATTTTCTGTACTAGAATATATGGGATATAGAGACAGTTACCATGGGTACATGAGTCATCACTTTAATAATATGCAATACATCATCTGACACAAGGTTTGTTTAATTCATTGTAAGTTTAAAAAATGAAGTTCAGAAATGTTTTTGCTTAATAGCTATGTCAATAAATTTTAGCCGATTCAAAATATATCTTAACACATATCTTTGGAATTAGGTACCCATGTTTGCAGATGATAATTGCATATTATTGTTTCTATAATGAGAACTCCACAGATCATAAGCAGCAAGCTGACTGTGGGTTTGGTGAATAGTGTTTCTGTTGGTGGTCTTTTCAGCCCTTAGGACTTAAGATAATAATGAGAAAAAGGAAAGCAGTTGTACAAATAAAATTCTTGTCTGAACATGAACTTATAATGTGAATGTAGCACATGAAAAATAAATTTAAACCTTATCTTTGCAAAAGGTTATGTTTTCTAGATCTCTGTTTTGGTTTAGTAAAAGGACTAACTAAAATTGTGTGTCCAAATAATAGCATTTCACAAGCATTATGTACTTTTATTACATGGTTATTTAAATGCATATTATGTAATTGACCTAGGATTATTTGGAATAAAAAAAGAAACTCCAATTGAATGCAAAATAATTACTACATAATTGGGTATCATTTCCTACTGGCCAGGTGTCAAAATCAACATCCAGCTGATCTTAGGCCACCACCATCACATCTTGGATTTGTTAGAGACGTGTTTTCTCATAGACACATTTCTAGTTATAAGACTGCATCTTCTGGAAGCTGACTAGGATATTAATTTTAGTGCTAAAATTTTTGTAGTCCAACATTAAACTCTCAATGTAGCAATGCAGGAGTAGTGATTTCTTATCACTGATCTAGCTGATTCTGACATGGCTCTGACACACATCTACCGTTCTGAAGAGATGCTGGATTTCACCTTTCACCCATAGAGAAGCCAGCCCCATCTCTGCTGGTGTCCATTACCGTTATCAGGCTGATTCTAAAAAGGTTGCTAAGATTTTCTTCCTTTCTCAAAGGAAATAAAAAGGTTCAAGTGATATTTCCTTGTCAACTCTGGAGTTTGAGACTCTGTTCCCATATAAAGCAGACTTAAAATTATTTCATGATTTCTTAAATTTTCTGTGAAGGCTTTGGTATTTTCCTCAAAAATTTGAGAAACATACATCTTAATGTCTGATTTCTTCCTTTTATTTATTGGTAAATAAATGTTAAATGCATTATGACCTTTGATTTGAAATAAAAAAGAAACAGAAGCCCCAAGTCTTATTCATATTACTGACCCTCAAACTGAAGGAGTACCATGTTAACATTTGGCATTGTGGAAGCATTTAGGAAGGGATTGGATAATTGGCAGTACTCACTTCAATGTTCTCACCTCAAAGCTGATCTTCAATAACAGAGGAGAGGATGTTGCTTATTTGATAGAGTGTTTACTTAGTATGGATGAGGTCACCGTTGAATCCCCAACAACACATAAATCAAGTTTTGTGGCTTATTTTCTAGGTTTAAAGAGTAAGAAACTAAAACATCAGGAGAGAAACAGTCAGAGATAGGAGACTATTCAGGATCCATTGTGTCAGGGAGAGCACTTTATTTATTTATTTACTTATTTTTTATTTATTTAAGAAAAATAGACAACTGATAGACAAGATCCTACTTGGAACTTTGCAATCATACAAAAGTGTAGTACTTGCTTCTACGTGTAACACAGATGCCACCATAAATGTTGCAAAGATCTGGTGCTTAGAGTAGTGGGTAAAAGAGATGGAATCATTGCTGAACTACATATAGACAGGGGGAAAGAAGCAGGTATAAGACATTCTTTCAAGAAGCTCTGTTTAGTAAGAAAGACATGAGAAATATTTACATCTGTCTCAGACTTGAGAGACTTTTGTTTTTATCTTGGATTATCTTAGAAAGATAATAATCAGGAGTGCTTTTAGGTTATTAGAAAACATCAAAAGATAGGATAGTTTGGGATTAGCAATCCATGAGGAGACAGGGTGGAAGCAGAAGGCTTCATCAACAGTAAGCAGGAAACTTCCCACTTCCCATGAGCGTTGAAATGTGCAGGGAAGGGTTGGTGCAGAGGATGAACATTATAACTCACAGGATCATTAAGATGGGATCTTAGATCTTTTGACTTCTGTCCTTTGGAAAAATAATGCAGTCTCTTATGAATGAAAGAGATATAGATTAGGAAGAACATTTGAGAAGCTGGGAAAGATCATAAAGGTGATCGAAGACATCAGATTTCAAGAAGAAAATTAAAAGCTTGTTAAGTAGTGTTGAAGAGCCAGAGACTATGAGCGTAGAGTCCAATAAGTCTGCATTTAGACTTCCCCAAAAGTAATTATTGTCCAAATAGATACACTGGATTGTGATATTTATTGTGAGCTTAATATAGAGGTGTAACAAATGTCCTGGTGGGTTTTTTCAGTGAGGGTAGATGGGCACTGTTGAAGATATTATTACCATCATGATTATTGTCCTGATCTGGTAACTTTGCTTGTACTATTCCTTTTGCCTTTACAGTTTCCTCACTAGATATATCATTGCTTTTGCTTCACTTGGGATTGTTTTCCTCAATTGGCCATAGTAGATGATCATATAATAAAGGAGATTCTTTAACTCATGGTGGTCAGGAAGCAGAGATAGAAGAAATGGCCAGGGACTAGATGTAGACTTCCAAGGCTTTCCTTCAGTTACCCAACCTCTCCAGCTATACCCCACTTTCTGGTATTTTTAGAATCTCCCCAAATACCTAGCACCAAACACTCAATGCATGAGCCTGTAGAGGACATATCATGCCATATTTAAAGCAAGTGCTAATGATTAAAGATAAATTCCAAGTGTGTTTGAGAAACTTCAGTACATATTGTTTTTTAACCTGTGGAGTGATTCCCATGTAACACAGCAGAAGAGTTGAGAAGTATGCCTTGCTATACCACACATTTTATGGTGAGGCTCCATCAACTCTCACAATTTGGTGAGGCCCTACCATCAAGAGAATGCTTAGAGTTAGTATCATAGTGTAGTCAGAAAACAAAATGACACCTGGCAAAGACATCTTCATTTGGGAGCTTTAGCTTAAATGTTTAGCTTCTGTCTAAACATCTTGGAATCCCTAAGAGTCAAGACTGGTGAAAAATTTCTAGTCTTCATTTGACCTGCTGACATTTAGACTGATTTGGAGCATGAGTCTGTGTAAATTTTCTTGAAATTTTATCCAGAGCCAGACATTTTCCTGACCACTTAAAAATAAAAAAAAAAGCTGTATACAGACACATGTATGTGTGTGTTCATGTTTGTATGGGTATACATGCACATGAATGCACATACATGTCATATAGAGAACAAAAGGTGGTTTGAGTATCAAGTTAAGGAATGTCATCCATAAACACATTCATAAAGACAGAATTATTGTCCTATAAGTCACCAATTAGGCTAGACTGTGTGGCCAGCAAACTACAGGAATCTTCCCACCTTGGCCTTCCCATTATTACGAACACGACTGGCATTTTCACATTGGTTCTGGGAATTGAAATCAGATCCTAATTATCATGAGGCAAGCACTTTACTAACTCAGTCATCTCCTCTGCCAACACCTAATATTTTTTCCCAGAACTATAAATGTGTAAAGACTAGTTGTCATTGGTGCTATAAACAGGGACAGTAGTATGTCTTTAAGCTTCTCAGAGATGATTTAATTCCTCAGAACTTTCATAGAGCCTTACAAAAACATTTTTTTCCATGTGATTTCTTGATTCAAATGCCTTCTTCATAATCAACCTACTAAAAGTTCCAGGTGAATATTTTCAGTCGGTTTGGGAATTATAAGCCAGACATTGACAGCTCACTTAGGGTTTCAAAAGATTTTTCTTATGGTTAAATCTGCACTTTAGCATTTTGTATTTGATTTTTCACTTGTCCCATTATATATACATGGGGATGTTGGTGGTTCTTGATCTAAAAGGATTGTCTGGCAAATAATCAGAAGACTGGACTGTATTTGTTTCTTCAAAAACATTATCAGCTGCATATCCTCACCAAAGTCACGCTTACTATCAGAAAAAGAATTCTTTTTCAAATTCTAGAGGCATTAAGGTTCCAGAAGAGGACAAAAAGGAGACGACATCTAGATTTTTTAGGATAAATAATCTAGGAAAGAGTATTTAACATCACATCCAAACAGATAGAAAATCTAAGATAACTAACTAGACAGCCATGTACTTTCTTGAAATTTATGTCAGAAAGAAGTAAAATTGAGAGAGGCTGCTAATACTGAGATGTGTGCCAGAAGAGATGTCATGAATGTTACAATTCAATCCAAACTATGCAACTTGAGAGAATTCAATTTGTCTCTCTAGTCTAAATGTTGCTTTGTCTTTTACAACACACAAGGTTGTAGTTAACAATTAGTTGTGATAGTGAATGCCATGGCCTTAATAGGCACTAACTGAACATTAATATCTTCCTTTCTTAATGTCATTGCTTTAAACCCTTATTTGCTTTACATAAACTTTTCAATAAATTGATACAAATCCTATTCTAGTATGGATGTCCCATTGACTAATATCTTGAACTTAGTTGATGAATTCTAGTTGGATTATTTTATCATAATCTCCTGTTAATGCAGTAACTGTTCCACAGAAAATATAGAGGACAAATGATATTTGTACACATTTAAGAACCCAAAAATGACATTTGACTATTTAATTTTAATCACTCATATTTACTACACTGTACTTTTAAAATTAAGTATGTTTTACCTGGTACAAAAAACATTGAAAATTTATATAATATATGTTATTAATACATAGATATTCTTTGTTTATCTTCATTTAAATGAGGATGCTTCTGTGCACCATGACAATTTTATTTTAAAATAATTTGTGTGGTAGAAAACTAATGAGAATAAACTATAATACATTTATTTGAAAATATCATAACAATACCTATTCCTTTGAATGCCAACCTGAAAAAATGATTAAGAATATGATTTCTAAAAGGACATATGGTAGTGGTTTCTTACTACTTTGTTAGTATATCTTTGTACCAGCACCATTGAGCTGGTACATATAGAAAAACATAATAACTTATTTTGTAAACCTACCTTGACACTTATTGTTTATCTCAGTTTAATAAGTAGAAGGATTTAGAAGTAACAATGTAAGACAAGGATGATTTCCTTCATTCTGTGATGAGACTGCTGAGGTATATGAAATTCATAATATTCTTGTCAAATTGTGCATGGTCCAACCTGAAACATGAAAATGAAATCACTTTGGACTACCCCAAGACACATATTGGCCATCAGACATGAACATTTTGGTCCATTCTGACATTTGTATGGAAGATCAAGAACTGAAATGAACTTTGGCCAGAGATTTCAGACAATATTTATAACATGATGTATGTCTCCAGTGAAAGAAATACATGAAATTAAAATAGTTTTTACATAAAATTTAGTCTTTAGAGAAACAACATTTCAAATTAAAGCTCTGGACCCAGTTGTTAAGCCTGGTGATACACAGCAGTCTGGGATGCTTCTGTTCTGTGTAGTTGGCAAGAGTTAAGTTGATAGGTATGCCAGTTGAATGACATGTTCTCCATAGGCTCAGGCATTTGAGCATTCAACCTCCAGTTGGTGGCTGTTTCCAGAAGTTGCAGGCCTTGCTGGAGGAAGTAAGTCACTGGGGGCAGGTTTTGAGAGTATGCAGCCGTGCCTTACTTCTGGTTCACTCTCTCTCTGTGTAATCCATGTTTGTGATTGAGATGTAGTTATTAGCTTTTTGATCCTGCAACCATGCCTCCCCATCATGATGGACTCTATTCCTCTTTAACGATAAGCCAAAATAAACTTGCCCATAAGTCATTTTGTCTAGGTGTTTTTCATGACAACAGAAAAATAACTAATACAACAGGAAAATATAAACTCTGTGGACCAGAGATTTATTTTCCTTAGCCTACAGAACAGTCTAAAATCACTAAATTTTCTACAACCAAGGTTGATTTAGTAATCCTAATTAAGATAAATTATTAATTTTTAAACATACATATTTTTCACATAAAGTAGAAACTGCCCTCTTCTTTCCTAGAGAATGAAAGTTTTCATGTATATCCCCATGAAATTACTGTAATCAATTCTCAGTCATGTTCACCTTAACCTCCAAAGACTGCTTATTTCTCCATTTGAGGGCAAAACCAATGAGTTATTTGCATGAAGAGTGATTGGATTTTAGTCCTAATCATTTATAATTTGTAAGGTGCAGCTTAATCAACTAGTCAGATAATTATTCAATACTTTGAAGAGAATTTATTAATCCTGTGTCAAATTTTGGTTACTGCTGTGGGATGGTCTGTATGGCAAATGTGTTGCTCTGATTGGTCAATAAATAAAACACTGATTGGCCATTGGCTAGGCAGGAAGTATAGGCAGGACAAAGAGGAGAATAAAGCTGGGAAGTGGAAGGCTGAGTCAGAGAGACACTGCCAGCCACCACAATGAGAAACAGCATGTGAAGATGCCGATAAGCCACGAGCCACATGGCAATGTATAGATTTATGGAAATGGATTAATTTAAGCTGTAAGAACAGTTAGCAAGAAGCCTGCCACGGCTATACAGTTTGTAACCAATATAAGTCTCTGTGTTTACTTGGTCGGGTCTGAGCTGCTGTGGGACTGGCAGGTGAGAGAGATTTGTCCTGACTGTGGGCCAGGCAGGAAAACTCTAGCTACAGGTTACATAGATATATACTGTATTTGAGTCAAGCTTTAAAATTTCACATGAATTAAACCTTATTATTAATGTCTATGCAAACCCTACACTGCAATTTTCCCAGTACTAAGATGAATAAGAGTTATTTGCAAAAGTCATTTGTAGGATAATTATAATTTAAAGTATGTAAAACAGATTTTTGACCTAGACTTGAATCTTTCAGTTTATATTGCTGTAACTAAGTATTGCAAAAGTATGATTTGTTGATAAAAAAATGGATTTTGATTCTACTTTGACCACTTGCCATCAGCGTAGCCATAGGCAAGCAATTTTAAATTGCTTTCTTATTCCTATATTTGTCAAATGTATTTCTTCTTCTTGTCAATTACCATATTCCAAAATACAGACAGATACTAAGGATATAATAAAAGAAGACACAGTCTCCAACCTAAAGAGGTTACCAGGTTAGTGAGGGGGGAGCCAGGCAAAGACATGATTGTGGATGAATAGAGATGAATTTTCATGTGATATACTGAGAGTCTAGGATGTTTGAATAGATGGGAAGTATAAACAGAAGAGAGTCAGGAAGCAGATGTGGTTGTTGGTAGAAAGGAAAATTTCTCACAGACATTTTAGAATCTATTACAGCCAAATCTAGGAAACTTACAAATGACATTTAAGAAATAAGATCAACTTTACAAACTGGTGGGATAATATTTATACATATGTGGAAAATAGAATTCAGAAGAGGTTAGCTCATCTGGTCATACACCACATTATAGTTTCAGAAATAATTGTTTCAGGAAAAATCATGGCCACCTAGTAATAAATACTAATTATAAAATTAGAAAAATTACTATAACAATGTAATACAAGAAAGAATCTAGAACATGAATCCAACAAGCTAAACTCAGATAAATTCAAAGCCCCATATCCTACTGAGGAAGCAATTACAATTATGTACCAATTTTTGATGTGAAAAATTTTTAAAAAGTTCTTTCATGTGAAACTCATGGATATATTGCTTCCATAAGATAAGAGATTAGATAAGTGATGTCAAGTGCCAACAAAGAAATTGCAATAATTAAGAAAAAAATTATATATATATGTATTTTTCTTTCTGTGTATTATTCATGTGGATATAGGTACATGTGTATGGCCACATGTGTGAGAGCATGCATACGAAGGCTAAATGTCAACCTTGGTTAATTGTTCTTTTGGGGTCATCTACCTTATTTTTAGATATAGAATCTCTCACTGGGTCCAAGGACTAGCTGTTTAGGCTATGCTGGTACCAGGAGAGAACCTGCTGTGGGATGTTCTGTATGGCAAATGTGTTGCTAATTAGTCAATAAATAAAACACTGATTGGCCATTGGCTAGGCAGGAAGTGTAGGCGGGACAAGGAGGAGAATAAAGCTGGGAAATGGAAGGCTGAGTCAGAGAGACACTGCCAGCTGCCACGATGACAAACAGCATGTGAAGATGGCGGTAAGCCATGAGCCATGTGGCAAGGTATAGATTAATGGAAATGGATTAATTTAAGCTGTAAGAACAGTTAGCAAGAAGCCTGCCACGGCCATACAGTTTGTAACCAATATAAGTCTCTGTGTTTACTTGGTTGGGTCTGAGAAGCTGTGGGACTGGCAGGCGAGAGAGATTTGTCCTGACTGTGGGCCAGGCAGGAAAACTCAAGCTAGAAATGGCGTCCAACGTGGTGGCAAGAGTTTCCACCTAAAAACTGAGAAAAAAGATTCTAAAACAGAGCTAAAAACAGCTTCCTAATTGTCTCTCTCAAATGAGCGGCAGCTGCCGGTTTGAGCTACTGGTGGGTTTCTGGTGTGTGCGCTCGACCTGCAGTATGGCAGGAATGAGGCCCCTGCAAGTGGCAAATTAAGCTGCATGGTGGATTTAGACTTTGCTAGTACAAAACAAAAAAAAAGAGGTTTCTGGACTACACGCTGCTTGGCTAAAAGCATAGACCCATGATAGCTCCCAGAGCTGGTGGAAAAGGTAACACCGCCATGTTGGGAAGCTGAGGTGGGTGGAGCCAGCAGCCACAGCTGCTGCAGTTTAAGGCAATAGATTCACAATAAGACAGATTCAGATGTAATAGTTTAAAATGTGTATAAAAGATACATAGGCTTGAAAGAGACAAAAAAGATGATATATAGAGTTATAGAAACAAATACATAGTTTTAAAAAATAAAGTCTTTAAAGAGACAGTAAAGGTAGTATAAAAAATAAGCTACGTAAAAATGGATATTACACAGAGAATCTGCATTGTGTTGTCTTTGGGACTTTTAACTGCAGAAAAACATTTGATTGTAAAAGCTGTTGAGTTATGCCAAAATGTATATTTTAAAGGTACCTTGACTTCAAAATTTGGATATAAGGATATGTTGCTTTGGAAAGGAGACTCTGCTTTTGTTTCAACAGAAAGCCAAAGGCTATGGATTTGTTACAGATTAAGATACATCAGGTTTGACCAGCCAAGACCCCCTGAAAGGTGACACCAAGGCCCAGATGATCCAACATCCAGAACAGTTTGAAGGCATCTGGCTCAGACGATGCAGCCTCATGGACTATTCCATAATCCTAAAATTTTCTTTGTTTCCCCATAAGATACAGCGCCCCCCTCCAGCAGGAAGTAGTAAGAGAAGCTACGCCCAAATTCCCAAATTATATGTAATTTTACTTTGTTAAGGTTAAAACCTTCCTTTTTGAAAAAAAAGGGGGAAGTGCTGTGGGATGTTCTGTATGGCAAATGTGTTGCTAATTAGTCAATAAATAAAACACTGATTGGCCATTGGCTAGGCAGGAAGTGTAGGCGGGACAAGGAGGAGAATAAAGCTGGGAAGTGGAAGGCTGAGGCAGAGAGACACTGCCAGCTGCCATGATGACAAACAGCATGTGAAGATGGCGGTAAGCCATGAGCCATGTGGCAAGGTATAGATTAATGGAAATGGATTAATTTAAGCTGTAAGAACAGTTAGCAAGAAGCCTGCCACGGCCATACAGTTTGTAACCAATATAAGTCTCTGTGTTTACTTGGTTGGGTCTGAGAAGCTGTGGGACTGGCAGGCGAGAGAGATTTGTCCTGACTGTGGGCCAGGCAGGAAAACTCAAGCTACAAGAACCTACTGGAATCAGTTCTCTCCTTTTGCCATGTGGGTTCAGTGGTCAAATCTGGGCATCAGGCTTGGCAGTAAGCCCTTTATTACTTTAGCTACCTTGTCAGCCAAGAAATTATATTTTAATAAAATGATTTACTGAACATGTACATCATTGTTATCATGTGGCAGATACCTTCAAACACCATATATTTATAACCTGATTTAATTCTTACAAAATACTCATAATGCAAAAGTATTCCTTGTATTAAGCACAAGAGCATTCTGAGATAGACAGGTTAAATTAACTGCCTAATTTCCCATCCTAAAGCCACATGGTGGGCATATGCACAACAATAGTAGTTACAGAAACTAGGTAAAACAACCTTCTAATATTTGGGGTGAGGGACACAGGAGAATAATAAAATTAGTACAAATGATATAGAAAAGTAGATTTTCTAAAGTCAACCAGAAATATAGAACATTGGTTTGAAAATAATTAGAATAAAAGAAAATGGAATTATTTAATCAAATAGAACTTGTAAGAGTGGTCAACCAATGACTAGTCCAAATTGAAAGCCATGCTATGAGAGAAAGCCCATACCTGACACTGCCTGGAGGGCCACAAACTAGAGTTTGAACAGCCCACAGACCTAGGATAGAACAAAACACACCTGGCTGTTGTAGAATATTTGTTTATACTGTAAAGATGTGTCTTTGTCAAGTTGCCTTCTGATTGGTTTAATAAAGACTTGAATTGTCAATAGCTAGGCAGGAGATATAGGCAGGATTTCCAGGGAAAGAAGGGAAGAGGAGGATGAATCTAAGTGCAAGAGAGAGATGCCAACAGACACAGAACAAGCAGGACATACAGGAGGAGAGGGTACAGCCACATGGTAGAATGTAGATTAATATAATTGGGTTAATTTAAGTTATAAGAGCTAGTTGGAAACAAGTTTAAGCTAAGGCAAAGCTTTCATAATTAATAAGAAATCTCCATGTCATTATTTGAGAACTGTTCAGACAGAGAAAGACTCATTACACCTGAACCCCCCCCACCAAAAAAAAAAGAGAAATAAAAGACAATGAAATGATTCCTAATGATATTCTGTTATACTTGTATACTAGAGCCTAGCATAATCCTCACCAGAGGCTTCATCCATCAAATGATGGGAGCAGATGTAGAGACCCACAGCCAACTATTAACATGGTTTGGGGAATCTTGCAGAAGAGGGTGAAGAAGGATTATGGGAGCCAGAAAGGTAAAGGACACCACATGAAAACCCATAGAATCAACTAACCAGGGCTCATAGGGTCTCCGAGACTGAATGACAACCTATATGGGTCTTCTGCATCTACGTTATGGTTGTGTAACTGGGTATTCTTGTGGGGACTTCTAACAGTGGAAGCAGGACCTGTCTCTAACTCTTTTGCCTGCTTTTGTGAGCCTTTTCCTCATGCTGGACTGCTTCACCCAGGCTTAATATGAGGGGATGTGCCTAGTCTTATTATAAATTGATACGCTATGTTTGGTTGATATCCCTGGGAGGATTTCCCATTTGTGAAGGGAAAGGAGGAGTGAATATGCAAGAGAGGAGAGATAGTGGGGAGGGTCTGAGAAGAGAGGATGGAGGAGAAATTGTGGTCCAGATGTAATATGTGCGAAAAGAATTTAAAAAAAGAATGGTATCTGGAGAAAAACGTTAAAGTAAACATAACTGGTATGCTTATAGTATAGACAAGAAAACATGGGACATAATGATTTCTGGAGATGTTTGTTTTAATTACTTTGTTTAAAATATATGCAGTTTAATCTATTGAAAGCAAAAAAAAAAAAAAAATTGCCACCCAAATGCAGATCAACCAGTAGTAAAATCGAATGTGGTAAAATTTGGTGAGCTTGAAAGAGAGGATCAACTTACTTAGGGAGATCCTTACCCCTCACTAGATACTCTCACAAGGGAGGTGTTTTCACATGTAAAAGGTTGTGTGTTATGTTATTTGAAGCACCCCTTGGAGAAACTACTAGAGAGGTTACATACACATGGGTATGTTTAACAAGCATCTAGGTGTAGTTAATAGGGCACAACTGTCTTGGTTCTAATTGTATTGGAACTCTAGCTAGAATGCTTTATAGAAAAGTAAATCAGCAATAAACTCTAGAAAGCATTCAAAATCATGTATTGACTGGGTCATATCCAGCTGGCATATGCTGACTGAATTACATCAGCTGTTAACATTGGAAGACTTCCCAAATGACTGGTATAAGATTTGCCTCAAGTTTTCCAAGATCATCAAACCTTTCTGTTCTTGAGCCTAGGGATCTGTCTAATAACTAAAATGTGAAGATAGAGAACATCAGTGAGAGTGTAGGCCAGCATGTGTTCTGATAGATTGTTTCAATTTCATAAATATTTCTAATTGCACCTCTGTCTAAAATTCATATTTTTTATATTCACAACCACTAGATATGTCCCCAAATTCTACCATCAGAAGAAACAAACTTTTATACCATTTTTTGATGCATTATCTCAGTTTGTGGCTTAAGCTGGTCTGTACCTCATGGCAATCAGCCTCCCAAATGCAGAGCATATAGATGTAAGCTACCATACTTGGCACATATTTTAAGATGAGTGTACAAGACATATTAAAATGAAAATGGTTGAGAAGCATTGAAAAGTAGCAGGCTACATGGATCTTATCAAGTTAACACTGTATGAAATGTGATGATGAAGTAAGCATTGGTTTTTAATGGAGTGGCAGAGGGTATTCCATACAACTTGTTTGAAAAGTTCAGAATCATATGTGAAGTTAAACTGTTTATTGTGCATTAAAAAAATGTGATGTGATATGAATTAAGTAAATGAGTCAGGATTCAACGTAGTTGATGCAATTGCATGAGAAACAAGGGTTATCAGCTTTATTAAATATTTTACCAAAGATGCTACCAAGGGAAGCTAAAATATTATAAAAATTTGATAAAAATTGATTATCTAATAATACACTATTGTATTATAGTTTTCTGTTGTTTCAAAGGTAAGAGCTGTCTATTAGATAGAATAGAACCAAAACAATATCCTACATACCATAAGCTTTGAAATTTTCTCAGAACTCTGACAGAAACAGGAAATTCAAACTACAGGGCACCAAGAGCATGGAGATTAGTAGTATCAGATATCTGTATATGCATATGTAACTTATTTAGTAATGTACCATTCATCTATCTCATGATTTTCTCTAATTACTGAATTTTCCTTTCTTGTAAACATCTATCTTCATTTATCTTCAGGTAGTATGATAGCTAATGTCACCCATTTTATTAGGTATATTTTTTAGGCTCATGTTTTTGTATAATTGCTTTCCAGTTATTAATTTTTTAGATTTGTCTAAAATGTATCTTTACTAAGAAACATTATTTTATGCTTTGTTTATTTTAAAACATATTTAAGAAGACATACTTTCCCTTTACTGCCATTAGGATCTGATAATATTGAACAAAATAATATTTATGCATATAAACTTTAAATCCTGGATAAAATGGAAGATTTTCTAAAAATACAAGAAGAGATGAAGCAAACTGCATTAGCTATACTTAAAATCTAAATGTTTTAATGTTTTATCATTTTTGAGTACTTAAAAAAGACAAAATCTTTCACAGAGAAAAATAGAACTTTTAAAGATAGGTCCATTTCCTTATTTTAAACTGTAGAAAGCAAACCAAAATTCAAAATTTATTCTTAAAAGCTGAAAAACTTTAACATTGTACCAAATTATGGCACTTAAAACTAGGTATCACACTCACTGGATCACAAAACTGTTAAATAATATATGAGTATTGGGATGAAGGCCATGCAGAAGAGTATGATTCATGATTCCTGGTGTCTGCAGACTAGGACAGTGACTTAACCTTAGTGTACTCTAATATCCTTTATCATATTGAAAGGCTAATTAGGAAAAGTATGCAATGAGCTCTAAGAGACATTTGAAAATAATTTATGATCATTTCTGCCTGAAATAGTAATAAGATAAATGCAGTAAGATATGATAGTGAACACAAGCCAGTGAGAATGTCCAGTATCTTGTTCAGTACTCAGGTCAATGCAAATATTAAGATAATAGAAACATAGGCATGAAATGAGCAGAAAATTTCAAGAATATAAAATGAAAATTATTTGTCTTATTATTCAAGGTGATTGCTATGAAAAGATGTTGAGTCTTCTTCACAGTGGACACATGCCATAGAGACCATCCAGTATTGTTTTCAGTACTCAGAAGGACTCAGGTTGTTTGATAAGGTTCTGCTCTGCATTGGCAAGCATGTCCTTATTCATTGTTCAGCAAAGTGTATTTAATGCAACTTGGCCAACAAATTTGCCTATGGCAATGAGTTTGCATTGCTACACATTCTTTTAATCTGTACATTTCATTAACTGACCACACAGATCCATTCACACTTTTGCAAAGATGCACTTTGTAAAGAGTGATGCTTGCTAAGTCTGGTGGTACAGACCTGTAGTCTCAACTAGGTAGAGGCTGAGACAGGAAGATTGAGATTTCAAGGCCTGCCTGAGCTACAGAGTTAGTTCAAGGTCAACTTGGCAACTTATTAAAATTCTGTCTCAAAGGAAAAGTAAAAAGGCTAGGGATTGTAGCTCAGTGGTAAAATACTAGACTATCATGTTCAAGTCCTCATTTCAATCCCCAGTGATGCAAGCAAAGAAGCAAACAGATAACTCATGACAGCATCGTTTGTAGCTATAAGTAATCCGAACCTAGATAAGTGCACATCAATGAAGGACAGCTCATGTATGGCAGCTTTGTATTGTGGAGCATCATCAATGTGTAACAGTGTGAAGCAGATCTTCATGGCTTATGACATTGCTATGAGCCAATAATAGGATAAAATTCTCCATGGATCTCTTAGGTTTCCATAATGATTGGCAACACAGGCTCTGATCTTCTGTCCCCATGCTGTCTTATGCATGTAGCAATCTTGGAACATTAAAAGTCTTTCCTGTTACTGAACTGGATATTGTTAATATATATAATGGAGTTTTTATCTGAATCTGTCAAATGTTAATGGACTAGACATCATTAATGTAATTTTTGCTGTATATATTGTATATACTTATTGGATAGTTTTTCTTGTATTAGTTATAAGCTTTTTAAATTTTAGACAAAAAGAGAGGAAATGTGGTGGTATTGTGTTCCCCAAAATATTGGGAACCTTAAACTTATCTGGGGTCAGAGAACAGAAAAGCCACTGGATACTTAAGTTAGACAGTGATAGCACACGCCTTTAATCCTAGCATTCCAGAGGCAAAAATCCATCTGGGAGCTCTGTAAGTTCAAGGCCACATTGGAAACACCCAGGTATGGTGACTCACGCCTTTAATCCCAGAAAGCAAGCCTTTAATCCTAGGGAGTGATGGTAGAAAGCAGAAAGGTATATGAGGCATGAGGACCAGAAATTAGAAGCATTTGCCCTGGTTAAGCATTTGGCTGGTTAAGCATTCAGGCTTTTGAGCAGCAATTCAGCTGAGACCCATTCTGGATGAGGACTCAGAAGCCTCCAGTCTGAGGAGACAAGACCAGCTGAGGATCCAGTGAGGTGAGGTAGCTGTGGCTTGTTCTGTCTCTCTGATCTACCAGCATTGAGCCCAATAACTGGCCTCAGGTTTGATTTTATTAATAAGAACTTTTAAGATTCATGCTACATTTGGCGCCCAATGTGACAAGACTCCATTAAAAACTGCTTGGCTTGGCAGCAGGTCCGGTTTCCGGCCTGAGTGGCCTGGCTCCCTAGCTCGGGCCCAGGTCGGCTTGGCCTCAAGCTGGACTGACTGTAGCCCCAAGTGGTTGCACGCAGCTGGAGCTACTTGCTTAAAGCTGGTACTACAAACAACTCAGGCCTGCCCTGCCAAACAGGGCCCCTGCCTATAAAGCCAACGCACGTGGTCGGAGCTTAAGGAAGCCAGAACCAAGCCTTGAACATGTGGCTGGATTTAAGCTCTTAGCCAGAACTTGTGGCTATGCTTTCTTGCTCTCTCTCTCTCTCTCTCTCTCTCTCTCTCTCTCTCTCTGGATTCATACCTCGGACACTAGGTGACTGTTTTGAAATTCCCTCCGATTTCTACTGTTCTACGCAGACTTGGTTAGTCAAATAAGATATCAAATATTTTAAAGGAAACTTTAAAAGAGAATTTTTTCCACATTAAAAAAAATGGGTTTTATGTGTACACTGGAAGAAAATTGGGCTTTGTTTGCAATTTTAGGCAGTCTGACAATGGAACAACTATATGAGAAGATTAATATTGATCGAATTATACAGTTTATTACTTTTCTTATCCTCATTTTACTATTCAAAAAGATAGTCAATTTAAGTGCCAGGATAACAGTTTTAGAAAAACCTGTTAAACCTGTAAAAATGAATTATAGAGAAATTCAAATTCAGACAGAAGAAATTAACAGTGAAGTTGTTTCAAGATTGGATCATAGGTTACAGAAAGAAAGCCTGTTTTCACACAATCACCCTTAATTTATCCGGTAGCCATAGAGCAGCTACCTGGTGAAGAGAATAGACAAACTACTTGAATTCCAATTGAAATGTTAGACTTACAAAGATTTAAGGAGGCAATAGCATCTTATGGCATGCATTCCCCATATGTAAAGCAAATGTTAAACACTTGGTCAACTTATAATAGGATTCTACCAAAGGACTGATGGGAGCTGGCACAGGCTGTTCTAGAACCCGGACAAAACCTCCAGTGGAAAATGTGGTTCAAGAATGAGGCTAAAAATATAGAAAAACAATGGAGGGATAACGGAACACAAGTCTGCCAGGATCAACTTATTGGAGAAGGCCAATATGCTTCAGTACAAACACAATGTTTATATGATGTCCAAACCCTAATTCTATGTTGAACGGCAGCCTTGAATGCATGGGACAGAGTTGAGGAACCAGGAAAAAAAAACTGAGTCATTTACAAAGGTTATACAGGGCCCAAAAGAATCTTTCACAGATTTCTTACAAAGATTGACTTCAGCAGTAAAGATAACGGCCCCAAATTCAGAAGCCAGTCAGATAATAATTGAATCTTTGGCTTTTGAGAACGCAAATGCAGCAAGCAAGAGAATAATCAGGCCATTAAAGGCAAGATCTGCACCCTTGGAAGATTGGATTAGAGACTCAGTTAATGTTGAGGCTCATGGCCATGATGATATGTGGGTAGGAGAAACAATTTCAAAAGGTTTGAGGAATGTTAGATGTTTTGGATGTGGAAAACAAGGACATTTGAAAAAGGACTGTAGACAGGTCATTCCTAGAAACAATGTTTCTTCAAGGAACACTGGTAACAGAATGCCCCTTCCTTCTGGAGTATGCAGAAGGTATGGTAAGGGAAAACACTGGACCAATGAATGTACATCAACAAGGGACAGACAAGGTAACCCTTTGCCTCGGGCTTCGGGAAACTCCCAGAGGGGCCTCAGGCAGGCCCCCACAGTAAATCCAGTTCAAACCTTTCCTGCAGTTGTAGAGGAAACCCCTACTCAGAACAATTAAATAACCAAATGCCTATTGGAGTAAATCATGCTGGTCAGGATGATGAAACAGAGAGAATAGAAAATTCAGATAAAAACATAAAGAAAAATTTTGGCAAACTTCTATTAATGAACAAAGACCAAAATTAACAATAAAAATAAATGGTGTTTTGTTGTCTGGTCTGGTAGACACAGGTGTGGACGCTACCATAATTGCACCAGAATTTTGGCATCCAACTTGGCCTCTTTAGGAGGTAAACATTCAACTGTTAGGAATTGGGACATTATCTCGAGTGAAACAGAGTGCAAGATGGCTCAAATGTATAGGTCCAGAAGAACAGAGAGGAAAATTAAAACCATATATGGCTAACATAGCTATGAACCTCTGGGGTCGAGACTTGTTGCAACAATGGAATACTCAGATTAACATCCCTCCAATCTCAGAAACAAATCATAAACTAGCACATGTTTCTGAGAGAAATATTAGAAGGCATTATTCTGAGTGGTCACCAGCCATCCATATTATACAAGAACAGGGCACAACAACTGGTGATCTCCCAAAGACACCAACAGCTCTACCTTTAAAATGGTTAACAGACAAGCCTGTATGGGTTCAGCAATGGCCTTTAACAACAGAGAAACTCCAGGCTTTGGAAGAACTGGTAGAAGAACAGTTAAATGCTCAGCATATTGAAGAATCAACCAGCCCTTGGAATTCTCCTGTATTTGTTATCAAAAAGAAATCTGGTAAATGGAGAATGGTAACAGACCTTAGAGCAATTAACAAAGTAATTCAGCCAATGGATTCTCTACAATCTGGAATTCCTTTGCCTACTCTGTTACCAAAAGGATGGCCTCTCATAGTTATTGATTTAAAAGACTGTTTCTTTTCAATACCCTTACAAGAAAAAGACAGAGAAAGATTTGCTTTCACAGTGCCTACTTATAATAATTCTCAACCAGTTAAAAGATTTCAATGGAGGGTCCTCCCACAGGGAATGTTGAACAGCCCAACTCTGTGCCAATATTTTGTACAACAGCCATTGGAAGTGATACATAAAAAATTTCCTAAATCTATAATTTATCATTATAAGGATGATATTTTACTAGCTTACTCAAATGCAGATACTTTAGAAAGAATGTTTGAAGAAGTAAAGAAAATTTTGTCTTGCTGGGGATTACAAATTGCTCCTGAAAAGATACAAAGAGGAGATTCTATTAATTATTTAGGATATAAAATAGAGCTACAAAAGATTAGACCCCAAAAGGTACAAATTAGGAGAAATTGACTACAGACACTTAATGACTTTCAAAGATAATCTGGAGACATTTCTCATCTACAAACTATTGTTGGGGTAAAAAATGATGAACTGAATAATTTGTTCAAAACCTTAGAAGGTGACAAAGACTTAAATAGTCCAAGAGAATTATCACCTGAAGCTGAGAAAGAATTGGCCTTGGTAGAAAAGAAAGTACATGAAGGGCACGTGGATTGTATTGATCCAAAGCTGGATTGCATTTTGGTTATTTTACCTTCTAGGCATTTTCCTACAGGAATATTAATGCAGAGGGAAGATATTATATTGGAATGGATATTTTTACCAAATAAACCAAATAAAAAATTAAAAATTTATGTGGAAAAAATCTCTGACTTGATTTGGAAAGGAAAATTGAGACTTCGTCAATTAGTAGGAATAGACCCAGCAGAAATTGTCATACTTTTAACTAAGGAGGACATTGAAAAATTATGGACAGAAAGTAAACCTTGGCAAAGAGCTTGCAGTAATTTTTTAGGAGAAATTAACAGCAAATATCCCAAAAGCTATAGAATTGATCTTATAAAGAGAGCTGATTGGATCTTGCCTTGAATTGTATGGGAAAAACCCATATTTGGAGTTAGTACATTTTATACAGATGCCAAAAACAAGGAAAGGCTGGCTACAAATCCGAAAATTTAAGTAAAGTGGTTCAAAGTCCTTATAATTCAGTTCAAAAATCAGAATTTTATGCTATTCTGTTGGTATTAATGGATTTTTCAGAACCTCTCAACATAGTAACTGACTCTCAGTATGCTGAAAGAGTAGTATTACATATTGAGACTGTAGAATTTATTCCTGATGCTTCAGAATTAACTTCACTATTTATTTAATTACAAGATACAATCAGGAAAAGGAGTCATCCTTTATATATAACTCACATCTGATAGCATACTGGTCTGCCAGGCCCTCTAGCACAAGGCAATGATGAGATTGATAAATTATTGATAGGAAATGTGTTGGAGGCCTCAGAATTTCATAAAAAACATCATGTCAATAGTAAAGGTTTAAAAAAGGATTTTTCCATAACCTGGCAACAAGCCAAAGAAATAGTAAAGAAATGTCCTACTTGTTCCTTCTACAATCACCTTCCCTTGAAACAAAGCATGCATGTCACCTAACATAACAAAATACTGTTTCCTTCTGTGTCAAGATTCAGAATACTCCTTTCCCACTGAGAGGGGTTGGGACCCCTGATCTGGGGTTCCTGTTCTGTAACACAACCAAGTCCTTGTACAAGTGTAGCCTGGCTCTGATTCTTGCTGAGTGTAATTAGTACCTTTGACTTTGGTCCCAGATTCTCTTGCTCTCCGTGATCATCTCTTGTTCTCTGTGATGACTATGGATCAGGTGAAAATTGTTAGCTTAAAAGTAGGATAAAAATATAACTTCAGTCTTCCTTTACAGTTCTTGGCAAAATCTTCTAAAAATGTCTTTTAAGGGGGAAAATGAACCATGGCTCAGAATGGAGTGCGTGGTATATTAGTAAAATTATGAAAAATAGTATATATGTGTATGTGACAGACTAAATATTGTTTTTCTTGAAACTGAGTATAGACAAAGGAAATAGGCTTTTAATTAAAAAAAATCCCTGGATATGCATGAGCTTTCTATGCTTCAGTTGCTGGTACATACCTAGTGAACAAACAAACAAATAGAACTTAAGCTCTGGCTGTTTGTAGTCTAATGTGGTACAGTAGTGTAAAGGCTGTCATTTGATTTAATAAACTCCCAAATGAATTTCATAGTCTGTCTTACTGCTTTGATTGACTTCACCCTTTCTGAGATGCAGTGGGGTGTCTGAGTTTGCTGTACTCTTTGTGCAGGCATGATGGAGGAGGGTGAGGATACAGAGAAGGGTGGGAGCGGTAGGATAAACAGGAGGGGATGTCAGAGTAAGAAGCAGCCTATCAGGTAAGGATCTAAATATCAATGGAATCAAGTGATAAAAAGTGTAACACGAATCTTAAAAGAGTCTTATTAATAAAAAACAAACATGGAGCCAGGTATTGGGGTGAATGCTGGAAGATCAGAGAAGCAGAACAAGCCACAGCCACCTCATCTTGCCAATTCCTCAGCTGATCCTATTTCCTCAGATTGGAAATCTCTGTGTTCTCATCCAAATGGATCTCAGCTGAACTGCTGCTAAGAGCTGAAAAGCTTAACCAGCTCTAGTTCCTGGTCCTCAGGCCTTGTATACCTTTCTGTTTTCTGCCATCACTTCCTGGGATTAAAGGCATGAGTCACCATGCCTGGCTGTTTCCAGTGTGGCTTTAAACTCACAGAGATCTGGATGAATCTCTGCCTCCCAAGTGACAGGATTAAAGGCATGTGCTACCACTGCCTAACCTCTATGTTTAATATTGTGGCTGTTCTGTTTTCTGACCCCAGATAAATTTATTAGAGTGCACAATATTTTGGGGAACACAATATCACCACAAAAAAGCATATTAGTCATCTCAGAAGAACATCAGTGGAAAGGCAATATTCAATCTTGATTGTAATTCATAGGCAAAATTCAGAGTCAAAACTGCCTTTCTGAACAGAAAAGTTAGGACTAAATTGAGATAGAGACTAAAAGCAAGGATCGTGTTTACAGAGAGGCTTTTGATCACATTGAGGAAAGAACAGGAGGCTTTTGCTTAGCTTCATGTTGTAAAGCAAAGACACTAATAAAAACACCAGGGGGAGGTAGGAATTGAGACACTCTAAGAACCAGAGACAAAGAAATCTAGATCTTTGCAAAAGAAAAGACCTAGGCATGGACTCTGGGCATGAGATGTGAAGAAGGAAACAGGAAGGAAGGATAGTGGTGAAGGACTTCACTCCTCACTCTCCTCCATTCGTTGAGTGACAGCAATGAGCTCAAGCATTTGCTTGAGTCACTTCTAGACTGTCTCGAAGCATTTCCTCTTCTGTTAAGTGGGTTTTCATTTTGCACACCACTTCAAGAATCCAAGTTATTTGCAGCTTGGTATGCATTTGTGTTATTTCACACATTATAAACTTGGTACAGCTATTTTCCAAAGGAAATATCAGTATGCTGGGGCAAAGTGGAAGTTAAAAATCTATCATCTAGAATATATAAAACATGAGATTTATTTAAATGGAAAAATAGGGGAAAGTTCTCTAACATAAACTATAAGCATTATAAGTATGGGCTGTCAGAACAGTAAAGTACAGCTCAGGAGTTGAACAGGGTTGGGGGAATCTTAGACAGGGCTAGGGTGGTTGAAAACTGATCATATCGCCACTTGTCCATATTATTGGAGCATCATCTCCACTTCTCCTATGTACTTTCTTCAATATCCAAGAGCCCTGGCTTTCAATAATTTCTACAGAGTGCCCCAGCTACTATGGCAACCTGCGCTTTCCTTTTCCATCCCCTGAATACACGTGTGACTACTCCTCTTACTGCCACTCCATGTGATTTCTAGAACTCTACTTGTTGAGTGACCTATATCCCGATTTTACTCTTCAAGAAAGTAGGTGGGTGTATCAGAACAGGGGGAATGTTGTATCCTAAAACACATTGCTTGCCATGTGGATTTATTTCTAATTTAATTTTTCTGTCTACTGATCTGGAAGTCTTATCTTTTCAAAAAGAAAATCAAAAGTGACACTTTATTTTTAATATACTTTATCTCATCCATGAGTTCTTTCTTAAATTCTATGAAATATTTTTTAAGTGATTAACAAGTTTTAAGAATGAATGAGAACCAGCTCAAATTAGTTTCCATGACAACTGCAGACATATATTTTCCTGATGGCTGATTTTGTACTGCAGAAACAGTTATTCCTTCAAGTCCTCTTACCAACATGGAAGGAATGATTTTTCCTTTTCTTTTAAAGTCAAGGCAGCCAAGCTGTTGATTGCTTTCATTAGCTGCCAAATTCATGCAGGCTTATAGTAGACATCACTTAGGGAGCTAGAGTTAGTAAAAATGACATTACAATTAGAGGATTAACAATATATTTAATGAAAAATTATAAATGCTTAATTTTTTTAACTGAAGAGGAAAAGAAAAAGGAATTGTTGTTATATGCTCTTTTGTAGTTGTGGATGGAGAAAATATCATTATAAAGAGTTGACTGATCATTTTAAGGTAATGATGGCATTTGACTTTCCCCTAATAGAGGCATAACTTAGGCAGCAATAAGAAAGTTGTATTGCAAGCCTACCTCATAGGCTCAATTTGTAGGCTGTGTTTGCAGAAGGGAACGGCAAAACTCCATTGAAAGTGGAAGTGTTATAGAATTGGTGGGAGAGACTTGGCTTGGTTTTCAAGCCAAACAAAGATCTTATTTTCTATAAAACAAACAAACAAACAAACAAACCCCAAACAAACAAACCAAAAACAAAACAACAACAAGGTTTGGGGATTGGAGGAATCTTAAGTAGAATGATTAGAAGGATGTACCAGAGTCAATATCCACTTATGAATGAATACATACCATGTTTGTCCTTCTGGGTCTGGGTTACCTCACTCAGGATGATTTTTTTCTCCTTCTATCCATTTGTCTACAAATTTCATGATGTCATTTTTTTTTTACCACTGTGTAATATTCCATTGTGCAAATGTACCACATTTTCTTTATCCATTCTTCAGTTTAGGGGCATCTAGGTTGTTTCCACGTTCTGGCTATTACAAATTATGCTGCTATGAACACAGTTGAGCAAGTGTCCTTGCGGTGTGGTTGAGCATCTTTTGGGTATATGCCCAAGAGTGGTATCATTGGGTCTTGAGGCAGGCTAATTCCCAATTTTCTGAGATACTGATTTCCAAAGTGGTTGTACAAGATTGTATTCCCACCCACAGTGGAGGAGTGTTCCCCTTGCTCCACATCTTCTCCAGCATAAGCTGTCATCAGTGTTTTTGATCTTACCCATTTTGACAGGAACAAGATAGTATCTCAGAGTCTTTTGATTTGCATTTCCCTGATGGCTAAGGATGTTGAGCACTTCCTTAAATGTCTTTGGCCATTTGAGATTCTTCTGTTGAGAATTCTCTGTTTAGATCTGCACACCATTTTTTTAATTGGATTATTTGGTGTTTTGATGTCTAGTTTCTTGAGTTCTTTATATATTTTTGAATCAACCCTCTGTCAGATGTGGGCTTGGTGAAGATCTTTTCCTATTCTGTAGGCTGCCATTTTTGTCTTCTTTACCATGTCCTTTGACTTACAGAAGATTCTCAGTTTCAGAAAATCCCATTTATTAAGTGTTTCTCTCAGGGTCTGTGATACTGGTCTCCTGTGCCAATGTGTTCAAGGCTACTTCCCACTTTCTGTTCTATCAGGTTCAGAATAACTGGATTTATATTGAGGTCTTTGATCCATTTGAACTTGAGTTTTGTGCATGGTGATGATATAGATCTTTGCATTTTTCTACATGTTGGCATCCAGTTATGCCAACACCATTTGTTCAAGATGCTTTCTTTTTTCCATTGTACAACTTTGGCTTCTTTGTCAAAAATCAGGTGTTCATAGGTATGTAGATTAATGTCAGGTTCTTCAATTCGATGTATACCTGTATACATATTTAAGTGGTTACCCAGATCGAATTGGTTAATGGCTTAATTTTTTTGTAGGCTGTCCCATTAGTTTTGTGGAATATAAACATCTCTAGAAAAATTGCCTACCACATACACTATTACCAATTGTATAGGTATACTTTTGTGTGTGCCCTAACACAAAGAGGAAAAATTGACAGTGAATATGTTTGTACTTTATTTCATTTAAAAAAGGTTTATAAAAGTACTTATTCTCGCCGGGTGGTGGTGGCACATGCCTTTAATCTCAGCACTCGGAAGGCAGAGCCAAGAGGATCTCTGTGAGTTCAAGACCAGCCTGGGCTACAGAGTGAGTTTCAGGAAAGGCACAAAGCTACACAGAGAAACCCTGTCTTGAAAAACCAAAGGGGAAAAAAAAAAAAAAAGAAAAGTACTTATTCTCTTAGGCTTAGAATCATGTTTATCAGGTCAGCTGTGTTAGAATGCCTGCTTTTTAAAGTATTGGGTATAGGTAGATGCTGTATACTATTGCATCATCCAGAGTGTCTTACTAGTCTTACAAGCTCTCATACATGTGAATACAGATGTACATTTAAAATACATATATGATTACATAAACACAGGCATCATACAGAAACATTTCACTTCACCTAGGTTCCTTGGCACATCTGTTTATGTAAAGTGGAAAGGGAGCTAGGCATGCTTACAGGGCTTCATCAGTTCCATTAAATTTCATTTCATTTCTTTCAGGTTCAACATTCTGAGATATGTATTCGTATTGATATATACATATTTATGCATTCACGTCATGGCACCTGCATTCTGTTAGGATCAGAGGACAACCTCAGATACCTTTCTCATCTTCCATTTGGCTTAAAAGGGTCTCTTTTGTACCATGGTACACACCAGGCTAGGTAGCTCATAAATTTCCAAAGAGTCTCCTATCTCTGCCTTCTGTCATGTGGTGGGAGTGTTGAAATGACAGACACACGCTTTCATGTCTTGCTTTGTGTGGATTCTGGGGACCTGAACTCAGGTTTTCAGGCTTGTGTGACTTTCAATTTACCCACTGAGCCATCTCTTCAGACCATTCTGGGATTTTTAGATTTGTGGAATATAAACATCTCTAGAAAAATTGCCTACCACATACACTATTACCAATTGTATAGGTATACTTTTGTGTGTGCCCTAACACAAAGAGGAAAAATTGACAGTGAATATGTTTGTACTTTATTTCATTTAAAAAAGGTTTATAAAAGTACTTATTCTTGACATACAAAAAACATATGTGTTTTCTGATGTCAACCACTGCTTGGTTTTTTTGTTTGTTTTTGTTTAGTTCTTGCTTTTAAGAGTCTGCTTTGCTTTGTTATGAGGAAAAGAAAATTATCTTATCTATAGTGTCAGATTTTCCAAATGCATTGAATCTTAGATTTTTCTGATGAAGTTAGAAGGGACAGAGATCTGTGACCTCCAGATCCCTGGGTCTTCCTCTCTCTGTCTCCTATCTTTAATACTGAGACACAAGCAACACTTTCTTATTCCAATAGATTCCCAGGTAGGAAAAGGACCACACTTCTTGGGGTTTAGAAAGATTAAGCAGAGCCAGGGAATAATTCTAACACAGTCACAAATATACATTCCCTGCATGTTGTAATAAATAAGGAACACATACATTATTTTTATTTTACTAGACTCTTCCCCCAATGACATGAAAAGGTTAATTATATAACCCACTGAAGTTCACCATTAACTGTAACAGAATTTGCACCAATACCTGGAGGTTTTCTGAATCCTTATTAAAGTAATGCTCATGAATTTGTGTTTTATAAATGAATTTAATGTATGAATATGTTTGACTTTGTGAAACATTACCTAAGATCTGCCCAAATACTCTCTTTACTATAATACATATTTATCTCTCAATCTCAAGTTACCAAAATTCCCATTTTTAAGCCCCAATTTTATCAGGATTAATACAAATCCACTGTAAATATGTAATATGTGCTTTGACTACAAAATAGAATTTTAACCTTTTCATAATTGTTTGAGTATCAAATATGACTTAGTAACAATTATTTGTTATTTCAATGTCAACTACTGCCTGATTTTTGTTTGTTTGTTTTTGTTTAGTTTTTGCTTTGAAGAGTCCGATTTGTTTTGTTATGAGGAAAAGAAAATTATATTATCTATAGAGTCAGATTTTCCAAATGCATTGAGTTATTAAGTCTAATCTCTTATTTTTGCAGATGAGCCTAACAAGATCTAGAGAAATTGTATGACAAGCCTCCTAAATTTCTACCTGTTTTAGTGTAGCCTAATTGTAAATAGTATACTCTGAATAGTTTTTTTTTTTCAGAAAGATTATGCATGATGCCAGGGAAAACAGAGCCTGTGGTGTTCAGCCTCACACCACCTTTCCAGGAACAATGGCTCACTTCAGCCCACTCACTTCTGCTTTCTAAGCAGAGGGTATTGACTGCAGTGAGAAGAAAGGCATTTTGAGCTCAGGAGCTACATTAACACTGGCTTTTGTTCCCCTCACTTGTAAAACCGAGTAATGAAATCTATCTTATTGGCTCATTATGACAATTAAATGGACTAGCCTGCATAAAGTACTTGCCACAGTGTCAGAAGGCAATAATTATCGCTTCCATTTTCCTTTGCTATTCCATTTTCCTCATCAAGATTATGCGGCTTATTAATGTCATGGCAAGACTAAAACTACAACCATTTAATTTTGAGACAAAAAACTTTATATGGAGTTTTTCCATTGTTTTCATTGAAATGTTCTCAGAAATGAAAAGCAAAAATATCTAAAAGGTCGTCTTTTGTTAGCCTGAGAAGCTTACCATGGCTGGTGACCCTATGCTGAAAACAGCCAAGTTTCTCTTTCAAATTATGAAATAATTGTTATATTAGAAAATGAACCTTTTTATAGTGTTAGTTAATCCTTGAAGTTTTTAAAGCACAGAAGGCCAGGGAAGCAACAGTATCTCAAAAACACTAGGAAGAAATTGAGCATGTCCATTATTAAGGAAGCATGTTTGAATCTGCTGCATTCATATTAAAACATCTTCTTCAAGGTTGCTCTGAGGCTGTAGCAATACCTCATTTATTCAACACCTAAGGAGCATCTGGTTTATAGCTAGTCTTATGATAAGATCATTTTTAATAGAAATCATAGAAAGTGTTTTACAAATTTAAGTAAACAGATATTTTAGTTTTTTAAATTTATTCCAGTTAAAAAAACTTACACATGAGCAAATACTTTCAAATTATTCATTATATACCTGTTGTGTGATTTTTCAAATTTAAAACAAGCAAGTATTACCAACAATGGTTAAGAATGACTGAACTGAATAAAAAAAATTTTCTTAAAAAAAAGAAAAAGAAAAAAAGAATGACTGAATTACTGAAGTGACTCATGTTATCTTTGTTCATATTTATAATCTCCATTTAAACATGAGCTACAAAGCCTTGTTAAAGTTGGGAAAGCAAGCTCCAATTACTATGTTCTTTTGATGAGCTTACCCTCAAAGCAAATTATGATTTTAATTTCCATCTGAGATGTAGAGAGCTAGAAAGTGTAGTTTATACCCTGGCACTGGAGAAAAGTGGACAAACTGCTGATTCCTATGTGTTCTCAAATTCCTCTGGATCACAAGACAAGCAGCTAGGTCCAATTATGGGAAGAGATGAGCAGCTGGGGGGAGACAAGGAGTGAGCACTAACGTTCCTGGGGGTCACAACCAGGCTTTCATGGGACATCAGTGGAAGGCAGGTGTGCCCTGAAAATATGTAGGAAGGCCTAAGATTTGATGCTGTGGTAGTGTGTATGTGTATGTGTGTGGGGCGGGGTATCCACACTATCCTCTCACTTTTTTTTTCCAATAAAATCCCACTGAGTGCTTACAGAAGAGATTGGAAATTGCTTTTCAAGGTGATTTATGAACTAGAGACCTCAGGAAGACCAGCAAACTTCTATGATTATGAGAATTTCCATATGCATGGTCCTGATTTCCCTATAGAACAAAAGCCTTCATCTCTCTTTGGTGAAAGACAAAAAATGCTATTTTCTAGGGCACCCATGGCACCTGAGGGAAAGTACAGAAATAAAGAACACACTCCTAAAAGGAAGCTCTATCGTACTCAATTTGCTCAAAGTAGAGACAGAAAATCTTGGAATGACAGGGGAATACAGATACATTAAATGCAGAAGAACAAAGACGATAATCATTGGAGACTTTTTGTCAGAAATCATGTGAGCCAGAGCAGAATGGAGTGACATTTTTAAAGCACTGAAAGGAATGAAAAGGCAACATTGACTGTATCTAGCAAAAATATTTTTTAATCAAAATGAAGAACTTTACATATAAGGATATTTATCATAGCAGCTTTACTCTAAGGACATATAAAGTTCATCGGACAAAAAGATGTGACACTGGAAATTACCTGGGCTACCAAAGAGACGAAGATGGCTAGAAATTAAATAAATTACCATGAAACAGCACTCACATTCACCTCATTTTACTTGATCTAAATGGAAGACAGCTGTCTAATGCAAAGCTAAGGAACAGCATACTCTATTTCACAGTTAATGTGAGTTATGTTTATGAAAAAGCAAAATGGCATAGAGAAGGAAAGGGAGGAATTAAGTAACTGCCCTATTATGTTCCTAAAGTCTTTGAAAGTAAACTCTGATTAATTAAAGGATTATAGTGTACATCCAGGAAATCCACTATAAACTACAATGAAGAATTAGTTAATAGAGGAAAACTTAGAATCATAAATAATGCTCAACTAACAAAAGAGAAGGGAGTGAAAAAGGGAAATATGAACAGAGAATGTTAATGGAAACTATGAAAAGATATAAATATGAATACAACAGTATAAAACTACTCTGAACTGTGATCAGGGAATGCTAATTAAAAGATGGAGAATGTCAGTTAAGAAGTAAGATCCAAGTACATGTCACATGTAAGAAACAAGTTAAAATGTAAGATATGGATAGGTCAAAAGTAAATGAATGAAAACAATATATTTTATTTAAATATTTGTGTAGTCAAAGATTCAACAGTCTTACTGATTTGGAGAATGTGGGCTCTAAGGCAGGGCTTAACATTCAGGTAAGGACATCACATAATGAACCAGCTATGATTCTGTAGCAAGTCAAGCAAGCCAAAGTATGTGCACTTAGGGTGGTGCTTAAAAGATGTCAAGAATAAAATGACACAACCGAAATGGAGATTGGGAATCAATAATCACAGTTGGAGATGTGAACACTCCCTGCTCAGCAATCGACAGAGCAAACAGACTAAAGATTGATGGATAAATAGAAAGCCTAAATGAAACCCTTACCAATTTGATCTAGTTTACATCATAGGATGAAGCGCATAAGAGAAATTGAATATGATGGGAACTCTGAGCCATAAAATAAGCCCCTAGAAACTTAATAGAGACACTACAGTATTGTATCATACTGGAATGAATAAAAGTCACAGAAACATTTCTGAAAAATCCCTTAAAAAATCTGCAGCATACATAGTACATTTTTATGTCACCCATAGGTCAAAGAGGAATCCTCATAGGGTGTTAAAATCTTAACCTAAGTGAAAACAAAAATTCCATATGGCAAATTTTGTGAGGTACAGGAAGAATACTTATAGAAAAAATTGCAGCATGAAAATTTTATTTTGAAATATTTAAAATTAATTGTCACAATTTTGAGCACAAAGAAAGGATGATCTAATTAAGCTCAGAGTGGAAAACTGATGAGATGATAATACATTCATGGAGAATTAATGAAATTAAAAAAGGAAAAATCTTAAAAATATCAAAAGGTAATTCTTTGAAAATATCAATAAGATTGATAGAATTCTTGACAGAGCAAATAAGTCCAGGAAGACAGTCAATGTGAGCGTCACATAAAATAAGGTGGTTAATATCTAGTATTACTAGTGTTAAGAGGGTGATCTACTTTGTTATAAACACAAATTCAACAGCTTAAATGAAATGGGCTGATTTGATGAAAGGTACAATCTACAAAATGATAAAAAAAATGAAAAAGATGCCCTTATTGCCCCATTACAGAATAAAGATATTAAATAATAAACATTTTGGGGAAAAAGATATTTGCATGGTGGTGCTGGTGCAGGCCTATAGTCCCAGCACTTGGGAAGCAGAGGCAGGCAGATCTCTGATTTTGAGGAAAGCCTGGCCTACAGAGATAGCTCCAGGACAGCCAGGGCAACACAGAGAAACTCTGTCTGGAAAAAACATTGACAACACACCCCCCCCACCACCACCAAAAGACAGTATAAACAAATGGTTTCATTAGAAAAGTCTACCATAACCATGTGGATAATATAATACTTATTATTCATACAACCTCTATCCCCCAAATGGAAAATTGAAAAACACATCTCAAATCATTTTGTCAAGATTTCCTGTAAACTAAAAGTAGACAACATTGTTATATCAAAGAGAACTTCATACCAATGTAATTTTTTAAAAAAATTAACTTTTTTTATTAAGAATTTTTTTCATTCATTTTACACATAATCAAAGATTCCCCTCTTCCCTCCTCCCACCCCCAGTCTCCCCCCCAACCCACCCCTCACTCCCACCCACAAGAAGCCAAAGTCTCCCATGCTGAGGCAAGTCCAGCCCCTTCCTCCTTCCTCAAGGCTGCACAAGGTGTCCCATCATAGGTAGTAAGCTCCACAAAGCCTGCTCATGTACCAGAGATGGATTCTGATCCTACCACTAGGGGGCTTCCCAAGCAGATCAAAGTACACAACTGTCTTGCCATGCAAAGGGCCTAGTTCAGTCCCATGCAGGCTCCACAGCCATTGATCCAACTTTCCTGAGTTCCCACTAGTTTGGTGTGGTCATTCCTGCATGTTTCCCCATCATGTTTCTGATGCACTTACTTATAGAATCCCTCTTCTCTCTCTTTGACTGGACTCCTGGAGCTCTGTCTAGTGATTGACTGTGGATCTCTGCATCTGCTTCCATCAGTCATTGGAGAAAAGCTCTGTGACGACAGTTAGGGTATTCACCAGTCTGATCTCTGAGGTAAGACAATTCAGTTCAGGCACCCTCTCCACTATTGCTAGTAGCCCAGGCTGGGGTCATCCTTGGGGATTCCTGGCAACTTCCCTAGCACCGGGTTTCTCTCTATCTCCATGATGTCTCTCTCTATCATGGTATCTCTTTCATTGCATTCCCCCTCCCTCCCTGTTCCAGCTCAACCATCCCATTCCCTTATGCTCTCATCCCCTATCCCTCACCCTCCATTGCCCACCCCTCACCCCCAGTTTACTCATGGAGATCACATCTCTTTCCCCTTCCCAGGGCGGTCCATGCATCCTTCTTTGGGTCTTCCCTGTTAGTTAGGTTCTCTGGAGTTGTGGATTGTTGCCTGATTACCCTTTGTTTTATATCTAGTATCCACTAATGAGTGAATGCATACCATGTTTGTCCTTCTGAGTCCGGGTTACCTCAGTCAGAATGATATTGTCTAGTTCCATTCATTTGTCTGCAAATTTCATGATGTCATTTTTTTTCTCTGCTGAGTAGTACTCCTTTGTATATATGTACCACATTTCTACCCAAGTATTACTCACATCACACCACAAGGACACATGCTCAGCTATGTTCATAGCAGCATTATTCGTAATAGCCAGAACCTGGAAACTACTTAGATGCCTCTCAACTGAAGAATACCAATGCAATTGGGAAGCAGAGGCAGGTTGATCTTTGTGAGTTCAAGACCAGGTCTAAAAAGCAAGTTCCAGGACACTAGAGCTCTTACACAGAGACACCCTGTCTTTAAAAAACAAAGTAAATAAAATAAAATAAAAAAGAATATAGACACAGAAATCATCAGTGAATATTACCAGATACATGCTATAAGAGAATATGCCAAAATATGGTTTCTGAGAACAAAATGGAATGTGTCTCAAAATACAGACTGGTACAATATTCAAAACTCAAAAGTATTTTATTATATTTATATGCTGGGTAATAGTAAGATATTTCATGTCCATAAGTTCTGTGAAATTCCAGTAATATCCCTGAGAGCATTTTTTTTATGTTTCAACAGTGCAATTCTATATTTTACATAGAAAATCAAAGCAATTATGTTCTGCAGCCAAAATGTTTTTTAAGAACATAGATGGGGGTCTCAAAAAATCAATTTTTTTTTATAATTCTGCAAGTTCTGGGGCCTGTTGTTTGAATCTTAGATGGTCTTTTAATAAAAACCCCAGAGCCAGATATTAGGGTAAAAGCTGAAAGATCAGAGAAAAAGAATAGCCAGCCACTAGTTCTTACCTCTATGAAATCCTCAGTCTAAAGAGAGTGCGTTCCTGTTTCCTCACACCTTATATTCCTTTCTCTGCCCAGACATCATTTCCTGGGATTAAAGGCATGTATGCTTCCCAGTACTGGTATTAAAGATGTGTGCCACAACTGCCTGGTTCTTTTTCCAGTGTGACCTTGAACTCACAGAGATACAGGTGGATTTCTGCCTCCCGAGTGATAGGATTAAAGGTGTGTGTCACAACTGCCTCACTTCTATGTCTAATCTAATGGTTGGCTCTGTCCTCTGGTCCTCATGTAAGTTTATTAGGGTACACAATATATCACCACAAGGGCCCAAGATTTTTTTTATGGATAATAAGAGAATAAACTTGGTATTAAGCAGAATTTGTAGACAGATTCTAAGTAGTTGTTAAAGAGAAAACTTGATAAATTCATTTAAATGAAATCAAATCCATTTTGTGTTTATTTGAATCTGTTAAGGAGAATGAAAATAAACTAAAATTTGGGGAAAATATTTGCAAATCATATTTATGACAGAAAACTTGTGCCTAAGATCTGAAAATTTCAAATTTTAATACCAAAGAAAAACAACCCAAAAATGAACTAAAGAAGATATATGCATTACAAATAAAGCACATTTAAAAATACCCAATATCAGAATAATTGGAGAAATGCAAATTAAACCACAATGATGTTTTACTACAAATCTAATAGAATTATTGAAATCTAAAAGAAAATGGAAGAGAGATAAGAGCAGAAGAATAGAAGGACTATTCCAAGGACTTAGTGGTTGTGGGATATGGACAAACTGGGTCACATACTCTTGATAAATGCATGATTTAAGAAGGTTGTAGATGCAACTCCATAGTTAAGAGTTTGGCTAAAATTCAAGAAGCCTTGGATTCTGTCTCCAAAACCACACTGTATATACACATACTTAAAAGAAATATTACAGTCACATTGGAAAACAGTTTTATGACTTTTAAAATGCAATTATGTTTCTATTTGTTATTGGATATTGCAGTCCTATTCCAAAAAAATGTGTAGCCATAAATAACTGGACTCAAATATATAAATCAGTTTAATTGACAATGGTTATGAATTTCAAGCCAATACACATGCCCTTCAACCTGAAAATGGACAAACTCTTTTAAATCCATACATTGGAATATTAGTCAGCAATTTTAAAAGAAAAAAATAAGCTCTGATGAATAGTGATTCATACTTATACAAGATTAGCTTAAATGCATCTTGCAAGCAGAAGAATCTCAACTTAGAAATATATTTAGGAAGCAATTCTACTCACCCAGTGTTGAAAAGAAGGCTTAGCCTGGAGGTCAGAAATGCAGACTTGCCTAGCCATTGCCATGGGATAGGAAGAGGGTTCTTTAGCAGGAACTATGAAGCACTCTATGGAGTGTTGGTATTGCTATATAGAAACTGTGTTTATGAATCTCTATTCTTTGTCAAAATCCACTGAGCTGTAACCCACAAAAAGTAAGTTTGCTGTAAGTAAAATTAAAACAAATCACCCAGGATGTAGGTAGAATTCAAGAAGAATTTAAAGTGTGACAAATGAATCTAGTTGTAGTTCCATGACCACACTAAGGGAGGAGGAAAGAGAGAGCTTGTTTAAGCAGCCTTCGAAACAGCATTTTACAGAGGGGAAAAATAGATTTGTGTACAAGCATTTGTTCTAGAAGATCTGTTTGAAGGCAATTCTGAAAATATTTGAAATGTAGAATGGACAAATCTGTAAGTATTTTGGAGATAAATATAACAAAGGTTCTCACTACTGTAGAAGTAATTGATGCCTCATGGGAAATAAACAGTCAGTGTGAACTTTTTGTTGATGCTTATGAGTATTTGTATGTGTTGAGTAATAATACACACAGAAAATGCATATTCATACATGTGTATTAATATGTAAGCATGTGTTTTTTCACTACATTTATTGAGAGGAATGAAATGTGATCCTAATTAGTCTTATCAGTAAAAACCATGTGTCAAATATCAGCGTAATAGCCTGAAAGATCAGAGAAACAAAGGAGCAGCCACTAGTGACTTTTTACACCTCTGGATCCTCCGACCAAAAGGGGGCAGGATCCTGTCTCCATCTGCCTTATATTCTTGTCCCCACCTCCAGAGTGTGCTGGGATTAAAGGCTTGAGCCTTCTAAGTGCTGGGATCAAAGGTGTGAGTCTCCCAAGTGTTGGGATTAAAGTGTAAGCCACCATTGCCCACCCTCTATTATCAACTAGTAGCTAGCTCCACCCTCTGATCTCCAGGCAAGCTTTATTTGTCAGAACACATATTTACTTACGATGTACTTCTTTAGGGCCTTCTTTGTGGCACTTTAGCCCAATTGCTGCATGGGTCCTAAGCCACAGCGTCATTGTTCGTAGTCCTGGGTCTATGTGTGGTAGACTTGCTTATCAGTAAACATGATCCTTGTGGTATATATCTTGGGATTCAATTTCTCTACAAGATAAGAGATTTGAAAGAAAGAAAAGTGCTATCTTTTCCTCATTTTCCCTCCTTTTGTTCAGCAGAGGAAAGTATAATAATTTTTCATTGATATACACAAATGCCTAATTGATTTAGAAATATTTTCAATACTGAAAACATTTTTATTTTCAGTTGGAAACAGTTACCGTACATATAAATGCATCCAATTTCTGAATTGCTCTAGGATGCCTTCTGTCTTAGGGTTTCTATTGCTGTGAAGAGACATCATGACCATGGCAATTCTTTTTTTTTTTTTTCCCGAGACAGGGTTTCTCTGTGTAGTTTTTGGTGTCTGTCCTGGATCTTGCTCTGTAGACCAGGCTGGCCTCGAACTCACAGAGATCTGCCTGGCTCTGCCTCCAGAGTGCTGGGATTAAAGGTGTGTGCCACCACTGCCTGGCCCTTCCATGACAACTCTTATAAAGGAAAAAATTTAATTGGATGGCTTGCAATTTCAGAGATTTAATCCATCATTGTCATGGTGGGACATGGCAGCATGCAGGCAGACAGTGCTGGAGAAGGAGCTGAGAGTGGAAAAGGAGCTACATCTTGATCCTGAAAGCAATAGGAAGTGGTCTGAGACACAAGGTGTGGCTTGAACATATACAAAACCTCAAAGCCCATCCCCATAGTGCTTTCTTCAACAAGGCCATACCTACTCCAACTGTGGGAGCATATTCTCGGGTTCCTCGTGGTTTTACCCAGCAGGTCCACATAGAGGATGATTAGGACCACGGGCCTGAGTGCAGGTGTCTGAGATGGTCTGCACTTGGTTGTGCTGGGGGAGGAGGTCTTTTGCTCCACCCCTTGGCGTCTCTATAAAAACCCTGGGGCAGAGACAGTCGGGGCCCATTGGAATAGGTTCCAGGCCCTCTCGAGGCTATCCTTTATTTTCTATCTGTTTATCTCTGCAAGATTCTCCACAATAAATCCTTCTATCTAATATTTCCTGCTGCTCGCACTCAAGAAAACTCTGGGGAACTGTGGGGGTGGTGGGTAAACGCCCCACATCCAACAAAGCCATACCTCCTAATAGTATCACTGCTCATGAGCTTATGGGGGCCAATTATATTCAAACTACCACATTCCACTCCCTGGCCTATAATAAGCTTGTAACTATATCATAATGCAAAATGTATTTAGTCCAACTTCAAAAGTCTCCATAGTTTATCACAGTCTCAACAATGTTTTAAAGTCCAGAGTTCAAAGTCTCTTCTGAGATTCATGCAATCTTTAAACTGTAATCCCCTAGAAAATCAAAATAATAATAAAAAAAACCAAATCACATACTTCCAACATATAATGGCATAGAATATACATTACCACATTACCATTCAAAAACGTAGGGAAGAGAGCTTAGTGAGGAAATACTGGACCAAAGCAAGACCAAAAACCATCTGGGCAAATTCCAAACTCTATGCATTGTAGACGAATTTCTAAATGGTCTTATTAAATAAAAAATACGGAGCCAAATATAGGGGTGAAAGCCTTAGAGATCAGGGAAATAGGGAAAGCCACCAGCCAACCTTACCTCACCAACTCTGCAGCTTCCAAATGCGAGCTACTTCCTGTCTATTCATGCCTTTATATGCCTTGCTTTTCTGCCCTCTCATTGGCTTTTAGCCCAGCTACCTCACTTCCTTGTCACTGCCTGTCTGTACAGACCTCCAGGTCTCTATGGTTGGTACTGGTAATAAAGGCATATGTCTTCATACTTGTCTCTGTTCCCTAGTATGGCCTTGAACACACAGAGAGACCCTGTCTGATAAGTGATCAGATTAAGGGTGTGTACTACCTGACTTTGTTTACTTAAAGTGGCTGGCCTTCTTCCCTGATCTCCAGGCAAGATTTATTTATCAAAGCACACATAAAATATCACCACAATACATCTCCATGTCTGATGTCAAAATGCTTTTCAAAACTCCAACTTCTTTCAGTTTTCTCTCTGTTGGGCTGTTTCCATTCCCTGCTAGCTGCTTTCCTGGGAAGTTATCCTATCTCTATCCATCTCTGTCATCTCCAATATCTTGGGGTCTCCAGTGAAATCCAGTCTTCACATTCATAGCTTCGAACATTGGCATCTCTAGGTCTCAATTCATAGACACCCCTGACACATGGCTGAACTTAGCAATTTTCTTTAGTCACTGAGGGAAATTATATAACCTCTTTCTTCTGTCCTTAAATCCAGAACCATGTGGCTGAAGTTGCCAAGTTCTGCTGCTTACTGGGGCTGGGACATGCTCCCCTCATTCAGTTACATCTTCACCAGCTTTTTGTTCTTGATGGTTACCTTCACTGCCTAAGCTTGGCTGTCCTGGAACTTGCTCTACATACCAGGCTGGGCTCAAACTCAGAAATTCTCCAGCCTCTGTCTTCCGAGTCCTGGAACTAAAGGTGTACATCACCACACCAGGCTCTAAACTTCTCTTTAATTCCTTAGCTAGGTGCAATTTTGACCTGAAGTCACCACTTCCTTTATTCCACTTCTTAATCTGTTTATCTCCTTGAATACAGGACTTAGCTCCATTCCACTTCCTGGTGCTCCTTTTCTCCTCATTTTTTTTTTTATTATAATTGTTTGGCTGATGGCTCAGGCTTATTACTAGCTAGCTCTTACAACTGAAATTAATCCATTTCTATTAATTTATGTATTGCCAAGCTGCTGTGGTATTACTGGTCTGCTGGCATTTGCTCCTTGAGTGGCTGGATGGAGTCTCTCTGGACTTCGTCCTTCTTTCTTCCTGTATTCAGTTTGGCTTTCCTGCCTAGCTATAGTCTGCCTTGCCATAGACCAAAGCAGCTTTATTTATTAACCAATGGGAGCAACACATATTCATAGCGTACAGAAAGATGTCCCATATCATTTCCCCTTTTCTGTCTAATCAAAAAGGAAGGTTTTAACTTTAACATAGTAAAATTACCTATAACAAAACAGTTATCAAGCAAGAATTACACATTTTATATTTTTCCTTGCTCAGCTTGTTCCTTTTCATTATAAATCCCCATTAGAGTTGACACTAATAACCACACCACAGAGTCTATATACTACTATGCTGTTTTGAAATTTCCTCTGTCAAAAGAATTAATCCAAAGCTCTTCACTTTAACCCAGGCAGACTCTTTGGACAAGGGCAAAAAGCAGCCACTTTCTTCACCAAAATATCACAAGAATAATCTCTAGGTAACGTGGTGGCGCACGCCTTTAATCCCAGCACTCGGGAGGCAGAGGCCGGTGGATCTCTGTGAGTTCGAGGCCAGCCTGGGCTACCAAGTGAGTTCCAGGAAAGGCACAAAGCTACACAGAGAAACCCTGTCTCGAAAAACCAAAAAAAAAAAAAAAAAAAATTCTTCTCCTCTGAAACTCTTGAGCCATCTCCTCACAGTTCAAATCACTCTTAGCACCACTGTCGTCCAAGCTCCTACTGGTATTTCTCAATAAGCAGAGCTTAGAGCACTTTACTGCTTTCCCAAAACAAACTCCCAAAATCCAAATTCCTCCAAACAAAAACATGGTCAGGCCTATCACAGCAATACCACAGTCCTTGGTACCAACTTCTATCTTAGTGAGGGATTTTATTGCTGTGAACAGACACCATGGCCATGGCAACTTTTATAAGGAGAATATTTAACTGGGTGGCTTGTTTACAGTTTCAGAGGTTCAGTTCATTATCATCAGGGCAGGGAGCATGGTTGTATGAAGGCAGACATGGTGCTGGAGTAGCTGAGAGTCCTACATCTTACAGGCAACAGGAAGTCAACTGACAGTCACACTGAGGGAAGCTGGAGCAAGAGATCTCAAAGCCTACCCTCACAGTGATATACTTCCTCCAAGAAGGCCACACCTCCTAACAGTGCCATTCCCTTTGGGGGGCATTTTCTTTCAAACCACCACACAGGATGTGTTCTGGGCATATATGAGACCTCAATCCACCCCACAACAGTCACATACTTCCTCCAACAAGGCTATAGCTACTCCAACAATCAACACCTCCAAATAGTACTACTCCCCATGAGCTTATGGGGGTCAATTATGTTCAAACTATCATACCTTCTAAGGAACTCACCAGCAGTTCAGGGAGAGGATAATCCCTTCACATTGCTCTCCTAAAATCCATCAGGAAGTGATGAGCCAGTGACAGTGGCTTGATTACTCTTTCACAAAATCCTTTCTGTATCACCATAGGAGTAAAGAGTTAACTCACTCAGGAGACTAGGTCTCAGAGTTCTTCCTCAGGACAGAAGTATTGATTTCATATTTCACTGCAGCCTGTCTTCTTTCTCTGTAACTGACATCACCATGGCTGAGCCTGCAAAGAATGAAAGGAACTTTGCATATGTTGTCCCTACTGCATTAGCTGGGTCTTATTTTGCTCTTCTCTGACATTTTTGTTTTGTGTGTTTGATTTCTCTTGACTTTTAGAACTTATTTGAAGGTCAATAGACTTGTTCTCAAATATGCTGAATTATTTATTTAAATACTGAATTTTAGAGTTATGGAAATTTAAGTTTTAGAAAAGAAACAACAGAACTGTCCATTCCGTAGAGTCAGGCTTGAAGGCTACTTTTCTGGCTAGGACTTGATGTAGCCATGGGCTATCTAAAATCACCTTTAGACCTGAGAAATGTGTACCTGGTTCTAGGTCACATGGATTAGGGGGTCACACTCTGACTCACAGAAATGTGTTATGATGGGAAAGAAGTTTGGAGGTGATTCTCTGAACAATGTAATACATGAAGTCCTAACATTTGCTTCTATAAACGTGACATGCTCTTGCTTGGAAATAATGTCTTCAAGATGGAATTTGGTAAGAAGAAATCATGCTGTAATAGAACTTGAGTCTCCCAGGACCACTGTGAGGAATAAACTCCTTAGAACTTTGCTTCCACTGATGACCCTTGGGGTCAGTTTGGCATAGATTATATCTTCCTATTCTGTATAAGTTTCTTTTATTTCTCTCTGTTTTTAATATCCTTCTTTAAAATTTTGTAATCTTTAACTCACAAAAACTATCAAATGTTGGCTATCTCTAACACACATACACATCTTTAAATTAGGATATAAGGTGTTCCATGCAATGTAAAAGAATCACGGGTTAGTCATTTTATTCTTGAATCAATCACTAATTCCATAGTTATTTAGCTTAGCTTCTGAGTAAATTCTACATCCTTTGCTGTTGATATGCACCATTTTTTTTATTGTGATTAACCATCAGAAATGGCTCAAATGAAACTGGAAGAGCGGAAATACACACAGTTCACCTAACACATTAGTACCAATAAAGGATCAATACAATGATAAGATTCTTTACCAACTGAAAGAATCTTGTCCACTTCAAGAATTTAGCTTAACAGTGAATGAGAAAAAAGAAAGTAAAAGGAAAGGAAAGGGCGTGATTGGTTCTGGGTTTCAGCACTTGATGAATGAAAAAAAAAATTAAAAGGAAAGGAATATGATTGTTCCTAGATATTGTGGAGGAGAAAGATTATTTATAGATAGAAGGGCATAGACAGAATCAGGGACATCTGGGAGAGTCCCTGGATATATCCTTGAGCCCTCTGAGGAGATGGGGGAGGTGAGGGAAGAGAGAAAAGAGGAAAGCAGTTGTAGCAGCTAGGAGGCCTAAAGAGAGTAGGTGAAAGGGACCAAGAAACCAAAATAGTTGAATTGTACAGAGAAGAGCAGTTGGTGGAAGGTCAGCCCAGCTCCTGGGCTGGTGAAGGTTAGGGTAGGGTTGTATGCTAGCCAGGAGGACCCTGTAACAGGTGGGTGTAACAGGAATCTTAAAAGTTCTTATTAATAAAATCAAACCTGAGCCAGGTATTGGGGTGAACTCTGGAAGATCAGAGAGACAGAACAAGCCACAGCTAACCTCACCTTGCCAGTTCCTCAGCTGATCCTGTTTCCTCAGACTGGAAGCCTTTGAGTCCTCATCCAGAATGAAACTCAGCTGAACTGCTGCTCGAAAGCCTGAAAGCTTAACCAGCCAAATGCTGCTAGTTTCTGGTCCTCACGCCTTATATACCTTTCTGCTTTCTACCACCATTCCCTGGGATTAAAGGCTCGCTTTCTGGGATTAAAGGCGTGAGTCACCATGTTTAGCTGTATTCTTGAACAGATGGATTTCTGCCTCTGGAATGCTAGGATTAAAGGTGCGAGTGCCACTATTTTCTAGCTTTTGTATCTAGTGGCTGTTCTGTCTCTGACCCCAGATAAGTTTATTAGGGTGCACAATATTTTGGGGAACACAATACCACTATAGGTGGGGACTGAGGGATGTAGGGAGGACCAGCAGCCAGGTCCACTTTGATATGTTAAATAGCCACCTCAGCAGTTTGTCCCAGATTTAAAACCTAACAAATAGTTTTATAAGTAGACTGGATGTTGGACAGGTTCTTATGCTTGTAAGAACACACACACACACACACACACACAAATAAATAATAAATAACTAAATAACTAAATAAATACTATCTTAAATGTAGATACAAGTTAGATTTTCTTAAATAAAACTAAAATGTTCAACTAAAATCCAAAGGCAATATGAAAGCAATTCTTATTCTAAACAGAAAAAACACACAAGCTCTGAGCATCAATAGCAGAGGAAATGACTCTGCTAGGAACCACTCTGAGTTGGAAAGATGATTCATTACAATTTTCCCCAACATAATACTTTTGTTAATTATTTGGGAATTTTGTACAATGCACACCAATTACACTCGATTCCCACTCCTCCCAGGTCTACCCTCCCACCCTTGCATACCACCACCACCACCCCCCAAAGAAAGAAAAAGAAAAATACAACAAAAAGAAAAAAAAACACAAAGTGATACATGTGAATAAAATGAACTTAATTAGAGTTCTTCTGAAGATTATTTTGGATAAGTTCAGAAACTTATAGATAGAAACAGAAACATGTACATAGACTGGATCCCGTGAAGAGGAATTTTAATCTTCAGCCAGTCATAGGTTCACAGTCTGATGAACACAATGGGCAGCCCCCGGTCCATGCATTCTGAATGACCTTCTGGATGCTCTCCTACCACATCAAAAGATTGTTGATATGAGGTTATATAATTTCAGACATTAAGACATAGTGCTATTATTATCTTGAGTATGTAGGAATGTGCTCCCTACAACCCATCAAAACTACTCAACTTCCCAGGCCCAGTTAAAGGTCAAGGGAGGTCAGAAAGTGTCATAATTTATTCCCAGAAGTTATAAACTATAGTCCTCCACACAAGATGACAAACATTGGTGGATGAGTACCTCAGTAACTTCCATCATATCTGCTTGAGTTTGAAATCTGTAAATTCTTGGACAAAGAATTTTATGTGATTTGAATTTAGGGCTGACTGATGAACAGACAACAAAAACATTAATATGCTTTCTCAAATAGGACTTAATAAAGCCTGTATTCATAACCATTTAAATAGCACAGCCTAAAAGCAAAATGATAATTGAGAACAGGGAGGACTGAGACAAACTAATGAGTGTAGTTGGAGTTTTTCTGCCTGGCCCACAGTCAGGACAAACTCTCTCACCTGCCAGTCCCACAGTCACTCAGACCCGACCAAGTAAACACAGACACTTATATTGGTTACAAACTGTATGGCCGTGGCAGGCTTCTTGCTAACTGTTCTTATAGCTTAAATTAATCCATTTCTATTAATCTATACCTTGCCACGTGGCTTGTGGCTTACCGGTACTTTACATCTTCCTTGTCCTGATGGCGGCTGGCAGTGTCTCTCTCACCCAGCTTCCTGTTCTCTCAATTCTCCTCTCTGTTAGTCCCGCCTATACTTCCTGCCTGGCCACTGACCAATCAGTGATTTATTCATTGACCAATCAGCAACACATTTGACATACAGACCATCCCACAGCAAATGAGGATGTGGCTGTTCTCTTTTTGATTATGGATCCAAATGTCTTCATTAAGAAACACAATGCATTGCAGCCCACTACCTGTGGTGGGACGCCTTGATGCAGGGGGAGGGGCTTGGACCTGCCTCAGTTGAATATACTAGGCTCTGCTGACTCCTCTTGTCTGAGGAGGGAATGGGGGGGAAATGCTGGGGGGTGGGAGGAGGGAAGAGAGGGGTATCTGTGGTTGGTATGTAAAACTGAATAAAAAATTCTTAATTAAAAAAAGAATCACAATGGACACTTTAATGTCTATGCCATTCCATGGTGATAATTAATATGTGCATAAAAGAAATATCAGGATTGGAACTAGGGGGGTGAAGGACACCCACGTGCTTGCCTGGGGCTGCTTGCCCTGGGTGAGTAGAAGAAACCATGGGTCTGCCCAACACCTTCTGGTGCCAGTAGGTTGGGCACCATTATGGTGTGCAAATATATGGTGGAGTGTGGGAGAGAGAGGGGGCGGAATGGTTCATGTCCTGTTGAGAGAGGTAGATCTGAAGAGGTGAAGGTAGTGGGGAAAGGGCTGATAAGGCCTGCCTACCACCTGGGACCATGATGATGTCTGGGCCTGGGCTGCTGCCAAGGGCCATGTCTGGTTGATGTCCATGACTCCTGTTATCACCAAAGACTATTTTTAGAATGGGGCTGCACAGAATTGGCCCCCACTTCACTGGCTGCAGGATTCTGTAAAGCAGGTCCTGGACCTTGCCTGGGCAGCACAATAGAGCTGACCCTGTTGACAGGAGTGGTGGTGGTGGTGGACTGGCCCCAAGAACGTCAGCATAAGAGAGCTGGTCTTACATGAGAACAGGAGGATGGGAAGTGCTAGAGAGGCCCACAGAAATCCACAGAGATGCCCCCACCACGGACTGCTGGCAATGGTCGAGAGACAGCCCGAACTGACCTACTCTGGGGATGGGATGGCCAAACACCCTAATTGTCGTGCTAGAAACCCCATCCAGCTACTGAGGGATCTAGATGCAGAGATCCATGGCTAGGCCCCGGGTGGAGCTCTGGGAGAATGAGGAGGGTTTATATGAGCGAGAATTGTTGAGACCAAGGTTGGATAAAGCGCAGGGACAAATGGCCAAACGAATGGAAACACATAAACTATGAACCAATGGCTAAGGGGTCCCCAACTGGATCAGGCCCTCTGAATGGGTGAGACAGTTGATTGGCTTGATCTGTTTGGGAGGCATCCAGGCAGTGGGACCGGGTCCTGTGCTCAGTGCATGAGTTGGCTGTTTGAAACCTGGGGCCTATGCAGGATCACTTGCCTCAGCCTGGGAGGAGGGGACTGGACCTACCTGGACTGAGTCTACCAGGTTGATCTCAGTCCGCGGGGAGGCTTTGCCCTGGAGGAGGTGGGAATAGGGGGTGGGGTGGGGGGAAGGTGAGGGGGGCCGGAGGTGGGAGAACAGGGGAATCCGTGGCTGATATGTAGAAAGGAATTGTATTGCAAAATAAAACTTAAAAAAAAAAAAAGAGAGAGAGCTGGTTTTGCTCTCATCTGCCTTGTGGTGGCATGGGTGAGGGAGAGACGCCTTACCCACCTCCTCTCACCATTGTGGCAAGTGGGAGAGCTGGCCTTATGGACGTGAGGATGGGAGACCTGGTCCTGCCTCTTACCAGCTGCCACACTCAGGAGAGTGGGTCCTGCACCTTGCCTGGGTAAAACAGTAGAGCTGGCCCTGGTGGTGTGGGTGCAGGTAAGCTAATGGAGGGTGTGAGAGCAGGAGAACTGGCCCCACCCCTTGCTGAGGGCAGCATTGGGTAAACTAGCTAGGAGCAGTGCTGGAGAGCTTGCACTGGTGTTAAGGATGATGGAGAGCTGGTGAGTTGACCAACCTAGTTACCATCCAGGCCCAGAAATAGGGCTATGAGTTGACTCACCTCAACATCCATCTCATCTGTGACCTGATGAAGTATGTGAAGGGGCTGGTCCTGCAGATCCAAAGCTACAAAATTTCCATGATGTAGGGCAACAGTAGGATATCCAAGAGGAATCCCAGTGAGGTCCTAGTATATAGTATAGCAGAAGCAACACCACCCTTAAAAGTTCTTGTTATGATAATCCCTTCCTTGGTTAAAAAAAAAAAAATCTGAGTCTCACCAGATGTTGTTGATTTCTCAGGCCATGGTACTTGTGACTGCGGCAAGTGCAAGTGTGACGTGGGTTGGTCTGGGGAAGCTTGCCAGTACCCAACCAAGTGTGACCTGACAAAAAAAATCAGCAACCAGATGTGCAGGAACTCTCAAGATGTCATCTGCTCCAATGCAGGTAAGAGCTGAATCCCTGTACAGTTCTTCATTAAAATAATCAAAATTTGGATTTTAATGGAATTTTATAGATGTAGAAATGGTAAACATCTGAATGAGACTACTTTTGAGTATGCATTTTAAAAGCGAAATTTAGATCTTGCTTGCTGAGTCTCACTAGTTTGATACTCTCCAGCTGTTTATGATGCATCCTTCAAGCAAGGTATTCACCAGAAATGAAGCTGGTTGATGTTTTGTGTGAATGGAAAGCAGTGATGTTGAGTGCTGGATTAAAGTGTTGATTAACACTTACATGACCGACTTAATTATTTTATATTAGAGATCAAGAGTGCTTAGAATTTACACCTTAGCAGCAATGGAGCTAGAATTTTCAATTTGATGGAAGTTTCACATACTGAGTATGAACCTCCTTGAGGATATAATGATAGCAAAGTTTTTTGTTTGTTTTGATTTTGGTTTTTTGTTTTGCTAAATATTTGTGTATTTCATAGGAGTTACATAGAAATATTGCTTAGAAGTTAGAGAGAAGCTGTTAAAATTAATTAGCAAAACCTCATAAAAAGAACAGTTGCAGTTTAGAGTGAAGTGGTAGTTAGATGCTGTAATTGTAACTAAATTGCCTCAGCATGTGCGCACATGGAACCTCAAAGTCACTTTTTCTCAACTACATTGAACCTGAACATCCAAAGGAAAGTACTAAAATTTCAGTGCTCATGTGCTGCCCTGGAGGTTCAGCTTCAACTATTTTGATATAGTGTGAGCTTTGGTTGTTGTTGTTGTTTTGTTTTGTTTTTTTCAGAGCTAGAGGACTTATTTTTCAGTGACTGTGAGTGCGTGAATCATCTTCATTCACTTAGTAGAGAGTTGTTTGCTATCAGTTTGTTTGATATTCTGTTCTGATGGCCTTTTCTTGTTTCTACACCAGCAAGAGAGGGAGAAACTCAAACTAGTGAGAAAGTATTGCAAATCAGAAAGCTTTTTCAGCAACTCCACAGCAAGCAAATATGCATAACCAACTATGAAGAGCAGCTATTTGCCTATCGTCCTTACTTTACTTGTTGGCTTGGGTTTTGAGGCCATCTGTGTGGTCAGATCCAGAGGTACAAGATTTGTTCCACATGGTAAAGGCAAGCCTTTGACTATTTAGACATACATCCCACCCCTGAAGCTTGCATTATTGTAAGCAGAGCGGGGACTTTTCCACAGTTTGATTGTGACAAATTGCTTAGTGTAGATTAAGCTCAGCAAGGTTATTTTGATAATGGAATCAGGGTTGTATGCAGAGCGAGGGCTGTTAGCATCTATTAGGTCAGAATGAGCAAACTGAGCAGTTAGATCAGACTGTGTTCAAGACAGTCTCTTCAGCTCTCTGCCTACTGCAGTCTTTTCTTTGCTCATAGTAATTTTTTGACTCATAATCACCCACCAGCACACACACACACACACACACACACACACACACACACACACAAATAAAACATACATACAAACACACACACACACACACATAAATACACATACAAACACATATACACAAACACATATACACAAATGAATGCTATTGAATCTGAAGATATTTTAGGGAATGTGACTTAGCACATTAATATTACATGAAAGAGAAAATATGCAGAATTGTCCCCCCCACCTGCCTTGAGGCAAAGTCTTACTCTTTCGGTGGTCTGGAACTCACTATACAGACCAAGCTAGTTTCAGTTAGCCTGGGATCAGCCTGCTTTTGCTTTGCAAGTGCTGGGATTAAAGGTGTGCATTAACATTCCTGGCACATTCCTATACTACAGCCATCCTCTTCTTTTTCTTTTTAAGGTGTGTGTGTGTGTGTGTGTGTGTGTGTGTGTGTGTGTGTGTGTGTGTTTGTGTGTTAATGTTGTTGTTGCTGTTTTGAATTTTTTGAGGCAAGATTTCATTGTGTAGCTCAGGCTGGTTTAACTCTCTCTACAATCCTGATTAGATTCAAACTTAGTGTGGTCTTCCTGCCTCTGTCCCTAGTACTGGGGTCATGTAATGGACCATTATGCTCACTATCTTAGTTAGAGTTTCTATTGCTGTGAAAATACACTGTGACCACAGCAACTCTTATAAAGGAAAGCATTTAATTGGGGTGCTTGGTATTAGTTCATTATCTTCATGGCAGGGAGCATGATGGTGTGCAGGCAGACATGGTGCTGGCTACATCTTGATCAGAAGGCAACAGGAAGTGGACTGTCTCATTGGGCATGACTTGAGCATAAAAGAGAACTCAAGCCTGCCTCCACAGTAATATATTTTCTCCAACAAGACCACACCTACTCCAAAAGATCACACCTCTTAATAGTGCCACTTCTTTTGGGGGCCATTTTCTTTCAAACCACCATACTCACTGTCCATTTATCTATTTTCTTTAATGAAATGTTGCTCAATTTGACCTTTGTGATGCCTTCTCACAGTATCAGTATATTTATTTATTTGCCCAATTCTATACTACATACATCTAAAATTGTTTTTTAAGAATTGTTCAAAGACATAACTATACAAAATAAATGTACAAAAATAAAAATGGACTTGGTTAAACTTCATGTCCACCCACCCTAACTCCCCCCAACCATGCCTCAGGTTAGGGGTCTAGTCAAAGCTATATTCATGTTACATGGCTTCCTTTTAATCTTGTTTTAGGGTGCTCATGTCACTTATTTGAAATACAATCAAGATTATTCTTTGTTTACTTTTATTTTAGGACTTTTTGTTAACCTCTTTTCCATTTATTACTAATAAGTTTATAATATAGAGGATGAAGAGGGGTCCAAAGTCAACACTATGGAGAGAGTATACTCAGAGATTCATCACAGTCTTTAGCAAAAGAGAATCTCTCACACCTGGGAAGTGTTAGCTTTGTAAGAAACTAATTGGGCTTTCTCCCCCCTTCCATTTAAGTATTATTTTTTTGATGTTGAGTTTTGTGCAGGCAGTGTGTGCACAGGAGTATGCAAGTGTATGTGCCTATGCAGGTATATAGAACCCAGAACAATATGCTGGATATCTTGCCTTAGTGCCTTAACAGGATCTTTCTCTGACTGGGAAGATTACCAATAACACCATGCTGTCTGTCCAGTAAGCTCCTAGGACCACCTCTCTCTCTCTCCCAGTGCTGAAGGAATAAACATGCAGAACTTTGTCTGGCTTTTTACATAAGTGCTGGGGATTTGAACTCAGGCCCTCATCCTGTAGAGCAAGCACACTTACCCACTGAGCCATCTCTCCAGAACCAGAATTTTTCTTTATCCTTCACATACAAGGCAGCAAAACTACTATGCTATTCAGCAGTCAGCCTCTGCCACTCAACTCCACGAGAGTTGAGTATTTGAGAGTCTTTTCTATTCTTTTCTCAACAGCTTAGTGCTGAGTTTTTCTGTGCAATGCTATTTACTCAGTTTGCCTCCTATACTTAGGCATTTATAGCTTCTATTATTTGGAAGTTATAAATAATAATCCATAGCATTATTTGGCTTTTTCCTTCTTTTGGAGATCTTACTATCAGGATAAATATCAGGAGGGAGATTCATAGGTCAAAGGGAAAAGTTGTACTCAAATTTACATTTAATCCTTGCCTTCACATTTTGTCTTAATGTATAAGTCCTTTGGTTTCCTTTGCCAATCTTGATCTCAACCACTTCTCCTTTAATAATAATTTTCACCAGCCTATTTCATTACCAGCCACTCCAGATTGTATACTTCCCTGTGCTGGCTAGTTTTGACATGCTAGAACAGAGGGAACTTCAATTGAAAAAATTCTTCTGTAAGATCTGGCTGTAAGGCATTTTCTTAATTAGTGATTGGTGGGGGAGGTTCCTGCTTATTGCAGGCAGTGCCACCCCTGGGCTGGTGATATTGGGTTCTATAAGAAGGCAGGATGAGCAAGCCATGAGGAGCAAGCCAGTAAGCAGCAGTTCTCCATACCTCTGCATGACCTCCTGTGTCCAGGTTCCTGCCTTGCTTAAGTTCCTGTCCCGGACCTCCTTTTGATGATGAACTATGATGTGGAAGTATAAGACAAATAAACCCTTTTCTCCCCAACTTTTGGTCATGGTGCTTCATCATGCAGATAGAAACCTTAACTAAGACATCTCCCTTAGTAATTCTGTCTTTCCTTATAATTTGATTCTCTGGAAGCAGCTTGGGTATAGAAGAGGAAGGGGAGGTAACTCTTGTGGGTCATAAACTGAAAGGCATGCTTAGAAGGAACCAAGAACAAAACTTCCAGAAGCTTTCTCTGTATCAGAGCCAGAAAGGTGACAATGTGCTGAGCAAGGTGAAGCCTCAGCACCTTAGAACAGAGGGAAGATTGGTATTCAAATGTGGTAAGTCATCATAGAGAGAACCAGCTTTGTTAGGCAGCAGGAAAAACTAGAGCTAAAATATTCAAGTACAAATCTACCATTCCTAGAGTGTGATTGACTGGCAACCAAAAGTGAGATGTAGGATGACACAGCAGGAACACAGGAGTCTGGCACTTCTGTTTGGGCTCCCATCTGCCATTTCTTGGAGGCTCAGATGTGATTTCTGCTGGATGGTGAGACAGGAAGTCTCTAAGCTGTTGGAGACTTCCCACTCTGGTGAAGAATGGTTCACATGTGTGGATGGGAATGAGCCTGCCAGTAAAAGACATCAGTGAGGCGTCATGAAACTTGGAGGCAGTATCAGTTCCTGCCCATCTTTCTGGACGGAAAATGACTTGTGCGTTTGCATCTCTCACCAAGCTATTCTCTGCTGCCAAACCATGGCAGGCTCCTGGTATTCCAGGACAATCTAAAATTCTTAGCCAATATTCTTCAATTCTTTATCTCTGCCACATGTACTCATTATGCCCTTATATCCAAACCCATCAGACTCTTACCTATTCTTTTATTTTTCACCATAATTATCTACTAATTTTTCTTATCATCATAAATCTTCTTGACCTTTCAATTCACTTATTGGAATTTTTTCCATTTATCAGCAATAACTTAAGAGTTAACTTCTTCCTAATGCCTTTCTCCTCTTGCTGAATCAATCATTTTTGTACAACACGTACTTTGGAACTGTTATGAATGTGTTTCTGTTGTGTAGTTTCTGGTTTCATATGTTTGTATAGTATGTTTATAAAATATGGAGGTGTACATTTATATCATCTGCATTTTTCTTTCTGGTCTTTGATTTATGTAATTTTCTTTATCTTATTATCTCCTATAGTACTTTGACAGAAGCATAATAGGTCACAAGAAAGCTTAATGACTAAATATGTGGGTGGCAGAGAAACAGAAAGGAGAGATGTGAAAGTAAAAGAGAAAGGTGATAATGAGGGAAAAAACAAATGAAGCAGTACCAAAAATTATAACACTGTATTTTAAGTAATATTTATAAATTAAAATAGGTTTCAGGAAAAAATAGTACAAGAAAATTGAGTTTAATATATGTCAGATTCATAGGCGTTCCCTCAAGGTACAAAACAACAAAGTCAGATTATGCAAAATCACTGTTCATTTGTGATTTTATGAGAGGGGGCCTTATAGACAATAGCAAATTGCAGGTGATTTGGTTAGCAGAAACATGTGGAAGGCATGAAAATAAAAATTCTGTCATTTGCTTCTCAGCACCCATTTTTCCCAGTTTCAGTTCATGTTCCATGTGACAACAAGAATTACCTCATCCAGATGTATATCTTTTCTTGTGGTCCTTGTGAAAACACAGGTGTTGGAGATCCTTAGCATCAGCTACATAGTTTCTAGAAGTTTCTATCTAGTAATTTTGTTCATTTGATGCCACTTTTCAGTCCTATTGTATTTGTTCTTTAACCACCGAGGCTTTGCTTTTGTGTCTTATTTATTTATTTATTTATTTATTTATTTATTTATTATCCATCTATTTATTTATTTGTCTTAGCTAAGCTCTCAGTTCTCAACTACTTCCTCAGGACCCTCTCTCTGACCTCCAGCTCCCAGCTGAATTTCCTTGCTATGCACTTTTGCAGCATTTGCACTTCCCTATTTATTTTACCACACTTATTACCTATGGATGACTTGATTGTCAGTTGAATTTCCAGAGATTAGAGCCATCCTGATAAATCATAAATTCTTAGCTTTCATATGTCAATTGTTGTGAGGCTCAATTCAAAATGGAAAACTATTTATTAGAACAGTTAGACATCTGACTTGTTAATATTGTTTCATTTAAATGTTACTTTCAGTAAAATCAATCTTATGGGATGTAGCTAAACACTCTGGTAGGGTGAGTATGTGGCTTGTGGTAGAGATAATGTTTCCAGGACCTCTAACATTCTCTGAACTGCTTTGAGATTCTGTTGAGGTCCCAAGAATCTGTGCCTAAGAAAACCCACTGTGGTCCTGTCATCGTCAGAACAAAACTGTCAGCTAATGCTGAGATGTGACATTATCAGGGTACATAATTTTTTCATTTGCACATTTGTTAATATTTATTATTTAATATTTATCTAAGTATTTATTTTATAAACAATATGCTCTAAAATAAGGCAAAACATTGAACAAATACTGGTGGAGAAGATGAGAAAGATTCCTTTGGTAAGAAGCTTAAAGTGTTCTAGTTCCCTTGGGCACAGGTGATTAGAAAATATTCATTCACTACTTGTTTCAAAAGACACATATAAAGACCTCCATGTTTTGAGGGGGTCACACTGATGCTCATTAAACTACTGGAGGTCAACAGTAATAACTGTGAAGTACAAATTATAATTTCTGTGCCACAATAATCTAAAAATAAGTAGCTTGCCCTCTACCTCACCGTAGTCACAGAAATGTTTAATTGCAACATTAAATTGGTTTGAGTTCTTTATCTACTTGAAAGAAATATGGGAAAGCATCGTTACTTATCATTTCTAGTGTGTAACATTCTTCTCATTGTTTTATTGCTTTAGGTACATGTCACTGTGGCAGGTGCAAGTGTGATAATTCAGATGGAAATGGACTCATCTATGGCAAATTTTGTGAGTGTGATGATAGAGAATGCATAGATGATGAAACGGAAGAAGTATGTGGAGGTATGTATGTTAAGTGTGCAAAGTAAAAGCCCATGTTTTTCAACTGTTTCATTGTATACTTTCCTTTATATAAACTTCTCCTCCAATTTGGTTTGAACCTGTGTTTGGAAAACCTGTCATGTAAGAAGAGTTAAACAAAGGCCTTCAGAGTATTCTAGAACTATTTAAATGCAAAACTAGATTGCCTCCAGAGGTGAATAGCATTAGTGATGCAACAAGCCAGTGGCACAACTCTGAAGTAGTTCTGTTAGAACAGCGTTTCTTTTGCTCACATTAGCTGTTATTGTTTTGTGTCTTATTTTTTCCTTATCTCTTAACTGTATTAACTTCATTCTCTTTCTAAATCAAAAGTCTTTAGACAGTTCCATGCCCTATTTTAGCTCCTCTCTTAGCATCCACTACATGTAGATAATACTCCCCTGACATTTTCTGTGTCACCATCATTCAGTAATTTTTTTCTCTTGAATTAATTCTTGCCCATTCCTTATTGTTAAGGACTGTAACATACACTTTATATGCAATATATTATGTCTTATGATACCCAAAAGAATCACTCTGCAATTGTATCTACTCAAACTGTGGGAACAGAGACATAGGTAACATGATCAACATGTCCAGGGCCATCCCACCTGTATGATAGCCTCCCAATTGGTGTCTGTCGACACTAGAACTGTGTTTCTGACCCTTTACCATTCATACTGTATACCTGCCCTAGAGTTTCCAGCTCCCTGAGAAGAGTGACTTCTCACCACCTATCTTTTAGCTTCCTTTCTGCTCCTCTCATGGTAAGCTCTTGCCCAGAATGTCCATCTGCAGTTTGGGCTGGCACAATGAAATGGTAGTAGAGAGCAGTGAGTGTCACTAACTAAATTAACTCTTCTCTGCTGTTTCCAAAAGGATTCTATCCTACTTAATCTGGTCTGGCATATCCTAGCAAGATCAGGGATACTAAAACCCAGAGGTATCAGAGAGCTTTGAGAAGCCATCACAGCCATAAGACAGGTTGCCAATTTCTTAACACCATTGTGTCTTCCAGATAGTCTTGTAGTGTTATCTAAATGGCCTTATTTTAAACTGGAATGACCTTTGTCTCTGGTCACCTGCATGCACAACCAGGCTAAAACAAATGCAAAGGAAACTCTTCTGAGCCACTGTTCTAGGCCAGACTCTACTTAAAACATTTTTGAAAAGGTTTTGCAGTAAAATTATCTACAGACATGATGTATTTATGATCTGGATGTTTTATTTTCAGCTGATTATCAGAAAAGTATAAGAGAAAATGTTTTGGGACCAATGAGTTTTGATATACATCTCTGAGGCAAAGCTTATTTGTATATGCAAATTAAAAAATAACTTGAAACAATACAATGGGATATATTTAACTTTCAACTTTGCTACTTGGTGTTTCCACTTGTTTGGAATTTCATCATGCAGCATCTCTAACCACAGTTGCCAGCATCCAGTAACACTCTGTGGGAGTGATGCTGCTCAGAATCCTAAAGTTTTCCATGTGTCATTCTCATAAAAACAATCTGTTGAGAAAGGATTTTATAGTCTATCATTGATACTACACAGAAAAAAGAGATTTTCCTCTATCCGTTTATATACAGTATAAAGTTATGTTTTTTGCCTAGGATATGCGTTATCCTGAAGCTTACATTTTATTTTAAGATTCTTCTGTTGTCTTAAAGTCTTTTCTCACCCTTCATTTGAATTATTTTCCGTATCTTCATTAAAGTGTAGATTTACATGAGTTTTCTTTCCTACTTAACCTCTTGTCTTTTTTTTTTGAAAATAGATTCTTCTCTCATACAATGCATCCTGACCACAGTTTCCTCTCTCTCCACTCTCCCAGCTCCCCTCACTTCCCCTCTTCCCTAGGCCTACCCCCACTCTGTTTCTTTTCACAATTAACCCCTTATCTTAATGATTATTTTTATACAACCCCTTTTTGAATATTGAATTTCATAAATATTCTAAGAACCTCCATATAAAGTATGGACATTTATTATACTAATAAATCATTAATAAAGGATACCATATAATATTACAGTAAAAAAAATATACCAGTAAGCAATTAAAAAGTAGCCAAGTAGATATGTTTCCATGGCTATCCCAGAATTATGGCCCTGGAAGAAGGAAAATGAAGAATAAATACTTTAGTCAGAGTCTCACAAAATACAAACTTTTATGATTAAGAAAGTCTATAATCGAAAATAAAGAGAACACTCATCCATGTTTGAGTGGGATAACTATAAAGCGAGGAGCACATAGAAAATGAACTGGAAGGTAAGTAATTATTTTGGAGCCATTTGGAGAGGGTCAGATAGACATTTAGGACAGAAATGTAGTGATGGCAGTTCGTTGCAGATGGCTTGGTGAGATGTACAAGAGAACATGTAAGATTATAGCAAGGTGGCCATTGTAGTGTGGCATTTTGGCACATTCTTAGCTCTCATTTGTATTCTCTTGACACCAGAGTGGGAGTTTGATTGTGAAGCCAAGAATGCATTGTATTTTATTGATGTATTTTGGAACTTTCTACATGGTGGAACACAATAGTGTGTGTACCAGGCTTTTTCTTTTGGGCCACCAAACAGGTCCCAAATCATGACACGGAGACTTTTTTTTTTTTCTTTTTGAATGCTTGGCTTAGCTTAGGCTCATTTCTGGCTAGCTCTTTTACCTTAACCTCTTTCTGTTTACCTATATGTTGCGTTGGGGCTTTTTGCCTTTCTTTATTCTATATGTCTTTCCTTCTTACTCCATGGCTGTATGGGTGGCAGGGTGGCTGGCCCCTAGTATCTCCCTGTCTCCACCTTCTTCTCTCATTCTTCTTGAACCTAGATTTCTCCTCTTATTTATTCTCTCTTCTTGCCAGCACTGCCTATCTTTTCTCCTGCCATTTGCTATTTGCTATTCAGCTATTAGACCAATAATGTGCCGTAGGCAGGCAAGGTGAAACAAATGCAACACATCTTTACATAATTAAACAAATGCAGCATAAACAAAAGCAACACACTTTTACACAGATAAAGTAATATTCTGCAGCATGAACAAATTAAACACATCTTTCCCTAGTTAAATAATATTCCACAACACAATAGCTTGTGGGACACTGTAGAATGAAGAGATGAAATATTTTCTCTAGTTTGAGAATGCTTCAGCCATGAAAAAAGAATATCTAAGTAAATATGCACTACTACTTTCTTAGTGGCTGATTTCAAATGAACAATTTTCATGACTGTTTCAAGAAACATCCATACAATAAGGCTAGCATACATCCAAGTAATGCATGTACTTCAAATGGTGCAGTAAAGGACTTCCGGAGTCATTCTTGTCATTTCTTTACAAATGCTTTTCTCTTAAATCACTTTCCTTGTAGGCCAAGGCAAAGATACATTGGCTGCCTTTATTTGTATAATTATACATATATAAGATCAACTGGGAGAGAAAAATACATAAGTTGATTATTTTCAGTAAGGATCTGGGAGCCCTTGTTATTTTCAAAGGCAAATAATGATTTTGAAAGTTAATGCTGCTTTGAAAAGTTGCTTTTTTCCTCACTGTATAAAATTCTTTTTGGGTAAAGGCCATGGGAAGTGTTACTGTGGAAACTGTTACTGCGAGGCTGGTTGGCATGGAGATAAATGTGAATTCCAGTGTGACATCACCCCCTGGGAAAGCAAGCGAAGATGCACATCTCCAGATGGCAAAATCTGCAGCAACAGAGGTGTGTCACTCATACATGTTACTACGTGACTGGGTGGTAAACAAAGCTCATCACTGTTAAGACCTCATCTCGATATATATCCTTCAGTGTGGGAGCATCATTATCCATAATCACTTTCTTTGCTAGAAATCCACATTGACACCAACAGTCTTTTTGTTTTTATTCTTTACTGAATAGATAAGGAAAAATAAATTTGCTGTCATACTTTAAGATTTTCTGAGGAAATAGCATGAGGACTGGAATTTCTTTGGCATCTGTCCAAAACTGGTACAGCACAGCTAAAAGGCAATTCCTGGAGATGCTGTGTTAATGTTTCTTGACTAACAGAACTATCTACAGCATGAGTGTTTGATTATCCAGAGGATTGTCAGACAATCCTCCTGTCTTAATTATTGGTAATGGAAGGTTTGGCTGAAATGCAGAATTTGTATAAATGAACTTAACTTCTGAGTGCAATACTAAAAATGTATTGAACACAATAGATAATAGAAACCTTGTAACAAATAGCTCCATGAAATGTAGACTGACCTAAAGCAGAAATACTTATGCATATCAAATATAATTTATAGTTATTAATTACTGGCATAAAATAAAAATAAAAACATTTTATTAATGTATTTTTTGTGCCTGTGTATATATGTGTGGGGGTGTACGTTTGTCATGGCATGCCTCTGAAGGCCAGAGAACAAATTGTGACAATCTGTTTTCTCCTACCATGTGGGCCCTGCAATCAGACTCAGGTGTCACACATGGCTGTATATGCCTTTACTCACTGAACCTTCTCATCAGCACAGTTTAAGTGGGGTCATTTGTTTGTTTATTGCAAATACCTGATATTTTTCCTTCACTGTGGAGGCTGATAAAAGAGAGCCATGCTAGTTTTTCATTGTCTACCTGGTGATAAACAAGTGGCTTTTTTTTGCTTTCTTTAAAACCACTAAAATAGCTATAAGCTTTCTTTTCAATTTCTATAAGGCGCAAGTCATTTTAATAAACTATGTTCATATGTTCATAGGGAAATCCTTGACACAGTGTCTTATATATTGATAAATAGAGAAAGAGTTAAGAGTCTATAGAAGATGGAAGTCAAAATTCCTGGGCTTACCACAAATAAGAAAAAAAAAGCAAGGGAAACACTGTTTATGTGAATGAATTGCTTCCCACTACAAATCTCACTAACTCACTTTGTGTTCATAAGCATGTCTCTTCTGCCTAAATCCTTTGTATCTGATTGGCTTCATATCCAACATTTGTAGTATATCTACCCACATTGTCAAAGCCTCCAAATTATGCATACTTCATTGTCAGTGATAATCTAACATCCAAAATAATTTTAACTCACTTTTATGGTCTCACCCCCAGCTCTTAGTAATATTTGTTTGAATATTTGTTTGCATGGTCAGCCTTGTCATGTTTATCATTAATTCTCTATGATATTTTTTGTTCTCTGTCTTTACCTCTCTTATGTTAGGTATATTTACACTTTATGACTTGATGCCTAAGAACTGATTATATGTTTTTGGGTAAACTTTTGCTTTCTACGTGCATACATATGGATAACTTGCTTCCACTCTTTTAGTCTTTTGGGCATTTCTAGGCGGTTTTGGTTCCAATACAAATTTCAGACTTGCATGTAGTTAAATATATTTCATTTTTTCTTTTAATAATTGTGTTTCAGATATTTTGGATAAGAACAAATTTGTTCATATCTTATGACTTTATTTTGTAATTTAAAGTTTTAGTCAAATTGCTACTTATTTTTATTTAAAGAAGCAATGAAGAAATTTACTTCTTTTAGTCCCAAATAATTTACCTGTTACCTACCTAAAGACTGACCACTAACAATCTATGTAAAGAAAATATTATTGGCAATTAAATACTTTCTACACAAAATCTCCCACCTGCACGGTGACACCTCTCAGTTCTGTCTCAAGCTACTTCTCTAATCCAGCCTCATCTGACTTAACAAAGTTGCATAGTCTTCCTTCATAGGCGCCCAGGACCCTACCATCCTGATCTGTCACCATACACAGTTTCCTTAGATTCTACTTCTAGGGCTGGCTAAAGCATTTCCCCTTCTGGGTATATCCACACTTCCTACTCCTAATACTTCATTCACATACCACTTCTCAAACTCTTAAGTCATTTGCATCTTGCTTCACAACATGTTGGTGATAATGATTTTTGAGTTTGCTAGTTCTTCTGTTGCTTTTACCTTCACTTTTTTGTCAAATTGTTTCTAAGTTTCTTGCAGACAAAAATATGAATTGTTTTAATATTAACTTTGAGAGAAATTAACACAATGCTAATGGCATATCAAATAATATCACATAATTATAAATAACTTTTACTTAAGAAACCTTTGCCATCAACTTTAGATGGTTTTCCCCTTCTTAGAATATTTTTATCTAAGTGTATTTATTTTGAAATATAAAAGAATCAACATTTTAAATAATAATTATGGAAGATGCTTTCTTTATACTTTTTGTTTTGTCTGGATTGCCATAAAATTAATTTTTTTCTCATCTAGGAACATGTGTTTGTGGTGAATGTTCTTGCCATGATGTTGATCCAACTGGGGACTGGGGAGACATTCATGGGGACACGTGCGAGTGCGATGAAAGGGACTGCAGAGCCGTTTATGATCGGTATTCTGATGATTTCTGTTCAGGTAAGGTAGCTCCTGATTCTCATCTCACAGAATCCTGAATCTCACCTATACAGAGAAGCTGAACTTGGATCTCTAGGCTTTCTGTATTTTGCCGTGCTCCTTTCAGTGATGCATGCAACCTCTAGAGATTTCAGACATTCTGCAAAGGCTCAAGATGAAACCCACCTACACTCTTAAAATTAGCCTGATCCCTTGCTGAGGAGATCCATTAGCTCCAAATATTTGTTCCATTCAACTCTGAGACTGCAGAACTAGCAGACCTGCTGTCCATCAGCAAGAGACAGCAAGAGAATCACATGCCAGAAGTTAGGACAATACAGTCTTGGGGATGATATATTCATAAACTGATAGAATTTTACTAAAATTACTCTATTGTGAAATGTAGAATTGAATATGTGTTAATGACCCAAACGTTTTATATTTTAAACATTTATGGACCAAATACTGTATTCCAGTTTGTGAGTTGTGTCTCGGATACTGAGTCCAGCAGTGAAGGGAGTAAACGCATCTTGGGACTTCACAGAGTTCACAAAATACAGACCAAGAGGAAGAAAATATCTGGGGACTAGAGAGATGACTCAGTGCGTAGCAGCACTTACCATATAAACAAGAGACCCTGAGTTTAGGTCCCAGAACAACCCCCCCCCCCCCCCCGCCCCTCGCATGCAAAAAAAAAAAAAAAAAAAAAAAAAAAAAAAGCTAGACATGGCTATCTGCATGCCTGTAACTTCAGCCTAGTTCCAGGTTCATTAGAGAGACCCCATCTCAAAGAATAAGGCAGAGAGCTACAGAGGATAATTGATGTCCTCTTCTGGTCATCATGCATACAAGAACAGGAGTGTGCACCCATATACATGTATGCACTCTTCTGGAGTGAAGTTGAAGATTCCAAGCTCTTTTGCTTAATAATCTGGAAGACAGAGATATTTTATGTATGTGTGCTTCTTTAACCTGACTGCTTGGTTGGTACATGCAGGTAAAAAGAAAGCTCCTCTGGTTTCTGGAATGTTTGCCAGCAAAGGGAGATAAAAAAGCTGTCCTACATAATCATGACTGTATAACTTCACAGGCTGGGGAAAGCCTGCTTCCAGAACTTTCTCCTGCAGGACTCCCTCCTCTGAAAACCCCTCAAGCATCAGAGCACATTTTACTCATAGTGTTTTGAGAATTTTTCTGTTACTTTTTATATAATGTGAGTGCTTTCCTGTATTATCAGTGTCACTACATTGGTTATTTTAAGTAGATAACAGTTACTGAGTACTTTTTATATGCTAAGCATACATGGAGGCTGTGGGGACAAGAGCTTGTTTAGTAGTCTAATTATGGAGATATGTCTATTCACAGAGGTAGGCATGCATGGCAAGGTGCTACTGGATCACAGATGTGGAATTCTGTTTTAAATGTAGGCCTTCAGATAATGAAATATAAAGAGGGCATCCTGGACAGGAAGAGGGGAGGAATATAATACTCACTTGGGACAAAAGTGAAATGACGAGAATGTAGGAGGAAGGAAGTAGATTCCTAAGGGGAAAGCTGACTTGCTGTAGAATGATAATGTTATATAGTCAATGGAGAGCTTGTGATGTATGTAGACAGAAGGCTGCCACCATCATCTCATTTATAGCTTGGTTATCTGAGCAAATGTTGGTGCCATTTACATTGTTTGTTTATAGAAAGAAATTTTCACATTTGTTTTGGGACATTGTGAGACTAACAGCAAGCCAAAGGTGTTAATTTTTTAAATCCTACTGAATGTGGAAGAGGCTAAAATTGAGAATTTAAGGTTGTGAACATTGAGTTGGAAGTTAAATTATAATGGGGTTCATGAAACACCATTGAGTTTTTAATGCTTTCTGGAGGCAAACACTAATTATAGACTATATAAAATGAGAAGACAAATCAAATGATTAAATAAGATATGTGTGTGTGTGTGTGTGTATGTGTGTGTGTGTGTGTGTGTGTGTGTGTGTGTGTGTGTGTGAGAGAGAGAGAGAGAGAGAGAGAGAGAGAGAGAGAGAGAGAGAGAGAAAGTTTGTGACATGCTAATATGATGGTCACTCTTCTTTTTTCATGAATTCACTCTCCCTTGTTAGATCCATAAGATCTTGATCCTGATATCTGAATGGGCTTGGTCATTCATAATTACTGCATTGTAGTGATCATTCATTGTACTGTGAGCTAGTCCACCCCACACTCTGTGGAGATGGATCAATAGGTGAAGGTGAGAAATGATTCCATAGTTGACCCTTTTAGCCTTTCATAAACTCAGTTCCTATGGTATGTTGCTCAGACTTAGAGATACTCTCCTAAGCTAAGCAGGTGGAGTGTCTCCAGAAATTCATGTTTTCTTACTTAACCTCTTTACTCCCTTCTGCCTCATTTCCTTTTTCTTCCCATTTTCCACTCATTTCTAACCAGTAGATTCCAGGGAAAGGTGGTTGAATACTTATGGCTCCATGGCTGGTGGGATTGGAAGTGGGAGAGAGAGAATAATCCATCCTTCATATGTGGCCTCATGTTGTGGGTGCAGACAGAGGTAGGAAGAAGTGATAGTGGTTCGCTGTGATGTGACCAACAAGACATCAGTGTGTAATTGTGTTTTCTCTTTTTTTGGCTGAAGTGGTTTGAACATGGCCTGTAGCTGGAGTTTTCTCTCCAGGACCTGCAAAGCCCCAGCAGTCCCTTAGCCCACTTATAAAATAAACATACAGATACTTATATTATTTAAACTGCTTGGCCATTAGCTCAGGCCTATAATTGTCTAGCTCTTACTCTTATATTCAGCCCATTTCTATTAATCTATACTTTGCCACGTGGCTCGTGACTTACTGGTACCTTACATCTTCCTTGTCCTGGCGGTGGCTGCAGGCAGTCTCCTCCTTCCCTTCCTGTTCCCTTAATTCTCCTCTCTGTTAGTTCCACCTATACTTCCTGTCTGGCTACTGGCCAATCAGTGTTTTATTTATTAACATATTTGCCATACAGAACATCCCACAGCAATGGCCAGTGTGGCTTCCACTTAAAAAAAGAAATTTGAAAAGTAGAAACTCACATGAGCAGAGATCCTTTCTTGGTCAGACACTTACAGAGTTCTGCAATTACAGCTCATTACATTTGATTTTTGCACCAACTCAGGAAGGGAGACATTACCTACATTTTAACAGAAAAGGAAATAATTTCATGGGAATTAAGTACTTTGACAGTATTCACCCTGACATTGTCATCTAAAAATGCATGTAGCCCAAGCACTCATGTAATTTTAGTCTGTAGCAGATGCAAATGCTGTTATTAAATTTTTACTGTGTGAGGAGGAACTATACTATGGATGCCCAAGTTCTTGTAAAGCTCTATGGTGATATTTTATTTGTATTAAAATGTTATTTGTATGTTAATAATTAAAGTTGTCTGGGGGTCAGAGCTATTAGCAAGCCATAGGAAAGCAGGGCAGTGGTGGCGTACACTTGTAATTCCAGCACTTGGTAGGCAGAGCTGGGTAAGTCTCTGTGTGTTCAGGGATACAGCCATTATTGGATACACATGCCTTTAATCTTAATACCAATCATGGAAAACCTGGAGGCCTATACAGACAGGCCGTGAGGAGGCGGTCATGTGGTTGGGTTTACAACCAATGAGAAGGCAGGACAGGAACTCTATATAAAGACTTTAACACAGGGGTAGCTCTGGTTCAGAGAGGTAGGACCACCGCAGGAGGAAGGGTAAGGTTTTAGCTCTTAGCTCTGACCTCTTGGCTTTCTTTTTTGTATTGGTTCTGTGTTTCTTATTTAATAAGAAGGTTGGATACATCTACATTTGGCGCCCAACGTGGGGCTCGAACCCACAACCCTGAGATTAAGAGTCTCATGCTCTACCGACTGAGCTAGCCGGTAATAATCCTATTTTGGTAAGTCCAAAATGTATCCTAATTAATCTTTAACTATAACTAACTAACCTTCAACTATAACTAACTAATCTTCAACTCCCTCAGAGACCCAAGAAGGAAATAATATTAGCTAACAAAAATAAAAACAGGAAGTGCATGCAAGCAACTTCCAAAAAATTTGTGAGTTGACAGAAACAGCCAGGTGTCTGGACAGTCACCTGAGGTTTCTCCACAGTGCTGGGGCATCATCTTTAGCCTATAGGCTTAGCATATCTGACAGACTCATTTGTGAAGTAGGATGTACATAAGGTCAACAGTTCAACCTCACATTGAGTGAGAGTAGTCCATGTACCAGAAACATCTGAATTCCACTAGTGTCATGTCATGATTCAGGATTTTAAATTCTGGAAATTGTTGATGGTTTTTTAATTCAGCTGTCCATTCTTCTTGGCTGTGTATATATGGCTTCATCTCAGCATCCCATTCTTCTCCATATCCCTCTATCAAATGCCAGTCTACTATTGAGAGGCGTGAGCTTAGTTACTCTTCAAGAATAACTGTTTCAGCTGTTGTTCCATTGCACATCAGAGGCCATCGGCCCACTGCCTGTTCAGCTGCCTTCGAAGAAAAGGGCACTGTACCTTTTCCGAATTGCGAAGGCCACTTCAGGGATGGTGCCATATTGTCCTGGCCTCTGAAGATGCCTTTTGATAAAGCCATAACCACACTTGTTTTGGCAAGAATCAGTAGTCCTTTGTTTTATGTCCTGTCTGTCCATTTTGTCCTATTGATTTGAGGATACTTTGTTGTCCAGTGGCTAACTTTTGCCACAATGAAAGTTAACTCCATATGCAGTTTCTTCAATGCCCATATTTTCTCTGAAGTGGACTGGTACTGCCAGGAGCCGACATGTCTCATAGTCATAACAAAAAAGAAAAATTTTCTAAGTTATTAAAACATTTTAAATGCCATATTCTGTAGATCTCTGAAGGGTTTGAAGATAACCTGTCTATCTAAAATATATCTACTCAATCTTGAAAACATACCTAATATAACTACAAGTTCTATTATAATGTCTAACTACTAACTTTCATTTCTTTATATCCTAATAGTTGGTAATAACATTCAAGGATCAGAAAATTGCATTACATTGTTAGATGAACGGTACAATTAGAAAAATATATATAACATTTTCTAACAATATCAATTTCAATATATATAATTTGTATACAATATAAAACAATCCAATCCAATGTAAAGTATTTACATTTTTTTTCTAAACTTCATCATGACCTAGGGTAGGCATCAGTTGCTGGAGGATTTCTGAATTCTCTCTGTACCTGTTGAATTCTTTGTATTATGCTGAGTACCAGTAGATTCTGCAGTTTTCCTAATTACCTCTTTCAACCATAGTGTAGGAAGAATGGTATACATTTGATTTTCAAGTATGTCAATACCTTTGTGAGATGACACAGAAAGAACCCAGCAGCAACATGCTCCCGAGATTTCTTCAAGGTAAGAATGTGAGAATATGACTGAACTGACAAGGGTGTAACCAAATGTCAATATTAGTACTGTCTACACTATTTGCTTTACTCAGTATCTTTCCTGATTTTGAAATAGTTTTTTTAACTTTTGTTTTATTCTCTCTCTCTGTCTATCTGTCTGTCTGTCTGTCTCTCTCTGTCTCTGTCTCTGTCTCTGTCTCTGTCTCTCTCTCTCTCTCTCTCTCTCTCTCTCTCTCTCGTGTGTGTGTGTGTGTGTGTGTGTGTGTGTGTGTGTGTGTGTGTGTGTGTGTGAGAGATGTGTGTACAAGTGTACTTGGAGGCCAAAATAGAGCATTGTATCCTCTGGGAGTTGCATGCAGTTATGAATTGCCCAACATGGGTGCTACGAATTGAACTTGGGTCATCTCAAAACACAACAATTTCTCTGAACTACTGAGTCACCTCTCCACCTCCAATATTCTGAATGACTTCTCACCATTCTATTTCCCAAACCCCTGAGTTAGAACAGTATACTCCAGGGTGTCCTTAACCTTTATCCTTGTTCAATATACCACATTGATGGAAGCATAAGGTGGGCTGCATTAGTTTAGAAAATGGGATAGTATGATAAAACTATATTATTTGGGAAAATTTGTAAAGGTAGATTACTAAAGCATCAAGAAAAAACATAGAAGGAAATTACTAAATATAGCATTTTACCTTGTCTTGAATGGAAAAAATTAATACAGAAATAGATTTAAAAAATAAAAGTTATATAAATAATTAGCTATACATACCTTATTCCCTTAAATTTTTCCCTGTTGATGGCCTTTGTGTCAATTTTAAGTAGCTACTTGTAACCATCAAGGTTTATATCCATGTGTATTTGAGAGAGCTATCCCATTTTCTATGTGGCAGACCAACCCTACAGCTGCTCAGGCCCAGACCTGGGGTTCTGACTTGGCCTGCCCCAACATTCACCTCATTTATGATCTGCTGGAGCACACAAAGGGACCAGACCCACAGACCCAAAGCTGCAGGATCTCCTCACACAGGGTGGCAGCAGGATGTCCAGGAAGAGTCCTAGTCGGGCCCCAGCAGCGAACATGTAGTGGAGGCCAGGGGCCTCAAACCAGACCGACAACTGTGATGAATACTTGCAGTGGAAATGTATGGACAAGGGGTATATGAGTCGACTTGGTTTGCACTGCAGCTTCCATGACGAGATTTTTTAATTCCTTCCCTTTTTAAAATTTTTCTCATTTTGTTTTCTTCATTTTTTTCTCTTGAATTTTGTTTTATTTGGGGGGGAGGTGTGCAGGGCAGAAGACAGATGTGAAGGGATGGGGAATGTATGGGATCAAGATACATGATGTGTAAAACACAGAATAAATAAATTTTATTTTAGATTAAAAAAAAGAAAGAGGCCAGGTGGTGGTGGCACACGCCTTTAATCCCAGCACTCGGGAGGTAGAGGCAGGCAGATCTTTGTGAGTTCGAGGCCAGCCTGGTCTACAGCACGAGATCCAGGAAAGGCACAAAGCTACACAGAGAAACCCTGTCTCAAAAAACAAAACAAAACAAAAAAAAGAAAAGAAATATTTTCTCCAGGACAAAAAATGTTTAAAATATATTTAGCTAAATTTATATTGATTTTGTTTGTTTGTTTGTTTGTTTGAATTTTAGAATTAAATGTTGTAACTCAAGAGAACATAATCCACAATTGAAATTTGGGTTTGTCTGTCACACTCATCCTAGAATAGCCTTTATGGTACCTTCCTTGAATGGCCATCATGCTGCTGGATTAGGAATCATTCTGTGAACCTTCTTGACCATGTGCAACAGCCTGGGCAGCAGTTACATTTGGAGTAGGTAGATTATACTCAAACTCATCTCTGTGTGAATGTGTTTGCATACATGCATATGTGTGTATTCATGTGTGTGTGTCCATGCATGTGTGTACATGTATATGTGTGCAGGTATGTGTGTGTTTATGTGTCCATGCACACATGTGTACAGGGTATCTGAGAATGGATTTCTTATTTTAATACTTATGATGCTGAGATCAGGGATAAACAACAACATCCTCCATCTTTCATCTCAATTTTGTTGATCTGCCTACACAGTTTAAAGAACATTTGTTAGAAGAAATGAGACTAACTCCTACAGGCTTAAACATACACAGATTTGACAAACTCTCCTGGAAGCATTATGTTCTGATCAGTGTGGTAAGAGTCCTTTTTGGTTCTGTCTACTTGAAAGACAGGTTAAATTCTGATGAGGCCTAGGAAAGGACAGTGGCACATCTCAGTCAAGTGTAAAACACCTATTTTTATTTATGGTAAGCCTTTTCTCCCATATTTGCCTTTAAAAAAAACTAATAGTATGTTGTAGTGTGTTAGACTAACTGGTTCTCATGACAAACTTATTTTTTACTTCAAATTCTTTTTTATCAAAACCAAACCTTTGTCTTCCTGAATTTATTTCTGCTCTATGATCCCTTTCTCTTTAGCTGGGCTTTTTGATTGGAATTGAGGAACTATTAACTCCAGAAAAGAGACCACAGTGTTATTTCGTAGTTTCCTCTTTAGGACTCAGTACTAATACCTTGTTCTTCCAAGTACTTTTCTGACTCAACCACTTCCTGGCAATCTGGTGTCAATACTTTACACTTCTAAATGAGTTTCTGACTATATGGATTAAAAATCTTTTGTAGGAAATGCACAGTTTTATTTAGAATGAAATCGCTAACATTCTAAATTTATTTTGACAGCATAGAACATACTTCTTAAAATCAAGACATGAGAAGATCTTTTACTACTGAGAAGTAAAAATCATGTTTGAAAAGTATAACAGTTAATCTTAAATAAATGTTTAAATCAGTCAAGGGTACTCTTGTTTGCTTGTTTATTTATTTATTTATTTATTTATTTATTTATTTATTTATTTTGAGATTTAGTCTTATTCCATGGGCAGGTCTGGCTTGAAACTCTTTGTGCAGCCCAGTTTGACATTAAGCTAGAAAAAGTCATCTTGTGTCAGCCTCTGGAGTGCTGGGGTTACAGACCGAAGCAACACACCCAGTTTAGCACTGCTGTGTTAACTCCATCTTTCATTATTGTAGATGGGATTTACAAAAACTTCCCTATGATTCTGTATTTGCTTCTTGTGTGCTCCTCATTGGTATATTTGACTTAGGATATATTGCTTCCCCCACATTAATAAAAGAGAAAATATGCCACTGTAAGATTTCATCATTTATACCAGCTGCTGTGTGTTCACCAGCTCTGGAGAACTTCATACATCTTATATGACTTAGGTACTGCTCTCCTGTTTAATGTCTCCCAGATTAAACATTTTTGGCTAATACTGAATCCTTTTTGAGAAAATGAAAGAGAAAACACATATACTTACCCAGATGGTTCAGGAGAGTGAGCAGTCATCTTGAGCCAGACAGTGTTCTCCCACCTTGGCACTTCCTGTTGAAGGGCAATGCCTGTGACCTCAGAGCCAGTCACACCCATGACACAGTCTTTTAACCCATATGGATGAGTAAATGACTGATTGTAGAGGCTTTTGAATACCTAAAAGCTAGGGTTGACATGCCTGGAGGTGAAATCTAAATTCATAGGAGTCATCCTCAAGAACTTTGTGATACCAAGCATTGCAGGTACACCAGGAATTGTGGTGCAGATCACAGTCTGTACTCTCCTCTGCCCTGAAAAGGACATAGAAATAACAATGGCATGGAAAGATGGCACTGCCATCACACAAAGGTAGAAAAGGCTTAAAGGATTAAAACTAACTGAATAAAACAGACCCAGTAAGAAACAGAAAGTGAATATGAGGGCTTAATGGCAAAATTTCCAAGGTGATTTTTTTCTAGGTGAGGAGCATATGCAATTTATTAAATGACGTTGAGGGGCCATCAACATAACTCTGTGGGAAATGGCACTTGCCACCAAGCCTTATATTAGTTTAATTCCTGGGACCCATATTAAGGAAGAAAAACATAGATTCCTTTCAAGTTGGTCTCTGACCTCCATGTGTGCACCTGCCCCCCACTAAATAAATGTAATTTAAAATATGAATAAAAATAACATTAATCCCTCCATAATTAATCTAATTTCTTTTGTTAGTAGTTGGATCAGATTTGTATTCTAAAAATCTCTTCTTAGTAACTTACAGTCATCTTTAGGCTCTTTTATGCCACTTTCCCCCACTCAAGACAGGGTCTTTCTGTAGCTCTAGTTGATCCAGAACTCACTATGAAGATCAAGCCGGCTTTGTACTCAGAGATCTGCCTGCCTGTGCTTCTGCCTCTCCAGTGTTGGGATTAATGGTGTGTGCTATCATATCTGGATCTTCTTTGTTAATGTTGCCATACAAATGAACTTCAGACAGAAAATAACCATTACAAAATTTAAGCATGTGTTCTGACTTCAGCTAGACAATGTTATCGCTCTGCAGTCCTTGTTTTTTCTCTGTGCCTGTTTCCAAGGTGTCTGCTTCTTTTTGTCCTTTCTGGGTTGGATAGGATCTTCCTCTGTGTGTGATAGGGGAGGATTCTCCCTGACTGTGATTCCTGTAGGTCACAGCAGCAGGTGGTACCCTCTTGGGTAAGTTAGGAATATAATGACATTTTCCTTTACTAGATATTTTGCTCAGACATTTACCGTTTTAAAACTTCCAAGAATAAGTAAGACTTCTCTTCCAATCTAACCATTCCTTCAATTTTACTGCTAAAAATGTCAAATATCCTAGGAATGGCAGTATGTCCTGTATTGTGTCCTTATAGATCTAACAGTCCCTGAGCTGAATCTCTTGCCTGTGTCCAAGTATTTCAAAGCCACTTGCTCCTATAAAACAGCAGAATAAATTGTACTTTAAGTGTTCAAGCTTTTTGTTTCAAAAGTAATTATTTATACATACATTTCTGATTGTTCTTATTTTTAGGAGGGCATAGAAGAAGGATGGTATTCTAGTTTCATTAGATTGCTGTGACGAATTCCATGATAAAAGCATCTTAGGGATGGGAAGGATTTGTTTGGCTTACACTTCCAGGTCATAGTCCACCATTGAGGGGAATCATGGTGGTAACTCAAGCAGGAACTTGGATAGAAATCATAGAGGAAGGGTTCTTGCCAGCTCTCTCACAGAGAGACACTTAGCTATCTTTTTATTTGGCTCAGGGTCAAATTTGCCCAGGGAATGGTGCTGCCCACAGTGGGGTAAGACCTCCTATATCAATTAAAAATCAAGACAGTCCCCCCACAGACATGCCCACGAGACAATCTGTTTAGAGAATCCTTCAACTGAGACTTCTTTCGTAGGTGACCCTAGACTTAATAAAGTTGACAGTTAAAACTAAGAACTAAAACTAATTTCTTAAGCTGAGATAAACTGCAAAAATGCCACAGAACTAAATGATTTTTGAAATGTAACTTTCAATAAGTACAAAAAAAAGTAAGTAAAATTCTTGTGTTGGAAGATCTAAATGATCAAAATACTAAATACTCACAAATCATAAGTATTTGTCAACAACATATTTTTCAATTATAGAGAATTAGTGATGAAAGCACATTGTTGAACAGATTATCATGTAACAGGAACTCAAGAAATGTTCACTGAATTCAATTTATTATTTAAAATATTTACATTTAATGATTATTATTAATCATTAATTAATAAATTAATATTCACTATTATACCATTTAACTCTGACCCATAATATTATCATTGTAAAGAACCAGGCCAGTATATGGTTAAAAAACTTCCACAATGTGAATTTTATAATTTCTAAGGAAAGAAGAGGCCATGAATTCAAAAGAGAGCAGAGACAGGTGTATGTGCGACTTTGGAGGGAGGAAACAGAAGAAAAAAGTTTCTGAGTACATTTCCAAAAGAAATGGAATCATTATCTTAAAGTGAAATCTTCATTACCTGCTTGTGTGCTGTTTTTCATAATAGCCAAGGTTTAGAAACAAGGGGCTGTGGCTAGATCAATGGATGAATGATATATATATATATATATAATAGCTTAGTAAAGCTCATGAATGGGGATCTCAACTTCTCCCTAATTCTAGATTTCATGGCTTTGTTGTCAGTTTGTGGCTCCTTATTTCTTTTAAGTAGATACAGATCAGTTGAATGATTCATTAGAAAGAAAAAAGAACTACTTCAAAAAATGATTGTGTTCTATTTCCTATAGTTCTCCTTCACATGAATTAACTGGCAAATCCATCAAATATGTCACTTACTTCCCAGTAGACCAATACAATCACATTTATCTAGAATCTGATAGACTCAAATTTAAAGCCTTATTAAACCATTTATTTTATCCATACTTGTTGCTTTTCTTTGTTCTTTTCGATCTATTAATGTACATCAGTTGTTTAAATATTTGAGAAAAAATGTTCCTTTGACTTAATGGTTAGTGGTGTATAAATTAAGATCCTGACTTACTGCTAGAATAAAAGTCACTGCTAGAATAAAAGCTATAAACTATCTCTGGTTACATAATCTTCATGTGGTCTCCTCCCCCCTTACTATGAAGGTCATGGACAGTGTAACTGTGGACGATGTGACTGCAGAGCAGGCTGGTATGGGAAGAATTGTGAGCACCCACGGTCCTGCCCATTGTCAGCTGAGGAGAGCACCAGGAAGTGCCAGAGTGGCTCTGACCTGCTTTGTTCTGGAAGGGGTGAGTGAAGTCAATTGCCATGTCTTGTCATTACTTTCTAATAGTGTGAGGCAAATGAATGCCATCCACATGGACTTAGGAAGAAGGTGGCTGAGATCACTGAAAGAAGAAAGATTGTTGCTTTTTCAAAACTGGTAAACTCCACTCAGATCAGTGAAAGTTCTGGACAAAGACAATCTGTCTCTCTCTTTCTCTTTCTCTCTCTTCATGTGGGTACACACACACACACACACACACACACACACACACACACACACACACACGTTGTTTTCTGTATTTCAGGCTGTTCAATTCCAATTTAGCTTTATTCAGTTCAATAAATTAAAAACAACAAAAACACAGTTGAGATGTTTTCTTAAAGCTTTCTGAACTTGAGTGTCTAATTGCCCAGTGACATGAAATTCAATACCATTATTTGTTGGGTATTGTTCACTTGGAAAAGCATTGTATAAACATGCATGAATAAGTTGCTCTTTTAGAAGACATTTAGCCTTGGGTGTGCTTTTGCTCTCAGATCAGGAAAAAAATCCAGGATAAGGAAAAACTCATCTGGAAGAGCATTCTTTTTAATCCATCAAACTAAGAGCTATGAATTCATTCCTCACTTGAGAATAACAAAGTCAATCTGACACATGCTTTTAGAGGAACTGGTTGTAAAGGATACCAGAAATTTGGTTCAGTATAGAACGTGGAAAGGGATTTGAATTTTAGAAGAAAAATGTGATTTTCTGTTATATTCTTTTTTAATGTGATTTTTTATTAATATGTAATTCATATAACATGAAGTTTAACTTTTTAGTATTTAAAGCCCTGCATTTTATATAATCATGGAATGATGCAATATGAATACTAATTCTACACATTTTATGCATAGGCTATTGAGGTATTTTCTAGCAATAACCCAGACAGGAGACTCTGCTCCATCCAATTTAAAATATTTTCAGGTGCAGATGAGTACTCTGTCAAGCTTGTGGAGTCTCAAGGGTTGAAACTGTGCTATCCCTCAGACAACTGTCACCCACACGTTCAGTCTGCAGCCAGGGACTTACATGACCTCACCATCTTCTCTTGTGCAAGTTTCATCATTGAAATCTGTGACAGGATTGAGTGTGGGAGGCTAACCCATGTAACATTCCTGTTATTTATTTTTAAATGTTTATATTTTTATCACTTTATTATAATAATGGAGATGAATTCAAAGGTAAATCTTGAAAGAAATAAAAAATAACTTTATATCAAAATAGATTTTATTTCTGAGAACCATTTTCCAGGTGTTTTCACTCTAGAAACTTAAGGTGAGTTTTACTATTGCCCTAAGGTCCCAAACAAGGGACAAGGGTATGTATTTGTATTGAGAACTTAAAGAATTGTTTTAAGTCAAGAGTGTACATTATGTAAGATCATCAAAATATCAAATAATTTTTTACTAGTAGAAGTAAATAGAACATGAACAAACAAATACCTGGATAATTATTAATTTATCAATTTTTGATATTAAAATGACCAATTATATAATAGGAAAAAGAAAACTTCCTAAATTATTTTTCACTCCCTAAAATTTACTTTAAATTTATACATGTGTTTTTATTTGTCTAGACTCTAATACATAGGACAAGTACAAGAAAGTTATTGTGGAATTATATGTTAATCTTTAATAAACTTGAGTAGGTTTGATTTCAAATACATACTGACTTTCCATCTTTCTCGAGGATCACTGCTTAGCTACAATTTTAGAGGAACAGAATATAGTTAAAATATTTTGTATCAAAAGGATGTTGAATTTGTAAGTACAATCTGACTAAACCATAAATTCACCTAAGCTTCTAGAAGTACTGTATAAATAAATAATACACATCACTAGTTTCCTTAAGCGTGATGGAGGTATTGGTGAATGAACTGTTCCCCATGGAAGTTTGAGAACAAAAACTAAGAAGCAATAGCCCATGCTATTCAATAGCTTGAATCAGTGGTCACTGTACTTTCCTGTCAGGCTACGTCTGTGAGCCATGTCATTGCTACTGGGATCTCTGAAGCAAACATCTCATATGAAAGCTTTTACAGGGTTGGCTTTGCAGTTTTGAATGAATATCCACCACAGCTGTAGTTACAAGAGTGAAGAAAACAATTACAAGCACCACCAGCTCTCAAGCTTGAGAGCCTCTTTGGCCCACCACCTGGGAGAAACTGCTCCCAGTAGAACATCGCATAGGGGCAGATATTTCTTGCTTTTGATGGTGATTAGTAAGCTGAGTCATTCTGTCTAAGGATTGAATGTCTCACAGGATCTTCAAATTCTTACGCAGTTTGCAAATTTCTTGATTTCTATTCTCCATTGCCTCTAGATGCCATTTCATTCAAGTAGATGTATTCCCTTAGTTGATGTATCTATCCATAAGCTTATTCATCTTGGTTTGTGCATCTCGGTAGCAGCGAGGAGTCACTTTTCATTTATTTTATCTATATTCTTTATAAAAACTAAAAGTAGTTTAAGATAGGCTACACATTAGTTTAAAATTTTCCTTTTGTTGAAAATGCATTTTTATCTTTATTGAGATCCTCGTGTGTGTGATTCTGACTTTATTCAAAAACTAAGAGGAAAATTAATGCTTTTTCCTTCCAAGCATAAGCTTTGAGAGGTGTGGAAGGATTTGCCATTTCCCCTCTCCCCTAAGATGTGCTGGAGACAGGTGCTGGTCCCTCAGCTTGGGTCTCAGAGTGAGGGTGGTTAGCAGTCAGCTCTGCTAATCCTCCCATGGTGTGTAACATGGATGAAAACTTGGGTTGTTTAAGTAACTGATATTTGGGGCATGTTTATTATTGTATCTAAACTCCTATCCATCATAGTTTTCCCCAGTCAAACTTTAGGAAGTACAACTTGGTCAAAATAAATAAATAATCAGAACAAAATTTCACATACACTTAAATACATAGGTATTCAAATGCTTAAGGTTTATAACTCTATGTGTTATCAATAGCAACTTTAAAACAAAATAAATACAATTATCATGTATGTATCTTAGAAATTAAATATTTATGCTATTCTATAATCAGTTATGTGAACTTCCTTAAACAAAGAAAGTGCTAAAAACTATTGAATACATTTTTCATTGTAATTTCCTAAAACACAAAGAAATAGGAAAAAATATAGCTATTCTATTTCACAATGAGTGGAGTAAAACTATATAGTAAGTTCCAAGCTTGTGGGTATCATATAACTTCTTCTTTTTTTAATCAAGATGTATCTTTATTTCTTTTGCAAGACAATTTTATATTTTTCATACAAAACTCTGTTCTTTTTTATATATTATTTTATTTTAATTTTTTTCATTTTACATACCAACCACACTTCTCCCTCCCTCTCCTCCTCTCCCCACCTCCCTCCACCCCTCCCACCCACTCCTCAGAGAAGGTAAGGCCTCCCATGGGGTGTCAATACGGTCTTGTGCAGGGAGCCATTCCAAGCCATGGATGGGTTCTGTAGAGGGTGTAAGGAGTCAGCAGGAGAAGGAAGTGAGCCAGGCCGTGGTAGTCGGGAGAATCTTGCAGCCTGACTGACTAGCTAGCAGCCAGAGTGTTTCTTTATTTATACAGAATTTAGTTAGCAGGGATACATTCATGATGTTCCAAAACATAGATCATATCATTTTTGTTTTTGGACATGTGTTTCACTTCCTTTTGCTCATCTTTTAGTCATCATTAATAAACTATGAAAGAACAGAGTTATCATTTCCAATCATTGCCCTCAAGTTTTGGCATCATTAATAAACAGAGTTATCATTTTTACTCATAAACCCCATAACCCAATTTTTGAGAATCTAGAGGCATATGACAGCCTGTGCTCAGGCTGGTTGCTTTGGTTGCTTCAAGGACACTAGACCAAAACAAAAATCTTCAACCACTCTAGGCATTTTGCCTTGTCTCAAACAATTTCTTATTAACTCTTAGTGGTCAGAGTGCCCAGGAAAAGTCCTCAGGCTAAAGCTGCTGCAGTTATTATTCAAATTCTGACATAATACAATCAATATTCACATTTATATCCTTGTAGAATTTGTCTATATGTCTGATCCTGGCATTCTGTTGTTCCTTGGTCATATGACATTATAGTGGTTCTACAATGAGCTAACTTCTAAGAGAGGGAGGTCCTAACATCTCATACTTTTATCATCTTTTCACTCCATACTTTACTTATCAATATGTTTCTATGTAGGGCAGAGTTGTATGCCACGTAATTGTCTGAGTGTACAGTGGGAAGAGGCTTGTAATCTTAACTGCGGACAATTCCTCTAGCCCACCTAATCTTGTTGACCTTTTTGATTTTGCTTTGTTTTTAATATCTTTTTCCTGTGTAAGTAGAGGGACAGATGTTTCAAGAATGTCTCATAGCCTCATAAAGAGACCTTTATGTGTCACAACCTCCAAGGCGTAACGAAGACCTTCAAGTAGATAAGGATATCTCCCTCAAAGTGTGTGTGGGGGAATAGTGTGTTCAGGACTTTTCTGGGTAAGCTTAGAAGCAGCATTCCTTGGAGAAGGCATAACTGATTCATAAGGAATTTTCCATCAACCCAATATCCTCAAATTGTACAAATATGAAAAGTGCCCCAAGTATGTAACAGATAGAAATGAAAACCAAAGGTGACATGGCAGCCATCATGTGGCTCAGCTTTGCTGGATCTTTGTCAAGCAGCTGTGCTGGCTTTATGACTTCTGCCATTCCATTTAGTTATGGCTGTGCCAGTCTGGCACATCAAGTTGAGGCAGGCCCAAGCCCCTTCCCACTGTATCAAGGCTGAGCAAGGTATCCCACCATAGAGAGTGGACTCCAAAAGGCCAGTTCATGCACCAGGGATAAATCCAAGTCCCACTGTCAGGAACCCCACAAGCAGACCAAGCCAGTCAAATGTTACCCACGTTCCTCTGGTTCAGTTCCCTGCAGGTTCCGCATCCATCCATCCATCCATCCATCCATCCATCCATCCATCCAGAGTTCATGTGCTCCCCCTAGCCCTGGTCAGCTGTCTATGTGAGTTTCCTCATCATGATCTTGACCCCCCTGCTCATACAATCCATCTTCCCTCTCTTCAGCTGGACTCCAGGTGCTAGGCCTAGCTGTGGATTTCTGTATCTGCTTCCATCAGTCACTGGATGAAGACTCTATGATGACAATTAGAGTAGTCATGAATCTCATCACAGGGGAAGGCCTGCCAGTTCAGGAACTCTCTCCACTATTTCTAGGAGTCTTAGCTGGGGTCATTCTTGTGGATTTTTGGGAATTTCCCTGGCACCAGGTTTCTCTCTAATCCCATAATGGTTCTTTCTACCAAGGTATCGCTGTCATTGCTCTCCCCCTACTTGACCTTCCTGGTTCTCTCATGTTCTCATCCCCATCCCTGCCCCTCTACCCACCCCCATATAAGATCTCCTGGGGAAAATGGGAAGTGAGGGGTGGGGAAGAGTCATGTAACTTCTTAATACAGTGCTCTGGACTCCAGAGCTGTTGTTTAAAATAGCTTAATCCCTTACCATGTTAATTTGTTAAACAATATGTTCTAAATGTGGTTTGTTTGTTACAGTGATAATCTTGAAAATTATTGTCTGGCTATATAGTAGTATCCTTCTGGTTCTCCACCAATTATGATTTTTAGTTGTAGCAAAATAAATAATCTTTCCTTAGAAATACATGTGGCTGTTTATTCTATTTTGTGCCATAAATTACACTCTTGGAGCAGAATGTGCATATGAATCTTTAGTTCTACTTCTTAACTGTGGGATAAAGAAATATGAATGATTGAAAATAAATGCTTTGAGTAAAATCCCTTGAATAAGGGATTTTTGTTCTCTAGAAAAATTGTACTACCAGGCCCTCCTGCGGGGAGCATAAGAAAGGCTCTTCTTCCCCACCAATCGCGCTTCTTTAGATAGCTCTTTCTTATACATTTTTGCTGTTTGTGTTATAAATTTCTGTCATTTATCAAATTCCTTGCATTGACTTCTATAACCATGAAAATACATCATCTATCTGTAGGCCTTATTATTCAGTGTGTATGCAGTGTCTGCTGTCTTTTGATCATCAATAACACATCATCCTTGTGTCTCAGTCCCCTGTGCTTCCTGCCTGGCTTCCTTGCCCCTTCATTCTCTTTCATTAGAACTGTTAAAACTTTGCCTACCTTGGCTACTCAAACATTCATAAATACGTACCTCTATGTGAAATGGTGAAAATGTAAGAAAAATGGTACATTGAAAGTAGTTATTTTATTTCATATTCTGCAATCTAGAAAATGGAAATGGTATCCTCATTTTTATCAATTAGTATGCTTTAATTAATGAATTAATCAAGTTTCCCTTACCCTGGGAACACACTTTCAAAGAATAATAACATGCCACATACTCACCATCTGTAGATTTTTTTCAACTGAAGTCATAATTTATCTCTTTTACCAGCAAACCATAGCTTCAAATTTTCTTGCTTCATTTATCAGAGTTGCATCCATGCAACATTACTATTTTGTTGTTGTTGCTGTTACTGTTTTCAAGAAAGGGTCTCTCTATAGCCCTGGCTGTCCTGGAAACCAGGCTGGCCTAGATCTCAGAGATCCACTGCCTCTGCCTCCCTAATGCTGGGATTAAAGGTGTACACCACCACCACCTGGCACTTTTTTGTTTGTTTGTTTTTGTTTTCCTATGTGATTTATATATTATGTTGTTTGGGGAGCATTGAATCATTCCTTTTGAAATTCTTGTTTAGAGATGTGTAAATTATTTGGAAAAGAAAGTTACAATATTAGAAGAAATTAGAAGAAAACATCCTCCAAATGTTTTCAATTAAGCACCATACCACATGTAGTGACTTTGATTATATTTACTCTGTGGCTTAATTAACAGTAATGCTGTAAGTTAACAGCAGTAGGAAGTTTACTGAGTGGCCAAGTGACAGGGGCTTGTGTGTGTTCCTGCCAGAACACCTAGAGAGAGCAAATAGGATCCAGTTTACTCTATTTGAGTTCCCTGGAGGATTGATGTGCAATACAAGTAAGTGCTGAAGGACACTGGAATGGCAAACATACACTAAACTGTGCCATTTCAAATGTAGTCTCTAGGAACTGTAGTCAAAGATGAAGAAGAAACAATCTGGTAAACAAATTTCTTAGTTATTTTACCAGGAGAAATGGTTAACACTTTCAGTATTAGTTAGTAGGTAAGAAATGAAAAGGAAGTGCTGACAGTGGTTAGAAGACAAAATCTGGATTCTGTCATATCATAACAAACCCAATAATGATAACAAATCAGTTTTGGACCACCTAGGAAGATTCTGCACAATGCTGAGTGCAGTGAAATCATAGTAATATTTTGTGTTTTATATGCTCAGTTACTGTGCAGTGATCTATTCGGTGGTATCCAGGCAGAGAGAAGCCTACTTATTCTTTCTTTCTTTGTACCCAGAAGAACTCATTAGCAAGCTTTAAGCTATGCATGTGTCCTATATTTTATGAAACTCTGCGAATATAATTGTTATTTATTGTAACATTATTAAAGACAATTCAAAAAGGAAAAAATTAAGACCTAACAAGAACTATAGAAGGTGTGTTCAGTCTCCTTCCTACATTTTTATAAAGCACTTGGACTCCTCTTTTAAGATGTTGTATAATCTCAAAAAGATGGACAAAAGTAGGACTCAGAACTGGTAGTCACCTGCAAGATCTGATAAATCCACTATTGAATCTCTCAGTCATTTGATAAACCATTGTTTACTAAAATGAAGGCATGATATATGTACCTGAACGTGGAGTGCTAAAAAGATTAGAAAGGATCCACGTAAAATATAAGACAAAGTGTTTATCTAGTAACTCCCATCCTCAGCTGATAATTATTTATATTCTTTATTCTCTGTCTTTTCTTTTGCCCTGCTTTTTTCTCTATTTTAATATTAAACAACAGAGAGGAAAATAAGATATTAGGAAACATATTTTCATGGTTTTAACTATAGTGTAAAACACTGTATTAGGTTTCATTGCTATGACAAGAATGTCAGACAGAAAGAATTTAAGGGAGGGGTTTATTCTTAGAGCTCCATCCATCATAGAGAGATGCCATGGTGGATCCAAGCAGTGTACTGCATGGTGGCCAGGAAGTGGGAAGTGAATGCTGTGGCCAAGACAGCTTTTATTCTTTCTCCCTTTTATTGGGACCTCAGCCTACAGAATGGTGATATTTGGGACGTCTTCCCTATTAGTTTTCCCTGGAAATACCCTCATAAACATATCTGTCAGTGTGGATCATCAATCTCCCAGATAATTCTAGGAGTAATCTGGATAATGAAGATTAACCATCTCAAATACTTTAGTAGCCAAATATCAAACCTAATAGTTTTAATTACCTGAGGTTTTCTTAATCCATAGATCCTAAAATTATACCACTACCAAGTAAAACAGTGAACATTTTTTGTAAGTGTTCTAGTCACTATCTTTGCTTAAATGTTTTATTTATCACAACAGAATATTTGTATCAAAGATAGAAATTGATCCAAATAATTAGATTTTTATTACATTTCAAATCTTTTTTTTTTTTGTCCCTGTGCTTTTTCCAACCTTGGTCTCAACAATTCTCGCTCATATAAACCCTCCTCTTTCTCCCCAATTGGATTCCTGGAGCTCCACCTGGGGCCTGGCCATGGATCTCTGCATCTGGTTCCCTCAGTCATTGGATGAGGTTTCTAGCACGACAGTTAGGGTGTTTGGTCATCCTATCACCAGAATAGGTCAGTTCAGGCTGTCTCTCGACCATTGCCAGTAGTCTATTGTGGAGGTATCTTTGTGGATTTCTGTGGACCTCTCTAGCATTTCGCTTCTTCCTATTCTCATGTGGTCTTCATTTATCATTGTCTCTTATTCCTTGTTCTCCCTCTCTGTTCTTGATCCAGCTGGGATTTCCCACTCCCCTAAGCTCTCTTTCCCTTGACCCTTGCCCTTCACTACCCCCACTCACATCCAGGTTGTTCATGTAGATCTCATCCATTTCTCTGTCATTGGGTGATACCACTCTTGGGCATATACCCAAGGAATGCTCAATCATACCACAAGAGCATTTGCTCAGCTATGTTCATACCAGCATTGTTTGTAATAGCCAGAACCTGGAAACAACCTAGATGCCCTTCAACTGAAGAATGGATAAATAAAATGTGGTACATATACACAATGGAATACTACTCAGCAGAGAAAAACAATGACATCATGAGGTTTGCAGGCAAATGGATGGATCTAGAAAAAATCATCCTGAGTGAGGTGACCCAGACTCAGAAAGACAAACATGGTATGTACTCACTCATAGGAGGATACTAGATGTAAAACAAAGATGACTAGACTGCTGCTCACAACTCCAGGGAGGCTACCTAGAAAACAGGACCCCAAGAAAGACACAGGGATCGCCCAATGACAGAGAAATGGATGAAATCTACATGAACAATCAAATCATTTTTATATGGTAAATTGAAAACCTGTGAAATTCTTTGACTCATAAAATTTCTAGGAAAGATTGCAGCAAATAATGTCAAAACTTTATTGAAATGAAAATAGAAAATTGGACAGTAATTTTATTCCAATTTCTTTAAGCAAGCTTAAAATGAAATGTGTGACAACCACGACCACTCTTACTATATTTACATATTTATTTGTATGAAAACACTAAAATCATAGTGGGGGCTGGATTATAGTTCTCTGGCAGTTGTTTTTGATATTTTATTTAGTATAAATGGGCAAGCTAATTATTTTCAGTGGGTAAAAAATTTCATCTGATTATCAGTCATGGTCTTGAGAACATCCCAGCCTCATTAGATGTTCTCTTTAATAGAAAGTCAATGAGGCAGCGTGTACCATCTCTTTGTCTAAGTTTTAGGTCAGCCAGCTGGTCAGGACCCTGTGATTCCCTTCCTTGGCTACCCACAATGTTATTAAAAATTAATAGCCCAGTCACTGTGTTGGGTTTGCAAAATGAATTCAGAAATTCAATAGACCATGTATTCTATAGTACAGACAACAGATGAATCATATGTTCACAGTTTCGCTGCTTGCCATGTCGAGCCAAACTAGCATTTATTGATCACTTGACCTTTTATTTCTATACTAAACCAGAAGTGAGGCATTGAGGCCTAGTAGGTTCATATTCTGTTTTGTAAAGTAAGTTTTATTGAAAAGAATCCTTGTCTTGTTTACATATGGCTGCTACCTCTTTGCTATAAGGTAGGGTTTCTCAACCTGTGGGTGATGATCCTTCTGTGGGTGGAACAACCATTTCACAGAGGTCACCTAAGACTATCCTATATATCAAATATTTATCTAACAGTTTATAACTGTAGCAAAATTACAGTTATGAAGTAGCTAAGGAAATAATGTTTTGATTGGGATCACTATAACATTAGGAACTGTGTTAAAAGTTGCAGCATTAGAAAGGGTGAGAATCATTGCTATAATGGTAAACTGGCACAGAAAACATATAATTCATAAGTTCTGAAATAATTCCTCTTAAGACTTGTATAGGACAAATTCACAGTGCCCTGTGTTAAGCTTTTGTGATAAATGACAAATACAAAGTATTGAATGAAATTACAGTCTTTAAATATTTTAGTATTCATACATGCATATCATGTGTTTTGATTTCCCCCTCCCCATCTTGCCTTCTCTTATTTCCTCTTTATTTTTCCTCGAGATATCATATGCTGGCTCTCTATCTTTTTAAACACTCTGGTATGCTTGATTTGGGACTACCTTGGGGAATGTGGATAGCCTCTCAGGGGCTGCATCCCTGAAGAAAACTCACACTCCTACCCCAAGCAGCCATCAATTGCCAGAAGGCCGAAATGCAAAGAGATCTTACTTTAGCGGATTGTCCTCGGACCTCTGTACAGAAATACTCAAACACACAATATAAAGAAATACATGTGAAACCAACCAACCAACAAACAAACAAACAAATAAAGAAAAAGCAGAAATCCAACTTCCATTTGATCAGATAAAAGGGAGAATATGACCTGTTCTGACAGATTGGAGGCAAAGAAAACAAAGCTTTCTTTACATACTCGTAGCTAGAGTTTTCCTGCCTGGCCCACAGTCAGGACAAATCTCTGTCACCCGCCAGTCCCACAGCCGCTCAGACCCAACCAAGTAAACACAGAGACTTATATTGCTTACAAACTGTATGGCCGTGGCAGGCTTCTTGCTAACTGTTCTTATAACTTAAATTAATCCATTTTTATAAATCTATACCTTGCCACATGGTTCGTGGCTTACCAGCATCTTCACATGCTGCTTGTCATGGTGGCAGCTGGCAGTGTCTCCCTGACTCAGCCTTCCACTTCCCAGAATTCTCCTCTCTCCTTGTTCTGCCTATACTTCCTGCCTGGCCACTGGCCAATTAGTGTTCTATTTATACAGAATGATATCCACAGCACATACTTCTCCCTCTTTCTCTCTCTCTCTCTTCTCCATCCCTCCCCCTCTCTCTCCTGTGTGTGTGTGTGTGTGTGTGTGTGTGTGTGTGTGTGTGTGTGTGTGTGTGTAGTGTGTTAAGTCCTTTGCTCCCTCTGGTTAGCTGTGTAAATCCAGGCTTGAAGCTAACTTTTAAGATGAATTGGAAGTAATAAGCATTGAATCTATTAGAACAGACATACAATCTAGGGGTCTGGTAAATCTCTTAGGGCCTTGCCAGTAAGAAAAATGCCCATAGTGATTTTGGTCTAATGTTGTCATGGAAACACCAAGATTCCCAACCATTACATTGTTACTAAAATACCAAATGTTACTCAGATCTTCAATGTCCAAATTCATCCACAAAAAAAAACCACAGGTAATTAGCTCCTCTTTCTTCTTCTTACATCTCAAATCATAGCTGCCTTCCTGTTGACAGAATGTATGAAAAAAGCACATACAAAATTATTTTCTTGAAAATCATTCACCTAAGCAGTTTATTAATATAATAACTGTTATCTGGGTCTGGTGGTGCAGGTCTATTAATCCCAGCTCCTTGACAGACTGAGGCAGGATCCTGTAAGACGAATTGTTAAATGGTCTTATTAATTAAAAAACAAAACAAAACTTGGAGCCAGATATTGGGGTGAAAACTGAAAGATCAGAAGAATAGGACAAGTCACAGCCAACCTCACCTTACCGACTTCTCAGCCTTCAGAGATCTACTTCCTGTATACTCATACCTATATACTTTTCTGTGCCCTGCCATCTTATTTCCACCCAGCTTCATCACTTCCTCTTTCCACCCAGCTCTATCACTTCCTGTCTGTCTGTCCAGACCTCCAGACCTCTATGGTTACCTAGCACTAGGATTAAAGACATGTGCCACCACACCTGGCTCTGTTCCCAGTGTGGCCTTGAACTTACAGAGATCCGGGATCTCTGTCTCCTGAATGCTAGGATTAAAAGCATATGCTGCCACTACCTGACCTCTATGCTTAATATAGTGGCTAGCTTTTTCCTCTGATCCCCAGATAAGCGTTATTGGAGTGCACAAATAAAATATCACCACAGGATCCCAAGTTCAAGACTCATCTGAACTGTACAGTAACTTGAAGGCCTTCCTGAGCAACTTGGTGAGAGCCTGATTTTAAAATATAAGTAAATTAAAAATAATTTTTAAGAAAGGAACTGAGAATGTGGTTCAGTGGAGAATACTTGCTTAGAACATATAAGGCCTTAAATTCAAACAATAATTTTATACACACACACACACACACACACACATACACAGAGGAGGATGGAAGAGAGAAAGAACTCTTTATTAGAAGTCAGATTTGTATTTTGAGAGTTGTATCTCCATATTGGAGATTAACATAGTATTTGTGTAAAATAATGGGGCACTAGTATGAGATTGATCTGACTTTAATTCAATCTGGATCCTCCATGAGAGAAATGCAAAGCCTGTCATGCCCTAAACTAAAGTAACTAAAGTAGCTTATGTTGGCCTGCATGCTGGCCTTCCTTCTCTTTCACCTCTCTGTGCAGTGTGTGAGCTTGGCTCTGTGTTTTGGCCTTTGGACCCCTAGACTGTGTGCCTGCTCACCTTGGTCCTCTGCTTGTTACTTCTTATTTATCTTCAGAGTCAGCTCCAAGCCTAGACTTGCATAGCTAGAGGGACTGAGGGCTCCCAACCACCCTCCCATCCTCCACCTCTCTGCCTTGGGATCATGTGTCTGAGCCTCATGTGCATCTACTCTCTGCTTCTTACCAAGTATTTGTTTTGGGTTGAGAGTAATGAATTCTTTTGTGTGACACCCTTTTATTTGAAATATAACAGTTAAGACAGATGAGACTTAGCTTTTCCATAAATATTTATTTCATATGTGTTGCCTTTTATTTGGAGGAAGGCAGGATTCTTTGGCTTCCTATCTAAGATTTTTAAATAATTTTAGCCTTTTTTTTTTTCAAGACAGGGTTTCTCTGTGTAGCTTTGCGCCTTTCCTGGAACTCACTTGGTAGCCCAGGCTGGCCTGGAACTCATAGAGATCCGCCTGCCTCTGCCTCCCAAGTGCTGGGATTAAAGGCATGTGCCACCACTGCCCGGCAATTTTAGCTTCTTTACCATTCAGAATATTCATGCCATGTAGGTTCTGGCAAATAATAGTAAATGGCCTGGCATAATGCATCAGCCAGACTTGTAAAGCTTGGATAGTTCCAGAGATGAAACAGCAAATATCCCAAGGTCCCTTGCAGTTTGACAAGCACATTAACAGCTTTGCCAAGTTTTCTACTTAAAAGTCTCATTGTATGATAATTATCCAAAAGACATAGGGATGTGAAATGAAAACAAAAAATGTATTCTGCACTACTACCTTGAAAAGCCTTTCAGGCTGCTGCCTCTGTATATACTGCAGGAAGACTGTGTGTGGTTAATGTGAGTGAGCATTCCCATTGTGATGAGGAGACAGAATTTAAGGACTTATACTCTTGAGTGTAGTTTATTGTAATTATAGAAGAGACAGACACAAACTCAAGTGACCTAATTTGTGCTCCTGCCCAGACACTTTCTTCCAGATAATTTTATTACCTAAAGAGAGAAGTCCAGAGGGATTTCAGTCTTAAGGTCATACTAGCAAATAAGGTTTTGGAAGGATTATAGATCTGCATAGAGTGTGATGCAGTGCATGCTTACAGTGCCCTATTCTGCTCACTAGTGGTAGTGACTTCAGGTTCTCACTGGGGATCCCTGAAAACATTGTCTGTAGGCCTCAATTACCAGTTTAGGTAAAAAACAAGACAAAACGGCCGGGCGGTGGTGGCGCACGCCTTTAATCCCAGCACTCGGGAGGCAGAGCCACCGGATCTTTGTGAGTTCGAGGCCAGCCTGGGCTACCAAGTGAGTCCCAGGAAAGGCGCAAAGCTACACAGAGAAACCCTGTCTCGAAAAAACAAAAAAACAAACAAACAAAAAAAAACAAGACAAAACAAAACAAACAAACAAAAAGGAACCTGCATCATATTGCCGCTACTACATCTTTGCTACATGAGAATCGTATAACCTAGTCAACCAGCTTGCAGTTCTAATGGTGTTTCCTTCAGAGGAGGCAGGAACAAGGGAGAAGGATTCTGGGCTCTATGGTGCCCTCTGAGAGTACCACCTACTGCGTGTGTGACCATAGACATTTTCTTTTCAATTTTTGACTTTTGGGGGAGGCCTCAATCTTGGTCTCTTTCAAAAGATTATTCTATGAACTGGTGTTTACTTTCCTTTAAGATGTTGTTACAACTACAATTTAAATAATGCCTATGGAATTTATCTGCAAACTTCAAATCAGTACTGCAATTGTAAGGAATTACAAGGGTGCAGGTACATGAAATACCCGTGATCTCAAGGACAGAATTCAACAGCATAAAGACGATAAATGTTCTTTCATTCACTCTTTCATCTTTCTGCTATGATATGTTTATTAGTGTCCTACTAGGTGATGAGGTTTTAGAAAAATATGTATGGTAACTGATGCCATAGACCTTTTAGTGTGCGTTGTGCAAGGAAACTCAAATAGAAAACAAGTAATTGAAGGAAATCTAGATCACATGACAGAGTGGACATAGTAGAATTACGAAATTGCTCTAGAAAGGGTTACCAGAGAACCTCTCTGCAGACCCTAACTGAAGGGAACCAAAGGAGAACCAAGGGAAGGTGGCCAGAGGATGAATCAAAACATGTTTTGCAAAAATTTCATACTCAAGTGATGGAAACTTGCTGGAAGATTTCTAAGTGATGTGGACTTTGTCTGAAAACAATTCATAAAGGATGTGAGGACTCAGTCTTTAGGAAATATTCTTAAGCTATCAGGGCCAAGTCTCAACTGGTTTACTAGGTCTGCTGTGCTGCCTTAACACCGAAGACTTTTAAAGTTCCCTGGGCGACTGTACTATGCCCCTCTATTGATTCATGGTTCTGCAGAGTTGTGTAGTGGGCACAAGCTGGCTGCACAGGGATGGTGCTGAATTGTTTGCCCTACTTCCTATTGAGCCGGTGGGGATTAAAGGGTTGAGTAAATGTTGCATAGGATTTAATATCTTGTGGGGGTTGTGGGGACTTTTTCTCATGCTCCATTGAATATGTAGGAAAAATGAGTCAGGAGAATGGGAGAGAGAGCGAGAGCGAGAGCGAGAGCGAGAGCGAGAGAGAGAGAGAGAGAGAGAGAGAGAGAGAGAGAGAGAGAGAGAGAGAGAGCAGAGACAGAGCAACACAGAGAGAACTTTGAATGATGAACAGCCAGACACATTCTAATTCTGACAACAAACATACAGTGATGATACTTTGCTTAATAGAGAAGATAATTGGGCTGACAGGTTTTGCTTTTGTTTTCCAGAAAGACACTTTGGATTTTTTGCCAGTGGTAATTTTAGAACTGAAGAAGTATGTGGAGGAATGTGTTTAACTGTTCCTTCTGTGGAATAGGCATGGGAATATTTATTAGTAATATTTTGTTTGCTTCTGTACACACAAGCTCATGTCTGTTTCTGTATTGTTTTTCTTCCCTATATATTTTCTCAAGCTATGAATAGGGACATGATTTCTCTTTGTTAATAAAACTAAGATTTTGTGGATAATTCTGAGTAAAGCCTACTTTGAACACATTCTCCATTATTTAATCAAAGATGTGACCAGCTGACTATAATAATCCACCTAGGGATGTTCCCTGCCCACCCTTTGTATTTAGTTAACTGCTTGCTTCAGGGTATGTCAGCTTTTTAACTATGGGTGTGTGTGTGTGTGTGTGTGTGTGTGTGTGTGTGTGTGTGTGTGTGTGTGTGTGTGTGGTTTTTGTAGACACCATGAGACACTACTGCAAAGTGATCCTCATGCTTATGGGAGCAGTTAGCCTACTTAGGGATCACAGTGGTATCAGTGTACATTGTTCAAAGGCTATCTGGAACCAGTGCACAGAAGAAAATGTCCTAGAGGAGCCCTGCTTGTCCTCAGATGCCTTCCCAGAGTCCCTCTCCGTGCTCATGGTCTCCTGGATTTGTCTATCTCCAAGTACCCTCTTCCCTCTTAGTTGTAGTGGACTGCTTCTGGTATACCCCAGCTCACCTATACATGAGATTCCTATGGAGGCTGAAATTATGAGAAACAAATTTGATAGCAGTAATAAAATTTGTTGTCTCATAATTCTAGAGATTGTGAATTAAGAGATCACACTCCTTCCACAGAGTAGAAGGAAAATTCCTGCCTTTTTTCTTTTCCTTTTTTTTTCTAGCTTTAATTGGTTCCTAGTGTTCCAAGATGGATGGCAGAATTACTCCAACTTTGACTTTTGTTGTTACTGGGTTAGTTTCCACGCCTATCTTATTACAAACCTTTGTCCCAATCCCTTCTTATTATAAACACACTATCATAGGATTTAGACCATCCTAAATCCAGGATTGTCAATCTTCAAGTCCTTAACCAATTATACCTTCAAACACAATTTCCAAATAAGATTTGGAAATTTGTATTGAGTGGGCATACAACTTATGGGAAATATATTCAACAACCTACAATGGTGAAAGGTGTATTTTGGTTTATAATTCTGGGGCAATACAGCTCATTATGACAGAGAAGGCATGGTGGCAGGGAACATGAAGTTGGGGTATCATATTGTGTGGCCAGTCTAGAAGTAGAGAGAACAGGAAGTAGGCTGGTGACATACTTCCTCCAGTCAGACCTCTAATTTTTGAAGGTTTTTTACAACCTTATCAAACAGCACGGCCCACTACGAACCAAGTATTCCAACACATGAATCTAGGGGAGACATTTCACATTCAATTCTCAACACAAGCTAAGGTGAGAGTAGAATTCTGCATTTTTAAACAGACCTCCAGTCCATGATGAAAGTAAATGTTTCATGAAATTGCCCTTTCATTGTCTTTAATTGCTCAAACCTTTATATATGATTTAAACCTTCATGAACATCTTCCTCACTGCTGATCTGTGATACGATTCCTTGACCCCAATAATTTGTATTGTAATAAAGAATTTTTTATATCCTATATCAAAGATTCTTAACTTGGAATTCATGAAACATTAGAGAATGTGCATCAGTGTGGGGCGTTTACCCACCAACCCCACAGCTTCCCAGAGTTTTCTTGAGTGTGAGCAGCAGGAAATATTAGATAGAAGGATTTTTTGCGGAGAATCTTGCAGAGATAAACAGAAAATAAAGGATAGCCTTGAAAGGGCCTGGAACCTTTTCCAATGGGCCCCGACTGTCTCTGCCCCAGGGTTTTTATAGAGACGCCAAGGGGTGGAGCAAAAGACCTCCTTCCTCAGCACAGCCAAGTGCAAACCATCTCAGACACCTGCACTCAGGCCTGTGGTCCTAATCATCCTCTATGAGGACATGCTGGGTAAAGCCACGAGGAATCCAAAAACGGGCTCCCACACATCAGGAATGAAAAGTCCCTTAAACATTCGACAAATATATCACACATGCTTTACAGTATTTTTATGGAGAAAGAACCCATGGTTCCTTTTTACTGATTCTGAAAGTACCCCGTAATATCAGTCAAAGGTGGCAGTGATTTTGAGAGCACAACATGAACATAGAGATGCCTCTCTGAGTATCATATCAAATAATGAAGGGACATATTTTGAGATAGGCAAGTTCTAATTATTCCTCATATAATTTATAGATTAAATTAGTAAATTGTACAAATAACAGTCAATTTTAGAAATACCCTGTAAAAATCTAGCTTTGTATATATATTTTGATCCTGTCTTTTAAAAATATCTGCACAAGATTCGATGTTAGATTGAAAACAGAGTAAGTCCCAGATCATTAAATTATATGTCCTGAGACTTTGTCACTAAGGTTTTTTCTTTATTCAGATAATTGTAAATACCATAAAAGTTCAGGCAGAAGGAAAAAGTCCATTGCTGCTCTGTTTTTGGAGAAGGAAGTTCACTGTTCTCTATGGCTTTGGGTGTTAATGTTACCTATGAGAAGGGCTGAGTTTTTCATTAATAAAAGTTTAAGTTCTGGATACTCATATGATTATAACCCTGATTTTTAAAGATACTAAGAAAATAAGAACAAGAAGAGACTGAGATTAAATTTCTATGCTAAAAATAAAGTATTTTGTTAAAAATATACTCAGTAATCAAATAATTACTGTTTTGATACATATATATATAACTATAGAATTACCTAGTCTATAAATTCATTTCCAATCAAAACTAAGCCACATTATTAGTGTTTATCTTTGGCTATTGAATGTCCCAAAGATCTTTGGAATAGGTGAAACACGACTAAATTAAATAAAATTTCTGGTAGGCACATCACCTCAGGAAATAGTAGTGTAGATGGACTCATGGGATATGAACCTGCATTAGTAGCTTGTTGTGTTGTTATTTTCTGGGATTATACTTATTTCTTCAACATGTTTTCATTTACTTATTCATTCATTTGATACAATTAATCACAACAGCAATAAAAGTCAAGAGGAACTCTCTGCAATTATCTTGGATATATAATTTGAGTGGTTATTATTTTACCTCTTTGCATATACTGCTTATACGTTCTAGTTGAAGCCAAGGGTTTGGTTTCTATGCTATAAACTAGTTATAGCAAGAGAAATGATATTTTGTGCCTGATAGCTATAGAAAGCATCCAGGAGGTTAATACTAAAAGTAATTAAATGCTGAAGTTTTGATGGTACCAGATTATTCTATTAGGAAGCCCAGTTTTGGACATCTAAAGAAATGTTATTTTATTATGACCTAAAGGAACTGCCTTCCTTGGTTGTATTTTTAATTGTCGTTAATTACAATGCTCAGCACATACAAAATTACACAGCATCTATTTTAATTCAGAATGAAAGTGACAGAATTCCAATTGAGGTAACCATAAACAAGAGAATGATTTATGTTATTCATCAAACACATGAACAGAGAGGGATATAAATAACTTCCAATCATTTTCTCCAGTCCTTTCCATCATGCACATATGCCTACTCCATACACTCAGTCGTGCCTGGCACAGATGTTTCTACTCTGTCAGAAGTTTGATTTTACTCTGGCCTGCTACATATGGACATTTCTCTAAGGAGGAGGTGGAATTTAGCCAAGCTTCAGGTTATGTTTTCTAAGACAAATAAGGTGTTCTTCCCTGGAAGCTCAAAAAAGGAAAACAAAAACTGAAATGAATTAGTACAAAACACTGATTTGAAAAACTTGGACAAAATAATCAATTTTGAATTAATAAATTATGTCTAGGCTAAGTAAAGTCCTAAACTCACTATCCCTGGCTATTAGGTAAGAGCACTTAGTTGTAAGATCATGTGATTTCAAAGAATCCTTCTGAGCAGAAAAATGGTTTGTACTCGTGGAGAGTACATAGGAATTGTACTGTTCTTGAAAATCTTTGATCACATGTAGTACTCATCTTCCTTTGGTATAAGGAGGATGATTTGTACCTTGTTATCAGATTTATAAGCAGAGGAGAATTTTAACCAATTAAGTAATCAAAGTTCAAACTTCAATGATTGTGGTAGACAGAATAATAGCCCTCCAAAGACACCTGTGTCCCACTCTCTATATCTGTAATATATTGGATTACATGACAAGGAACAACTGTGATTGTCATCAAGAGGTTAGACTGGGTTACTAAATGGATCCAATATAATCACAAGGGTCTATGTATATGGAAAAGGAGAAGAGGTGAATCAGAGTTACAACATGAAGGGATCTTAACCTTCTCTTGCTGACTTTAAAGACAGAAGAGGAACTGAGGAAGCCAGAAATGTCAGTACGTTTTTTTTCTTTTTTGTGTGTGTGTGTTTCAATTTTGCTTTTATTTTTTCCTTTTAGTCTTGTTTTTCATCTAACAAGATCTCTCTGTACTGTTCATTAATCTATTAAATAACTGCAATTTCTGTTAGCATATTCCATTTTTAATGGAATTTTAATTTCTTTTCATGTTTTACACATTAATATGCTCTCAAATCTTTTCTTTTTTTTAAATTTTACTTTATTTTATTTTACAATACAATTCAGTTCTACATATCAGCCACGGATTCCCTTGTTCTCCTCCCTCCCGCCCTCCTCCCCTTCCCCCCAGCATACCCTCCATTCCCACCTCCTCCAGGGCAAAGCCTCCCCCGCGGACTGAAATCAACCTGGTAGACTCAGTCCAGGCAGGTCCAGTCCCCTCCTCCCAGTCTGAGCCAAAAGACCCTGTATAAGGCCCAGGTTTCAAACAGCCAACTCATGCACTGAGCACAGGACCCAGTCCCACTGCCTGAATGCCTCCCAAACATATCAAACCAATCGACTATCTCACCCATTCAGAAGGCCCGATCCAGTTGGGGACCCCTCAGCCATTGGTTCATAGTTCATGTGTTTCCATTCGTTTGGCTATTTGTCCCTGTGCTTTTAAAAAGCAAGAAATCAGCCGGGCGGTGGTGGCGCACGCCTTTAATCCCAGCACTCGGGAGGCAGAGGCAGGCGGATCTCTGTGAGTTCGAGGCCAGCCTGGTCTCCAAAGCAAGTTCCAGGAAAGGCGCAAAGCTACACAGAGAAACCCTGTCTCGAAAAACCAAAAAAAAAAAAAAAGCAAGAAATCAAAGGCTAGAGAGATGGCTTGAAGAGTAAGAATGCTTGCTGCTTCCTGCCACCATATGAAGAGCTGCAGGGGTGGGTGGACAGGAGGATAGTTGGGGTTTTCTGGCAGCTAGTCTTGTTGTCCCAGATTCAGTGAGAGACCCTGAATTGAAGGAGTAAGGCAAGCCATGATAGAGGGAGACAGCAGCAAGCCTCCTCTGACTTCTGCACATCCAGAGTGTATGGAACCCTACTCACCACACAATTAATTGATAAAATAAAAATAAGGAGTCAGATTCACCCCTTGATCTCCAGAGCAGATACAGGTCTCACTAGGTACTTTGTCCTCTGAGACCAGTTTAGTCTTCCAATTTGGAGAACTTAAGACAATTCATTTGTATTGCTTTGTCACGAAGATTATAGTAACTTGTGATTGTAGTAGGAAACAAGTACAGCGAGCACTGGAACCCATCTTTGATACAATCGTCAGACCATAAACAGGATTTTTTCTTAATAAATAGTATGTTATGTTTTTTAAAAATTCTTTTACAGAAATGTGGAGAAGACTGGTGCTGAAAAGATGATTCATTTTACTATTAATATTAAACATTCAGGGATACATATAGAGATTAACTGGGGTGTAAATTTCATCTTGATTTTCTCCTTGAGTTATTTTAAAATAATGGAAACTAATTTTTAAACACTACTTTATATCCTACATTTTCGTTTATTGGATGTTGTAATATAATCATGATACTTTGTTTCTAATTTTGCCCAAGCATAATATACATTATTACCATCATTGGAACCATTATTTTATTTAAATTACCCATGAACATAATTACAAGATTTCAGTACTGTCTGAGTTTTTCCTGTTTCTCTAAGTTTGTGTTGCGCATAGCTGAGTGCACATCTTTCTCTCTACTATGTGCTATGGGTTGAATGAATGTGGAATTTATTCCACTGGCTCTGTGCTTGAACACCAGTTTCAGACTGGTGATGCTGTTTGGTGTAGAACTCTGCGGGCATGATGCACGGCTGGCAAAGGCAGGTTTCTGGACAATTTTCTCCCTTTTATTCCTCCATACATTGCATCCCAACTGCAGTTTCCCCTCCCTCCACTTCTCTCAGTCCCTCCCGCTACCTCTCCTCTCCTCCAGATCAATTCCTCTTCTAGTTCCCTTAAAAAAAAATAGTAGGCCTCCCAGGGATATCCAGTGAACATGGCTTAACAAGTTACAGTAAAACTAGGCACAAATCCTCCTATCCAGGCTGGACGAGGCAACCCACTAGGAAGAAAAGGCAGGAGCCAGAGACATCCCCTACTCCCACTGGACATGGTTTTAAGGGTTATAGCCCAGCCATACTTACATTTGAACCTGTTTTCCTGATCTACTAATATGTGGGGGCTTCTACTATATACTCCAGCTGCTAAGAAACTCTACTAAGCTTTCTCCACAATGATGGTCTGAAACTATGAGTCAAAATAACTTGACCCTCCTAAAATTTTCTACTGTTGGGTATTTGGTTACAATGATGAGAAGCCTACTTCACAGGCAAGACAAGTAGGTTCATATATTTTTAGGCCTACAATTCAGGAATCTTTTTAAATAAAGCACATTCAAAATCACAAGCAAAGTTAAGGTAAATACCAACGAGAAGATGAGCAATAGTCTCTACAGTTTGTGAAGCAAACACTGCCAGAGAGGTCACAGGAACCATAATATAGAATAACTTTGGTTTATGCATTTGTTGTCAATGGCTCTATATACTTCAAAAATTTGTTTCTTGTCAACTCTCCAAAAGTGTGCTAGACATTGTACAGTGTAAATGATATTTGATTTGATACACAGTCTAACTTTCTCACAACTTAAAAAGGCTATGCAAATATTCCCAAAGTCATCCCCACATCCTAAAAAGCTAAGGAAATTAGTCGAATTTACTAATCTTAGAAATATGCCCTCGATTCCATGTTCCTTTGATCCCAAACTACCCTGGTTGAAGAGAAATACAGTAAAGGGAAGTTGAAATAGTGTAGTGGAAAGAGACAGTGGTCATAATCAGCTTAGTAAAATATTCCTGTTTTTGAAAATATTTTTGACTTGTCAGGGTTCTCCAGTACCATGGGAGTGACCTCCATCACTGAAGAAATATAGATATATTGTTATCAGCCTCATGGCAAAAGTGACTTTGTCTTTTTAAATGCTGAACTATTCCTGGGGCTGTACCCAAAGTATAGAAGAGTGACTTTCTTTATCTTGACCATCGCTGATCTCCCAACAGAACAGTGAGACAAACATCTGTCAGGGTGGGACAGGTGATATGCGTCAAACTTTCTTTGTCTCTGTTCCAGCTGAGATACATCTGTAGATGTGAATACCTTACATAATGGTGATGTTATTATCAAGCACAAGGCTGAGCTTTTGAGAGCAAATTATCTCTGATACCTCTGTCCAGGTGAGTGTCTACAGCCCAGGCATCTTTCCACACCATGAACAGTATAGGAGTGGAGATATTTATCACATTGTCAGCTTCCAAAAACATTTTTTAAGCCCGGAAGTATTTAACCTTGGGCTTCAGCATGTCTGTTTTGTTGGTTATACAGAATGTTTCTTCTTAGCTGAATCCCTTGCAGATCCCCCACCAAGATAAGGCCATAAATTTGAGTCTTAGATTCACAATCTACAAAAGATAAACTTTTAGTTTAAAAATACAGTGCTAGGAACTCCCAAAGATTTTTTTCTCACTTAAAAAGGGATAAGGAAGCTGATCCAGCCAGGATCTTTGCTAAGCCTGAAGCGAGCCTTGCATACTCATTGAAATGAGTTCCCACATTTGAACATCTTCCTTCCAACTTTTAAAATGCTCTTGTCCATCTCTTCATAAGACCTTGGCAACAAGAGGCTTCCAGACTTCGTGCTCTGAAATAAAGATAATTCAAAAAAGAAAGCTGCTTCAATTCTTTAAAACTCTCTGGACTTCTCTTGGGAAAAGGTGGATCTTTATCTTAGCCAGAGGGAATGAGTGTGTCAGCAATGACAAATTAAGGTTTGAAGGGGATAATTGAAATAAGGAAGTTGGAAAGTTAAGTAGCTTATCCCCAAATCCTGGATCAGACAAAAATAAGACAGAGGCAGCATAGTCGTCAGTGTAGATGTGTGCCCTCAGGTCAAGGGCTGAGAGTAGATGGAAGCAAAGAGATAGGACAAAGAAATGGGAGGGGATGTTTTCATTTGTTGATAACTGTGGCATACAAACAAACAGGCAGAGCTTGTGTTTTCTTCTTCTTGTATTCAATTTGCTTGTACAATTCCTAGGTGTTTATTAGATGCTTATTGTTGATTGAGTTAGTCTTTCCTCATATACATTATAAGAAGTTATATGCTTAAATTTTTTCTTGTGTAATGCTTTTTCTATTAGATTTAAGATTTCATAAGTAATCATACTTAATATTTAAGGAGTACTTATTTGGTGCTAGTCACTGTGCTAAAGCCTCATTTAATACTTACCAATTTCATGATAGTGGTATCATGAACATCCCTCAACAACTAATTGTAACAATTATCTATCTTTCTATCTAAATCCAACCATTTATTTCTATTTTTATCAATACTAAGTTCATTAGTGTACACTTCTTTCTACATAAAATATCCCCTATAATCTTGTCGGTATTCATTGATGTTAAATTTCACAAAGATAATGAGCTGGTTCAATCTGTAAAGTGCTTGCTAAGCAAGTATAAAGAACTCAGTCAGATCCATTATCTAATAGGCTGGCATGGTGGAGTGGGTCTGTAATCCCAGTGCTAAAGAGGTAGAGAGAAGAGGACTCCTAGGGTTGGCTAGCCAGACTATCTAGCCAATCAATAATCTCCAAGTTCAGTGTATGACTCTGTCTCAGAAAACAGAGAGGTATTGAGATGTATACATGTGAATGTGTACACATACATACAAATAAATAACTTCAGATGAATGTATAATCACATTCATGATGATGAATCATTGTGATTACTTTTGGTGTTAGGACACAAATTCATTATGCCACCAAACCTATGAACACTTAATTTTTGCATACACACACTACTTTACCACCATTACTTACATTTGTCCCTCTTGGGGTTCATCCCATTAGTAGTTATGCTTCTATTTGTAATTCTAGAATTAAGGACCTAGAAAACACTTCTCTCAGAGTCAAGAGTTTTAACCCTTCAACAGGTGATCACATGCATGTGCAGATAAATTATTTATTTATTTATTTATTATTATTATTGAAATTATAATTTGATTATAACATTTCTCCCTTCCTTTTTGTTTCTCCAAACATTCCCGTATATCCTTGCTGGCTCTCCTACAAATTCATGGATGGCATCTTTTTTTCACTGTTATTTCACACAAATACACACACATATACACACATATATGTATGTATATTTGGGTGCAATGACCCATATTTATAATCCATGTATAGCTATATATAAATAACCAATACATAACATATATTTATATATGTGTACATTTATAACCTGTTCAGAATGTACAGTGCTACCTATATTTAAAGGCTGTTTGGCGTTGAACAAAAAATTGGTGTGTTCTTTTTTGGAGAAGGCCTAGCTCTCATGATATTAGATTCCATGCAAGACCAGTCGCTTTTAACTAAAGATCACGTGCCTAGAATCCAAGACCTGGTTTATAGCATGAATTCTTAGCTGGTTCCAGATCTTTGAGTGGAAAATATTTTTTCATTCACTCTTGGGAGTCATCCCATGAGTTAAATTCTAGGTTCTGTGGCAGGAATCTGTAAAGGAAAAAGAAAATTGAATCTGAAATGAGATTGAGGTGTGTGTGTGTTCTCCAAATTTGTGGCCTAATGCCAAAAGTAACTACAGATAATATGGTCATTTTTATTATTTATACTACTTTCCTATAATTGACAATATATTATACTCACATTTTTCAGATAAACAAAGCTTTCATTTATTAGTAATATGTAATTTTGTAAATCACTAATAGTTGTTACTATCATTAAAGTGGATATTATTCTCCACTTAAATTGTGTTTAATTTTTTCTCCAATATAATTCACCACAAATTCAGAAAAGAAATAAAAATGAAGACAGTAATGCAATCTATTGTTAATTATTTCTACTTGATCTTATGACAAAACAAGACAACACTGAGTATATAATCAATAACTAATGAGAATATAGAAAGGTTACTTCTATATTATATATATATATATATATATATATATATATATATATATAGTTTTTTCTAGACTAATCATACCTTACATTTTAAAGTCTCTGATTTACAAATTTATTTATTTATTTATATTTATATAATTTTGGAGACATGGTTCATAGCCTAGGCTAGCTTAAAACTCATTATTTTGGGGCTGGCCTTGAACTCTGTACTCCCGTGCCTCCCACATCCAAGCATTAGGGTTACAACCATACTACCACACACACCTTGTATTTTCTTATGCTCAAATTACTTTCTGTTCCCACTAATACACATAGTATTCAGTTACCTTTCTTTTCTCTCCACTTGTAGCTATATATTTTGTGGTTATTTTAAGAAAGGCAGGTAAATGAAGCTATACTTTTGTGGTGGCTCACATATAGATACAGGGTAATTCTGTAAAATTATAAATGTCATTGTGTTGTTGACTGTCATCTGAGGAGGGGTAATAAGGTCACCAAAAGATATCACTTACAGATTAACCTGATATCCACACATAAAGACTGAAAGGACAATGTGTGATTTGGATGTGGATAACTAACATACAAACTTTCTTTCATTTGGTTAGGTATTTTGTTATCCTAGCACTGCAGTGAATATGCTGATTATAAATATTTTGAATAAGTTAAATATTAGTTGGAAAATATACCCAAGTTTTCCTTATGTGTTTCAATCTTATTTTTAAGTAAAAAAATTCCCACATCTATTTAAAATAACAAAATGACAGTCCATTATACATCTGTTCATGGTAATGACTTTACAGGGTAATTCAGCCTTGAAAGCATCTTAGAGGTGGTTTTGCAGAGTGAAAACAAAATGGCCTTGTTAAAACCCATCTGCCTGGGTCTCTGCTCCCTATAGGCAGATTTCACTTAGCTACGTTTTAACTAGCAAGAATCTATGAATATTTCATTTTTAAATAAGAGATTTAGTTATTTTTCCTAATTATCCAGCTGTATCAACTTCCCTTGGTAAAGGCAGACACCATTACTTCCCAGATCACATACTCTGGCTAACAACTCCTCCCTAGATGAGCATTTGTAGTCTATGCTCCAGTAACTACAGTTCTATTTGTTTCCCCAGCTCTGAGCCTTAAAATGTTCACCTGAAAGCATTTTAAAAGCCCATAACTCTAAATGAAGTGAAATGATCATTCAAAGAAAAGGATGAAGGGGTCTTGTTTACAGATTTACCTGGTGATCTTTGGTTGAGTGTAAATTCGCTGAGTGTAAGAGGGAGTCAGTGCACATCTGTGCTTTTCCCCAGCCCAATGCCCACTCAACACTCACGGTACCTCTGTATTTCACTTCTGTGGAATCAGTGTTTTTACTCAGTTAATTGGGAGAGCCTAGTATCAGAGACTTTTTTCAATTTCCAGTTTTGGTCTCCACAGTCAGCTGTCGTCACCCACAGTTTCCTGTAGCTTGAGTTTTCCTGACTGGCCCACAGTCAGGACAAATCTCTGTCACCCGCCAGTCCCACAGCCACTCAGACCCGACCAAGTAAACACAGAGACTTATATTGGTTTCAAACCGTATGGCCGTGGCAGGCTTCTTGCTAACTGTTCTTACAGCTTAAATTAATCCATTTCTATTAATCTATACCTTGCCACGTGACTTGTGGCTTACCGATACTTTACATCTTCCTTGTCCTGATGGCGGCTGGCAGTGTCTCCCTCACTCAGCCTTCCACTTCCCAGCTCTATTCTCCTCCTTGTCCCGCCTATACTTCCTGCCTGGCCACGGGCCAATCAGTGATTTATTTATTGACCAATCAGCAACACATTTGACATACAGACCATCCCACAGCACTTCCCCTTTTCTTTTCTTAAAAAGGAAGGTTTTAACCTTTACACATCTCCAAAGTCAGCTTGGTATATTTGGGAATTTGGGTGTAGCTTCTCTTACTACTTCCTGCTGGAGGGGGGCACTGTATCTTATGGGGACACAAAGAATATTTTAGGATTATGGAGTAGTCCATGAGGGTGTATCGTCTGAGCCAGTTGCCTTGAAACGGTTCTGGATGTTGGATTATCTGGGCCATGGTGTCATCGGAGGGAGACCTTTCAGGGGGTCTTGGCTGGTCAAACCTGATGTATCTTAATCTGGAACAAATCCATAGCCTCTGGCTTTCTGTGGAAACAAAAGCAGAGCCTCCTTTCCAAAGCAACATATCCTTACATCCAAATTTTGAAGTCAAGGTACCTTTAAAATATACATTTTGGCATAACTCAACAGCTTTTGCAATCAAATGTTTTTCTTTAGTTACGAATATCAAAGAGAACATAATCCAGATTCTCTGTGTGGTAGCCATCTTTATGTGGCTTATTTTTTTTATATTAGCTTGAGCCTATTGCTTTAAACTGCAGCATTCTAAGCCTGAAAGGGCGCTGGCGCTGCTGGCTCCACCCACTTCAGCTTCCCAACATGGCGGTGATACGTTTTCCGCCAGCTCTGGGAGCCATCAACTCTCAGAAATAGTGGGTCTATGCTTCTATCAAAGCAGCGTGTAGCCCAGAAACCTCTTTTTTTGTTTTGTTTTGTTTTGTTTTGTACTAGCAAAGGCTAAATCCACCATACAGCTTAATGTGCCACTTGCAGAGGCCTCATTCCCGCCATACTGCAGGTCGAGCATGGCACGCTAGGAACCTGCCAGTAGCTCAAACCAGCAGCTGCTGCTCATTTGAGAGAGACAATTAGGAAGCTGTTTTTAGCTCCATTTTAGAATCTTTTCTCAATTTTTAGGTGGAAACTCTTGCCACCACATTGGGCGCCAGATTCCCTTTGAGAATATGCGTTTAGAAGGGAAGGAAGGCTCCTTATCAGAAGGCTTCAAGTGAACTGAACTGTGAGCTTAGATCAGGACAAGGCTGTTTGTATTTTTGCATGTGGATAAAGGTATTTTTACATTAATAATGTGTATATGTTAACCCTATATACCTTGCTAATGAAAGTTCTGCATGCATAGTATCCCAAGGAGAGAAGAAGCAACTGATTATTCAAAGATGATGCTTCTGAAACAGAACATTGTCAGTGCCTAATGGGTCCCTGCTAGGAGATAAACACAAAGGGAAAGGCAGCATATTTATTTTTAAAGCAAGAAACCTCTTCTGGTGATGCCATCATAGCCTGGTGGTGACTTTTCCTGTTTTACCAAAGAAAAGGTTGTAGATTTAATCATCATATCTGATAGAGGACTATAATGTGGATTTCAAATGGTCTTACTAATAAAAAAAAACTCGGGAGCCAGGTATTCCGGTAAACTCTGAAAAATCAGAGAGACAGAACAAGCCACAGCTAACCTCATCTCGCCAACTTTTCAGCAGATCCTGTTTCCTCAAATTGGAAGCCTCTGAGTCCTCATCTGAATGGATCTCAGCTGAACTGCTGCTAAAAGCCTAAAAGCTTAAAAGCGCTTCTAGTTCCTGATCCTCATGCCTTAAATACCTTTCTGCTTCCTGCCAAATACATAAGTGATACAACTTAATGTTGACAAGTTCTGAAATGTTTTCTTAACACTAAATAATAAAGTTGGCAGTTGTGTATTTGACAATTTAACATTTAAAAAGAAATTACCTTTTGTTTGAACAATTGTATTCATTATCAGAGGGATCAGGACATGTATTATAGACAACTTTCTGTCATTGGATAGTATTTCACATTGGTATTTATGACAGACCCTAGAAGTTACATAATGCGCTTGAAACACACGTAGGTAACAAAAACTCAAATCCTGAAAACAGAACAAATCACTTTTATCATGCTTTATATATTACTTTAATTGTCAAATTATTTACTTATGAGTGTAAATGAAGCTGAATGATGTCTGTCAGCTTTAATAACACTAACCTAAAAAAAGTTAATTTGAACTAGAGTATTTGGCCAAGTAATGACAGACTTCGGAGAGAGGTAGACATGTAGTTAACTTCACATGACTATGATAGAAGCTTGTATTATTTTCTACTTCTGATGAGAAAAAGACTATTTTGGCCCATGTTTATGGGGTTCTATAATAAGTTAGTTCCATTGGGTTTAGGCCTCTGGTAGTGCAACATCAAGGATAATTTGGCAAAAGAAAGCTTACCTTGTAGCATGGAAGTGAAAGAAAAAATCAAGAGGCAGATTCCACAGGCCTCCCTGAGGGTGCATACCTATGATCTAATGACATCCCACTAGGCCCCACCTCCCAGTAGTGCTGCTTTGAGGACCAAGTCTTCTACACATGGACCTCTGATACAGGCCCAGGGGGCTGAGATGGAAATCAGTGAGTTTCAATCCTACCTAGACAATGGACCTCATTTCAAAATAAAAAGTAAAAAGAGGGCTGGGAAATGTAGTACAGTGATAGGAGATATCTATTCTCAGTGCCACAAACAATAAGGAAGAAAACAAAAACTGCAATAGAGACTAGTTTATTCGTATATAACAGTTGTATTGCAGTGAACCATAGTGAAGAATCAGTCATGTAAAGCTCACCTATCTTTGAGAGCACCATGTCTGGAGGCATAACTCAGTGTGGCACATCATGTCCTTCACATACTTAAGACCCTGGCTTTAATTCCTTCTTTGCAAAAACAAGACAAAACAGGATCAAACAAAAAGCTCATGATGAATTAAATGGACCTCATATTCCAGGAAGCCTGGTCATTTCATTTATCTTTACCTCACCACTCTGCTTGGGACAATTATTTTTGTGACAATGGCCCTGCAATATCACAATCATTTTGAGTTTCCATACTTTGTAAAAACATCTTAAATACAAAACAAGGTTATGAATTTAAATGAAAATCTAAATGCACACTATGTTAATAAAGTTGAAACTTTAATTAAGTTCTGTGGAGTCTGGAATTTATGTGATTAATTCTTCTCTATGCTTCTCTGCCATACCTTTCACTATACTGTTTCTTTGATATATCACCTTTATTATTCTTCATTCTTCTGGGTGCAATTTATCTATTGAATATCATAGTTCAACTTATGGTTTTGTTTTTTATTCTAGTCTGACTTTTACAATGAGGTGGGATGGTGAGATTAATCTATTTAAGTTTACAATAACTGACACCATTAATTTTATTTCTGCCAACTTCTTTTATCCTTTCTTCATGACAATTTTTCTGTAATTTTTGAAATTCTTATATAAAAGAACACTATGTAAAATTTTCTCTTAAACACTTTAAAAATAAACATATCTTTTTTCTTAACACTAAGGTTTATCTTAAGTTATTTTATTTTGAAACAGGGCCTCACTATGTAGTCTGACTGGCCTAGAACTTACAGAGATCTTCTTGCCTCTGCTTCCAGAGTACAAGTATTTGAATTACAGCTATCTAATAAAAATAATTCATAGATTCAATGCAACATCTATAAAAATTCCACAACAATTCTATACAGACCTTGAAAGGATAGCATTCAACTTCATATGAAAAACAAAAACCCAGGATAGCTAAAACAATCTTGTACAATAAAAGAACATCCAGAAGTATTACCATTCCTTATTTCAAGCTCTACTACAGAGCTATAGTATTAAAAACCACATGATATTGGCATAAAAACAGATATGTTGATCAATGGAATTGAATTAAAGACACAGACATAAATCCACACACTTATGGACATCTGATCTCTGATTAAGGAAAGAAAAGCCAAAAATACACGATGGAAAAAAGAAAGCATCTCTAGCAAATGGTTCTGGCCTAGATAGATGTCTGCATGTAGAAGAATGTAAATAGATCCATATCTATCACCCTGAACAAAACTTAAGTCCAAGTGGATCAAAGACTTCAACATAAAGCCAGATACATTAAACCCTATAGAAGAGATAGTGGAGAAAAGTCCTGAATGCATTGGCACAGGAGACAACTTCCTGAGCAGAACACCAAAGCACAGACACTGAGACTGACAGTTAATGAATGGAACCTCATGAAACCGAAAAGCATCTATAAGGCAAAGGACACAGTCAGTAGGACAAAGCAGCAGCCTAGAAAATGGGAAAAGATTTTCACTAACTTCACAATTTGATAGAAAGCTAACATCCAAAATATATATAAAAACTCAAGAAACTGGACATCAACAAACCAAATAATCCAATTTGAAAAATGGAGTACAGATCTAAATATCTCTATTTACTATTCTCAACAGAAGAATCTCAAATGGCAGAGAGATACTTAAAGAAATGTTCAACATTCTTAGCCATCAAGGAAGTGCAAATCAAAACTACTTTGACATTCCATTTTACACCTGTCACAATGACTCAGACAAAAAATACTAGTGACAGTTCATGCTGGTGAGGATGTGGAGCAAGAGGAATACTCTTCTTCCATTGCTGGTTAGAGTGCAAACTTGTACAATCACTATGGAAATCAATATGGCAGTTCCTCAGAAAATTGAGAATCTATCTAGATCTAGCTCTATCACTCTTGGGCATATACCCAAAGGATGCTCCATTCTACCACAAGGACACTTGCTCAACTATGTTCATGCAAGCTTTATTCATACTAGGCAGAAACTGGAAACAACCTAGATGTTCTTAAACAAAAGAATGGATTTTAAAAAAAAAACGTACATTTGCACAATGGAGTATTATTCAGCTCTCAAAAAACATGACATCATGAAATTTTCAGGCAGATGGATGGAACTAGAAAAAATAATTCTAAGTGAGGTAACCTAAACCCAGAAAGACAAACATTGTATATACTCTCTTATTGGCAAATATTAACTGTTAAGTAAAGGATAATCATATTACAATCCACAGATCCAGAGAAACTAAGTAACAAGGAGGGATCAAGGGGGGTAGTGCATTGATCTCCTGTGAAGAGGAAATGGAATATATTTTGCAGGTGGACTGCAAAGTAGGGATGGGAAAAGGAGAGATCAGGCAGCGGGGGTGAGTGAAGGGAGAGAGTATTGGGAGAGACTACTAGAATTGGGGGGAGGGCATGAGGGGGTGGAAACCTAGTGCAGTGGAAACTCCCTGGAACCTATGAGATTGACCCTAGTGAAGACTCCTAGTAATGGGGGATATGGAGCCTGAACTGGCTATCTTTGATAACCAGGCAAAGCTTCTTCTAGCAGTGAGATTGGAACATCAATCAACCCAGCCATAATACCTTCAACCTACACTCTGTCCTGCCTGCAAGATGTGCTGGAGTTTTGGTGGCACAGAACTTGTGGGAGTGGCCAACCAATGACTGCTCCAATTTGAGGCCCATGCCACTAGGAGTCCACACCTGATGCTGAATATCCCAGAGACTAGGATAGAACAACAATAGCAGCAACAACAAAAACCCTCAATGAAATGATTCCTAATGATATTCTGCTATACTCATAGATTGCTGCCTAGCCCAATTGTCATCAGAGAGGTGTTAGCTAGCAACTGATGTGAGCAGGTGCAGAGACTCACAACTTAACACTAGGCGGAGCTCAGGGAAGCCCACAAAAAGGGGGAAGAAGGACTGTAGGAGCCAGAGGGGTCAAGGACACAAGGAGAAGAAAGTCCACAGAATCAATTAAGCGGGGCTCATAGGAGCTCACAGAGACTGAATTGGCAGTCAGGGACCCTGAATGTGCCTGAGCTAGATCCTCTGCATATATGTTATTGCTATGAGACTTCATATTCTTGTGGGATACTTAAACAGTGGGAGTGGAGAGGGGCATCTCTGATGCTTTTGACTGCTCATGGGACTATTTTACTCCTGTTGGATTGCCTCATGTAGCCTTGAAATGAGGGTTTGTGCCTAGCCTAATTGTATGTAACTTGTTAGGCTGTGTTCAGTTGATATTCCTAAGAGGTCTGCTCTTTTTTGAAGGGAAATGGAGGAGTGGATCTTGCAGGGAGGAGGACTGGGAGATGTGGAGGGAGGGGAAACTCTTGTCAGGATATAATGTATGAGAGAATTTTTAAAAGGATGTAATATCATATCTGGACTATGCTATTTTTTAAAACTCTCTCTCTCTCTCTCTCTCTCTCTCTCTATATATATATATATATATATATATATATATATATAATAACTTATCTATCTATCTATCTATTTATTCTTTGTGTCTTCCGCATTTTGCATCTCAATCCCATTCATCTCTCCATTGCTTTGTATCCACCATTTGCTCTTGCAGCCTCCCCTCAAAATAAAACAAAATAAAATTTAAGAAAAAAGAAAAAAAGAAAAGGATAAAAAAGAAAGAAAAATGTCATTGGGGAAGCTATAGTATGACACAGGAGCCACACAGTATACACTTTAGTTCATATATCTTTATTTGAAGGTGTTCATTGCAAAGAGTCATTAATTGGATTCGAGGCCTCTGGTTTCTGCTGCACTATCTATCTTGGGTCCTCACTGGGACTCCTCTTGGATATCCTGTTGTTGTCCTCTGTCATGGAGATCCTATAGCTTTGAATTTGTAGGACCAGCCCCTTCACATGCTCCAGCAGATCAAAGATGGTGTGGATATTGGGGTGAGTCAACTCATAGCCCTGGTTCTGGTCCTGGTTAGTTGTAGGGTTGGTCATCTCTCCCCATCCTCACCACCAGTGTGAGCTTTCCAGCATTGCCCTGGCTAGTTCACCCTGTGCAGCTGCTTTGTGACCTATAAGTGGTCAATTTTAGAGAAGGTTCCAATGGGTGCTGAGAAGGTATATTCATTTGTTTTAGAGTGGAATGTTCCGTAGACATCTGTTAAGTCCATTTGAGTCATAAGATCTGTTAGATCCCATGTTTCTCTGTTAAATTTCTATCTGGAAGATGTGTCTATTGGTGAGAGTGGGGTGTTGAAGTCTCCCACTATTAGTGTGTGGGTTTGAGGTGTAATTTAAGCTTAGTAAAGTTTCTTTTACATATGTGGGTGCCCTTGTATTTGGGGGCATAAATGTTCAGAACTGACACTTTATCTTGATGGATTTTTCCTGTGATAATTATGTAATGTCCTTCCTGATCTCTTTTGATTGATTTTAGTTTGAAGTCTATTTTGTTAGATATTAGGATAGCTACACCAGCTTGTTTCTTAAGTCCATTTGACTGGAAAGTCTTTTCCCAACCTTTTACTGTGAGGTAGTTTCTGTCTTCAGAGTTGAGGTGTGTTTCTTGTATGCAGCAGAAGGATGGATCATGTTTTCATATCCATTCTGTTAGCCTGTGTCTTTTTATAGGTGAATTGAGTCCATTGATATGGAGAGATATTAATGACCAGTGACTGTTAATTCCTGGGTTTTTTTTTTTTGATGGTAGTGTGTATTTCCCTTCCTTGGGATTTGCTGCTGGAAGGTTATCTATTGCCTATATTTTCATGGGTGCATCTAACTTCCTTAGGTTGGAATTTTCCTTCTAGTGCTTCTTGTGGGGCTGGATTTGTGGATAGGTATTGTTTAAATCTGGTTTTGTTTTGGAATATTTTGTGCATTCCATCTATAGTAATTGAAGTTTTGCTGGGTATGGTAGTCTGGGCTGGCATCCATGGTTTCTTAGTGTCTGCCTAATGTCTGTCCAGGACCTTCTGGCTTTCAGAGTCTCCATTGAGAAGTTGGGTGTTATTCTGATGAGTCTGCCTTTATAAATCACTTGGCCCTTTTCCTTTGCTGCTCTTAATATTCTTTCTTTATTCTGTATGTTTAGTGTTTGATTATTATGTGGTATGGGGACTTTTAGGGGGGTCTAGTCTATTTAGTGTTATGTAAGCTCCTTGTATCTTCATAGACATTTCCTTCTTTAGGTTGGGAAAGTTTTCTTCTATGATTTTGTTGAATGTATTTTCTATACCTTGAGTTGGTATTATTATCCTTCTTTTATCCCTATTATTCTTAGGTTTGTCCTTTTCATGGTGTCCCAGATTTCCTGGATGTTTTGTGTTATGACTTTTTTAGCTTTGGTGTTTTTTTGACTGATGAATCTATTTCCTCTATTGTATTTTTCATGGTGGAAATTATCTCTTCCATCTCTTGCATTCTGTTGGTTATTCTTGCATCTGTAGTTACTATTTGTTTCCTCAGATTTTCCATTTCCAGCATTCCCTCTTTTGTGTCTTCTTCATTGCTTCTGTTTCATTTTTAGGTCTTGAACTGTTTCCTTTACCTATTTGATTGTTTTTATTGGTTTTCTTTAAGGGATTTTTTATTTCTTCCATTTTTTTCATTTGTCTTTTCCCCAATTTGTATAAGAGAATTTTTCATTTCCTCTTTAATGGCCTCTGTCATCTTCGTAAAGTTATTTTTAAGGTCATTTCTTCTGCTTCTATGTTGTGATGTTCAGGTCTTGCTGTTGAAGAACAATTAGGTTCTGATGGTGCCATACCACTCTTTGTGTTGTATGTATTTTTGCACTGCCTTCTCCCCATCTCTTCCTCCAACTGGTGCAAGAGGTGTCTGTGTCTGAGGGAGCTGCTCTTGATCCAATCTGTGCTGGCTGTGTCTGTGTCTCAGGGGGTCACTCTTTGTCCAGTTAGCACTCTTGGTCCAATCAGAGTTGGTGGATTCTGTGTCTCAGGGATCCACTCTTGGTCTAATCAGAGCTCACAGATTCTGTGTCTCAGGGATCCACTCTTGGTCCAATCAGAGCTCTTGGTCCAATTAGAGCTGGAAGATTCTGTGTCTCATGCAGCCACTGAGGTCACACGAGGATTAGTGGGTTTGGGGCAGGAAGTGGGTCTTATAGATTTCAGGGTCTTGTCCAATGAGGGATGTTGATGGGGATGCCTGCCCACAGGAATCTTCCCTGCTTGCCTGCACCTCTTGGTCCAATCAGAGTTGGTAGATTCTGTGTCTCAGGGAGCCTCTGAGGTCTCGGGGCGGGGGAAGGGGGATAGGTTTGGGACAGGGGTTGGGTCTTATAGATTGAAGTGTCCATTGAGGGGTGTTGTGGGAATGCCTACCCACAAGAGTCTTCCCTGATGGAGTGCACCTGAGGCAACAATGTGTGGGGGTAGGGGAACAGGGGTTGTGCCCCACGGGCTAGGTCCAAGAGATAGAACTCTTAGGCTGGGAGAGGAGACACTCATCTCTCTCTCTCTCTCCTTTTTTCATTTTTCTTTATTAAGAAATTTTCTACTCACTCTACATACCACCCACAGATCCCAACAGATCCCACCTCTTCCCTCCTCCCACCCCCCAGCCCTCTCTCCTAAGCCATCCCACATCCCCACATCTCTCAAATCAAGGCCTCCCATAGGGAGTCAGCAGAGCCCGGCACACTGAGCCTAGGCAGGTCCAAGCCCCTTCCCACTGCACCAAGGCTGCTCAAGGCATCACACCACAGGCACCAGATTCCCAAAAACCTGCCCATGCACCAGGGATGGATCCTGATGCCCCTGCCTGGGTGCCCCACAAACAGGGTCCTACGGGGGGTGTTGGTGGAACTGCCTGCCCACAGGAGTCTTCCCTGCTGGCCTGAACTTGGGGCAGTGGGGGTAAGGGAATGTGGGTTGTGCCTCAGGGGTCTAGGTCCTAGAGCTGAATATATCTTTATAGAAAGCAAAAACTTCCAGGTAAAAAGTCCTCCTATGTGCAATTCTGGGTATAATTTGACTAAATTTATTGGATTAGATGGGATCCATTTTTGGTGTTTGAAATTAGAAAATGATAGACTTGCCGGGCGGTGGTGGCGCACGCCTTTAATCCCAGCACTCGGGAGGCAGAGCCAGGCGGATCTCTGTGAGTTCGAGGCCAGCCTGGTCTCCAAAGTGAGTTCCAGGAAAGGCGCAAAGCTACAGAGAAACCCTGTCTCGAAAAAACCAAAAAAAAAAAAAAAAAAAAAAAAAAAAAAAAAAAAAAAAGAAAATGATAGACTTCAGTGGGGAGATGAGGGTGATGGATAAGTTTGTACCTATTAAAGAAATGTTCATTCAGTAACTCACCATGATAGTTTGGTAGATCACTGGTATTTGGGTTTCTAATGATGCTGTTAATGAAAGATATACAGGAGGCAAGATTAATGCTTCATATTTGAGGTTTGGAATGAAGAGGTTTGCTTGAAGAAAGAGAATAAATTGAGGGACACACAAAATAAGATAATTTCCCATTAAGATTAGAAAGGTCACACTAAAATTGTTATAAGAAGAAAATTTATAAAGTCCTTTAATAGTCATTTAGGATATTTACCTCAAATACTTTATTCATTCTTTCCTTAACAAGTATTTATCAGCTCTTGATCTATACCAAGTTTCAGATGGAGGTGTAGGCAGAAAACAGTAAATGAGACTCCTCTTAGAAACTGCTTGTGTTTCACTGTGGGAAACAAAAAGTGAAAAAGAGGATCACCTTTTGAAAACCATGAATGCAGGGAGGAAATTTTAATCCCAAAGATGGGGGGTGGGGTGGGGAAGACCACTGACCCAAATCATCATGGCCAAATTAATTAAAGTAAGCAATTAATTAAAGGAAGCTTTTTTATTCCTGTACACTGACTGCCTTCTCCTAAGACAGGGTTTGAGACATCAGCATTAGACATGGGGAAGACAAGGTTTTTATAGATCAAGGATAGCGGTTTCCAAATGGGGGATTTGGTAAGCAAAATAGATGGGGTTACAGAGGCAGAACATAACAAGATGGTCATAACAAAGTAGTCATAACAAACTTTTGAAACAAAGATATGCTTGCAAGATGGTTATTACAACTTTTTGAAAGAAAGACACATTATAAGGTGGTCCTAAGGTATTCATAACAACAGGTGGTCATAACAAAAGGTGGCCAAAATAACGTTTTCAAACAAAGGCATTGCTGTTTTTTCCTGGGATAGGCAGTAGAGAGCCATTTGGAGTTAAGACTACAGGTGGGGCACAGCCCAATTCTTGAGAAACAGAGGTTTAATCATAAACAGGAACGAACATAGTTTGTCTTTACTATAAGATGGCTTTTAAGCCTAAGATGGAGGCAGGCTAGTTCATCAGAAGATAGATGGTAAGAAGAGCTTGAGTGTTGGTGACCTGAAGCAAGCAGAAGTGGTGGGTGTTAGAGGGAGGGGCAGATGAGATGATCAGAAAACATCTGGTGAGTACCTTATGTTTGACAGGAGATCATCATAATCTAAAAATACACAAATATTCTTTGGAACATAAGAAGAGGAGTGTGTGTTTCTGTTGTGCTGCTTTTATATAATAAGCTTGATACACAGGTATGCCTCATTTTAATTTCTATTCATTATTTTAGTTTAATTTAACCAGATATACTATTAAAACATTATGTAGTCAGAATAAAATGGAAACATAAAATAACCTGAGGTATATCATACAAACTTTGTGGAATTTTTGATGAAATTTTTTGTTTATCTAAATTATCTATGCTCCCACCACATTTAAGCATTTCTTAAGCTTTCATGACATACAATATTTTATGGAGGAATGTTGCTAGAGTTTTCCTGCCTGGCCCACAGTCAGGGCAAATCTCTCTCACCCGCCAGTCCCAAGCCGCTCAAACCCAATCAAGTAAACACAGAGACTTATTTTGGTTACAAACTGTATGGCCGTGGCAGGCTTCTTGCTAACTGTTCTTACAGCTTAAATTAATCCATTTCTATTAATCTATACCTTGCCACGTGGCTTGTGGCTTACCGGTACTTTACATCTTCCTTGTCCTGATGGCGGCTGGCAGTGTCTCTCTCACCCAGCTTCTTGTTCTCCCTCTTCTCCTCTCTTAGTCCCGCCTATACTTCCTGCCTAGCCACTGTCAATCAGTGATTTATTCATTGACCAATCAGCAACACATTTGACATATAGACCATCCCACATCAGAGGAAAATATTAGTCACCAGCTTATTTTCACCCCTGTTCCCCCTATCAACTAAAAAGACCCAAACAAAAGAAAATAAAACACGTTCACTATTTGAATACATTAAATAAGCAAATAAAACAATCAAAACAGCATCCATTTCAAGAGAATAAATAAACATATGGTCTCTTCAAAGTGAAACTCCAACTTATTTATAAACAAATAGGTCATGTGAATCCTAACAATAGTCCATATATGTTGCATAATGGGGTAAAAAAATCAGTCTCAAAGTGCATCAAATGGGATACAAATTTGTCATTTGTTCAAAGGGTTAGACTTATATATAATGTGGCCCTGTTTCAGAAGAGATGTGTAGTAAATGTGGTGGGGAAAGATGATAGTTTTAAATCTGAATGTGATTAAAGAAGGCTAAATACTCAGTTCCAGCAGCTAATGATATCCTTAACTATGTGTATATCTGTTTTGGTATGCAGATTAAGTTGTTCCTGGAGGTAAATTTTCTCTCTTTTGTGGAACTGAAAATTCAGACTGTATATCTACTATAGGTCAATTATGGTATAACTCAACAAATGTCTAAAGAAAACACAGGGGAATGAAAGAAACAAAAAAGATTATTTACCTGACCAGAACCACAAAATGTACCTATCTGTGATTTAAATGCTTGTTTTCCAATGTACTATTAGAAAACACAAACCATGAAGAGTTAAAATTGACAAAAACTCTCTGTGTTCAAGAGATGATCTTTGATGCATTCCTTCCACTTTATTCTTGTTCACAATAGATTTTGAAAATGTCAGGATGTGTTCTGCTTTTTCAGTTTGTCCTAAATGTCAGCCATGAAATTGACAATGGCCACCCAGAATAGAATAATACTGGGGTCTAGAAATATGATTTTGAGCAATCTTGTGAAGACAGTTTTTGGAGAGTAATGCTTCTTTCTAATTAGACAGTGGCAAGAATCCAGGAGACTCACCTGTGCCTTTAGTCATCAGAAACACAGCAAAGAACGGGAACGTATTATCAATTAATGTTATGATTCATTTCAAGCAGACTGCATCAGAAAATTACATGACTTATTCTTTCACCAGGACTAATGGGGTACTTTTACTAAGTATACAGTCTTTATATTTGTTAAAAGCCTTTTCAAATATCTACAAATTATTTACTTATAAGTTTGTTATTGATATTTTCTTGGAATTATTTTATAAGACTGAATTATTTTAAATTAATTAGAATCTTTTAATGACTTTGTTTGAAGGTGCTGAGTTCTAGTCATAGATTAGGGTTCTTAAGGATCTTCCCTTACTTAAAAATAGCCTCAACTTGTCCCTCACAGAAATGAAAAATGTATGCCAGGGAAGATGACTGTCTCTTACTCTCAGGGTGTTACAAAGTGTTTACTATGCTTCTCAGTTCTGCAGTGTGTACTTGGTACCTCTGAATTTTCCAATGTTGAATTGATATATCATATATTGAAAGTATGCTATGTTTTTAACTCCCCAAGACTTTGCCTATTGCTTTGATAATTTTTGTCCTAGATTATTATATCAAAAGTATTTTTGAGAGAATTTGATTAGATAAATTTCATGTTGTGATACAATCAGATAATCATATCCACCTAATTATGATTTACTCTTTGCTAAGACTTGTTTAACTCTACTAAATCTAGAGAATCTATGGCAGTATTTATTTAACTGCATCTTCATAGTCATAGTTTCTGTAGTTATCACCCAAAACAACAAAATAGAAGTTACACAGAACACACTTTACTAGGTCTGAATTTTCAATATTGTATAGTAGGCATTTTCAGTAATGTAAATAATATAAAATCATGTCAACCCAATGGGCATTGGATTTATACTTACAAATGTATTTGCTTATAAGCACAGGTTCACTTGGCAAAACATTCATTTCTTTGAAATCAAATCAATTATGAGTCAGTGAAATGAAAGTAATCAGCACAACAACTCAAAGGTGATTGCTTTTGGTTACTGTGACCAAATCACACATGCAGAAAGAATACTTTCATCATTGTGTAAGCAAGTATCTCGTTATCCTTGGTGTACATAGAAGACTTATATCTGGCTATCTGGCTATCTGGCTAGTCGTTATAGGCAACATGTTTCCAAGACTCAGTAGTGCACTTTTTACAACACTGCACACATTTTTGACTAATCTGATACCAATCAATGGTTCATAACTGACTTGATTTTACGCAGAAAGCTGTAGATCTAGATCAAAATTAAATCTTCACTTGTGTTGTCTTTATTTATTAGCATATTGTTTAAATGTAAATCCTTTTTCATTTAACAATTTTTAAATTTGTTTTTTGAGAATTTCATATGTGAATATATACTTGCATAATTTTCTCTCCCCCTTTCCTCCTACCAACTCTTTCCTACTTTCTACTCCATCTCAAATTCCTGGAGTCTTATTTTTTTAATTATTATCATTATATATATATGTGGGGGGGATTGGTGTGTAAATTTACAAATACAGCTTGCTGAGTTCATTTAGTGTTGTTCATATGTTTATGTATTTGGGCTGATGGATTTAGACTGTGCTTACTTATCAGGGAGCTTCTCACTAAAGAAAGCTTAATCTCCTAGTCTCAGCAACCATTAACTACAAAAAACTCTTTATCTAGGTTTGGGACCTCATGAGATTTCCCTCATACACGTTGGCATGTCAAATGGTGTTTTCATTTTTGGGTCAAAAATAGAATTAGGACTTATCTGGAAGGAGTATTCCTCGAAAACTGTAAAATATATTAACATTAAGGTAAAAGAAAGGAAGTATATTTCTATAGGAATATTCCAGAACAGCATTTATTTGTCATTAAACACAGCTTTAAAGTATTTTGAGTGTCTGATGGAAATGTGCCACTCACTGTTTTCTTCTGTTAAAAGAAAATTGATGACCTTATCTTTAAATGGATTTACAGAAACAAAATGAAATTCAATTTTAAAAAATGTAATAATTTATATCCTTATAAAAGCTAGGCATCATATTTATGATCACTGCATATGGTTTATGCTGCAAGTTGATGTTAGCCTTAAGTGACAGCATTTGAAATCAAGGGGAAGATTCATCTTACTACATTTAGATGTGACCTGAGGATTAAATGCTTAGCATATTCCAGGATTTCAATATTTTTAATTTTCTTCTCTGAAAATAAAATCTTCAGTTATTATTTGGTGTAGAAAGCACAAAAAAGAATTGAATGTAAGTGTTAGAGCTCTCAGAGAAAGGGCTTTCCCAATACTGTGGTGATATTTTATTTGTACTGAAATGTGATATTTTATTTGTATGTTAATAAATAAAGTTTGCCTGAAGATCAGAGGTCACATAGCAAGCAATAAACAGAGTCAGGTAGTGGTAGCACATGCCCTTAATCCAATCACATGGCAGGCAGAGTCTCTGTGTGGTCAGGGACACAGACAAGTGTGGTAATCTGAATTTTTAATCCCAGTACCAACCATAGAGACCAGGAGGTCTGTATAGACAGGCAGTGACAAAGAAGTGATGTGGCTGGGTTTAGAGCCAATGAGAAGGAAGAACAGGAAGGCAATAAAAGCACAGGTTAGACAGGAAGAAGGTCTCTCTCTGGGGAAGCTACGGCATAGTGGTAAGCTAAGGCTAGTCGTGGCTATTCACTATTTCTCTGATCACTTCGGCTATTACCCCTGTATTTGGCTCTGTGTTTCTTATTTAATAAGACTGTTTAGAAATTCGTCTACACAATACAGGTTCTGTAGCTGAGAGGGGAAAGGTTTCTCCAGTGCAAGTGTTAAAGATCTGAAGGGAAATTTGTCCTGGCAGCTGGGAGTCAAAGAATACCACAAAGTCACACCACACAAACCTCACAAAAGAGATTTATTGGGAGAGACACAAGAGGGTGGCTGCCTCTTCTTGGGCAAGAAGCAGCAGGGAACTGAGCAGGAGACAAGCTATATATAGAGTTTCTTGGGGGTGGAGTTTTCCAGGTTGGAGATTTCCATGGTGGTGATTGGTTGGATTTCAAGATAAACTCAAAGATTGTTGGGATTTTGAGCTCAGGGATTGGTAGATTTTTAGGCCCAGGGATTAGTGAATTTTCAGGCTCAGGGATGGATAGGTTTTTGAGCTCAGAGACTAGTGGGGTTTGTTAGGTTTTCAAACCTGGAAGTGAGCTCAAACCTTTTATCCTACATTGGAGAAACCAGTATTGTCAACTGCACCAGCCTATTTTCTTCAACTAATGGCTGGATGATCTTGACTTCTATTTCTCTTTTGTGTTTGATAATAAATATTTTGAATTGTTGGGGACCACCTCAACCCTGCCCCTGCAAGTGTCCTACCCTGCAGGGGGGATGATCTGAGGAAGGTGAAGAATGAAACTTAGGACAGTGCCATCTTTGCAGGCACTGAGTCATACTTCCAGAGTCTGACCTGGTAGTTTATTTTCCTTACACATTTAATCTTAGGAAATAAATGACACCTAGTCACCTGGATTGCCAGAGTGAAAAGTGGTCAATCAAACTGGTTATTTTTTGCTATTCTATTAGAAGCTACCCTCCACCTAAATTCACCCAAGACCTTGAACATTGTTTAGGACCTAATCCTTCAGTGGATAGAACACATCCATATGAAAGAGGTCTCATGTGCTTCTCATCCTCCACCAACAGAATCTATTTTTATGTGTATCACAAGTCCTTCCTCTAGGCCCTAGCCCTGGGCTCTGTTTATTAGCCAATAGAATTTATTCTTATTGTAAAGATCATAGGTTAAAAGTTCTACTATGTTTAAATATGTAAGAAAATTAAACTGTGAGGTCAGACTCTCAACATATGATCTAGTTCTTGCAAAGATGGCACTAGACTGAGTTTCATTCTTCACCTCCCACAGATCAGCCCCCTGCAGGCTATGAATCTTGAGGGGGTTAAGGCTGAGAGTGGTCCCCAACAATTTGGGATATTTACTATCAAACACAAAAGAGAAGTAGAAGTCAAGATCACTTATCCATTTGCATTGAAGAAGTAGTATTATTTTTCTTTTCACAATCAACTGAGATTCTAATATTGCCTAATTTAGATAAGTGATTTGTATTTTTTGTCTCTTTTACTGAGTGTGTGTGTGTGTGTGTGCGTGTGTGTGTGTGTGTGTGTGTGTGTGTGTGTGTGTGTGTGTGTGTACATGCCACAGTATATGTGTAGAGATAAGAAGACAATCTGTGGGATTCATTATTTCTTCCCCAATGTGTGTTCCTGGCATTGAACTGATGTCCTTGTACTTTGATGCAAGAGATTTTACTCTCTGAGTAATCTCTTCAGCACCTGATTTGCAGTCTTCATTAGTCCATTGGAACATTGAAAAATACTAATAAATGTGAAGAAGAAGAAAATGCCTGAACACCATGTTCTATGCAAATTGGTGGTCTGTTTCTAGGAAAGGGTTGCCTCTAAATTCCCAGGGGCACATATATAAGCATTGTCCTTCCTCTAGTTAAGACCTCAAATGAGTGTTTACATTAGAAAGACAGTATTTTAAGTATTCACTTTAAAGATGATATAAAAAATGGAAAGGATATACATTTTAAATGAATTTTGACATCTCATAGATTTTTATATTCTATATTTTCTACATGTATTCAACAGAACCTTAACAGCAAATGTTTTTGTTCTGAAATTTATGGGATGAAGTGAATTGAGCAAATACTATTTGAATATATAATAAATGTTTCAAAAGAATCAAAAATACACAAATGCCATTGTCATTTGGAGTTGGGCGAGTCATCTTTAAATGATTTCATTTATTTAAATTACAGCCCACAAAAATTCCTGCAATCACTATACTTTCAAATATTTTTAAAAGGAATCAAATATTTACTTTTAAGGTTTTTTTCTAAAACAAACTGTTTTACTATAGATGCAAGATTTCAATTGGGGTTTTGAAGTATAAGAAAGCCTTCTCTCTTTCATGATAAATGTGTTTTAGCATGCCTTAGTCTTCATTGTCGTGCTCAAAGCCCATGTTTCTAATTACATGGTGTCATTTTTTCATTCTTCAGCCTTTTGCAGCATTTTGTTTTCATTTCTGAAATGTTCTGTGGTTGTCTTTTCTCTAAAATGCATTAATGCAATTTCCTTTAAACTTCAGATCATCCAATTACCAGAATAGCACTATGTAGACAACACATGAAAAAATGAGTCATCTGTCCGTTTACTGTCTTTTGTTTCCTTTCCTGATTGAAGGGTTCAATAAATTGCTTCAGCTCATAATGACTATAAAAGTTAAATACTATTTTTATCCATTCAGCTGGGTTTTAAATACAGCATGTGGACCCGTCATTCTGTCATGGGCAGGAACTCTGAAAATTCTTGACAGCTTATAATCTTCTCACTCATATTCACAAGTGAAAATGAGTATACTTGCAGGCAGGAACTTTACACACTAATTTTTGAATCAGCTTTCAGAAAAACAACAAATCTGAGCAAATCAATGCACTCTATTCCTTAAAAAAACTTAGAGAATAAAGCTTTCAGAATGCAAGGATAAACCCATTGCTTGTCAATACCTGAAGAAGGATAACCAGACAACAACCTACAACTCCAGAGAAGCTAGCTAACAAGGAAAACCCAAAGAGGGATGCATGGATTGCCCTGGGAAGGGGAAATAGATGAGATCTCCATGAGTAAACTGGGGATGAGGGGTGGGCAATGGAGGGTAGGGGATAGGGGATGAGAACATAAGGGACTGGGATGGTTGAGCTGGAACAGGGATGGAGTGGGAAAGCAATGAAAGAGATACCATGATAGAGAGAGACATCATGGAGATAGATAGAAACCCAGTGCTAGGGAAGTTGCCAAGAATCCCCAAGGATGACCCCAGCCTGGGCTACTAGCAATAGTAGAGAGGGTGCCTAAACTGAATTGTCTTACCTCAGAGATCAGACTGGTGAATACCCTAACTGTTATCACAGAGTTTTCTCCAATGACTGATAGAAGCAGATGCAGAGATCCACAGCCAAACATCAGGCAGAGCTCCAGGAGTCCAGTCAAAGAGAGAGAAGAGGGATTCTATGAGCAAATACATCAAAATAATGATGGGGAAGCCTACAGAGATGACCAAACCAAACTAGTGAGAACTCATGAAAGTTGGATCAATGGCTGTGGAGCCTACATGGGACTGGACTAGTCCCTCTGCATGGCTAGACGGTTGTGTACTTTGATCTGCTTGGGGGCCCCCTGGCAGTAAGAGCAGAATCCATCCCTGGTGCATGAGCAGGCTTTTTGGAGCCCACTACCTATGATGGGACACCTCATGCAGCCTTGAGGCAGGGGGAAGGGCATGGACTTGCCTCTACTAGATGTGCCTCAGTATGGGAGGCCTTGCCTTCTTGTGGGGGGAGTGGGGGTTGGTGGGGAGAGGGAGGCTGGGTGTCAGGAGGAGGGAAGAGGGGATCTTTGGTGTGTAAAATGAATGAAAACATTTTCTTAATAAAAAAGAATAAACTATATAGCGTCAATCATTTGTGCAAAGATGTTTTACTCACTCAAATTTTCTCAGGTCTATCTTAAAGTGTTAGGGAATCTATTTTAAATCTGACTTAAATCTATTGAGGGAAAAACCATAGGAGAAGAATGTAAATTACCACATGCTCCATTTGATTGCATCAAGCCCTCACTCAATTTATTGCTTGGCCTGTTATATTAGTGTTTGCTGCATTTTTATTTCCTAAAATTTATGTTTTAACTTCTAGATACCTGTTTCATCTCTTAAATAAAAATTGTTGCCGGGTGGTGGTGGCGCACGCCTTTAATCCCAGCACTCGGGAGGCAGAGCCAGGCGGATCTCTGTGAGTTCGAGGCCAGCCTGGTCTCCAAAGCGAGTTCCAGGAAAGGCGCAAAGCTACACAGAGAAACCCTGTCTCGAAAAAAACCAAAAAAAAAAAATTGTAGAATAAAGTGCAATTTTACTATTTGTCTCTATGAGCTTATGCCCTATTGTGTATGAAATACTCTGATATCATAATGAATAGTTGATGACTGGCTGATTGAATGAAATAAATTTACTTTGTTTAGTTTCACACTTATGTTGCCACCAAACACATTTCATGTGTGGTATTTCTTATCAAAAGTTTGAAAATCACTACAGGACTTTCCACTATAAATCTTTTTGTCAGTAAAGATATTTTCATTTCTTTTTAATTTTTTATACCTTTTATTGAGTATAAATTTCTTTCTTGCATAGTATATCCTGATTATGGTTTCTTTTCTCTCTACTCCTCCCAGTCCTCCCCCAACCTATCTGGATCCACCCTCTTTCTGTATCTAATTAGAAAATAAGCAGACTTCTCAGGGACGATAAATAAAACAAATTGTAGACAAAATTCTAAATGGTCTTTTAAAATAAAAAACACAGAGCCAAATACAGAGTTAAAACCCCAGGAAATCAGATCACTAGCAAATAGCCTTTAGCTTACCACTCGCTACTGTTGCTTCCCAGAGAGAGAGAGACCTTCTTCCTGTGTGACTATCTTTTTATTGCCTTTCTGTTCTGCCTTCTCTTTGGCTCTAAACCCAACCACATGACTTCCTTGTCACTGCCTGTCTATACAGACCTCCAGGTCTCTATGGTTGGTACTGGGATTAAAAGTTCGGATCACCACGCTTGGCTGTGTCCTTGACCACACAGAGACTCTGCCTGCCATGTGATTGGATTAAGGGCATATGCCACCACTGCCGGACTTCTGCTAAATGGCTCTCTTTTAGCTCTGATCCCCAGGCAACTTTATTTATTAATATACAGATATAATCACATTTAAGCACAAATAAAATATCACCCTAACAAATCTAACATATCGGAATAAGACAAAACAAACAATCTTAAGGAAATTACCCAAGAACAGAGATGCACTCATTCACACCTTCAGGAATCCCATAAAAACACTAAAGTAGAAGCCATAAAATGCTCAAAAGACCTATAAAGTAAAAAGAGAAATATATGTATGCTTTAAATATAATATATACAAATATATATCATATAAATATATAAACATAATATATTAAAATATTACAAAATAATATATTAAGATAAAATTGATTTTAAAAAGGCAGAGAAAGCCCTGACAGGACATTATGAGACAAGGGACCTCCGAAGATGCCCTTGAGTTCCTTTTCTGTTGACCATCTACTGCTAGGCATGCAGCCTACCCTTGAGAGAAGTTTGTTTTCCCAGTGAGACTCCCATGGAGTAAACTAAATTTTTATTCGCAAGTGGTTAGCAATTGGAGATTGCTTCTGGGCTAGGAGTAAGGGCACACGTACACTTCTCTACTTTGGCTCTAGGACAACATCTGGTGCAAACCTGTGCAGGCTCTGTGCAAGCTGCTTCAGTCTGTATGAGTTTGTAGGTGCTTTGATTATGTTGCCTTAGAGGGCCTTGTTTTCTTGGTGTCTTCCATCTCCTCTGACTCTTACACTCCTTCCACAATCTTTTCTGTAGGGTTCCAGGAGCTCGGAGGGGAGGGATTTGATGGAGACAGCCACTTCTAGGGTCTCACACTCTTTTTATAATGTCTGGCTATGGGTCTCTGTATCTGTTCCCATATTCTTCAGTAAGAAGCTTCTCTGATGATGGCGCAAGGCACTTTTGTTAGACTCTAGACGGTCTTTTAATAAAAAACCCAGAGCCAGATACTGGGGTGAAAGCTGAAATATCAGAAAAGCAGAGCAAACCACAGCCAACCTCACCTTGCCAACTCCTCAGCAAATCCTATTTCCTCAGACCAAAAGCCTCTGAGTCCTCACCCAAAAGGATCTCAGCTGAACTGCCTTAGTTCCTGTTTCCTCACACCTTATAAACCTTTCTCCAACCAGCCATGTCACTTCCTGGGATTAAAGGACTGTGCGCTTCCCAGTACTGGGATTAAAGGCATGTGCCACCACTGCGTGGCTCTATTTCCTGTATGGCCTTGAACTCATAGAGATCCAGAGGGATCTCTGCCTCTCAAGTAGAGTGTAATAATAGCAGGATGTCACATGTCACCATCCTTTTAATTTTATGATGGCTGACACATATCAGAACTTTAGTACTTTTAGATGCAACAATGGAGTGATGAAAATACATCTGAGTTCATAAAAAACACCTAAAGATGGTTGTGAAATAAGTACACTAGATTTATAGTAACTGTAACAAATAAGGTGAAAAATTAATGTGTGTAGCAACATTTTTTTAAAAAAAAAATGTGTTGTGTTTGTGTGTGTTGGTGAGGCATGTGTGTTCCATTGTGGCCCTGTGGAGAACAGAGGACACATTTACCCTCATATTCTCAGAATATTACTGGGCCCCTAGATTCACATGCATGTCTCAGGGGAGAAAAAATGAAATACTATGAGTAAGCAACATTCACTTGCCTTGTATGGAAAGAATTAACTTCTTTAAAGAAAATTTACAGGTGCCACCTCAGTGTGCCCATTCTTCTCATTGACTTTTTCTGTGTTCAGTAAGATAGTAATCCCCTCACCTGTGCTCAAGGTTTGAACTACAGCTTTTATTTGTTTATATTTTGAGCTAGAATGAAACAGAAGTTTGGTCACTAAGAAATAAAGGGACTGTTTAGTTGTGCTGGAGACATTTTTCTCTCTCGCAGACAGAATTATCTGCAACAATCCCTTGATGTTATAGGCTATTCTGTGAACTGCATCAGTGTAGAGCCTGAAAGCCACTATATAAGTGTATCATGGAATTTGGACCTAGGCACTTTGAGGTGAAGTAGAATAGGTCAATGATGTACAATAGAATGCTCAATTCTTGATGTATAGAGCACAACTGTTTTTCCTGACACAATGCCTAAAGACAAAGAGTTCTGAAAAGTATAATAAACAAATCCTGTATTTCTCTTACTTTGTTTGCTGAGATAATTTCTTTTTATTGTAATATAATTAAGTAATGGAAACTGAGTGTGCATGATGAAGATGAACATAGTTGGCTCCATAGTGGCCTCCACTGTCCACAAGCCTGACGTGTCACCCCAGCATGGACCCTCTACTGTTTCTTTGTATTTGCCACAGTATTAGCCATTGGCACTGTCATGAACAGAATGCTTTGTGGGTCAATGTACTGGGTTCCCTGCTTTCTACCTCCTCACTGAGTTTCTCCATGAAGAAAGCTCTAAGGTGACACTCTTCTTAAGTATAATTGTTTTACTTTGTGATTTTTCATTAAAAATTTTTTAATATGAAAACATCTATAAATTGTATGGAAGATACACATTAGTACGAATGGCTGGGGAACTTTAACAAATGACCAACTCAAGGTGAAAGTTAATATTTATATGAAAATCTCATTTATTTGAAATTTTAAAGGATTGAAAATCAATGCTTGCTTGTTTGAGAAGTGGTCTTATTATTTAGCCTAGGCTAGCCTGGAACTAGTCATCCTCCTGCCTCAGTCTCAGACATGGTCAGTTTAAACTTTCAGATATTAATTAGGTGAATAACATTTATGATTGTTTAATGTTAATGAATATTCACCATGAAGAACACAATCTACTTTATTATTTTGTTTGTGTCAGTGTGAACTAAATATTTATAAAAAAATCTATACCATGTGAACCAGTAGATAAATTTCTTGTAACTAATCAAATATTAAAATGCAAATATTTTATACCTCATCTTTTTGTTCCAATTCCAACAGTGGAAATATTATTGGATTACAAATAAAATTAGTGCTGAGCTACCCTAAAATGAAACAAAATAACTTTCCAATGGACAGTGAAAGAAATGAGCAACACTCATGCTAACATGTTCTACATTTTCAGTCCATCATTGTAAAACCCCAGGCACTTTGCACAGCTTCTGTCATTACTTCTAGATTCCATATTAGATTTCTCACCCTCTTCCTCTGTCCAGAGTAAAGACCGTCAAGGGAAAGGCTGCCTATACTACCAGTACTTGAGATGGCATATCCACAGACATGAGAGGTATAGAAAAGAGTCAAATATGTTATCTTTTTTTTTTCCAAGGGTAAAACATCATGAGGACTGAAAGGGACTCCTCATAAGAAGTAACTAATATGTTCGTTAGAACTTTATGGAAGCTGGTGAGCCTGGAAGCCAAATTGACTATTCAATTTGAATTTTAAAGTATGGATTCCATTGTTCACAGAAGTTGGAGATATGTTCCTAATCAGAGATCAATCCTGGTGAAGACAACAGTCTAGCTACAGTTGTATGCATGTTGATGGCAGAGGGGAGATGTAGACTTAAATTTAGTTTTTACCATAGACTGGGGCCAATTATTACAAGAGAATCATAGGACCATCCAGAGTCTTTACAGTATCCTACATTCAATAACAGTAAATGCAAGTTTAAAAAAAAAAACCAACAAGGTGAAAACTGCTAAGACTGTTAAGATGTACAGATTGTAGAAACAGGTACATGGGTGTCTAAAATGTTGTAATTATCAGATGTGCACAGTTAATATTTGACCAAACAAATGGTCAGTTGTAGAATTTCAACAGATATTTACAATCAATATGAAGAGGACAGGACTTGGGTGATTCACTGAGAACTAAAGGAGTAGATTTTATAGCAGATTAATCACATTGGGAAAGAACTCATAAAAAGTAATAGATACCATATTTAATGATAAATACTAAAATAACTTTCCTACAAGAAATGGAGCAAGACAAAAATTAGAAAAAAGAGGCAAAGGTGCCTGATAGTTCCACCTCTGTTCCTTACTGTTTTGAATATAAAGGCTAGGAGATTTGAGAAGTTCCAAGGAATGCAAGGGGAAAAGTCATTATTATACACCTCTGGAACATCCAGGAAAGCCATTAAAATCACTAAACAATTCTAGAATATTCCTAGAAAAAGTACAAGTAAAAACATTTGTATAGCTTATTGTAATAAGAATGCTAGTCCTCAGATAGTGCATTCTATACATTTCCATTTCCATGGAGTTTAAAAGTGATTTATAACAATAAAAGATAGCTTGGTGGTTGGTTACCTTTTAGAGTTTATGGGGAGTAGAATATGAACATTTGCTGAGTCTCTTAACCTCTCAATTTTTTACTCAGGAGACACATGGCTCTGATTGCTTATTAAAGTTCACTGAGACCTAATTCATAATTTCCACATTTTTCATACCTTTATACAGTGAACTTAGCTACTTCATCTCTCATTTCCCTCCCTCTGATACCCTTCCCAATTAGTCCTGCTCATACTTTCTTGTCTTGTTTTTGTGTGTGGCCCACTAAATGTAGTTAGAATTATTTACCTGAGAGAGTATTATAAATGTATGTGTTCAGATTAATATACTAGAAATGAGACAGCTACCTAAAATTTAAAGATTTGAAGATTAACCATGATTAAAATTATAATTTACATAGTTTTCCTCTTAATAAAGAGGCACATATACACAGTCAAGCAGTTGGTAATTTCAATGTTAGGATTCTATTGGCTTTTGAACAACTGCACATTTCTTTTTTTATAAGTTTTCTTATTTTTATTTAAATTCAAAATCTGAAAACATCTATTTTTCTGATCCATGTTTTCATTGTGAACTGAGAGACAATTCAGAACTCAAGGGAGTTTTCTTTGTTTCTTTTATAGAAAGAGTTCATTAAAGTCCTGAAATCAGAATCACATATTGGTGCTTGTATATGTAAGAAATTATATGAAATATTTAATTTTTTCCTTAATTTTTTTCTCAATTTAACTATGGGATTCATATAAGTAAAGTCTGCAAATAAATGATTGCAGAAATTTAAGAGTGACTATCTTGGTTACTGTTAGAATTTTAAAAACGTATTTTCAAGGTTATGGCCTTGCAGATGATATTTCTCATGGGAACCTGCACTTGTTTAGATACCGTCTTTTGCAGTTGAATGAGGTAATGTCTGATCTGCTGCCCACCTCTGCCACATCCTCATTGAAGATCATTGCTTCTCAGTCTCATAGCTCTAAGAACCTCATCATTTGTCCTCAAGGTCAATCTTCCCACTGCACCTCCTGTCTGTTATGATCTATATGTTCTTCAAATTGCTTCCAAGATTATCTTTCCAAAATCCAAATTCAGTTTTATAAACTTTCAGCTTAAGGTTTATGAAGACTTAAGGATAATTGCATATTTCAGTTCTCTGCCACACACACTTTAATTATCTTCAACTTATTAAGAGATCTTTCTTACAAGAAGCTGAGAGCTCAGTACTCAGAGCTCTGTTCTATACTTTCATTGATTTCCCTCTTATCAAACTGTGCCCTAACAGGAAGGACGATTTGTTTGTTGTGCTCAGTGAGTATTGGTTGCCCCAGGAAGAGTGAGACTACAAATGAGAGTGCTAGGGAGAAATTTTTGAGTGTTTTTCTAAAATTGCATGTCCTCTGATTTATAAACATAGCCAAGTATCAAATTTCTCATGATACTGTCAAGTGCCCAGATGTTTTTGGTTAAAGTAAATGTACCTTAAGCCCTGAACAACATTTTATGTTTTATTAGATATATACCAGTAATGTTTAGTGTGTCTAAATTTTAAAAGGTGTAACATGGGCTACAAAGCGCCAATCCATAGTATAGGTTAAGGAATCACACGGATCATAAAAGCTGAGGTCAAGGGGATGGAGAAGCATACGTTCAGACTTTGCTCTCAGACAGACCAAATGGGGAATTGAATAACAAATTTTAATTCATTTTATAAATTAAAGAAGGTTACTAGAAGGTTTAAAGCAGTGAGGGGGTAAGGCTATTTTTCTTTCCTTTGAAAGATTACTGACTATAGTGGTGTATGATACAAAAGTGGGAAAGAGGACCAGAAGAGGAATATAATGGGGTTTCAGGAAGGAGATGAGAAGATGGTGCCTTAAATGGGGAGTTGTACAAATGGTATACTTTTTTTCCTGGGTTCTATTTTGATAAAAGTATGACTTGGCAATGTGAGTGAAAGAGAAGAATAGAGGTTGCTTAGTGTGAGTTATTATGTTTGTATTTGTATAATTATAAAGGAAAGAAAGGCTATGAGGGCCAGTTTAAATAGTAGAGTGAGTGAGTGCATAGTATTAAGGTTTAGTTCCTTGTGAAATAAATTGGTATGACAACTCATGCACAAGTCTGGAAGCAGGGAAATTTGAGTTCATGCAGTTTTTGTTGACAGATTGAAATTACGGAGATTGGAAGAGATCAAAGAATGTATAAGTTATAAGTAAACCTTGGTAAAAGGCAATAATTTGAGAGGACCAAGGACACTGGGGGGTAGGGAGTAGAAGGGGAGGGTGTGGGGACAGGAGGTGATCATATGAATTCTGCAGAGCAACTGGATTGTATTTAGAGTAAGAAGAAAAGCAAGGCTTAGAGAAGAGCATATGGCTAGATGTGAACTGTCAAACAAAGGTTTAATTCCAGAAGTGTCTTGAGGGTTCCAGTAAGATGGAAGCATGATGTGCAGCGTAGAACATATATGTGGATTTTCCTTCCTGTCATGTGACCTTTGAACTTGGATTTCTTCAAGATTTGGTGAAAAAATTTGGTGAAAGTGATTCAGAGAATGATGGGCTTGCTCAAAAGCAAAGACGTTGGGGTTCTTGGAAAAGAGGAGAAAGTTTACCAAAGCTCCCCTGCCTGTGAAATATGAGCACATTGCTGTATCCCAGCTGTACTGGTGGCATAAAACAGGTGTTTGCTTTCTCTTATTTGATTTCTTGTGTGGGAAGAGTGGATACAGTGCAAAAAACAGTTGCTAGACTTGCCTATGTAAATACAGCAACTATCTAGGTGGTAGACAAGATAAATTTAGTCAAATTAATGCACTAATAATTTCTCCTCAGGAGATGCAAATTCCTGTTGTAATTCTTTCTCACATATGTAAGCACATTGGTAATAGAGCAAAACCATAGAACTAAACCAAGAGCCACTTGGTATAAGCAAAAGAAGCATTGTTGACTTCAACATCCTCTTTCTTCTGCTTATTAATATTTCTATGTCTATAAATCCAACCTTCATTTCCTTTACTATAAGTAAGTTCAGATTATATCTTATCTATTTAATGACACTTAAGAGAGTAGTATATTATGAAGTAAAAACATTCAACCAAACAACAACCATAACAGCAACAAAAAGAAGACATGTTGTTGGGATGGGGACATGCTAGGAAGTACATTAGCTCATTTTTTGTTATTGTGATAAACACCATGACCCATGGAAGAGTTTATTTTGATTTGAGGCTCCAAATGAACATTCCATAATGATAGGGTAGGCATGGCAGCAGGAAGCTGAGAGGCCACATCTTTTTTCCACATGCAGGAAGCAGAGAGAGTAAACAGGAAGTTGGGCAAGGCTCAAACACTCAAAGCCACCCTTAGTGACATACTTCCTCCAGCAAGGTAACACCTCCTAAAGGTTTGATAACTGCCCCCAAACAACCACCCCAATAGAGACTAATGGTTCAAATATCTGGACCTATGGTAAATATTTTTCTTCAAACCACCACAGGGAGATAGAGGAAACTTGACCAGTGAAATAAGGGTGAATATGGTTTTGTTTCACATAAGACATTTTTAGTAGTAAAGAAGATATAATTAAGAAAAAAATCCTTATCATCAACAATCACTACATGGTGAAATTCTCTAGTGTTACTTTCCTGAGTTTAAATTTTAGACACTCTTCCCTTGTGTTCTGAAATAACTAGAATGGATAGGTGAATACTGAGCTGCTGCAAATAACAAAATAACACAATGTTTCACTTTTATCCTAGCTTTTATACAAGCCTGAGTGCAGGGGCAAAGCCAATGTCACCTGACCCATGGATGCCTCAGCCCTTGTATGGTACAAAAACATGATAGCAAGTTATAAGAGTCCATGGAAGTTTTGATAGACTACTGTGGAATGATTTATTTTTTACTCCCAGAGACAAAACCTTTGATATAAGTGAATAAACCAGCATACTTTCTCCACTGAGAAAGAATGGCCAATTAATCAAGCTTTAAGTAAATTAATGTGTACTCAAAATTCTGTTGGCAAGCAGTATTGGGACTGCAATTAGAATTACTTGCTCCTTTCATGAAACAATTCCATATTTGAAGGTGAACTCCAGCCACAATTCTAGTTATAAAAAGGAATAGTGGAAGAATTGATTAAACTTGATCTTCAAAGCTCTCATAAAATAGTTTTTACAAGTTTAGGTAAAATTATAATTCATTATTTACTAATAAATGTATATGTAGCTCTAGATAAAAAGACGAGAAAGAAATTAATTGACACATTAGCCATACTTTTGTCTGAATTTAATTGGGGGAATTTTCTGCCTTGTCCTTTTGTATTTTTTTATTTATAGTGATCTTTTATTGCTTTAGTATTGTTTATATATTGAGTTATAATAATTTGTAAACTGAACTGTCATTTATATCTGCTGGGAGAGGGAAAATCAGTTTTCTTCAACGGAGTGACACTCAGTTTAACAACCATTCCAGAGCAGGCCTCTTGGTCACAAGTAGTTAAACAACAAATAATGAACTCCACAGTTTTTGTTATTTTCTTTTTTGTTTTTCTTTTGTTTTGTGTATACTTTTATTTGTTATATATTACAACTTGGTGTTTTGGGTGTTTGGGGGTAGGATCTGGTTTTATTTTGTTTTCCTAGTTTTGGGGACTTTGTTGTTTTATTGGAATTACATTTTTTGAAAGGAACTTAAAGTTTAAATTTGGATGGGTAGGGAGAGGGAGAGGATCTGGAAGGACTTGGGGGAAGGTAATAATATGATCAAAATGTATTTAAATTTGAAAGTTGTTTTAAATAACAAAAATATAATGAAAACAATAAAAATAATAACTTATGAAACTAAAAAACATTCAGTAATTTTAGAGCACATATGTTTGTGTGTATATTTGGTAGATCTTTTTAATTTTTTATTTGACAAGTAATGTTTTGTATAGTAATAGGAAGATTGTGTGTGTGTGTGTGTGTATGTGTGTGTGTGTGTGTGTGTGTGTGTGTGTGTGAGTATATAATGGATGGAACTCTTGGGGAATAACATAAAATTGTTGGTTACTGGTATAATCATTGATTTCAAACCACAAATGGGAAATCTAGATTAATATATATATTTAACATGTGAGTATATATGTGTGTATTTAACATGTGAGTATATAATAAATATTTTATATTAAATTAAATTAAATAATTAAATTAAATTAAACTTTTAAATCATGAAACACATTTTAGATGTATCAATATTCATAGACTAGACTACCAAATTTCTACCTTAAACCTCATAAATATGACTACCCTATCACTAAAGTGGTGATTTAGTAGAGGGATAGAGAATGTGCTTATTAGAGGATGTGAAAATGATTGATCTCAAAGGACAAAGTGATTTGGTGAAGTAGTTTTCACATGAGCAAGTGCATGTTCACATTTCTCCTGTTTGGGGCCTCTGGGTAAGGGGTTAAAGAGAGGGTAAACATAATTCTGCCCTATTAAACACTTACTGGATGAATTAAGGCACTCTATGCTCACTTGTCTCAGGGTTTCTCAATAGCAGAATGGTTAATATTTGGGCCTGGTAGTTACTATTAATGAACTGCCCTGTTTAATGTTGAATGCTGAGTGACATTCACCTATTGCATAGAAGTGGCATATCTCTCCTCTTTGCTGTATCCAACAGTGTCTACAGACGTTGACAAAGATTCCTAGGCAGTGAGGCTCATCTCTGATTCAGAAACATTGCTCTGCCTGCTTTTCATAAGAGAAACATTTTAGGGGAAAGATTATCATACAAAAGCCTGATGATTGTTTCTTGTACTATTTCTGAGATCCAATAAAGAAATAATAAATAGGACTAAAGATACAACAGACAGATTCCTACAGGTTAGAAATGATCAAGACTTTGTTTATTAAGAATGCATAAATAGCTATAACAAACATTATCAAGAGAAATTTGACAAGATGGACTATTAAACAATACTCTGTAATACTGGAGAGCTAAAAGGATGCTGTTTTTGCTGACTTCAACTTTCAGTGACATGTTTCCTTGTATGCATCTGTTAGTCTTTTACTTATGCCTGCATATGATTTCTACTCAATGCTAAATGCTCTTAGGGCACAGAATCAGTCTTCTTTCTTCAATTATTATATTTAAAATTTGAGAGCAAAATTCGTGGTTTTAGGCCTCTTTCTCCTGGACTCAGGTTATCCAAGTAGAAATAGCTTCATCTTTTCCACTCTCAGTGCCTGAAGTTCCCATGCAGGCTTTTACCTTCAGGGAAACTTTTTCAAGAGTTTGCAGTTTCTTGCTCTTGTTCCAACTCACAGTTTTTGTGTTTGGGTGTTCTGAAGAATTGCATTATTTCCCATAAGAATAGTAATGAAAGTATTTTAGATGTAACATATTATTTCAGTTTTATGCTGCTAAAAGCTAAAACATGAATATTGTATACTTTGTTATAATCTATCTTCATTATTATGCTATTTTAACAAGCAGTAATTATTTAAAACTTACATATAAAGTCACAGTTCTTTGAGTATGGTGGCCAAGCACTGGGAGGTTGAGTCATAAAAATTGTAAATTCAAAGTCATCCTACAAGGTCAACAACAATTGAAACAACAAAAATTCACCTTCCTAGAGAAAAATAATAAACTGAATTAGAAGATAAGAAACTTACAAGAGAATATGTTTAGAATGTTTATTAAATTATTCTTCCCATAAAGCAGTTGCTGTTTTGAGACGGAAAGAAGTGAATCTGCTAATTAAATTTCCCACTGGAGTTATTGCAGTGACTCATTGCTAACATGCTGTGGGTAAGCAGTACATTCTGGGACTCTTAGGCAATCAAATGTGCTTAACTGAAATAAAAGTAATCACGCTTCACCCAGCACCGTGCTTTGTATGATACAGAGTTATCACTGTGTGAAGCATGTGAGCATTTAGCCCTTGTTCTCCTTTAATACTTTCATTTCATTTTCTGAATTCTTTTCCAGGATGATGCCAGTGTCATTGTTTAGAGTCATTGGTCTATTCCTGTCAATAAGCATCAGGTGAAAGCAAGTCTTTTCACCCAGGAGCCAACATCATAATTTACTTCTGACTTGCTGTCACTTCAAAGAATATGTTACTCTTCAAACAATGACATAGGAGCTTAGGAGAAACTGTGTTTCCATGTAATTTGTTCTGTTTTGCTTTGTTTTTATTTTCTGATACTAAGTCCTGTGATTTTTAGAGGATGTGAATGAGGCACGTAGTACAGTTAATATCATAATATGGTGGGATCCTAACTAAGTTCCACTTGTATTTCCAGAAAAATGGTCATATACGTTCTATTATGAGGGACATGTGAGAACTTACGTTAAGGAGAGCAAGTCCCCCATCAGACACTGTGCCAACTCTGTCTGTCATCTGAAGTCCTGAAAGCAAGTTGACCACATCCTTAAATTTAAGATTATCAGGTTTCTGACATTTCCAAGATCACAATTCCTGGGTTTGAGATGTGATTGATGGCATTTTTAAAAGAACAAGAATAATAACAAAAGCCAGCCTTCATCTTGGAGTTGATGCTAAGGGTAATTTCTCAAAATTGGACATAAACTACACATGTATGTTATGAACGTAGTTATTGATATGATCACATCTTAAATACTATTTAGATACTAGACAAAATATGTGTAAGACTTTACCTTTATACTTTTAATTTGTGATTTAAAAAATAAATTCTTAAAATAGGGGCCAAAGAAATGGTTCAGCAGATAAGAGCATTTGCTCTTCCAGTGGGCCCAAGTTTAGGTCCTAGAACTGATGTCCTATGTCCCACAACCATCTGTACTCCAGTCTCTGGCTTCTGCAGATACCAGCACACATACTAATACCTAGCTGCTGCCATACACACCTATACAGAATTAAAAATAATAAAAATAAATCTTTTGAAATATTTAAATTTAAAGCCCAAAAGATAGACCCTAAAATATAGCATAAGATGTGGTGGTATTTTACTTGTACTGACATGTGATTTTAATTGTATGTTAATAAATAAAGTTGCCTGGGGGTCAGAGCTATTAGAGCCATAGCAAGAGCGTGGTGGTGGTGGCGCACGCCTTTAATCCTAGCACTTGGTAGACAGAGCTAGGTAGATCTCTGTGTGTTCAAGGATACAGCCAACATTGGAGACACACGCCTTTAATCTCAATACCATAGAGGGCCTGGAGGGCTGTACATACAGGCAGTGACGAAGCAGTCATGTGTTTGGGTTTACAACCAATAAGAAGACAGAACAGACAGTCTATATAAAGATGAACAGACAGGAAGTAGGCCCCTTTCGGAGAGCTCTCTTGGCTGAAGCAGGAAGGGTAAGTCTCTTAGCTCTGACCTCTTGGTTTTCTTCTCTGAATCGGCTCTGTGTTTCTTATTTAATAAGACAGTTGATTACATCTACAATAAGATTCTTAGAACATGCTGCTTTATGATGTCTCATCTGTTAAAAAATATATGCTTGCTAGTCACCTCTGAGGTGGAAAGTCCATGCTTGCTCTGAATCTGGTTATTTGAGCACTACAGAGATGTATATTAAGGGGTGATACATTCATTCACACTTTTTACCTTTTTTGTGTCAAAAATCACAAATTGAAAGTGACCCAGGCCTGAGTTCACTCCACTCCTTTTGCACAAATCAATTGATCTGAAAGAAACACTCTCCACGGAAGCATCTGTCTACCGTTTCCGTTGCTGCGGCCTCTTCCACTAGGCAACAGCATTTGTTCCTTGTGTCCTTCCTTTGGTATTCACCCTACAGACTTGTAGTTATGCTAAACTACACTTGTGTGTGCTGAATCACTGGTGTCAAAGAGAAGTCAGGAATTACAAACAACTCCTGTGTGTTGACACCTAAAACCTTAACCCTGAAAAGAGTCATTCTCCAAAGGTCTGTACCAACTAAGAAGAGTATGCTGAGCCTGAGCATTGATATAGACCAGACACTGTACATGACAATGATTTGCCTGCTTTGATTTATGCCTTTCATAATAAATGGCTGAGGCATGTTTTTTGTTGTTGTTGTTGTTTTTGTTTTTTTTGTTTTGTTTTGTTTTTGTCTTAATTGTGCAATTTTCATTCTGATGAGTTTGGTAATCAGCAAAGGGTTCTCTGCAATCTGAAACCCTCCAGCCTGTCCATTCTTTAGTATGTGTAACTTGTCAGATATCACACATGGGCAAACTATGTTTGTTCTAGAAATTAACAAAACTGAGGAACATCTCATGGCATTGTGACTAGGATCATATACATGTCATTTGGTTACACATCACCACCTGTGGGACATCCTCCTCCACCCGGCATTGGCATTCATCCATCTTTTACATAAACAACCCTTAAATTCTAGCTGTCTTCCACATAGCCAGACTATTGTGAAAAGGCTCTTCTCTACCACTGCCTTGCATCTCGACTGACAAAGTGGCATCTGTCCTATGGAGAGCAGAGCACTGCTTCTGGGCAATAAGAGTTCTAATTTTAATTTTATGGGTTACATCATCGTGAGCTATACTTCCTGATTAAATATTTCCTGACTTAATCATTCCCTAACATTTTAACCTTGCATTTGCAAATTTCGAGGTACCTTTGTATGAGTGAGATATTTCTATCCAATAGCTAAGGTTTGTATTAGAAAGAAAATGAGGCTTGAATAATATTTTATTTTAGTTTTAGAAACTATGTAAGGTTGAAATAATGAGATAAAATCCTTTGGAGGGCTAGATGATACTCCTGTGATGTTTTTCTTGATGCCTTGGAAAACCATTAGACATGAGTAAGGCTTGTTACTCCTTTTCCACTTTTCAATTTTAGAGACTGTAGGGAAGACAGAGAATATCCTATTAGTACAACATTTATTCAGATATCTAATTTCTTCACACGATTCCATGGCAACTTCATTTATCTTGTTCTAAGAATGAATGTCCAAATAGAAGGACTGGCATTATTTGTACTTTAAAATCAGGAGTGATTTTCCTTGTGTAAAAATTGATGTCAATGTGGGTGGTATTCAAATAGTATTTTTTTCTTCTTCTTCTTGTTTTGAAATGGAAGGCAAAGGTACTGTTTCATCTTCAAATCTCTGAGGCAGGACTATTTCATTCTCCCAGAAAAAAAAATTGTACTTAGATGAAACAGTACAGAATATTATAGTTCTCAAATGCTTAATTTCTTCCCATAGAAATTTCAGGGGAACTTAGGATGCATTTGGCAGGCACTTTTTTTCTAGTGCAATCAGGTTGCTATGGTAAACCTATTATTTTAGGCAAAGCAGGACTGTGTTAGTAAACTGCTAATCTCTTTTCTGTTTTATGTGAGTCTCTAATTACTCTCCAACCATTGAACATGTACTGCAAGCACAGTTTACACAATTTTATAAAAGGAGAAAAAATAAGGTCATAGACAGTGTGCCTGCTGTGACCATCGTGGCAGGTGCAGTCGGTATAAAGGGGTTCTTCTTAAATAATCTCATTCTAGAGCAGGAAAGTACACATTTTGGTTGGTTCAATTGAAGAATTAAGTGAGAAAGGAAGTGAACAAATTTTATTCAAGTAATTGAAATATATGCCCCCAAATGTTTTATTATTAAAGATATATGCAATGATAATGATATTGTAATATAATGATAATGTGTGATGTTTGTGTAACATCTGTTGGACACGGATACTTGGAAATGCCCTTTGTTTCCATTATACCTTTTAGCTTTTACAATATTTCTGGGCAATGTGCATTAGTATTATCCCCATTATGGAAATGATGATGAATGAGGTTTACCTTATTCTTCTATACAACTATATTTCCTGGCAGATATGTCAAGATCAAAATTCAGCCCTACTTAAAGTTAAGAGTGTGACTGTTCTTTCAGAGGACCTAAGTTCCAGTTCCCATGTTGGTGGACTCACAAGTGCCTGTAAACTCCTGCTGTAGGGGACACTGTAAAGCTCAACACTGTAGAGCTCAACCCTGCATTACCAGAATCTTTTGCTATCTCTGTAGATTATGCTTATTCATATATTTTTACCTTTATTCTCTGGTTATTAATGGCACTTAAACATACTTCTTAATATTGTGTCTTCAATAGCCAGGATGATAATTAGTATTTCTACTGTATGTTGACTGAACAACAGAGCTGTGTAGCTGAAATTTTTCTAGTTCTGCCCGTCTCTCATGGCCCCATGGTCAGGACAAATCTTTCTCATCTGCCAGTCCCACAACTGCTGGGACCCAAGTAAACACACCGAGGTTTATATTAATTAAAACTGCTCAGCTGTTAGCTCAGTCCTACAACTGACTAGCTCCTACACTTAAACTCAGCCCATTTCTGTTAATCTGTATGTCGCCACATTTTTTGTGGCTTTACCTCTGTGCCATTACATGCTGCTGCCTGGATGGTGGGCTGGTGTCTGCTCATTCAGCCTTCCTCTTCCCAGAATTCTCCTTCTCTGCTTATCCCACCTATACTTCCTGCCTGGCTACCGGCCAATCAACATTTTATTTATTAACCAATCAGAGCAACACATTCACCGCATACAGAGCGATATCCACAGCACTTCTCCTTTTCTTTTCTTTTTTTCAAAAAGGAAGGTTTTAACTTTAATATAGTAAAACTCATATAGCAAGCAGTTATCAAGCAAGAATTACAGTTACAATACCTAGTCTATTTGTATTTGTCAAAATTCAAGAAAATATTCTATCTATCCTGTATTTGTGAGTCTAAGGTTTTATATCTATCTTATCTCTTATCATAAAGGAAAACTTTCAGCTACAGAGCTGATTACATACATACTGATATTCAAGAGTATTGAGTCTTGTTGAGCCTACTGTTGAATAAGAATATGCATGTCATAGTGTTTTAAGGAAGTTACTATTCAACACACAAACATCGCCATGTGAAAAGTGGAGTAGATGTTGTGTTGGGGTTTGGATGCACAGGTGTGTGGGTGCAGGGGACAATTGCTGGACAAGAGCAAGGAAGGAAACAGAGAATAAAAGGGAGTCACAGAGAAGGAAGAAAAGATGAGGGACATATAGCCCAAGAAACAAAAATTGCCATCATAATTTCATATAGCCTAATGCAAGTTTTAGACTATTAACTTCTACCAGAGATGAACTTTTCAAGAACAATATTTCCAGACAGCCCTTTATTCTCCATTTTAATCAGCGTGACTTGTATCTGTTGTGAATGTTCCTTTTTGTTAACCAGTCATCATTTATATTTGGTCATATATATATATATATATATATATATATATATATATATATATATATATATATTCACGAAATCATGTATTATATATATGTGCACACACATATATAAATATATGTACATTTATAGAATTAATATACTTAATGTTTACCTAGAAGGGTGTTTATTTAGTGTGTGCTTTGGCAACTTATTTGCTTATGCTATGTTTTGCTTTACATAAATTAAGTAGTGACTTTTTGTTTGTTTGTTTGTTTGTTTGGTTGGTTGGTTTTTTTTTTGGTTTTTCGAGACAGGGTTTCTCTGTGTAGCTTTGCGCCTTTCCTGAAACTCACTTGGTAGCCCAGGCTGGCCTCGAACTCACAGAGATCCGCCTGGCTCTGCCTCCCGAGTGCTGGGATTAAAGGCGTGCGCCACCACACAGAATTTCTCTGCATAGCCTTAGCTGTCCTGGAACTCTCTTTGTAGACCAGGATGGCCTTGAACTCATAGGGATCCACTTGCCTCTGCCTCCCAAGCACTGGGATGAAAGGTGTGCACCACGACTGCCTTGCTTTTAAAAAAAATCAAATTTATCAATACTTTACATTTCTGTTTTGGGCATCATGTTTGGAAGAGCCTTTTCCATCTAATATTTAGGCAAACTCCATCATATTCTTCTTTCAATATTTTGTGATTCAAACTTTTAAATTTAAATGCTGAATCTACTGGATTAATTGATTTAGTTAAAGGATGTTCAATAAAGATAATCAGGCAACAATACACAGCACCAGAAAAGCTAAGTAACAAGGAGGACTCTAAGAAGGATGCATGGATTTCCCTGGGAAGGGTAAATAGATGATATCTACTGGGTAAACTTGAGGGGGAATAGAGGAGAGTGGATGGAGGGATGGGAACATAAAGGGAACAGAGTGGGAGAGTAATAAGAGAGATGACATGAGAGAGGGGACCATTTGGGGGTTAGGGAGAAACCTGGTACCAGATAAATTTAGTGGAAAGGGTGCTTGAACAGGTCTTCTTCTGTAATCAGATTGGTGACTACTCTAATTGTCATCAGAGAGTCTTCATCCAGTAACTGATGGAATCAGGTGCAGATATCCACGACCAAGCACTGGGCTGAGCTCTGGGAGTCCTGTTGAAGAGAGGGAGAAGGGATTGTAAGAGAAAGAGGGGTCACGATCATGATGGGGGAACCCACAGAGAAAGCTGATCTGAGCTAGTGGGAGCTCATGGACTCTGGAGCAACAGCTAGGGAGCCTGCATGCCACCAACCTAGGCCACAGCTAGGGAGCCTGCATGCCACCAACCTAGGCCCTCTGCATGTGAATGACAGTTGTGTAGCTTGATCTGCTTGTGGAGCCCCTAGCAGTGGGATCAGGACCTGTCCCTCATCTATGAGTTGGCCTTTTGTAACCTATTCCCCATACTGGGATGCCTCCCCTAGCCTTGATGCAGGGGGAGGAGCTTGGTCTTACCTCAACTTTATATGCCATGCTTTGTTGACTCCCATGGAGTCCTGCCCCTTTCTGAATGGAGGAGGAGTGGATGGAGGTGGGTAAATGAGACATAGAAGGAGGGAAAGGGAAGAGAGGGAGAAGGAAAACTGTGGTTAGTATGTAAAATAAATAAAAAATGATAAATTTAAAAAAGAAACAATGTTTTTTTTAATGACTCATGTTATATCAAACTTACTTTTAAATAACCTACTAAGGGCTAGAGAAATGGATCTATGGTTAATGGTTAATATCACTTGTTATTCATACAGAGGATCTGTGTTTGGTTCTGAGCTCCTGCATGGCAGATCACAACCATCTATATATCTAGCTCCAGAAGATCTGATGGCCTTTTCTGGCATCCATAGGCACCAAGTCCACATGTTTTAAACATACATACATGCAGGCAAACAGTCATATGCATAAAATAAAAGTGTTTTGAATTTTAAAATGACATCTTAAGGCCATTATATATATGATATTTACTTAAGGCATTGTGAATTATTATAATTATATACTTAGGTCTAGAAATAAATAGTGCCTCCATGCTAGTGAGTCTCTTCCCTCTGCTCCCTAGGAGCATACTTCTTCCCCTGTGAAAATGATATTCTTTCCTTCACAGTAATCACATGTGTGGTTTCCTTCAAGTTTTCCTCCTAAGTCTATGTTCTTAAGTACTGCAGTGTTCAGACTTGTTGGTTTGGAAAAGATAACGTCAAACTGTATGTGTGATTTTACAGGCGACTTCTTGCTTTGAAGGTTTTTATGGTACTGTATCCTAGAAAGACAGCTTAGCATTTATGATGCCTGCTGGTGGCCATGTCAGAGGAGCAGCAGATGGCAATGAAAGTTGGAGGTGTCAGCCCACCAGAAGGAAAATTCCTGATGGGTGATTCTCAGACAGGCAAGGTCCTGAGACCACAGACTCCAGAATGTCCTTTGCTTCTGCTGTGCCTTCACATGTTTGCTGCTACCATCTTTCTCTGGTATTTGGCATGGTGTGAATGGGTGTGGGAAGACCCCTACTGCCTATAATTGTTGCTAATGTTTTCCTGCCTGGCCCACAGTCAGGACAAACTCTCTCACCTGCCAGTCCCACAGCCACTCAGACCCGACCAAGTAAACACAGAGACTTGTATTGGTTACAAACTGTATGGCTGTGGCAGGCTTCTTGCTAACTGTTCTTACAGCTTAAATTAATCCATTTCTATTAATCTATACCTTGCCACGTGGCTTGTGGCTTACCGGTACTTTACATCTTCCTTGTCCTGATGGCGGCTGGCAGTGTCTCCCTCACCCAGCTTCCTGTTCTCTCAATTCTCCTCTCTGTTAGTCCCGCCTATACTTCCTGCCTGGCCACTGACCAATCAGTGATTTATTCATTGACCAATCAGCAACACATTTGACATACAGACCATCCCACAGCATATAATGTAGTGTGTTTATCTCATGGAAATATCCTGTTCTACTGAACATTTTTGCCCGTGGATTATTATGAAGATGATTTCCTCCTTAGCTGTACTGGTTAACTGAAGCAATGATTTTATACAATAATATTGTTAGTTTAAACAGGATTTTGGTGATTGAGTGTTTTTAATAAACATAGTAATGGATTATGATAGAGGTTAGTTTAATGGAAAAATTAGCATAGGTAAAGGTAGAATAAAATGTTGCCCCTGTCTGAAAAAGTAGAGACTAAATATAAAAAAGAAGTGTCACACAGATAGAACACATGAGTTTCTATTGAGGAGCCATATAATCTGTGGCTTAGGTTAATGATTAAGAAAAACAATTGAGTTCCAGTAGCCTAGCTAGCTTAAACAGGTTTTGGAGTGCATCATAGCTAAAACAAAGCCCTAAAATAACTACAGGTTAGATCAGATATTTTGATAATAGCTTTGAGATGAAAAACCCTAAAAAATGATCTAAAGTTCACAAGAATGCACAGTTGAGTTATAAATTAATTAGGGTATGGTAAAAAATACAAAGCAGCCCAATTGTCACTAGTTAACATACTTTCCTTAGTAGAATTGGCTAGTGATCAAAGAAAATTATTAATTCCTTGTACCCATTTCTGCCCTCAATCTCCTGATATGTAATACTATTGATGAGTGAGTAAGCACACTAAAGATTTAAAGTAAAGCCCACTGATTGTTTTTCCTGTATAGAAGTTTAGGTTTGTGAACCCAGCCTTTAATGGCTGAGTCATCTCTCCAGCTCAAGTTTTGCTTTGTGATTCCTTTAAGATTCCTTATAAGATTACCTTTCAAGATAAGTAATAAAGTGATTGATTCTTTATTTGTAATGGCAGTACGCAGCCTGCCAGCAAAAGAACTGACTGAGAAAAACAACTTGCTTGCTTACACTCTGTTAATCTATAACAAGTTGCTTGGGTTGGAATGTATGTGGACTCTTGGGGATAATTTGTTTTTCAGCTGTAATATGTAAAATGTTTAATCATATAAGGGATAAGGATAGCATGCTGTTTTTTTTTTTACTTGTATTCATTGTAATCATTCACTTGAAAAATAGAATGTAACCACATATTGTAATTTTTATATTGCTTGAAAGATTTTGCTGGGTATATAAGCTGAAAGGGAAAACAGACAGAGAAGAAAGAAACTAACAAGAATGAGAGAATAAGAAAGAATAAAGATAGAAGTAGAAAAAAATACTAAGAATAAAGAGAGAGTTAAAATGAAAACATCAAGAAAGACAGAAGGGACATTTTTGGATAGAGATAAGAAACGAGAATTGATTTTCACTGACCATATATCACAAAATAGAATGCATTAGCACTATAAATATATGCTATCATTCTCCTTTTCTAGTAATTTGTGAAACCACATTCATATCTTCAAAAATTTAGAACAATGCATAAAATTATATAATTTCTTAAATAAAAGAAGTAGATTAAATTCAACTTCTTTTTCAATTAAGACAATGAATTGACATATCATTGTCTTTCTACTTCAGTAGCTGAGATCTTTTCTAACTCCCAACAGCATCAAAAACTCACTGGTAGTTTGAACTGGGAAGATCCTCACTGTTTTGATAGGATTTAGGCACTAATTATCTAGTAAAAAATTCTACTTGGTGCTTTAGTAGTGAAGTGATAATAGATGAGAGACAAGGAGCAATTCTGCCGTGTAATCAAGCATGAGCAAAAAGATGGTTTTGGCCGGGCAGTGGTGGTGCACGCCTTTAATCCCACCACTTGGGTGGGAAGCAGAGGCAGGAGGATCTCTGTGGGTTCAAGGCCAGCCTGGGCTACAGAGTGAGTTCCAGGAAAGGCACAAAGCTACACAGAAAAACCCTGTCTCAGAAAAAAAAAAAAAAAAAAAAAAGGAAAGATGGTTTCATAGAGCTCAGATTTCCACTGACTTCTTGCCATTGGTGGAATTCTACAGAGGTGATGGCAGAAAGTACAAGAGTAGGAAAAAGTAAGGTACACTAGTGGTCTCTGTGTCTTCAGGGCACAGCCTCCATTGACCATGTGCTTCATTAATGGGACAAAAGATATTTTATAAAGAGTTCTGGGTCAGAATTTACTTGAATCATCAGTCTCTGCAACAACCTGGGAAGGCCGTAACAGCCAGGATAGAAGTTGCTGGTGCTGTGATCTGTGCTGAGCTCTGTTTCTTCTAGGAGCCTAAACCTTTGCTTTCATCCTTCAGAATCAGAACTCTAGCCAGAGGTTTTCTGCATTTCCATTCTCCATTCTGGCCACAAGGGCCAAGAGGAAGGACTGTCATTCAGGAAGAGACCCTTCTCTGTTGCTGAAGTTGGAGCTATCCTCAAGCAGAAAGAGTTGTTTGAAAGCCAGAAAAAACACTGTATTGAAAGTACCTCATTATTCAGAGTATTCTAAGGGGACACTGGTCCCATCCTTCCTGCCAGAGAGACTGAATCACTGCATTAGATCATCTGTAATTTCAGCTCTGAGACTTTATGACTCTAAATACTATTTTTCTTCCCTCCATCATCACCAATGCCAAATTTCTTTAACAAGATACAAGTGCAGTAACAGCATTTGCAGGGCCAGTGCTGAAGCATCATAGGATCATGTCAGTGGGAGTGTAATTATGATGGTTGGACTAATGACTGGGAGTAACAGATGTCTTGAAGCACTGTCACTCAGATGAATTTCTGGCAAATTGTTTCAATTTTTCAGACAAAAGGAAATTTCTTCCCATGTGGTCTCATGATGCTATATTAAGATATAATATAACTTAATAGACAGGTGAAAAAGCTTTAAGGTTAGTGAGAATGGATGTAAATTTGATTCTAATCTTAACTAGTTGGTTCACCATGAACAACTACTTAACTTCAATGATTTTTCTTGTCTTGTCAGAAAGGTATAATGTACTAGTAAATGCGTGGTACTATTAAAAAAACGGAGGAGGGGGACAATACAAAGAATAGGTGTTTGGCATCTAGGTACAACTGAAAAAACAATTATAGCAAATATCATCTCACTAGCTGAGGTCTTCCGTAAACATGAACCAAACTCATTCTGTAAAATGTTTGTGCTTTGAGGTTTTAGGCTAAATACAATACAACTTTGGAGGTAATGGGTTTTAATGTTTGTTCCATATTAAAAGAATTTTATGAACTAGGGAATTGGCCATAAATAATCACTAAGTTACCAAATGAAAATATAAACATGATTTTTTTTTCTCATGAGAAGCTCCACATCCAATTAAAAGATTTTTTTTTTTTTTTTTTTGGTTTTTCGAGACAGGGTTTCTCTGTGTAGCTTTGAGCCTTTCCTGGAACTCACTTTGGAGACCAGGCTGGCCTCGAACTCACAGAGTTCCGCCTGGCTCTGCCTCTCGAATGCTGGGATTAAAGGCGTGCGCCACCACCGCCCGGCAAAAGAATTTTTAAATAACCAAATTATGTTAAATTAAGTGAAATATATACTGATGATATATGAATATTTTATGTATATTATATATACTTTGTTGCAATCATTTTTAATCATTTTAATTTGAAGTACATTCAAACTCAATTAAGTATTAAATAGTTTCATCATGGAATTATCCCTCACGGTTAACTGAAACAAAAGTAGCCTAACAAGTGTGGCCAACTTCTGAGCCAGCCACTGTCCTTTGCACTCCCAGGTTTCGTAGCATTTGTGTTTGACCTTCAGCGTGTTGTAGAGAAGGTGGAAAAAGCATTGATTGGATACTTCAGGAGATTTGAGTTTTGAACATGCTTGATTCTCTGAAGGCCCTTCTGAGACTGACACTCCTAACCCTGCTCTCTTTGGATACCTTGTAGGCAAATGTGAATGTGGCAGATGCACTTGTTACCCTCCAGGGGACAGCAGGGTGTATGGAAAGACCTGCGAGTGTGATGACCGCCGCTGTGAAGACCTGGAGGGTGTGGTCTGCGGAGGTGGTAACCAATCTGTCAGCCTTATATCTTCTGCATGCAGATTATTTTGCCTGCCCTTTTTCATTGTTTATCTCATTTAAAATTTCTGTTCAAAAGAAGTTAAGAAATATACCATTACACCTTAAAGCAATATAGCTTTATTGCCACTTTTATAAGCAAGAAATCTTGGGGATATGCGAAAAGACTGTCTAATTTAAATCAATTTCTAAGTTCTATGCTAGTTGGTGGTAATTAAAATGTTTCCATGCAATCTGACATTTGGTCATATTTCTATTATTTCATTCAGAAATACTGATGGAAGAAAGTGTCACCCAGAAACTTCGGGAAGAAACTGTAAAATTATAGTCCAAGTTGACTACAGAATTAGAAGAGATAGAAACTCAGTATTTCTGCCTTGCTTTTGGATCCCAAAAGCCACCCCCCAGAAAAATAATCAATTATCCAGATAAAGAATAAGGCAACACAGGGTAATCTGCAAAGTAAAATGAGTAGATGAAAGTCTGAGAGATGGAATGCTGACATGAGCATTATGCAGGAGAAGGAATATGTATCTGAATTATTCTAGTTCTCTCAATCTTGAAATACTTTATATTAACAAGACTGATGTTGCTTGTATCTTCTGACCTTCATTTGGTAGCTCTCTTCTCAGACTGTCTATCATTATAAGTTCGTATTTACCTTCTTATGTACGTTGCTCTGTAGTATACTCTGAGTCACTTATAATTTGAACCATGGAGGAAAGTTCTTTGAAGTAACCACAGTTTCTGGTGGTTTCTTGTGCTGTAATCATGGAAGCTACCCTAAAACAGAATTTCTGCTTTCTTCGTTTTTTTTTTTTTTTTTTCTTTTTTTTTGGTTTTCGAGACAGGGTTTCTCTGTGTAGCTTTGCGCCTTTCCTGGAACTCACTTGGTAGCCCAGGCTGGCCTCGAACTCACAGAGATCCGCCGGCCTCTGCCTCCCGAGTGCTGGGATTAAAGGCATGCGCCACCACCGCCCGGCTGCTTTCTTCGTTTTAATGGTGGGAATTGGAGGGAGGTTGACGGTTAGCATCCAATAACTTACAAGTGACAGACCGGGACTTGAGCCTCCACACTCAGTTCACAGATCTTTCCTTACACTGTGGAGCTCCTCGAGTGGCATCAAATTGTTTCCGTATTGCCTATTGCTTTTAGGCTGGGTTAATATTAGTTCATTAATATTAGTTGCTAGTTGCCAGAGTTATCCAAGGAGATTATTGTTATTGTGTTACCATTTAATTCTGATAACAGTATATAGATGATGCTTAGTGGGGATCTGGAAAGTCCAATATGTACCTTTCTATTTTTATTGCTCAGTTAGAGATGGTGTCTGCAGAGAGGGATCTTCTCATAGTGGCCTGGTATTGTTTGCTGTTCTTTTCCTCTCTGGCATCCAGTGTTTATCTAACATGAGCTTCCTTGCCCAGCATAATTGGGTGTCTTATTTGAAGTGTTTAATTTGGTAGAAATCTATTAAATCTCTATGGATATTAAATTGTATATTTTCCTCCATAAACATCTTTATCAAAAATGAAAATAGACTGTTTACCTGTGAGATATCTCATGGAAGGATTTTGCTTGAAAGGTTCTCAGAATTAGATGTGAACACCCTTTTATATTGTCTGTCTGCATGAAGCTGACTTTGTCCCTGAGAGAACAGACTTCCATAACCCAAATTAGTAAAATGCCCATGTATAAACTTGAGCAGCAATCCTTCCATGTGCAAAGAGAAACTGAGTTGGCCACCAGAGCTTAGAACTTTTTGTAAGAGACCTATAGGAATCATGTTCTGAGACATAGATTGGGCTGTTGTTTATTGGAAATGGCAGGGAGAAGTGGAAGATGTATTAAGAAAGGAAAGGCATTTGTTAAAAAACTGTGATTAGAAGTACGTGTAAGTTAAATTACAACTTCATTCCAGCACAAGAGATGAAGTTCTAAAATCATGCAAAACAAAATTCTCATATATCCATCAATCGTTCCCTAATGCCCACTTCTGGGCATTTATTTCCTTGCTGCATCAGCATGACTCTCAGGTGTGTGATCAGCTCCCGTGTCTGACAGAAACCTTCAGGTAGTGGAACTCAACAAAAGCAACAAGGATGAAAGAATATCAGTGGATACCTATTATAGCTACCATAATACTCTTCAAAAGAACTCAACTCTTATGTGAGATGATTCAGGTTTCTTCTCTGAGGACTGCAAAAGATACCTCAGCATGTTTTTACTCTTTGAATACTCTCTAGATTTGCTAACTATTCAGTCCATCATTCCTTGTCCAGTGTTTAACAATCAAATAGACAATAACCCTATCCTTTTACAACTGTGATTCACTCCAGGAGACCCTTATACACACTTAGATTTCACATTGGTTCCTCTGCTCTGCTCGGTGTAGGTAATGCCAAGTGTGGTGGTTTGAATGAAAATGGCCCCCACAGTCTCATAAATATGCATGTTTAGTCCCCAGTTGGAAAGGCCTCCTATTTGGAAAGGATTGGGAGGTGTGGACTTCTTAGAGGAAGTGTGGCCTTATTGGTAGTTGGAAGTAGGCTTTAAGGCTAGACCCATGGTCACTCTGCTTGCTACCTGTAGATCAGAATGCAAGCTTTCAGTCCCATGTTAGCCCGCCTGCTTTCCACCATGCTTCATACCATGATGGAAATGTATTAACCCTCTGAAAATGTAAGCAAGTCCCCAATGAAATGCTTTCTTTTATTTGAGTTCTTTGGTCATGTTGTTTATTCATAACAACAGAACAGTGACTAAGACACCAAGAAACTTAGTGATCAGAAGATTGTATTTTTCATGCATTTTCAAGTTTGACCAAGACTTTGCTGATGTCTAAATACACCATGATACACTTCCTGCCAGTGCTAAAGAAACCATAAGCAGATAGCAAGAGCATATTTAGTCATTATCATCAAATTTAATTCCTAGTCCATTTTTCTAGAACTTTATTGACTAAGAAATTGCATACTCATCTAATTTCCTATTTTGATACTTATTACAAGCATTGTATTGATCAAATAATCTCTGAGTACCTATCAGGTTTGTACATAAAATAAGTCTTAGAAGTTCCTCTTGAAAATATTATGTTTTTATTATTAAAATTTACTTTGATGTTTAAATTATGTCTTGAGAAATTTAAATGTGGTTTAAATAGATAACAACACCTGCCTCTTCATCTCTCACCTATGAGCAGCCCAGCTCACGGTTCAGAGCCTGATTCTCTGTCACAGTCTTCCCTCCAGGGCAAATATATCCCACATCTGTATACATACCACTGAGTTTTATTGCTCAGTTAGGGACAGTTCCTGCTGGGAGGGATCTTCTCACCATGCCCTGGTCATGTTATAAGTAAGAATAAAAAGTCAGAAACACTACCTATAACTTACTAGTCATCCATGGTGTTCTGTCTAATAATATTCCCCAACAATAAAGGCCAATATATACTCAATCTTTCGTATTTGTGTTACTTATGTTCTGGAGGACCATTTTGAACACTAAATTAGTAAGTGCAGAGTCATTAGACCCAAGAGAAATGTGAGATTAGATTCTTGCTTTTGGTCACAATATTTTAAATGACTGCTCAACGCATAATTTTGTTTTATTTTGTTCATGCATACTTCATTTAAATATAATTGATTAATTAATATTGAACTCAAGACCTGATCATGTCTGATCGAACCTCACCTAACATATATATTTTTGTATAAGACATATCGTGGCCTTCTTGTACTCACGAAAACAAGAACGCTTTTCAATACAGTACCAGACACTTTGAATCATCAAAATGGGAACAAAAAAAAGAACAAAATGTGGCATTGAAGTGACCAGGTAAGAAATACTGGTTTAGGATTTGAAAGCTAAAAATGAAGGAAAACATGATTTTTTTTTTTACCCTAGCCAGGCATATGAATCTGAACCACAGTGTTTTCCATTGTTTCACATATATGCTCTCATCACTCTGTGAGAAGTGAGATTGGAGTTGCAAATAAATTTAGAAATAAGTGAATCTGCAAATACAAACCTAGGATTAATGACAATCAGCTATAGTTCATTTTAAATGCCACTGGAAAGGTGAACGGTGCTTTCTACTTGATTTTATTAAGGCAGTGAGTAAAAATGCTGCTGTTTTAATTTCTCTATTTTCTGATTATTGCTTTATGGATGAAACTATATGAGCCTTGGTTGTCTTAATGTCATGATTTGCTTCTATTTCTCAGCTATTCCTAAAATACAAGAGGACTTCCATTGTGGAAGATGTTTAAACCTGAAGCAATTTTGGTAATAAAGCAAGCAGTCCATAAGGAAGTCACAAATTCTCATGATTTTTATAACTAACAACATGCATGTTCTGCGTGAGGGGTACCTAAACCTTTGTCTGAAGAATCATAGAATGAGACTTGGGCTCCTACAGAGGTGGAGTTCATCTTCTGAGATAGAAGCATCAATATCTGTTCAATGAAGAGCTCTTCTTAAAAGGAGACTGGTTTGAAACAAGAATCTGAATATTTAATTGAACCTGAGGAGAGATGTAATTCCAGAGGATAAGCAGTATTTACAAATGTTCCTGGTTCAACGGTATCAGTGAGAGCCAGGGTAAACCCCATTGACTCCTGGGTTCTTTGCCATGTTAGATGGAGGAGGAGCTTATGCTTTACATTACACTTGTCAGTTGTCTCTTTATTGAAAAGATGGGTTCTTCATTTGAGGTTAACTGGGATGGAGAAGCTGGGATATATCATGATTCTGCCCCTTTACCTGACATTCTGCTTCTTATCCTCTTGAATTCTTCTGAATAAAGGCACCAGTCCTGCTTCCAAACAACCTCCTTCAGGAAACTATTTTACTTTTCTTCTGTGTGCAATGCCTCCACAAGACACATAACTCAGTGGAGTGTTGTGAGTATGGATACAGTCAAACTTCCTTCCTGTCTTCTCCCCCTTCCCCTTCATCTCTCCCCCAATTCAAGTTATTTTCAAACTTATCATAAAAGAATATCCTTCAAATAAATTAGAAGTTCAGGGAAGCACAGATACACTAAAGAGAAAATGAAAGCTTTTACTAATTTTGGAGCATAGAATTCTCTGAGTTGCAGCAGACTTGGATTGGATTTATAACAGCTAATATTTGGATTGTGGTGTTTTATATGAAAGTATCTAGGTTTGAGAAGGCTAAGAAAAATCATAAAGATTAAAACGTATTTGTTATTTTGAGGAAAGATTTCATTTTCTGGTGTCTTCTAAAAAATATTTATTCATTTTATTTTATGCATAGTGAGTATGCCTAAGGATATGCATTTGTACCAAGTGCATGCAGGTACCCACAGCTACCAGAAGACAGCATTAGATTCCTTGGGGCCAGAGTAGCAGGTTGTTATGAGCTGTTTGACATGGGTGCTGTGAACCAAACCTCGGGCCTCTGCAAGAGCAGTGAGTGCTCTTAACTGCTTAGCCATCCTTCCAGCCACATTTTCTTGCAACTTTAACTCATTCTTAGTTGACTTTGAACATGTCCTTGGAAATGCTTTGTTAGGCACTCTCTAGCCAGTTATTATTTACAATAAAAAGTATTTTGCCTCTATTTGTTATACATTGTCTTAGATACTACTTTTTTAACAGAGTAAAGGATGTTTTTATTTTTTTTGATTCATTTTTTTTTTTTTTGGTTTTTCGAGACAGGGTTTCTCTGTGTAGCTTTGCGCCTTTTCCTGGAACTCACTTGGTAGCCCAGGCTGGCCTCGAACTCACAGAGATCCTCCTGGCTCTGCCTCCCGAGTGCTGGGATTAAAGGCGTGCGCCACCACCACCCGGCCTTGATTCATTTTTTAATCAGCATGCAAATTAACAAAATTCCTTAAACATTTTCATACATACTTTGTTTTGATCCATTCTGTTTCATCCTTTCACCCTCAGTATTCCTACTTCTTTTTTTCTTTACTTTTTTTCTTACTCCATATACGTTATTTTATTATTCCCAAATCATCCGCTAAATAACATCTTCCCCCTCTTGTGGATGCCTTTCTAGTTGTTCCTGAGCCTATACCCACACTCACTCTCACAAAAATACACTTCCATAAAAGTTAAAAGCTAACGGGATAAAAGAAAAAATAAACCATATTATTTATCTTTCTGATCCTGGGTTACTTCAATTTATATCATATTTTGGTTCCATCTGTTGCCTATACATTTTATGATTCATTTTTCCAACAAATAATGGAATATGAAAAATTATTTTTAAATAAGTATTTTCCTTTGAAACACTTAAATAAAGAACACAGCAAAGATCAAAATGAAATTCATTAATAAACATATCACTCAAAATAATATCTAATGACATTTTATTGTATTTCTTTCTAGGTGTCCTTTAAGAGGGAGAACTCTTTTCAAATCTAAGTCCATTAGCCCTATTGAAATATTTTGGTAATATGATTAGTGAAAGTCCAAATTCTCCAGCACATTAAACTGCATTGATTATACAGCTGGTACCTCTTACATCAATTAACAATCAAGACAACACCGGCAGACATGCCCATGGAACAGTCTGATGGAGACAATCACTTATTTGAGACTCCCTTCTCAGGTGACTGTAGGCTGTGTCCAGTTGAAAGTTAAAGTTAACGAGGAAGGTAGTGTTCTTCCTGTTAGAGCCAGCCAGTGGTGGGTATACCATTACTAAGTGTTAGGGTCTGAGAGAAGCCCCCAAGAAACACCATCAGTCATATATGCAATCAACAAGAGCATTTATTATTTCCAACATGTTGGGGTGGCAAATGGTGACCCTAAAGGGAGATAATGAAAGCTCCTTTTAAGTGGAGTTAAGGAAATTCCAGGGAGGAGGGATTAATCTGGTGCTGATTGGTGGAGGAAAGATTAATCTGGGGGCTGATTGGTGGGAGGCTCTAGTGGTTAGGGACTTTCCAGCTGCAGGGTAGGGAAAGCTTTCTTTAGCTAGCAGAAGCCTTGGGGCAGGGTTGGGGTTCTCCTGAGTCAGCAGAAGGCTGTGGGGTACCTGCTGATTGCTTTCCCCTGAGCTGTGGCTTGCTCAGCTCCAGCCAGTTCCAGCAAACTGAAACTAAGGCTTGGTCCCTAGCAGGGCTATTAGAAACCTGTCATGGTTCTGGTCTGGCTCCCAGGGCTCTCACTTAAGTATGAAACATTTGGACACTATTCTTCTAGGTTGGGCTCATAGAATAAATTGAAATTTTTGAGTTTGCACCATTTGCTCAATTTACCACCAGACTGATCCATGGGTTCACTTTGACATTTTTTTTTAGAACTCTGCATATTCAGGGTTTGGCCAGAAAGCTAAATATAGCTTCTAACTCAAAGCAGGGACTATTTGAGAATATTAGCCAACAAATATGTAAATCTCAAACATCCACATGTCTACTTAATCAGCAAGCATGTAAAAACCAAGAGACAACATTGTTAATCCACCCTCCTAACAATAAAACTAAAGATGACTAAAGCCACTCTGGCAGGTTAAGATAATTTATCAATTGTACTCAAAAGTGAATGTAACTAATTTCATAATTTTCAATGGTTCAGTTTCAATTAAACTAAAATTGAAACCTCACAAAGAGTCATAATAATGGCTAAAAAAATCAGTGTGAAGTAGGAATTTTCTTCATTTACTTAGCTTGTGTGTGAATCATGTTTCATCACCATACAGGTTATGTAGATTTTCTCTAAATATTTTATAACAAATAAAATGGATATAACTGGCAATTGGCATGGATTTCTTTTCAAATAAGTCACTCTTTAAAAATGCTTTGTCTGACTGATAGTTCCTAAAGTGTTCATTTTCAGCAATGCATAATTTCAGATTCCATAAAGAGAATATATTCAGATGCTGGTTCACATGTGTGTGTAATTATTTTAGTGAGTATAAGCTTAATCAGAGGCTTCTCTCCTGCATGCCCTATACCCAGGGTGAGAATGAGAAATAGACTGCTTATTGTTTTTTTTTATCACCCCTTGCTCCTAGAATAGCTGCCCAGGGGTCCAATTTAAGAAGCAAGAAAAGATAATGAAGAGCCACCTCTTAATTACACAATCAGTTCCCATTTCTTCTGGGACTTCTCCAGCTCATGGATGCAATTTGAAGGAAATCATACAGTCTGCAATTACAAATTCAGCAATGCCAGGAACTGCTGGGTTCCTATTCTGAAGAAGAGGAAGGCTTCCTAAGATGAGCAGCATAACAGTTATGGGAGTGATACCAGTTATATCTTAAAATTACATATCACTGGGGACTGTGCTTAGACAAAGATGTCCACACTATAATTCTGTATGGTGGCACTCCACAAATGGATGGGAGATGGGTGTCAGAGTCCCACCCATGTCCTAAACCTTTTCTGTATTTACTTGTGCTCTGTTCTCAAAGCATGAGTTTTATTCTCATTCTCATAGACAGCCTTTAATGTGTCCATCATCTGGGGAAAAAGAAAAGAGAAGGAAAAGATTAAAAAAAAAATGGATGCAGGTTGCCTGTTTGTCTCATTCCCCTTAAGGAACACGTTTCCTGGAAACTTCACCAAGAGATTTTCTTTTATGTCTCATTTATTAGAGCCAGATCATATGACCATTGTAGATCAGGTACTCTCTAAGTTGGACAGATTTCACCTCTCTGAAACAAACAAAAAATATTAAGGGTTCTCTTAATATTAAGAAAGGGAGGATGATATTGGACAAGTGGTGTGTAGTGTTTAATCATTAAAAGATAAAATGGGTTATTAGAACATAATCACAATGGTTTAAGGAACAGTCTAACAGAGTTAGCAAATTGAGTTGCATTGGGAAAGGTCATTATCTGCAGTTGACACATTTAATAGATCTTACACAGTTGGCAGAAGTTTCCTATATCTGAATTATTTATAATACCAACCTACTTATGTGGCTATTGAGTAATTGTCCTATGTTTAACAACATTAAGAAACTAATTTTTAGAAATATTATCTAGGTTAACTAAATGTAAATACCCACCTATGGTGAGTACTACACTACACAATGAAGTGTCGAACATTCTTAGTGGATATTTTTGTGCGAGGGAAGGGTAGGCAATGAGACAAGGTAAACAAGAGGAACGGAGTTTTGCCTGTGAAAAGTTGATCATCTGTACAAAGACTAAGGAAGCCAGGCAAAGGCAGGGTCACGGTCTTGGAAATAGTTCATTAAACTCAAACTCTAGAGATAATCCCATAATGCTCTATCCTATGAAGGTGACATCACTGCTATTTCTACCACTAGCAGTGAGGTTGTTCTCAGTACAGGTTATTTCTTATTTCAGAGTTCGGCTGGCCCTGGCTGCTTTACTCTATAACTTTCAGTGGTGATGCAGTAGTGCTTGTTAGAGAAAAGCTGACTTGAAACTAATTACCTGCTTATATGCGTTCCTTTTTTTTTTAACTCAAATTTTCAGTAACATTATGCTCAGTAGGCTTCATTTTTAAGACACCCTTTTTTTTTGTTATGGTATTTTCCTCCTTTGCTGAATTTTATTGGGTTTCCTTATCTGGCTGTAGATGTATCCAAACGTCTTATTAAATAAGAAACACAGAGCCGATTCAGAGAAGAAAGCCAAGAGGTCAGAGCTAAGAGCCTCACTCTTCCTGCTTCAGCGATCCTCTTCAGTCAAGAGAGCTCTCTGAAAGGGACCTACTTCCTGTGTGTGTCTTTATATAGTCTAGCTGTTCTGCCTTCTCATTGGTTGTAAACCCAAACATGTGACTGCCTCATCACTGCGTGAATGTACCGCCCTCCAGGTCCTTAAAGGCATGCGCCACCGCCGCCACGCACTTGCTATGGCTCTAATAGCTCTGACCCCTGGGCAACTTGATTTATTAATATACAATTAAAATCACATTTCAGTACAAGTAAAATACCACATTTCCCCTTTTCTATTTTAATAAAAAGGAAAAAAAAAGGTTATAACTAACAAAAGAAAAACTATATACAAAAGTACAATAACTATATACAATATATACAAGTAATAAATGTCTAAACAATGTCTAGTCCATTTGTATTTGACAAATTCAGAGGTAATAATTTCATTATCCATCCTATTTTGTTAAGTCCAAAATGTATCTAATTCACTTTCTATCCTAATTAATCTTCAACTATAACTAACTAACCTTCAACTATAACTAACTAATCTTCAACTCCCTCAGAGACCCAAGAAGGAAATAATATTAGCTAACAAAAATAAAAACAGGAAATACATGCAAGCAACTTCCAAAAAATTTGTGAGTTGACAGAAACAGCCAGCTGCCTGGACAGTCACCTGAGGTTTCTCCGCAGTGCTGGGGCATCATCTTCAGCCTATAGGCTTAGTGTATCTGACAGACTCATTTGTGAAGTAGGATGTACACAAGATCAACACAGTTCAACCTCACATTGGGTGAGAGCAGTCCATGTACCAGAAACACCTGAATTCCACTAGTGTCATGTCATGATTCAGGATTTTAAATTCTGGAAATTGTTGATGGTTTTTTAATTCAACTGTCCATTCTTCTTGGCTGTGTATATATGGCTTCATCTCAGCATCCTGTTCTTCTCCACATCCCTCTATCAAATGCCAGTCTACTATTGAGAGGCGTGAGCTTAGTTACTCTTCAAGAATAACTGTTTCAGCTGCTGTTCCATAGCACATCAGAAGACATCGGCTCACTGCCTGTTCAGCTGCCTTCGAAGAAAAGGGCACTGTACCTTTTCCGAATTGTGAAGGCCACTTCAGGGATGGTGCCATATTGTCCTGGCCTCAGAAGATGCCTTTTGATAAAGCCATAGCCACACTTGTTTTGGCAAGAATCAGTAGTCCTTTGTTTCGTGTCCTGTCTGTCCATTTTGTCAGCAGTTGATTCGAGGATACTTTGTTGTCCACAATGAAAGTTAACTCCATATGCAGTTTCTTCAATGCCCATATTTTCTCTGAAGTAGATTGGTACTGCCAGGAGCCGACATGTCTCAAAAAAGAAAAATTTTCTAAGTTATTAAAACATTTTAAATGCCATATTCTGTAGCTCTCTGAAGGGTTTGAAGATGACCTGTCTAAAATATATCTGCTCAATTTTTAAAACATATCTAATATGATTATAAGTTCTATTGTAATGTCTAGCTACTAACTTTCATTTCTTTATATCCTAATAGTTGGTAATAATAACATTCAAGGATCAGAAAATTGCATTGTTAAATGAACGGTATAAGTACAATTAGAAATATACATATAGCATTTTCTAACAATATCAATTTCAATATATATAATTTGTATACAATATAAAACAATCCAATCCAATGTAAAGTATTTAAAACTAGTAATTGTCTTTTTCTTCTTTCTTTCTTTCTCTCTTTTTTTTAAACAAGAACCTTAAATCTAATCTCCTTTGCTTAGCCTTTTTCCTAACCCTTGACAACAACTTGTAACCAACCCCGCTAAACAATGAAAATTATCCTAGACCCAAAACCCATTAAAAAGACCAAAAAACCACCCACCCCACACCACCTCTTTGGGAATGTGGGCGTCGTATTCTTAAAATTGCTTCCTGCTGGGTATGGGAGAAGTTATCTTTATCCTAAAAGAAAAATTTTAGGTTAATTGTCAAATTCTAGGAAAGGTAACTATATCCTTTATTATCCAGTCTGTGTATAATGCCAAAGTTCAGGGTTTATTCAAGTAGTCTTTGAGACTGGATCATCTCAGCTAGCCATCTCAAAATTGCTCTGAGCACCTTGTAGTTCAAAGCTGATCTGGAGATGATGTTTGTCAGCTTAGTGATGTTATTATTATCCACGTGGAATTGCTGTTGTTGTGGGGCCCCAACTTCTTCCTGGAGACTTCAGTTGATGTTAGGCCTGGCCATGATTTCCTGCGGGAAACTGATAAGAGACTCGAACACAAAGATATGCAGCTAATTGAAGCCTTTTTTCTAGAATTAATTAGTACTCTATATGACCATTCATATCTTAACAAAGTTTAAAATGTATATTTATCTATATATCTATATATATTAATCTTGTAAATTTTGATATAAAATTTATACTTTAAGAAAAGTTTAAAGAATCAGAATAGAATCAAAGAGTTGAAATTAGTAATAGAATAGTCCCTTAATTAATTTGGTTTCTCCTGTCCCATAGCAGAAGATGGCTCTTTTATTCTGGCATGATACAGGGAGTTTGCATTTTCCTTTTAACAACATGCTTGAGTTTAAAGAAGGAGAGAGTCATTCTCCAACTCCAAAGTCAGCTTTAAATTTTAATTAAACTGGGACTATTAGAAGACCAATAGTGTTAAATCTTTAGAGAAAAGCAGAAACAAACATTTAGGAAGACATAAAATTTTTTAGATAATATATACCCATATGCCATTTCACTCTGTTTCCTGGGATAGATGATTTGTCACTTTTCTTCAGTTGTCTCATTTGTCCAGTGTTCTTCAGATTCCTTAACCTTCATTCTCCTAAAAGACAAAAACAGAAACCTTTCCCCAAGACTAATTTTGGGGATGTTCCTTTTTGGCACGTTATTGTCTGATTAAATGAAAAGACATGTGTTACTGGTATAACTTAGTTTAAATTGGATGTTCATGCTGGTTGATGAACTATCACCTCCTCTAATTAAGAGGTTTCTCTTGTTCAAATCGAACCTTTATCAATTTTGATGGTACCCACAGCTTATCTTCTCCTGTAGAAACAAAAGCAAAACCTTGTCCCCAACGTAACACATACCCTGGTTTCCATTCTGAGGTCAGCACATCCTTAAAGTATATAGGCTGATTTAATTCTGTAGTTTTTTCTATTATCCAATGTGTCTCTGCAGCTGTTGTTCCTTTCTCATTGGCATTAAGAAAATTCAAAGTTAATAGAGCATTATGCAGTCTATTTCTGGGGGTTTTTGTTACCCCTTTCTGTTTATTTAGCATATCCTTTAGAGTTCTGTTTGATCTTTCTATAACTGCTTGACCTGTAGGATTATGTAATATGCCTGTAATATGCTTTATATTGTAATAAGCAAAAAAACTGTTTCATTTTAACAGAGACATATGATGGAACATTATCAGTTTTGATTTGTGCAGGTATACCCATGATGGCCATAACTTCTAGCAAATGAGTGATTACAGAATCAGCTTTTTCAGAACTCAAAGCAGTTGCCCACTGAAATCCTGAATAAGTATCGATAGTGTGGTGTACATATTTCAATTTTCCAAATTCTGCAAAATGAAACACGTCCATCTGCCAGATTTCATTCTTTTGAGTACCCTTTGGGTTACATCCTGCTGGTAATGGCATTTGATTGTAGAAGGAACAAGTAGGACATTTCTTTACTATTTCTTTGGCTTGTTGCCAGGTTATGGAAAAATCCTTTTTTAAACCTTTACTATTGACATGATTTTTTTTTATGAAATTCTGAGGCCTCCAGCACATTTCCTATCAATAATTTATCAATCTCATCATTGCCTTGTGCTAGAGGGCCAGGCAGACCAGTATGGGATTGGATGTGAGTTATATATAAAGGATGACTCCTTTTCCTGATTGTGTCTTGTAATTGAATAAACAGTGAAGTTAATTCTGAAGCATCAGGGATAAATTCTGCAGTCTCAATATGTAATACTACTCTTTCAGCATACTGAGAGTTACTATATTGAGAGGTTCTGAAAAATCCATTAATACCAACAGAATAGCATATAATTCTGATTTTTGAACTGAATTATAAGGACTTTGAACCACTTTACTTAAATTTTCTGATTTGTAACCTGCCTTTCCTTGTTTGTTGGCATCTGTATAAAATGTACGAACTCCAGATATGGGTTTTTCCCGTACAATTTGAGGCAAGATCCAATCAACTCTCTTTATAAGATCAATTCTATAGCTTTTGGGATATTTGCTATTAATTTCTCCAAAAAAATTACTGCAAGCTCTTTGCTAAGGTTCACTTTCTGTCCATAATTTTTCAATGTCCTCCTTAGTTAAAGGTACGACAATTTCTGCTGGGTCTATTCCTGCTAATTGACGAAGTCTCAATTTTCCTTTCCAAATCAAGTCAGAGATTTTTTCCACATAAGTTTTTAATTTTTTATTTGGTTTATTTGATAAAAATATCCATTCCAATATAATATCTTCCCTCTGCATTAATATTCCTGTAGGAGAATGCCTAGAGGGTAAAATAACCAAAATGCAATCTAGCTTTGGATCAATACGATCCACGTGCCCTTCAAGTACTTTCTTTTCTACCGAGGCCAATTCTTTCTCAGCTTCAGGTGATAATTCTCTTGGACTGTTTAAGTCCTTGTCATCTTCCAGGGTTTTGAACAAATTATACAGTTCCTCATTTTTTACACCAACAATAGTTCGTAGATGATAATAGATTATCTCCAAATAATCTTTGAAAGTCATTAAGAGTGTGTAGTCTATGTCTCCTAATTTGCACCTTTTGGGGTCTAATTTTTGGTAGCTCTATTTTATATCCTAAATAATCAATACAATTTCCTCTTTGTATCTTTTCAGGAGCAATTTGTAATGCCCAGCAAGACAAAATTTTCTTTACTTCTTCAAACACTCTTTCTAAAGTATCTGCATTTGAGTCGGCTAGTAAAATATCATCCATATAATGATAAATTATAGATTTAGGACATTTTTTACGTATCACTTCCAATGGCTATTGTACAAAATATTGGCACAGAGTTGGGCTATTCAACATTCCCTGTGGGAGGACCCTCCATTGAAATCTTTTAACCGGTTGAGAATTATTATAAGTAGGCACTGTGAAAGCAAATCTTTCTCTGTCTTTTTCTTGTAAGGGTATTGAAAAGAAACAGTCTTTTAAATCAATAACTATGAGAGGCCATCCTTTTGGTAACAGAGTAGGCAAAGGAATTCCAGACTGTAGAGAGCCCTTTGGCTGAATTACTTTGTTAATTGCTCTAAGGTGTGTTACCATTCTCCATTTACCAGATTTCTTTTTAATAACAAATACAGGAGAATTCCAAGGGCTGGTTGATTCTTCAATATGCTGAGCATTTAACTGTTCTTCTACCAGTTCTTCTAAAGCCTGGAGTTTCTCTGTTGTTAAAGGCCATTGCTGGACCCATACAGGCTTGTCTGTTAACCATTTTAAAGGTAGAACTGTTGGTGTTTTTGGAAGATCACCAGTTGTTGTGCCCTGTTCTTGTATAATATGGATGGCTGGTGACCACTTAGAATAATGCCTTCTAATATTTCTTTCAGAAACATGTGCTAGTTTATGATTTGTTTCTGAAATTGGAGGGATGTTAATCTGAGTATTCCATTGTTGCAACAAGTCTCGACCCCACAGGTTCATAGCTATGTTAGCCACATATGGTTTTAATTTTCCTCTCTGTCCTTCTGGACCTATACATTCGGGCCATCTTGCACTCTGTTTCACCTGAGATAATGTCCCAATTCCTAACAGTTGAACATTTACCTCCTGAAGAGGCCAAGTTGGATGCCAAAATTCTGGTGCAATTATGGTAACATCCGCACCTGTGTCTACCAGACCAGACAACAAAACACCATTTATTTTTATCGATAATTTTGGTCTTTGTTCATTAATAGAAGTTTGCCAAAAAATTTTCTTTATGTTTTCTCCTGAATTTTCTATTCTCTCTGTTTCATCATCCTGACCAGCATGATTTATTACTATAGGCATTTGGTTATTTAATTGCTCTGAGTAGGGGTTTCCTCTATGACTGCAGGAAAGGTTTTAACTGGATTTGCTATTGGGGCCTGCATGAGGCCCCTCTGGGAGTTTCCCGAAGACTGAGGCAAAGGATTACCCTGTCTGTCCCTTGTTGATCTACACTCATTGGTCCAGTGTTTTCCCTTACCACACCTTCTGCATACTCCAGAAGGAAGGGGCATTCTGTTGCCATTGTTCCTTGAAGAAGCATTGTTTCTAGGAATGACCTGTTTCCAGTCCCTTTTCAAATGTCCTTGCTTTCCACATCCAAAACATCTATCATTCCTCAAACCTTTTAAAATTGCTTCTCCTACCCATGTATCATCACGCTCATGAGCTTCAACATTAACCGTGTCTCTAATCCAATCTTCCAAAGGTGCAGATCTTGCCTTTAATGGCCTGATTATTGTTTTGCATGCTGCATTCGCATTCTCAAAGGCCAAAGATTCAATTATTATCTTACTAGCTTCTGAATCCGGGACCATTCTCTTTACTGCTGAAGGCAGTCTTTGTAAAAAATCTGTGAAAGATTCTTTTGGGCCTTGTATAACCTTTGTAAATGACTCAGTTTTTTTTTTTCCTGGTTCCTCAACTCTGTCCCATACATTCAAGGCTGCTATTCAACATAAAATTGGGGTTTGGACATCATATAAACATTGTGTTTGTGTTGAAGCATATTGTCCTTCTCCAATAAGCTGATCCTGGCAGACTTGTATTCCTTTATCCCTCCATTGTTTTTCTATGTTTTTAGCTTCATCCTTGAACCAAGTTAGCCACTGAAGCCTTTGACTGGGTTCAAGAACAGCTTGTGCCAGCTCCTGCCAGTCCTGTGGTACAATTCTATCATATGTTGACCAAGAGTTTAACATTTGCTTTATATATGCATGCCATAAGATACTATTGCCTCTTTAAACCTTCATAAATCTAACATTTCAATTGGAGCCTAAATGTTTTGTGTAGTCATTTGATCAGGCAACTGCTGTACAGTTACTGGACAAATTAAGGGTGACTGTGTGAAAACAGGCTTTCTTTCTGTAACCTTATGATCCCATCTTGAAGCAACTTCACTGTTAATTTCTTCTGTCTGAGTTTTTACAGGTTTAACAAGTTTTTCTAAAGCTGTCACCCTGGCACTTAAATTGACTATCTTTTTAAATAGTAAAATGAGGATAAGCATAGTAATAAACTGCATAATTCGATCAACATTAATCTTCTCATATAGTTGTTCCATTGTCAGACTGCCTAAAATTGTGAACAAAGCCCAATTTTCTTCCAATGAACACAGAAAACCCATTTTTTTTAATGTGGAAAAAAATTTTTCTTTTAAATAGTTTCCTTTAAAATATCTGATATGTTAAGTGACTTACCAAGTCCTCGTAGAACAGTACCAATCCGAGGGAATTTCAAAACAGCCACCTAGTGTCCGAGGTGTGAATCCAGAGAGAGAGAGAGAGAGAGAGAGAGAGAGAGAGAGAGAGAGAGAGAGAGAGAGAGAGAGAAAGAGAGAACACGCAAGAACCGTAGCCGCAAGTTCTGCCTAAGAGCTTGAATCCAGCCACGTGTTCCGCCTTGAGCCTAGTCAAGCCTTGGCTCTGGCTACCTTAAGCTCCAACCATGTGCATTGGCTTTACAGGCAGGGGCCCTGTTCGGCAGGGCCAGCCTGAGTTGTTTGTAGCACCGGCTTTAAGCAAGTAGCTCAAAGTTATTCTGGCCTGAGGCCAAGCCAGCCTGGGCCCAGGGAGCCAGCCGCCCGAGCGGGAAACCGGACCTACCGGCCACCCAGGCGGGGAAACCGGACCTGCTGCCAAGCCAAGTTAAGCGGTTTTTAATGGATTCTTGTCATGTTGGGCGCCAAATGTAGATGTATCCAACCGTCTTATTAAATAAGAAACACAGAGCCGATTCAGAGAAGAAAGCCAAGAGGTCAGAGCTAAGAGCCTCACCCTTCCTGCTTCAGGGATCCTCTTCAGTCAAGAGAGCTTTCCGAAAGGGACCTACTTCCTGTGTGTGTCTTTATATAGTCTAGCTGTTCTGCCTTCTCATTGTTTGTAAACCCAAACACGTGACTGCCTCATCACTGCCTGCATGTACAGCCCTCCAGTTCCTCTATGGTATTGAGATTAAAGGCGTGCACCACCACCGCTACGCACTTGCTATGGCTCTAATAGCTCTGACCCCTGGGCAACTTTATTTATTAACATACAATTAAAATCACATTTCAATACAAGTAAAATACCACCACATCTGGCTTTTCTTTTTGTATCCTTGCCTTAAAACTTAGAGTTTGTCAGAACTTATTCCCCCGGGTAGGCTCATTCACTTCTAAAACTCATATTGTAAACTTTAGCATGTGTTTGCCAGGCACCAGCCCCAGTCTGTTCTCTGAGCTCCAAGCTGAATGCACCTAGTTATCTGATTTTGTATTTCAGTGTCCTTAAACTCAGGAGATTCAACAAAGAGCCAATCTTCTTCCTTAAACCTCCTATAACTTTATTTGATAAAGCGCATTTTTATTCTGGTTTTATTTTTCCCATACATGTTACCTCCAGTCTCACAGTTTATCCCATTGGCCCATGTTCTACCATCAAGAGAGAAATCAAACAGCTTTGTTTCTCCTCATTTCCACTTACACTTGACGTCAGTAGACTTCCACTTTCTCCAAATTCACATGCCCCAACACACCCAACCCCACTCTGTTACTTAAGTGAAGTTGCAAGTTGTTAATTATGCCACATCATCTGGCCTAATGTCTTCTGTCATTTTTCCATTCCTCTCAGGACATATTTGAATTCTTTAACAAAAATAAAAAACTTACTATGAACTTCACTCCCATTTGACTAATCATTTAGTCATTTTTCTTCAAACCATTGGCCTTCACTGCCTGAAACGTACCCAGCTCTTTCTTGTCCCAAGGATTTCTAGGCTCTGTTCCTAGAACATTGACTGCCTATCTCCTTCTCATGCCTGGTTTTGCTGAATATTTCTCTGAATACCCTTGTTTGCCCTGTTCTCACTGTTGCGTATTAATAGCTTTCTTAAGGTCCAGTAACCCAAGTGTATATTTGACTGTGACTTGTGTTTACCCCTAGCAGACTGTAAATGCCATGAAAAATGGGCCAAAGCCTGCTTTATTCTACTATATTTCTCACTGTTATTATAATGCCCAGTGCATACATTTCTTTGAATTGATGACTAAATTATAGTCACATAAAGAATATGCTTTCAAAATTGATTAATATTTTAACTAAGGGAAGTTGCACATAAATGACAAACCAAAATTTAAATGCTGATGCATTTTGATGACTGTCTGGTATACTTGCCAATTTTATTTTGTAAAAGGATATGACAAAAGAGCTAATAAATGGCAAATATGGTCCTTTTTCCTAACATACAAATTTTATATTTTATTTTTCTCTATGAGGAGCGATTGACCTTTTCTCAGAGATATCCTAGTTAATAGCAGAATGCCTCCTTCAATGCTAGAGATTTCCATGCAAAGTGAGAAACAAAATTTGTATAGAAGTTTCAAAGAGAGACTTAAGATGTAGCTCAGAGTAGAGTAAAATGCTGAAAAAATATGCACAGGCCTTGGATGTGAACCCAAGTAAACACACACACACACACACACACACACACACACACACACACACACACACACGTTCAAATAGAAAATAATCTTAGAGGGCATTAAATGAGATCTACTTGCAGATTTCAGAGAATTCTTTATGAAAGTGTAGTCAATCATTTGCTGAGATTTTTAGATTAGGCAATATATATTGAGAGAGGAAGGCATTCCTACTCCAAGTGTGAGAAATGCATAGGAAACTTGGGTCATTGAGTTAAAGGGAGGAGAGACAGAGTAAGATTAGAGAAGTAGCTTAGAGCTCTGATTTTTAGGAATCTAAAGCACACAAACGACCTCTTAGTTGAACAACAGGGAATCCTCCAGGACTAGCAGGGAAGCTGTGATATGAGAACTATGGGCTAGGGTACTCTGAGCAAGAATGTGAAACCTGGTAGGGAGTTATCTCAAAGTTTTATGATGTTCTGTTGTAGGTACTACTAACAGGCTTGACAGCTCCATTTATGAAGGGAATTAAAGATATTCAATCATATTCAAAACATTTTGAACTGAGTGATTAGAACAGTTGTGCATTTAAAGGGAATGGAAAATACTGAAGGATCACTTTTGGAAAGAAAATTATGTAGGGAGAGCAAGAGGGTTCTAATTACCATGGTAACAGAAAATCAAGTAGGGAATCACAGGAATAGGGCCTCTGGAGATTTTTGTGCCTAAAGGCACATTCCTGAAATCTCTATAATCAACAGAAATCTTGTGATTTGGGTTGGGGGCATGGCTCTGCTGGTCAAGCACTTGCAGCAGAAACATGATAACCTGTGTCTGATCTCTAAATCCCATGTCAAAGGCAGGGCAGTGGCATCTATCACTTCTTGCAAGGTAAAGAAAGAAGTATCCCTATGGCATCCAGGCCAGCAGACTATCCAAGTCAATATTCTCCTGGGTCCAAGGGAAATTCTGTCTCAAAAATTAACATGCAGTATAGGTGACAGAGCAATGGCTCACCAGTTTAAAGCACTTGGTACTCTTCTAGGGGACCAGATTCTGTTTTCAGCACTTCATAAATAACTTTGCCAGCTTTTTCAGGCACAGCACACACACACACACACACACACACACACACACACACACACACACACACACACACACAGAAAAGAGAGAGAGAGAGAGAGAGAGAGAGAGAGAGAGAGAGAGAGAGAGAGAGAGGAGAAAGAAACAGAGACAAAGAGACAGAGACACAGAAATTCCATAGTTTGATTAATTGTCAAGGAAGACTATAAACAGATAAGTAAAGATGATTAAAGAAAGGCAGTGGGGTGTAGTAAGCTTCCTCATCAGGACTGCCAGCCTGCAAATAATAACATGCAGCTTTCTTATTAATTATGAAAGCTTGGCCTTAGCTTTGATTTTTTCTAAGTAGTTCTTATAACTTAACTATCTCATATATTAACTTATGTTCTGCACCGTGGCTTGATTGCCTCTCTTCAATACGGCATGTCTGGCATGCTCTGAGTCTGCTGGCATCCTCACCTTTCTTCTTTGCAGAGTTCTCTGCATCCCTGGAACTCCTACCTAACCTCTTCCTGCCTAGCTGTTGGCCATTCAGCTCTTTATTAAACCAAACCTTCTTTTGTGTACTGTTTCTCCAGTTTGGACAATGTTCTGTCAGCAATTGAGGAAAAGGTAGTTTCTTGCCCAGTGACTTACTCTGCCATAATAAAAGTGAACTATATATGGAAGTTCTTTGATGCTCATCATCCTTTTTTGAAGTATTAGTGCTGCCAGGACCATCCATGTCTCACTGTTATGAAAAGCCTTATGTGTTTTTTTTAATACTCACAGTTAATAGTTTATTACAACAAAATGACACAGCCTAAATTGAAATGTAAACAGCTCCATATGTCTGCCCTACTGAATACAGGTAGGTTGAACATATTTTAAGTAAATTCAAATGACAGTGTAAAATGATGAAGGCTGGAGGGATGGGTCAGTAGTTAAGAGTACTGACTTTTCTTCCAGAGGACCCAATTGAATTGAAAAACCTTATGTTATTAAAACATCTTAAATATCATATTCTGTAAATCTCTGAAGTGTTTGAAGACCTTCTATTTATTTAAAATATACATCTGTTTAACCTTGAAAACATACTTAACCTGACTACAAGTTTTATTATTATAGATGAATAACTACTAACCTGTATTTCTTAATTATACATTACATTTTTAAATGAGTTGTATAGGTATAATACCTTAAACAAGAGTAGAAACATATATAGAGTATGTTCTAACAAAAATAACCCTAAATTTGTATCAATATACAAAAATTCATACCAATGTAAAATATTTGAGATTAATAGTTGCTTTTTAGTTTTAAAGTAGATTTAATAATCTACCCTTTTATCTTTTTTTTTTTTTTTTTTTTTTTGGTTTTTCGAGACAGGGTTTCTCTGTGTAGCTTTGCGCCTTTCCTGGAACTCGCTTTGGAGACCAGGCTGGCCTCGAACTCACAGAGATCCGCCTGGCTCTGCCTCCCGAGTGCTGGGATTAAAGGCGTGCGCCACCACCGCCCGGCTACCCTTTTATCTTATCATTTATGTATCCTCCCTTTTCTTTTCAGAACAAGATCCCTGAATCTAATCTCCTTAGCTTAGTTTCATCCATGACCATGACCAATAACAACTTATAACCAAACCCCCCAAAATTGATAAACATCCATTGAGTGACCAGAAACCACCCATCCCACCTCTTTAGTCATGATCTCTAGACTGCTTCCTGTTGTCTGGTGGTGACAACATCTTTAGGGGACTCTGAAAAAATTGAGATAATGATCAAGTCCTGGGAGAGCTAACTGTCTTTTTTTGTTGTTGTTTAATCTCTACAAATGATGGGAAGTGTAGAGCTTATCTAAAGTCTTGACTGAATAGTCTGTGAGACTGGACCATCTCAACTAGCAGCTTTGAAATTGTTCTGAATGCAGACATTTGAGGAAACTACAGAGGCTTTCTGGGAAGCTGGATCACCTGGGCTACTTATCTTTATTGGTGTCTGGTCCTTTTGCTCTAAAAATGCACAACCTTTTAAAGGTAACATATATATCTTGCATTAACTTAAGTATAGAATGTGAAGTGTACACAAGTCAGATAAAGATGATTTTCTGTTTTTTGTTTGGGCAGGCAAAAGGCATCTGTGAACTTTATAAGTCTATTTGGACTGTATGACCAAACCTCTATCCATGCCATATGAAATGATGGCATGTAATAATAAGTCATGAGAATTCTGTAGCCAACAAGATTTATCATGTCTCATCCAGTCTCAGAGCTGTTTCCATGCAGAGGGATCAGCATACATATCACCTGTCTTGTAGTATTTCCTGGCTTTGTCCCTCATACCTGTACCTAAGATCCTCAGGAGGTTTCCCTTTGTCAAATTTGATCTCAATTAACTTTGAAGGAATCCGTAGATTTTTGTTTTCTGTGAAAACAAAAGCACAACTTCTCCCCCAATACAACACAATGTCCAACTTTCATTTTGAAGCCAAGACATCCCTAAAGTATACAGGCTGGTTTAATTCAGCAGCTCCTTCCACAATCCAGTGTCTCCCCACACCTGTCTTTCTCTGCTCATTAGCATTCAAAAATTCAAAATTAACAAAGCACCATGTAAGGTCTAAACTTCCTGTATTATAATTACTTTACTATCTCTTTAAAGATTTTATTATTTTTAAACGTTTTTATGATTGTATGAGTATAGACTCATTTTCTTTCTTTCTTTCTTTTTTCTTTTTTTTTCCCTTAGCACCTAAGCCCCTTTTAAGCATACTGTACCTTTTTACAGGATTTTTTTTTGTCTCTGGACCTGGCTTTCTGTGTGTCTGCAATGTTCTCTGACCACCTGAGTCAAGCCTTAAAGGACCAGTGTGTCCACTGTGTGGTTTTGCTTAGCACAAGGCATTGGCTGCTGGCTCAAGCCCCCAGGCAGGGACTGGGAGCCACACCTTTGTATGCTGTGAGCATCGGCTTGGGCTTGCTTGAGAGACCACGGGACTGGGAAACCACATCTGGCTCCTTGTCCAGAACTGTTTTTTAGCTTTCTCAGGCCCTATGTTTGGATATTTGAGCCTCCATGTTGGATGCCATATATAATAATCTTTCTCATTGGGACTGCCAGCCTGCAAATAATGACATGGGGACTTATTAATTAAGAAAGTTTGGCCTTAGCTTAGACTTTTTTCTAACTAGTTCTTATAACTTAATTAACTCATGATTTTAATCTATGTTCTGCAACATGACTCAATTCCCACTTCAGTATATCATGTGTGACCTGCTCTGAGTCTTCTGATGTCTCCTCTTTTCTTCTTCCCAGAGTCCTCTGTGTGCCTGGAAGTCCTGCCTAGTTATTGGCTATTCAGCTCTTTATTACAACAATCACACCAATACCTGTTCACAGTACAAATATCCCACAACACCGCGGGATGACTGTCTAAGCAGCCAGATGTCTCTATCATTTCTATAGTTTTGGAAGTTGCTTGCTCTGCAGTGGGGTTGTCTATTAGATCACAAAAGCAAATGTGAGGATAACATCAAGGTATCTTATCAGAGGGCATGAGTAAACTAGTTGTGGTGAGACTTGAAAGGGGAAAGAGCCACTTACAGGCCTGCAGATGATACAGAAGTTAAACAGACACATGTTAAGAAAGCATGACTACGTAGCCCTTTTCCTAAAGAGAAAGGTGCTGTGCTTCCATGGAAGGTGTATGGACCTTGAAATCAGAGGAACTAGAACCAAGTTCTGGTGCTGTGTGACTGAACTACAGGATTTGAAGTGCAACTTGAAACATAAAAGCACAGCCCTCAGAGGTTCAGCTTCCTGTCTGTAAAATGGGGACAACATCTGACTTCACGGGCTATGACAACACATCATTTAATGCATGAGGAAAGGCTTCTGGGAATAGATGCCTTTGTTCAGATTTATTTTAAATTGGTCTTTCATCTGCTTTCCATTAACTTCCAGGTTGTCATGTTATAGAAGATCACTACCTGGATACAAGGGTGGTTATGTTAAATTAATCATAATAATGAATTCTCAACAAAAGAATCTTGTCCATTAATCTTTCTATGTAGAGATGAGTGTCACAGAACACATGGTTAAGAAGGAATGGTGACTACACTACCAGAAGCACTGGTCAGTATAGATGACAATGATACATGCCCTTGTGCACATAGCAGAATCACTGTACCCATTATCTTTCATTTCGTATGCTCTGGTTCCTGGCAATATATTTTGTTTATAATAGATATGTGAAAAATCCTTTCCAGGCAAATAATTGCATCAGAGAGTATCTGGCTGTAAGAAAGTGTAACTATCAGGAAAGAAACAAAGCACTAGAAATAAGAAACTAAATTGAAAAATTCAGAAGTCTAGTAGATGGCTATTTGCACACAAGTGAACAGGACTATATACCCCTGTATAACTGTCACAAACACAGTGTTTCATAGTAAAGGGTAAACATCTCAAAAAACAGGAATAGATATCAGAAACAAAAAGACCAAAACCAAAAGTCAAATGTGAACACAAGCCTTGTGCAATTTTTAACTTTTATACACCAATAAAAGTCGTGAGTATTTATGCTTTATCTGCTCTTGTTCATGAAGAGAAATGTCTGATGGGAGATGATACCCTACAATTTACACTGTCTTACAAACTGATCTTTCTGCCTATTTAGTCACATCTTCTCCTCATCCTCATCCTATGGTTGTTTCACAGGCCATGGCACATGCTCCTGTGGTCGTTGTGTTTGTGAGAAAGGATGGTTTGGCAAGCTCTGCCAACACCCACGGAAGTGTAACATGACAGAAGAGCAAAGCAAGAGTTTGTGTGAGTCAGCAGATGGCACATTGTGCTCAGGGAAGGGTGAGTACCACTGCTGGAGCTGGATCCCTGCTGAGACACATGGTCCCTCAGAACAGCAGGTAGCAAGCAGTCCCTCAAGAATGAACTTTGCCTGAGAAAAGCCATTCAGCCTATGTGAACCCTGAAAGCTGAGCATCAGCGACAGGAGGTGTGGGAACTAAGGGGGTAATGTCCTTTTTGTCTATGCAAAAGATGGAAAACTTCCTAAGTTTTCACACATGCTTTACCAAAAGAAGATTTCACTTATATTAAAACATAGATATGATTTTTCATATTTATGTTTACAACCTTATCATAAATAGTCTTTTGCTGAGTCATGTCCAGTTGCAAATTCCATATGGACCCAGAAAGCTATACTCACCAATGCAATGAGTTACAGTTCATGTACTCCCTAACCTGACTTTTATGCAAAATTATTCCCTAAAATATATAAGTAGTTGTATTGAGTCCTCATTAGAGTTTCAGAATTTTCATCTAGGCAATTTGCATATAGGAAACACAAAAAGTTGAGGAATGCTGGGGAGAGGGCTCAGCAGATAAGAGCGCTTGCTGCTTTTGCAGACAACCGGAGTTTGGTTCCTAAATACCCTGTAACACTCCATCCAGGGGATCAGATACCCTCTTCTGACCTTCATGGCACTTGCTCTCATGCTCGCTGAACCTACACATACATATTTTTTTAATGAAATAAATCTTTTTAAAAAGAAAAAGATTCAAAATTTGATTAGATATTGACCTAAAGGTATTTCTTCACAACTAAACCAAACACAGTTCCTACGTAATGCTTTTCCAGTTACTTGCTTTGGGAAGTGGGAGTACAATCACAGGTCACTGACAATTGAAAGCCTAGATGTTCACATATTCATCCTCCACTGTATAGGATGTTTTGTCATGGATAAATTCAAAAAGGAATGTAAAATCCGCCCAAGGCTTTCCATTTTGAGTTTCATGGTTCACATTAACGATGGGAGTAAGTGGTTGAAATGCTTTTTCTCCTTTCTGGAGGCATCATGATGGGTATAGAAGAAAGGGGCTGAGGCTGAGCTCTTGCAACTGTAATTAATCTTTGTTACAGAGGATAACAAGGATGTTATTCCTGGTCTCCATGGAGAAATTGTCCCATACCCTGCCTCCAAGAACCACAGTAAAAGTACAGCATGTGAGAGACTGGGGGATTTCAACATGATAAATGAGAAAGGAAATTTTCTCACATCCTTTCACTCTGTATCTCCTTGACATGTATAATTTTCCAAAATTCATGTAGGAGAAACCTCATTCTGGTGATCTCAAAGAATATAGACACTTTTTTTTCCTTTTATGGGACAGATGTGAGCCAGGGACTGGCCTGTGGCTGCATGCCATGGTACTTTGTAACCCACCCCCACCAAAATGACAAGCTTGAACTATGCATTTGCTAGGAACTGTGAATAAAGCCTTCACTTCAGGAGACGATGAAGAAATAGCATTTTATTTCTTACAAATTTATAGCCAAGACAATAAATCACTCCATAGAAAAATTTAAAACAAGATACATTGTTGTGACCTTCATAACAGATGGTGTCATTAGTACAATAGTGAAAACTGCCTGCTGGGGTGTCAGGTTGCAGCATTTTGTCAGGCTTGATGTATGAAAAAGAAAGTCAGTAATGAAATGGGGCCTTGCCCCCAGACTGAAATTGTTTTTGTAAATGACCAAGAGAGATGTGCTTAGTGGCCATGTCGCCCCTAAGTTTAGCTACCTTTGCAGAATATATGGTGAGATTTATAGGGCTTTTTTCTTGCTGTTTGGCTTGGGGATTTATTTATTTATTTGGTTCCATGGTGGCACAATAATGTTTGTCTTAATAACATTACCTTAGATTCAAGTAATCACTCCAATAGTCAGAGGTACCATTATGGGACAAGTCTTTAAATATATACTTAAACTGTCACAGTGATATTGCTGCACCCACATGATTAATAAGTTCAGGTACCCTCATTCATCCATCTGTTTCTCAGCTACCCCTGTTCTGTATCCTCAGAAAAGAGAATGAGAAAAGGTTATACTTCCAAGAGCAAGCTTATCCTAGTTGTCATGCCCAGTATGGCTGCTAGTCATATCTGCAGGCAAGAACTGCTCATTTATTAAATTACATGGATACCTTTGCTGTGACGATCATCACAGATAGATGGCTAACTGGTGGATTGAATCAGATTGAGATAGTCTGTTAACTGTTTTCAAAAGGGTTCTGAGGTAATTACCCCATCCTTTCTGCTATTCCATTATCTTCTTCGAAGGAAGTTTGTTTCTTTCTCCTCCTTAGGTCTTTGAAATGTTCTACAGATAGATGAAAAATTTTCCCAATAATGAAAGCCAGCAAAAAACATAAATAAAAATAGGGACATTGTTAAGAGTCCTTTTGGAGAATGAAAACAAACGGGTTAGTGGTGTTGTGGTTGCAAGTTTATCACTCTATGGTTCCAGACAGGATGGGCCAGCTGCAGCCTATGGCTGGGCTGGGTCTCTAGTGGGAATGGGTCCTAACCTGCTGAGTTGAACAGCTGCTCACTTTGAGGTGTTCAGTAAGCTTATACTTGTTAGAATCTTCTCATGCTTTCCCCTTTCTAGATATTGATAATCCACCCCTATTATTGGTTATTTATGAGAACAGCCAGAGCTCTCTACAATAAAAGTCTATAATAGGTTCTAAGGACTATGTACACTGTGTTAATACTACATACTATGCTGTTCCTATTTTTGGAGGGAGTAGAAGAATTTCCTACCAATCATCAACAGAGAAACAACAAACCTTGGATTATGGTGACCACGAATTACTTCCATAGCATACACAAAATCAAACCCCAGTTTTATTCTAAACATTTTATGACATCTACTATATTTGGAGCTATAATTTACTTGTCAAATATTCAGTCTACATATACCACATTGACTTTAGCTGAGCGTGCTCATTTCAGGAAAATACTTTGCTATACTTTGCAGCTAAGCATTCCAGAAACAAAAGAAGTAACAAGAATCAGTTCCAGGCAAGAGATAAGTTCAAAGATGAAGTGTAAACTCTTTGTAGGAATTATGGTACACATGAAAAGGCATCCTAGGTGTGACTATATTAATATCTTAAGTGTATAAAATCATTTATTTCTATTGTGTAAATAACTTCCTGATGTAAGAGATACTATATAAGAATCAAAAAATACTTAATTCCTCAAATAGTTAATCTTCTTCTCTGGTGGAAATAAGCCACTAAACATGATGTTCCTTTGGGGGACATCTCTGTGATAGACAATAGAGTGCCCATGTAGATATTTCATTAGCATTTGTTAAATAAGCAATTGATTGTTCAACATTTCTATGTCTATAAATTTTAAATAAAATATTTAAATTTAAGAAAAAGTTAATTCTAAAATGAAGATACCCTCTGCTTAGGTGAGAATTTGAGGGGGGCCTTATGTCTTTCCCACTAGACCAGCAGGTAAGATCCGAGGCAACCACCACACTGTCAATCACTTCACAAAAATAGAAGATCTCCATATATTGCCCTAAATAGTCTGCAAGTCAACCCAGACTCTCAGTCAAACAAGTCAAGACTAAGTGACATTGTGCTGCACTTAACAAATAAGTAAAAATAAATATAAATACAATTCTCACATTACAACTGGTTCTGACTTGCCTTGAGATGTGTGACGAGAAAGGCCAAAATGAAATTTGGTTGTGGGAGATTCTTCCACCTAAAATGCATATAACCTTGTCATGAACTAACATAGCACTTAATGCTTGGGACACTTTAACTATAATTCTTTCATGATATGCATGACAGTATCATGTCAGTCCATTTCCCCAAATCTAGGTTTTCTGCTCTCTGTGCCCCTAGGTTGTTAATCATTAGTCAGTTACTCTATTACAGGAGAAGTACTCAGAACACTGCCAAGTCTCCTCTGTGAATTTAGAGCTTAATGAGTTTGGAGTTTTGCTAACTGCATTGAAAACTTTTACTTTTCACATTTTCTTGAAGTGATTGGTGACTTGAGTAACTTTGCGTTAACTATCAGTATCTTTTAGTAAAAGGAAATTGTGTCCAGAAAGAAAGGCCAAGCAAGGAAATGGAAAAGGTCCTTTTGAATTCTGCAGTTGTCCTTCTCGCTGTGGCAAAAGCAGCTTTCCCCACGATTTTCAAGCCCGTCTTGAAAGACATTTGCACAAAGAGAAATTTCTTCTCTTTGAAATAACATAAAATTTATTTTTATCTTAAATATTCATTAGTAAAATCCTCAGTTACCTAAAATATTTTAATAACTAAATAATTTTTTGTTGTTGTTTTAAAATTAGATTAAAATAACCAGAAAAAAAGTTGATAAGGGGTAGCAAAATTGACTTGACCTCATTTGGGGTTCATTAGGACTCTTCCTGATTATGGATAAAATCCTGAAGGGCAGGTCTGAGACATCAATCAGACATGAGAGATTGTATCTGCATTTTTAACACTTCACTTTGCCACTCAGTATGACGTTGGTGTGTTCCTATTTCAAAAATTCATATAAATAAAATTCTAAGATGATGAGCTCAATAATTTAGTTGTTACTAAATTACAAAATGAATCTTCATTTAATGTAATTTAGTATTGGATTCCTTTAGATAACAAGGACTTAAAATGCAATTAAATTTAAAAAGAAAGAAACAAAACATCTATTTTGAATATCTTTTGGGGAGAGTATCTCTAAGGATGAGCCATATCCTGTTCCATTGACATTTCAGCCAGACTGGGCCAAAGAACATTTGCTCCAGGCTAATTACGACTGTCTAGATCTATAATGAAGGCTTTCCTGAATGACCTTTATGTATCTGAGTACGTAAAGCTCTTCTCTGAGAAAGCAGCTATTCAATAAACTTGTAACACACTGACAATAGGCTTGTAACAACGACACTCTCTTCTCGATGGAAGCCTTTATTTCTCTGGTGACAGTAATATCAATTGTGATTTCAGGTTCTTGCCATTGTGGAAAGTGCATTTGTTCTGCAGAAGAGTGGTATATTTCAGGGGAGTTTTGTGACTGCGATGATAGAGACTGTGACAAACACGATGGTCTCATTTGCACAGGTATTAAACTACACTAATTGTTTTGTGCCACAGATGACAATAGAGCCAAATGGCATCCACTACATGCTGCTTTAGATAGCCAGAGAAGGCAGCTCCCATATAATCCAGTGAACAATGCACATGTGTAGTAATTCTAAAAGGATGAATGATCACCTGTAATACTCACTAACATTTTCCCTAGAAGAGTTTAAAAGGATGCAGCCAGATTATATGATTGTTTGGAAACTTCTACAAGATAACCTGCCCTATGAATTTGCATAAGAGCAATTATACAAATGCAGAATTCTCTTGAAAATAATTTTATTTTAACATGTTACAGGCCAGGGCTGCTGTTTTAAGCAGCACTCAGATGCCACAAGTTGGTATATTGGCTGTTTTTAGGGAGCTGTGTATACGTATAGATATGTGTGTGGTGGGAACAATAGCAAAAGCATATACAAAAGGTTTGACTGTGTGATGGCCATCACAAACTTAATTAATTGAGTTATAATAATTAGGTATAAAAATACTGAACCAAGTGAAATAATAGCACGTGTATGTGTTCTCCTGAAGGTATTGTTTTAATTATAAAATGTACTCACACTTCATAGAGTTCTAGCTGATTCAATATACCATTAATAAAATTCTTTCTCAGTAACTCAAAATATTTTTGTAATCAAATATTTTAATAAGGTTAAAGATAACTATTTTGACATGACATTAAATTAGAAATCACTTTTTCTGTTCACCTTACTACACAAGGATATTTTTTCCAGCTCTCTGGCCTGCCTAATTTCTTATCAAGGGGCTTTATGCTTTTCAATGCTTATTTGTAAGTCAAACATGGTTTGCCCACTAACAGAAAATAGAATTGTGATATGAGAGCCCAGCTGAGTGATACAAGGTGGGTACTGTTTCATTATAGATTATGGAATCAAAGAGATGTCATTAATTATCTTAAATGTGAATTTCAGGTATTTAATAACATAATGACATCATTTTATTATAAGACATTCTAGAGAGGATAAATGAATGGTTTTCTCATGAACAGTTATGATTCACAGTCACATATTCTAGTAGTGCTTTCTGATCATAACTATAGTTCCCATGTTTATTTTATTGCAGGGAATGGAATATGTAGCTGTGGAAGCTGTGAATGCTGGGATGGATGGAACGGGAATGCATGTGAAATCTGGCTTGGCACTGAATATCCTTAATGATTCCATGGGCGACAACTGGATTCACATTTCTAGGCCATTTTAGAAATTTAGAGGAATGCATGTGTAGACAGTACTAGGACAGACTCTTATGTGTTTTTCTATTTCTGACTGCCTGAGTGAAACATGGGTCTTCATTAGAAATGACTTCAGCAAACTGATGTAATTTACACCACAAAGAATTGTTTTCCCATAATTAACATCAGTGTTTTATAACCGAGGAGGGCAATTTTGCACCCACAAGACATTTGACAATGTCTAAAGAGAATTTCGTTGTCAGACTGGGTAGGGTAGGGGTGCTTGTGCTATGGGCATTTTAGAGGTAGTGGTCACAGACAATGCTGAACACCCTATAGAACATTGAAGGGCCCTCACAGCAATCCAATGTTTGCCAATATGTAGTAGAAAAATGCTAAATCACATGGTATTTAGGACTCCACATTCCGACACCAGAAACACTATATCAGAATATAAGGATATTTATTCTCACATAAACTGATCAGTTGGATTTTTCCAGGATTTCATATGAATCTGAATTTGCATATTGGGACAATGATGATAGACACATATGACGTGTGATGATGGGAGTGGGTTTACCAGATCAAAAGGGCTATAATTTCACAAGTATCTCTTACAGGAAGAAATAAAAAATGTACAACTTGACAATTTAATAAATAGTGACATAAGTTGTTTATATTCTGTGTCAATATCTATCTAACCACTGAAAACAAACACAACAGAAAAAATGAATTGGAATACCCACTTTAGATCCCAAGAATTGACAGACCATGTTTTTAAGACTAGGCATGGGTTACATGTATTAGACATCTGACTTTTTATTTAAATTAGTTCATGTAATATTGTCCTCTGAAGAAGATAGTGTCTAGTTGGAAACACAAGGATCCTCATACTGCACTCATAGCTCTTAAAAGATGTTTTTTCAAAGAAATGGTAGGGTCAACAAGAACGACACCTATTTCAGAAGCTCAGAAGTAGACCCCAAAATATAGAAATACCTTAAATCAAAATTACAAATATTCACTCAGTGATAGGAACAAAATGTTTATTTTCTTGGTGAAATTTTGCTGTTTATGAAACTCACATTAAATTATGAAAATGTACAATATTTGGGGTTTCCTTGCATATATACAGTTAGATCTACTTATACACATAGTTGAAGCAACCATTATTTATAGCTAAAAAAATACCTTTTTCCTAAATGTAAATTATTTGTAAAATCCTAAAATAACATAGCAAAATCATTTCTGTATTGTTTTAAGATGAAACTTTTACTTGCAAATTTTATATTAATAATGTAAATATTCTAAAGTCATGGCTTGGACTTTATCAGTCAAGTCACCAAAAGTAAAGAAAACATGCCTCCACTGTATTACTTAAAAAAACTAAATACTGAAAAGTATTTGAAGAGTCAATTTCACTGGTGCTGGTTTTATAGTAACAATAAGGTTCTGAGAATTTAACCTATTTATAAAATTGTTGCCTCTATCCTGAGATTAGGGGACCCAGCCATATAGGTTCTATTACTGAGCTGACAATTAACATCAGTTTTATAAAATGAGGGCAATATAAGGAGTTAAGGTATGATTGCTTTCTTTCCTCTTCTCTGTATTTTCCTCTTCTCTATATACATCTTAAGCCAGAAACAAAGCAATTATAATAATTCAGTAGCAGTTCTGATAATATGTTTGGTGACATCCAAACATTGAGAGTCAGTGACCTTCCCATCATGGTACAATGACCTCAGATTTCCCTACTGCAGGACTTGGCCTTCTATATAAAGGTGTGAACAATGTGTATTAGATAAACTACTGTAGAATTTTCTTCTTTAATTGTTTAATATTTTAAAATTGTAATAAATAAATAAAAATCCATCCTGAGCTCTCAGGCCATATGTAAAGAGGTTGTGGGCTGGCTTTAATCATAACTGTGTGGTAGTTTGCCAGACTTTTCTCCCCTGGAACCTTCAGTTCCCTTTTATCACCTCAGGTGTGTCTTTTTTAATTACTATGATTCTCTCTTTAGTTTTTATCATTTCTATAAGTAGTATCTACTACAAAAGAATGTGTTGCTCTTCTTATATCTTTACAAGAAAAAGTGTTGAAATATCCTTAGTATATAAGTTTTCTCAGAATAGATTTATGACATTGGAGAAATGATTATTCCATGGAGATCAAAATGTGATGTCTTAAATTTTGGACAACATGAAAATATGTTGTAGTTTACCATGTTCTGGAGTGCCTTGTTACAGATTATGAAAAGAAAATGTAGTGTATGTCTCTAGTCAGATTTTTTTTCTTGGAAAACAGACTTTAAAAAAAGCTTTAATCAATTTACTATAGTGTGTGTGTGTGTGTGTGTGTGTGTGTGTGTGTGTGTGTGTGTGTGTGTCTGTCTGTCTATCTGTCTGTCTGCCTGTGTTTGGCTCTTGTCATGCCAACATCAGTATATAAATATGTGTGTGAAAATTCCACACACTTTTGTTTAAAAACAAAAATAAAAAAAATAGTGACAGGCAAAGACATAATCTATCCCCTACCTAAATACGATTCTATACTTTGAATCCAAAATAGAAACTACCTCATTGAAAGTGCTGAGCAAGGACAAATTTGTAATGAATAGGAGAAAATAAGCAAATCTCTTTGGCTTGCTTCTGGCTTTCAAAAATTACACTGGGACCCATGATAATTGAAAGGTTGGCATTAAGTTCACCAGTGGTGATGATCCTCACCCTACTTGTTTAACAAACCATGATTGAAGATCCCTCCAGGGGAGTTATAAAAGTCAACAAAAGTCCTCAAGATATGAAGAGAACCATTGTTCCTACTGCCTTTAAGGAATCCTGAATTCATTTGGATTCCAGCAGCACCAGGGAAGGAATGACTTACCTCTATCAGCTCAAGTACAAACTCAACCTCACCAGGAGATATCAGAATTAGACTGAATGAGAACCACAAACAAAGGGAAACAAAAATACAACACAGTCTTAATTTGCAAACTCAACTGTCACAACTTTGAAACTGACACAGTATTCTAGATACTCACATAGCACTGTGTGTCACTTTTTAAGCCAAACCCTTAACTACCTATGTCCTTTATTTTAGAACAACACAATTTACATTCTGGATTTGACTAAGTTTATACTTCAGAAAATAATTGGGCATTTAGCCTAATTGTTTCCCTATGATATAGCTGTTTCCTAAAATAAAATCAAAGTCATTTCTCACTATTTTAAGTTTATTCTAAATTGAAACTTGACTACTCTAGTCTCACATTCCTTCTTTGAGGGATATCAAACATCTATTATCCTTGAAATATTTGGAAGAACTTTTTAACAAAATAATACATATTCACTTTAAGGAGCAACAAAGGACTTTTTGTTGTTTTAGTTTTTGCTTAAAGTACCAAATCTGATATTGGTCACTCTAGGGAGAAAAAAAAAAAGATGGTTTAGTAGTTTAATAATTAATTAAGTGGTTATGTATGATACATTCTGCTTACTTGCTAGAAAGTCAATAATTAGAAAGACTAGAGCAAAAGTCGTGGGATCGTTTATGAAGCTAGTCCTCACCCGCAAAGCACCCAGGACAAGCAAACACTTAAAACAAGATTTCAAATTCTCCAAAATACATAAAGTGTTCCCAATTCCCTTTTACTCTTCACACAGGACAGACTGTTTGAGTGTCTTCCATAATTATTTCCTGGGAAAATAATAAGAAATTTCAGGAAGTAAACTTATTGGAAACAAAAATTGTGTCACTTGAATTATGTAAAGGACTAATATTAATGAGCACGATTGATGGATAGGCAAAGCAATCAGCTACCATAACAAGGTGGTAGAACTATCTCTCCCCCACCAGATATGCATGCAGAAGGAATGGGTCTTCTAGAGACATGATACAATGGATATACATACAGGGAGATATAAAACACACAGTCTATAAATACAAATGTGTTCCATCAGATTTACTATACAGAACATCAGTGATGACAGATTGTACTTAATAATAGCAAACTTAATTTCTGAGGGAAGGAATGATGATCTTATTCCAGAAAATTAGCAAGAGAGGTATCATCAGAGAGCTAAAATTTTCTTTGGCATGGTAAAGGGGAAAACTGAGTTTATCATCTTATTTACAGAGAGTTCTCTATATTTGGGGTGATACAATGCCATTTTGTTACATAAAGTTATTTGATGGTTTCCATATGCTTTCATATGAGTATTTTATTTGATATGTTGTATCTGTAAATACAACAAATGGTAAGAAACACAAATTGTACAATACAGACAAGCTCTCTGTATATAAATCAAAAAATACATACCAGTGCTTCTGGATACATGGGTCCTAGTACATGCAGTTCATTTGATGCTTTCCTCTTCCCATGCAACAAGTGAGACCAGACACAAAGGAAATGGCCTAACTAAATCAAGAATATAACAAGGACCCCTCTGTGATATATCTAAACATGTATTAGAAGAAGCCACTTGGATATCAACTTACAATAATACATTCTCTCATGGACAACTGACAACTCTTGGAAAACAAAACAGAGGGAAGCAATAACATAAATTTCAATCATTTACAAATATAAATCTTGCCTTAATTTTAAGCACTAGCCAGGTCTTGAGAACAGAAATCTCAAGTAATGTTGATTACCAAAACCAGAAAGGTAGGCTAGGTTAGGGGGTGTGTACATGTGGATGGGTATAACCTGTGTCTATAAGGCCAACTAATAAATAGGAATTACAAGTTATTCACACTTTACCACATATTATGGTATGTATGTCTTCCCTAAATAATCAGTTAATGGGTTTTGTCTAATTATGCATAACACCAAATCAATAGTGGTCAAAGGAGTCATTTTTTTTTGTATTTGCAATTTAGCATTATTGACAATAAATCTACTCAAACATTATGCTAATGGTTGTTTATTAAAATTGAATCCAATATGAAAATGAAATAAGCATAAACAGTTAAATTTATACTGAATCTTTAATCAGCTAAGCAGGCCAAAATTTTTCTATGTTGAGCAAGGGCTGTCATGGAGATTCATGAAATCAATGAGAAAATAATTTCCCAGTAAGCACAGTGCAGATGGGGGCAAATGGCATCTAGGTCATTCTGCCACATGGAAATAATAACAAGAGGCCAGTACATTGATCCCACATAGATTGTTTTCTATAAAAGAGGTTCAGTTTGGTCTCAATGAGCTTTTCTGAGAAGAAAACATGGAATTTTATTGTGTACACACAGTTAACAAATATACTTTCAAACAGTTCAGTATTAAACATTTTGAAGCTCTTTATATCCGATATTGAGTATTTTGTATGGAGTCTTCAAACTGTGTCTCCATCAATTCACAGCCTTTCTTAGAGTTCAACAAAATTCAATTCAAAATGAAATTACAAAAGCAAAAGAAAACAAAATCAAATCAATTAATGGCCCAAACCCCAATGCTTGAGTGTGTTGGTTTACCTTTAGTTTTATCTATGGTACTCAACAGACCACATTCTGATATCTTGGCAAGTCACCTCAAACCCAGCCTGTTGGACCCCACAGAGCTGAGTTAGAGGTGTGCACTGGTGACACACAGTACCAGACCCAGGATGCTAAGCTGGAAAAAAAGGAATTTTCCTTAGTATGTCCAGTTTAAAAACTTATAATTAAACACCAAAAATATTAAACTCTAATGTATACTAACGTGTGCATTGCTGCTGTAGAAAGAACACAACAGCCGCCTTGCCCATGCTCTACTGAGGATAACTGGAATGCAGCCCAAATCAGGGGCAGCATTGAGTTATCTTCATTAAAAACAGGAAGGAGTGGGTGGGAAATGGATTTAGGTAGCATATTTCTTATAGGTTGTGATGATTTGTTTTTTTTTTTATTTTTCCTTTTTCCCAATAACCAGGATTAGTAGATGAAAAAAATGAACCTTAATCAGGCCTACAAGGCCTACAAAATTCTTTGGACCCACTTTCTCAAAAACCAAGTGGGTCTTGCTCGCTGGGCAAGGCAAATGTTACCATCACCAGTAAGCTTGTGATATGTATAAAACACACACACACATACACACAGAAAGAAACTTAGAGGGGGTGCCAAACACCTATCATAGAGAGCTTCCCACGGATTGTGTTTGACCCTTGCTCCACCCAGGCATGTCCACCTTGGGAGCATAGTGTCTCCTACTGGATAGAGCATATATGTGTGTTTAATCGGTAATGTGAGCCAAAGACAACCTTAATCTTTATAGATACAATTTGTATTAATAGGTTTAGAAGGCTTCCTGATTCCCTGATTGGTCTCTAAACTAAACCAACTGCAACACTGAAGATTCAGAGGAACACAATCCTGCTAAAGGTCACAGACAGTGGAGCAAGCAGCCCTGTAAAAATGGGAAGAATAGAAATCCATGATAGCACAGGTTTACAGCATCTAACTAGAAATTACTCAATATTATTTGTGTGCTACAAAATTGAACTTAAACACATGGATTTCGCTGAAACAGGACTCAAAAAGGATTATGGGTAGCTGTCAGCAGGCAAGGTATTGAGTGTACTTGTGAAGTATGTCATTCACATGAAGTGTCACAGTCACAGAAAAGATATTAAAAAGGCATTCCATATCTGGTAGGGCATTCCATGGTCTGAGTTTAGCTGGTTTGTCCTGGTGTCTTCTTGGTGTGGGGGGACCACAGGTTGAGATTTATCCACTTGCAACGAAGGAGGTCTGAGAGAGCATAGCACAAGCATCAGCTTGCTTGCTGGGGCTCTTCAACCACAGGAGCAGGAATGTCTAGTAAGGATAAATCGCTCCACTGTGCTCTGGACAAGTGAGTCAGGACACCTGAGGATCTGGCTATGTGGTCTTGCACTTGTTGACTGGTTTGCCTCCATTCATTATTGCAGATGCACTTGTACTTTTGCTTGGCGTCACCCCAGCTTTTGGAACCGTTTCTCCAACATCATGCAAAGATGGTTCTCGGTACATGGCAACTAGAGATGTGAAGAAAGGGAGAAGAAAGAAAGAGGTTATCTGGTTATCATGCAAGAATGGCATACCACTTTTTGCACAGACCTCATCCAGTCTGTATCTATTTTTGGTGGATGAACCCAATCCCATTGATAATGAGCACAGCAGTTTTAAGGCAGTCATTTCTAATTCATAAATTAAGATATAACTTTCAATGTATTTTCTAATTTATATACTAAAATATGTGCATGCATATGTACATAGATTTTTTTCTAATAAAGTTTAAATGAGAGCTATGGACTCTATGTAAACCTGTAAAGAAAAGCATACATAACTACTCAAGAATGTGTGGTGCATGAGCACTCACATATATACACAGACTCTTTCTCTCCCCCTCCCCTCTCTCTTTCTCTCTGAAGAAAAGCATTTGACCTAATTCTATTTTCACCTGAGATCACTAAGCTATTTTTCTCTTTAGTGGTTTAAAAGCCACACAGTCACACTGGGTTCCACTTGAAAGCTACACACAGTGTTAGTAATAAAGGCTTCCTTTTGCTTAAACCAGAGCTTTCTGTGAATAATTACTTCTATTTCCTTTCCCACCATCATAGGAAGGGCCTTTATACAACTGGAGGAAACTACATAACATTTATATTTCTGTATCTATTTTTCTGATGCATTATTTTAAAAATCAAATAATTGGTATTGGTAGGACAGAGGCTTTGAACAGTAACAGCAGCTGAGACTAATGCCTGCAAGAAAATTGAGGAATTGTCTGAGTTGTGCTTTGTGACATGAGCACCATAGTTCATGTCACTTTTTAGAAAATGTTTTTACAGAGTCTCAGGAAAGGATATTTAAAAGTATCTGACATGTGGGAAAATTAGTTGACTTAAACTCGTCTGCCAGCAGCAATGTAATTACAGTCAGTCTTCCCAGCATGCTGCTTGGATTTTGAAAGCTTAGGTATTTCAGAAAAGAGACCCTGGGTGGAGTCAGGATCAGTGCCAGGAGTACAGTGGAGGTATCTTACATTTGCAACAACGTATCACATGTTTTTTCTTAGCACACTTACAAAGGTAAATATACACTGAGCTAAATTACTTGAAAATCATGTAAAAGAAGCCAGTCTCTAACCCAAGAGCTGTCTCTAAATGCTAACCTCTCACAAATGAGAAATTAGTTTTTTCCAGGGAAGTCTAACTGGGTATACAAACCACTCTTAAGGCTTAACCTCATGCTCAGCTGTTGATGGCCAACACAAAATGAACTTAATGGCTTTTTTTGAGGTACTTTGTCTCATAATGCTTTGTTAGGACTTTAGGCTTTTTGTTGTTTTATTTTGTTTTGTTTCCTTACAGGTTCTTCGTATGCTATGTTTTCCCATTTTATGTTTTTATGGGATTTCTATTTGTGTTAATCTGTGTATCTCTGCATCTGTATATGTTTCTTGAGCTTTTTCTTTGGCTTCTTTCTTTTTTGTTTATTTGTTTTCTCCTATTTTGGTTTATTTATTTTTATTTTATCTAATTTATTTTTTAGATGCCAGATTTTATTCTAATGACAGAGAGAAAGAAAGAGTGTGGACTTGGTTGGATGGGGAAGTAGAGAGGATCTGGAAGGATCCTTAGCGGAAGGGAAAGTATAATCAGAATATGTTGTACTGAAAATCTATTTTTAATTTAAACAAATAGGAAAAAGAAAGAAAGCTGTCTTCATTCTTGAAGCATCTCCAATTTCTCACTTGTACTCTAATTAAGTTAGGACCCAACAGTATCAAAGTTTTGACTTATACCATCTATGAAGTAAGGTTAGGTGGGAGATCTGACTTGCCCTAGAACATCCAGAAACAATCATACCCCAGTGGAAATTGCCCTAAATTTTCAATTATACAATCTATACCATATTTGGGCTTATAAAGGAAATTGATATCCTTCTAGTAATCTCCACTGTTAAATCTTGTGTTTCAGAAGTAATATTTTAAAGGAATAGTAGAGCATACTCCCTTGTTTTGGCTAGAGTACCTCAGTCCAGAAATTATTTTAAAACATGATATAATAGTATTTTTCTCTCCTCATATGTACATACCATGCTCACACAACAGTTCAACTTAAGGCTAGAATACCAAGTAATAGGATTATTTGTGATAATACTGTTATGCCACAGCAGGAGAGTCTCTGATATTTTCTGTGGCCCTCATACTTTTACTATACATCTTAACCATGACCTATCTATAGGAGAAGGGCTGGGTCAGCTCAGTGGTTAGAGGTAATACTGAGGAACTTCAAAGCATCAAGCGTGAAGAGTCCTACAGACTTAGAAATTCTGTAGATTTCAGGACTACAACCTACAAGATGGCCCTAGAGGGGCCTGGTGGCTTTTTCTTTTATCCCAAGAAGCTGGGCCACCTGTGTAAGCTTGCTTGATTTGTTATTTTCCTCATTTTTGATTCTTAAGAAAACTTTGTAATAGCCTCAAAGTCACTTTTTTTTCAGTTCTAAAATTTAACATAAACAACAGTAAATGGTCCTTCTGGCAGAATAATTAATGAAAAAAGTACATATATTTCTAATTAATTAATAGAGCATGGTAGCTTGAGCCTTGGGATTTGATAAAAACAAATGTGAAGGAGCTGCTATTTAGAGTTAAAGATAGGTAAGTTCCTTTACCATAGGGAATTAATTTATGTGGCATGGGAGGAGATATGGAACTTTACAGAATTCTTTCAGGATCATTTTCAAGAATTATAATAATTCAAAAGAAATTTTACCCAGATAATCTGAAAATAGGCAAATACTTGAAATTCCATGTAAAAACATTTTTCTTATAAACTTATCATTATATGTTTGTAAGAACATAGTTCATTTTTATTTTTAAAAAATTAACTAAAAATCATGAAGTACTTAGAACATTCAGGATAGTAAGGATTTGCAAAATTGAAAGAAGTTTTCTGCTGCACACACATACACACACAGAGGGAGGGAGAGAGAAAGAGAGAGAGAGAGAGAGAGAGAGAGAGAGAGAGAGAGAGAGAGAGAGAGAGGACATTTTTATTTTTCCTTTTCTTTTACTCCAGCTTTGGTGTTTAGAACTGAAAACCCTGGCTCTGGCAAATGTTAAGCTCCTGTTCTACCCTAAACATACACTTGGAGCCCATAAAGCTGAGCCAAGAACACAAGGAGAAATCTGTGCAAACAGCACTCCAACATAGGACATTTCTATCAGCCTTTGGAAGTTTCCTGTGGCCACGTCAGATTCATCCCTGTAAAAATTAATGTACACGACAGCTTCCAAGAGGATAATGTGTGTGGTATACTCACCTTCCAATGGCTTGGGTAGAAAATGAGCTGCTGGTTTGGTTTTCTTTACTCTGTTCCCTTTCATAACTTGCCCTTCCTTATTTAATCCCAAAAACCAGGCTCTGCCAGATTCCTGTTGCCTGTACAGCATGGATGAGTAGATTACATAATAGTTTTCAAAAACAGACTCTTTAAACTTGCATTCAGGGGTAAAAAGTTCCTATTAGGAGAAAGAAGAGAGGAAAGTTAAAGTAGAAAGCAGAAGCTCCAGGTGTTTACTCATTCTGCATGAATTCTTCTGATCCAGTGACCATGCCTAGGGGTGACTGGATTGAGTGCGCCTGCATGCAGGAGCTCTATACATAATTTTCATACCAAAGGAATTTGGAAAGTCTGCAATTGGTGGGCATATATATGCAAGGACAGATCTCCTTTAATAAGGAAATAAAATGTAAGACAGGTATAGTAGCTCACGCCTGTAATTTGAACTTGCAGAAGGATGAGGGATGAGAGAGATGGATTGCTATGACTTTGAGGACAGCTTGAACACAGTAAGTTCCAGGACAGCCCCACCTATGTAACAAGATTCTATTTCAAATCACAAAAACAAAAATAAAAATGAACCATACAGTATTTTCACTTAACCAGAGCCCAATTCAGTGTCTAACCACTTACCACATTAGTGTACCATCACCTATTCCTGATAAAGTTTACAACAATATTTAAAATACTACATATTTTACATTATTTCCATAGAAATACCTTTGCAAAACTGCAATAGTAAGTAGACAGTTGTCACTTGGATCACTAGTGTTACAGGGTAACAAATTTATGCCACTGAGGAATAGACTGAAACCACAACCTGAATTCATGACAATCAGATGGCATAGAAGTTAGCCACCAGAGCTATTGATGTGTGAGAAGCTGAGGCTAGGTATCATGCTGACTGATGGAAGCTAGAAATAATTACCTAATTTTATGGTTTGGAGTCCTATTGAAACTCTTGATGGTGAATAGCAAAACCTGGCCCTGACTAAAACCACCCAACAATTTTGGAAAGAGTACAGTGTGTTAAACAGATTTAGGCTCAATGCTACCATCCTCATTCATTAGTGAGCAGCACAAAGCTTTAGTACTATTATAAATATCACAAATATTCACAGATGATTTTATAACTTTGTGAAACTCTTATTTTGAAATAAATAACAATGAATATAATTTGCATGCTTATTTATAAAATGCATAATAATGCAACATAAGTATTTTTTGACAGCACCCAATTAAATAGAACTTTAAACTCTAACCTCCCAGTGGCAAACTATGGAAGACACTTAAGTTGTTTTTGTAGGAGTTATAAATAGGCTATGTGCTATTTTGTACAATATGGAAAACAAATATTCAAAAACATATCTACTGCCACTTACATTTTTGCAACATCACTGTACTAAAAAAATGCACTCAATTTTTGTTTCACCTGAACAGATTTTGCTTTTAAAGAAAATAACTTTTGTTTATCTTTTAGAAATAAATACCTTTTAGAAATCAATACACATTCTTTGAGAAGTAAAAGAGAAAATCTCTAAGAGTTGAATTTATGTTAATTATCACAAGAAATGTGTCATAATTGCATATGGAAATGCTTCTCTATATTTCCCAAAAGAGTGTGAGTGATCCACACTCGTGGTGAGGACAGGGCAGAGCTGGCAGGTTGACCAACCCTGTAGTTGCCCATGCCCAGAACCAGGGTAACGACTTGGCCTGCCTCAACATCCACACCATCTATGATCTGCTGGAGCATGTGAAGGGGCTTGACCTGCAGAACCCATAGTTGCAAGATCTCCACAACACAGGGCAACAACAGGATATCCAGGAAGAGTCCTAGTGAGGGCCCAGCATCAGTAGTGTAGTAGGAACCAGAGGCCTCGAACCAGACCAATAACTGCAATGAACACTTGCAAGCAAAGGTGTATGGACAAAGGGCTTTACTGCGTGACTCATTGTGCCACACTGCAGCTTCCATGGTGAGAATTTTTAATTTTTCCCCTTTTTTCCTCTTAAATTATGTTTTATTTGGGGGGGGGGTGTTCAGAGGCAGAAGGTGGATGAGACAGGACAGAGAAATGGAAGGGATCAAGGTGCATAATGTGAAAGACACATTGAAGAAAAAAGTAAAAAAAAAATGTGAGTTATCAAGCAATATCTTCTGCAGTATAAGTTTATTTGGTATGCTCCATAAATTTGTTTTACCAGAAGTTAATTTTCCAAGGAGAAATGAATTTCATTAATTCAGATGCTTTTCATGACAAAGATGACAGATGCAGTGATCAATAGAAGACATTAGCAAAACAAAAGGCAGGATGAGCCCCTCCCATGGGGATGTCTGCAGATCTCCAACATGATACTACCTCAGGTTTTAATAAGATCTTTCCCAAATAGATGTCCAGGCTTTGTACCAAATTTCTGTTCTCTAAATACCCTCCTTTTAGTTCTGTCATTAATAAGCTGAGCCTCACTGAGTCAGGGTCTCAGAGGTGTCACAGAGGAAAGTGGGTGAAGCCGTAAGGAAAGCAAAATGGAGTGTTCTAAATCATCCCCTGTGATGGTTAGCTTTCATTGACTACATCAAGCAACTGCAGTTTATTTAGGAAGACAGCTCTTAATTAGGGATATCCTGTGGGCATGTCTGTGAGCATGATTGTGTTAATTAAGTTAGTTGATGTGTGTAGGCCCAGCCCACTGTGGGTGGCAACATTCCTTAATGTTGTCCAGAACTGTATTAGGTTGGAGAAATTAGAGAAATGAAGCTGAGCACAAGCAAGTGAACTTGCATGTGCTCATTTCTCTCTGGTCTTGACTCTGTGTGTGATATGACTAGTTATTCAAAGTTCCTGTTTTGATTTCTCCACTTTAACCTGGAACTGTAAGATGAAGCCTTCATTTCTCTAAGTTGCTTTTAGCTGGGTTATTTCATCACAGCAATGTGGGGGTACCCAAAACAGTTTGACCACACAGCGGCCATGACAGGCTTAGGTGCCCAGACACAGCTGCTGTGACAGGCTTGCTGATAGGCAACATGCAGATCCACAGATCCGGGAAAAGCCAGAAGCTAATACCACCCAGGGATCCACCCAGGAATGAGCCAGCCTCTAAGGGGAAGTACCTGACCTCTCAAACATTCCAACCATTAGATAAGATTAGATAAGATCAATAGATGTCCCTGAGCACACACCCATTTTCCTTTTACTGATATCCCTAGACAAATGTCAGCCAATCAGGGTCCTGAACCCTAGGAATCTCCTCACTCTGCTATGATAAAAACCCTACCCCGCCTGGGCTCTGGGTTCTCTGCTCTCACCACTGTTGCTTGGACAGAGAGTCCAAGCTCTGAGTTTGACAATAAAGGCTCTTTGCTTTTACGTATGGGTTTCAATCTTCGTGGTGGTCTTTTGGGGGTCCCTGTGATCTGGGTATAACAGCAACACAATAAATCTTGAAGGGCTCCCAATAGAACAATAAATCTGTCGTATTTGTTGAAACTAATTCTTCTAGGATAAAGAGATTAGACTTTTGCGTGTCACTTGTATTATTGAGATACTCCATGGCACCAAAGCATATTATCTGCTAGTAAAAGCCCACCTCGAATCCATCAAGGAATAGAATTTGAATAGCTGTTTTCTAGGGCACCCAGTGTGAGTTAAAGTAGCTGATGCTTGCCTTTGGGGACATTGGATCTTTAGCCAGAGCATGGCTCACTGATGTCTGTATTTATGTACAGTTTCTCTGTCTCCTGCACTGAGAATGTAGGTCACTCCTCATTCCTATTTCATTACCTCTGCCAAAATATCCAAAATATGGCATAGGATGCCTACACACCATTAGTAAGGAGGGTCCCTACTGTCACTGCTCTAAATTGATGGACATAAACATGAAAGAAAATGACATTTTCAATGTGGAAGAAGTAACTTATTCAGTGGACACCTTATGGCTTCATGCACTACTTTTCAGGTATGTTAGAAACTTGTGTGTGTGTGTGTGTGTGTGTGTGTGTGCGCGTACATGTTGGTGTGTATACATGTGTGTATAAGCCATACGTCTACATCAGGTTTCTTCCTCTATGATTCTTCAACCTATTTTTAAAGACAGAGTCTTCACTGAACCTATAGCTCACTCTCGTGGCTACACAGGCTGCCAGGGAGCCTGCAAGATCTCCCTATCTCTGTCCCTACCTAGCAATAAAGTAACAGACCCACATTGCCATGGCTGGCTGTTTACATGGGTGCCAGGGATCTGAATTCAGATCCTCACACTTGCATGGTTAGTACTCTGCTCATTAAACTTTTTCTGTAGCCTCTGTTTGCATTACTTTTGTGAGCTTTGCCTGTGACTTCAGAGACACAAACATCTTCTGCCTTTAATCTCAGCACTTGGGAGGCAAAGGCAGGTGGATCTCTCTGAGTTCAAGGTCAGCTTGGTCTACATTGTGAGTTCCAGGACAGCCAGGCAGATCCTGTCTCAAAAAAAAACAGAGCAAAACCCAACAAATAAAAACAACAAGAGAGAAATATATAATGCTGTTAAACACGGGTTGGTACATTTTTGGTCATTTTATTCCTGGCTAAATAATAAAAGCGAATACACACACAAACAACATTCCAAGATTTTTTTTTATCTTATATAGTTTTTTTAAGAGTTTTTGAAGAACTTGACCTATTCTTCAAATGTTACAGTCCAAAGCAATGTCAACATTCTCAGGAGAACTGCTGGAACTACACATAGGTGGGGCTATTTATTATGTAATAGTGTCATTTGTTATAAATATACTTTTAATATGTAAATAGAAGCCAATGGAACAGAAGATTATGATCTGTGTAACCAGACAGCCAAGGTTCAATCAGAGCTTGATTTTTGTTTAGCTGAGTGTTCTTGGGAAGATATTTTATCTTCCTGAGTTTCAGCATACATTTCTAAAATGAAGTTGAAGTTACACAGAGGTATAAAAAACAGCCTGGGAGAAATGGTGTGAATTAACTCATTTTAGAACATTCAGAATGTAATAAGCACTCACTAATTGTTATGAAATATTCATTGTATATAGTAAAACTTTTATGTATCGATTATTTCAATTCTATCAAATTCCACTTACAAATTCAAATTCAATTACACTATTAGTCAATAAACATGGCTTTACATCAAGTATTGAACTCACTGCCAGATATGACAAAATGAATAAAATTAGTCATTCATTTTACTTTTTATAAGACCATAGAAGTATATACTATTTATGGTACACTGGTATCTTAGATGATAGAGGGATTATAGGTGGAGTAAATAGCACTATGACAGACTAGAGACAGGAAATACCATGGTACATTTGGAGAACCATGAGCAGTTTGCACTGAGAGATACGCATTTCTGGGAACAGTGAGTGATGTAGATGGAAAAGCAGGCTGAAGAAATGTGATAAAGAGTTTTATATGCTGTCAGAGTGATGAAACCTTTTGTGAGTAACATGGCACTCTTGGACAAGCAAGAGAATAATTATAAAAATACAAAGTGACTGTCAGTGTGCAAGACGATTTTAGAACATAAGTTACATTCCAACACTAGAGTGTTGATTCCTAATCTTTGGTGGAATGTACTAGAAGGTGTTAGGCATTTTGTGAAGCTCTTTCATTTTTCCTAAAATTATAATTATAGAAACTAAGGCACTTTTGTTTCTAGAACTAAATCAATTGTTTCTCTAGGTTCTTGTTTTTCCTACCCAATCAGCCTCAAATCATGACCAGCCAGGAAAGCAGTTTATCTATTAGACACCTAACATTCTTTACCTAAGTACTCACTGGTTACCTGCTAACTGCAGACCACAAACAAAACTTTACAATCGACTTGCCCTCTCCATTCCTCTAAAACGCATTAAAATGGACTCTCACTTGCCATGTGAGCCTGAACTATACACTCTCTCCCTACCATGCTGCCATCTGTTGATGGATTTAATAACTTTTAATAACACTCTTACTAAAAAGACAGTCTTTCTCAGTGTTGCACTTGGCACTTGAACCTAACAGGTGAAACATTTCAGGAAGCTGCCTGTCAAAGATGTATATTTGTGTTCATTTCAGTAGTGAATATTAGTGTAATGTATGGCAAATTGACAAATGTTATCAGAATTACAAGCAACAACATTGAATTCTGAACTTTGTGATATCTAAGAAGAAGAAAGAAAACATGTTATGCAAATTATTCAGGAGATAAAATCTTTTCCTTGATTCTAACTTGTAAAGAGATCTATAAAAGTGACACCCATCAACACAAAGAAAAAATGTTCTTGATCATAGACACAACTGTAGTTTAGTATTTGAGTTCTCTGGATGCTTTAGAGAGACAGATGTATTGGGAAATTTAGTAAGTAGAACACAAAATAATTGTAATTGATGAGATCAGGGATCATGTGGGCATCTGAGACTGTAGTGAGCACGAGTGAAGCAATCTGTCAAACAAGGCTTGCTGATGAGAATAAATCTTTAATCCAGGCCCTGCACGGGGAAACAGTGGTGGGAACAAACTAAAGAAGCTGTGCATTTGCATGGGAAATGAAAAACTTACCTCTTGAGAAGATCTGAGTTTTCAAATGAAAGAAAAAGAACAACAGTTTTGTTCTTTTTGTTTGACATAAGACCTCTTCATTGTGACTGGTTCCTCAATATATATCTCAACATGGAATTGGCCAAGGGCTGGGAGAGACCCTGTATACCTCCACTTTGATATCTTCAATGGACTGAAAAGGCAGGGACTCTAGGCTATCTCTGAAGCTCTAATTTACATTTCTTATTCAGTCAACTAAAAGGACTACTGTGACAGAATGCTGGCAGTGATAATACAAGAATGCTTATTTAAATTTAAACTTAAATATAAACTCTTTGAAAGTGCCAAAACGAGATAGATAAGGAATTTGATGTGTCTTTTTCTCCTCTCACTTACCTATATTTAGAACCACCACCTTGACAACAAACCCAGCAGTTGAGTTCCAGCAGAAGCTAAAGTATTAATTTGTGCCAATGCCAAACTAAACTGTCAAATTACAGACTAGGAAAAAAGCAACCACAATGGAGACAGAAGTTTCATATCTCCTTTTCTGTTGTGGTTGTTCTGGAATAAAAGCACCATCTGCAGTATGCTTATTATCTTGACAGTAGCAGCAGAATCCCTCTCTTTATTCAGGAAAATACCCTGATAGGCTATTTGTATGTACAAAAATAGTTTTCTGGACTGTGGATGAAAGGGGAGGATGCAGGGAAGAAATGGGTCATGTTCTACAACTCAGGAGGAATGAATTATCTACCATCTCAAAGATTTGGCATAAACAAAGAAACATAATGTCAGCAATGAAGTGACCTTGAGATGTAATCTGTAGGCTACTGTCTTCAGACTGTCAACTCAAAAAAGGTGAATTTCACCTCAAATTGGAAAAAGATAGTTTATTCTAAATCCATGAGTGACCACAGCCTGGAAACTCACATTTAGGTTACCCCAAATTCCATATCCTAGTACAGTAGCAATTTTATGAAGATTTTACAGTAACAGAAGAAAGTCATAAATTGAGACAGATTTCAAATACATTGGTGGTGACAACAGGTGCAGGTGGATTACAGAAAAGTAAAAGAATCCTCAGCTTTATGCCTGGGATGCTATCTGATGACATTTTTAGCCTTTTGATTGGTGGAAACAAGTTCTATTAAGTTAATACTGTTAATATTCTGACCCACCCCTTGAAATCCCACCTGTTGGCATTGCCCTGCATCCTGACCTAAAAGTCTCACTTTAAGGAAAAACCCCTCCTCTTCTCTCCCTTCTGCCTTTTCCTCCCTTGAAGTGTGCACCCTCTATCAGGTGTGCATCCTCTCTCGTTCTCTCTCTTCTCTCCCTCTTTCCTATCTTTCTCTTTGTCTTTCTATTATAATAAACCATTTCTGCTCAGATGCAGCATCTGGGTCATGAATGACTGTCCACTGCCACCCCACTGCCAGCCTGCCACTGCATCTGACCAGCACGCCAGCATGTTTCCCTGCACACGCAGGATATCCTCAGGGTCCCCCATGTAAATTCATAACAAATACATTCCAAAAGGTTTTATCTGTTAGTCACAAGGATGTTAGAACAGACACAGAGGTGAATAAGGAATGGCTGGTTAGGTGCCTAAAGACAGCCCAAGATAAATTATAATTATTGTCTGGATCTACAGCATTCCAATCTCTCCACCTTCTTGGAAGTTCTTATCAATTAATAAGTCTTGTAGAAAGTTCTATGCAAAGTGCAATTTTTTTTCCAGAAAAATTTTTTCACAAGATCAAATCCAACTCTTGTGAAACAAATATAGCTTCATAGCCAAAGAAAATAAGAACATTTATTTTGAACCAAATGTTATTGATCATGGTTGGATTGAATGAAATGAAACATGGATTCAGGTTGCCCTGAAAGAAAAGTTATAGCATTAAATCAGTTAAATGAACTTCTGGAGCCACAGAACAAAAAACAGGCATAAACAACATGTTCTGAAACTATTCAGGAATGAGCAGAGAACCTCAGGCCCTGGGGACTTAACTGTAGTGGGTAGCCATTCCAGCTTTGGTCTGGAAGTTCCAACCCCCATTGAGGCTTCAGTAACTATCATGCCTACAAGGCGGGGCCAAGGGAGGGCCCTGAAGACCTGAGATCGGGATGCAGGCTCTCTCTTGTTCCTGGACCCTGGACGGTGGAGGTTGACCAAGCAGAGCTCCAGAGAACATCACTGGACTGTGATACACCTTCCCCAGACCCTGCGACCTACCTATCCCTTCATTTGTAAGTTGCGCCACTAATAAACTTTCCTTTTAACTACGTGGAGTGGCCTTAATAATTTCACCAATATCTGGCGCTCACGTGGGGCAAATTCCAAAGGCCTGGGTGGCTCTCACCCTCAGCTTCCTCCCCAGCTGGTGGGCACTTGAAGCTGCAGGTTACCGCATACATGAAAAGATCATAAGATAATTCAGCAGAAAGCCTTTTGATAAAGACTAAAGATGTATTATACCAGAGAAATTCAGGGATTCCCATATTGGGTGCCATATTCTACTTACAAAAATCTAGGACTCCTTTTGCTAATCAGTAAAAGAATTTTAAAGCAGACATAAAAGGAATGTTGAGAAAAAAATTGCTAATGTTTGAGAGAAAAACATGCCAGCTAAACTTTAAACCTTGTTAGCTACATGCTCAGGGATGATGAAGAGAGGAAAAAGAAAGCCATGATATTTTAAGTTAGGGTCTGAGAAAGACTGTATGTTCAGCAACGGAGTTCAGCAAGATGCTGTATGGCAGAAAGAGTGGGGAACTGACCTTAGAGAAGCAAAGTGAGAAGCCCAGATCATCAGAAAAATTCTACTACAAAAGAAAAAGATAGGTAGAAGGTCCACAAAGTGTTATGTTTTTTCTGTGTTAGGACTCAGGAAGTGGACTGACCGGCACCACAGTGTTTTCTATGTCTGCACTATTAGGGTAAGGGCTGCTGGAAAAAGAAAAACATGTTATCTAATCAGAATAATAAATGCCCTTGCCCCTTATGTAGCTTGGAATATCACATCTCCATCCAGGGCTAGACAATAGCTCAGGTTCTAGTCTTTTGATCTTAATGGGTCTCAAAAAGCCCATTAAGGCACTCATTTCCTGGAAAGAAAAAGAGGTGGGGTTCACTGTCTGTGAGGGAGAGGTCTGTTCCCTAGGACCTCCAGGGCAGCTTGCTGATATCTGTCTAGTCACCTAATACTAGCGTTGTCTCTCCATTAGGAGTTCATGCAAATCATCTTTTCTATCCCCCCAACCTGTCTACTGTAAAGAGAATCATCCCTAAACATGCATGCCAGTACAATGGTGTCTCTGGCACTGGCCACTGCCCCTTGCGAAAGTGTGCTCCTTCTTAGTGGTCCCTTAGCCCTTGGCCCACTATCATCCTTTGAAACTGCTGCATTCCACTTGGCAATATATCTGTCTTTTGTACTGCATTCCACATATCTCCTCTGCTTTTTATGCATAGAGATCACAGGAACCAGGGACCGAAGAGGAAGCCAGCACTTCCAGTAATAAATGCGTTTGCCAAAAACATTGGTAGAGACATCGTGTAGGTAGGTACAGGAAAAAAGGTGAGGGTGGGGGGTCTCTGTTACAGATTTTAGATGCTATCTGGTGAAGTTGCTCTTTTAGAAACTGATAGTCTAGCATGTTAATATATTCTGAGGTAAGAGCTTCATCCCTACTAACAGAGCTAAAGGTAACCCAGGTTTGTTTGGCTCAATATTTGTAACATTTTGACTTTCCACAAAGTTATAAATTGTTCAATCTTTACAAACTCTAGCATAGGTGTGACTTTTTCAAGAAACTTCAAATTTCAAATCTGGGGAGCTGAGATAAAGATTGCTTGTTCCACAGACCCTAAAGTGTTTACTATGCGGTCTTTTTACCAAAATAAATTTGCCAACTCTGGTTTAAAGTAAAATTTGAAGATTTTTACAGTCTAGATAACTGAGGGATGAACTGTTTAATATCAAACTCCTAAGGGATTAGTGTTCCCAAGTTAAATTTAGATTGCATGTATTTTCATTTTATATTGTACATATCCATGTATATAAATATATATAATTTGAATAAAAATTTTTCATCCAAGTTTGATTTTAGGAAAACCTAAATGTCTTTCCCCATGAGTGTGGGCTTCCTATAAGAATGCTCCACAGCCCACAGATTCCACATGCTGTGTAACATGGTAGAATCTAACATTTTGCTCATGTAGGATGTTAGGTCTCAGGAACCCAAAACAAATGGCTAACTGAGGTGCCTATTAGCACATTAACATGGCTGCTGGCCAGCTCTCCCACTTAGTACCTGTGGCTCCTCCCAGCACCTCTCATCCCACTCCACCCCCACTCTAAAACTCTCCCTCCCAGGGGCTTCCACTTCCTTCCCCCAACTTGGTCTCTGTATAATAGCAATTTTGGCTACTCCAGTCTCTTGGCCTCTTGGCCCTGGCTACCTCTTTTGCTCTCCCTCCCCCTCTCTCCTCTCATGGTCTGGTATAGTCTGCTGGCCATGTTCAGCTTGAATTCTTCCCTCTGCCTGCTTTCTCCCTTATATCCACAGTGGAAATCTTCTCCATACTTTAGGAGTAGTCATGATTTCCTCCTTTTATTTCATTTCTTTATTCATAGCAATTTTGTCTATCACCACCATTTCAAGGGGAAAAATCAAAATAGAAGTATTCTGATAAATTTGCATTTCTTAAAATAAAAGGGAATTCTAAAATCAATTAAAAAAGAGAGAATAAAGGGATTATACTAGGTATACAGTACCAAAGAGCATATCATACAGTCATGATAAATATTATTACCAGAAATTTTAAGGAGCCACACCTGAGACAGTACATGTTACAGGGGAAATCTGGGTTTCCTATTTTACAGTTCTTAGTTTCATTAGTAAAATAATTTAAAAGAGGACTCAAAAAAAGGCTTGAGGACAGTTTCATTAGGTATTAAAAGAAAAAACCCAGAGCAACAGGCTGTAAATCTTGGCAGCTGCCTGGAAGAGGAGACAAAGGAGAGTAACAGAGAGAGGCAGGGGCCCTCTGCAGGTGGTCACACAGTAGACAGGAGGGTGGTAAAGAAAGTGAAGACCCCAGAAGACTGGAGGAGGCTTATGACCAGCATCCAAAAGGAGGATACAAGAGTGGAGAAAGGACCTCAGTGAGTCACTCTGCAGTGTCTGCACAGAGGACAGGATTCCTAGCAGAAAAGGAAGCTATCTCATTAAAGGGATAATTATTCCTTTCATTTCTTCAGCATGGCTTAGGGTGGATCTGCCTTCCTGAGCTATGGTCCCTTTATCAGGAGACTGACCTACTCAGCTGGAACATTTATTTCCACAAAGACCAGAGATTCCAGAAGAAAATAGTTTTCCCTTCACTGTTATGCTAACAATACCAGCTATTAATGCATTACATCCATTTCCAGAGTCATCAAAACACACAACCCCTTCCCTCCCAGAGCCCAGTAGTGACCCTGACCCCGGATGTTTTATTTTTGTTGTTGTTGTTGTTGTTTTAGAAATTTTATCCCTGAGGATTAATCATAAACAGGAATGAACCTAGTTTGTCTTCATTATAAGATGACTTTCAAGCCTAAAATGGAGTTAGGCTGGTTCATCACTTTAAGTATCTGAATATAAAGTGGTACATTTTGAAATTTTCAGAATGGAGTATTTTGGGGGAAAGGGTTGAAAATCACAGCTCCATGACTTTGGCTGCCAGATTCTTGGAATGAATGTGGGCTGTTTTCATCCATTATTTCCCTCCACTCCCCTCCCAGATTCATATTTCATCTAATCCCTATCTACTGCTCTAACATTTGTTTCTATGTATATCCACAGGGTTTTCTTTTCTACCTTTCTTTTTCTAAACCTCATTTTCAATTAAATTTCTACATAAGACTTTGTTGTGTGTAGATGTTTTGTGGATTTTTTTCCCAATGAAAATCACACCCAGATGAAACAAAGTACATGTACAAATAATAAATGAGTCATACAAGTAAATGGATCAAAAATACTTGCTTTACAACTGAAATTTTCATGTAAAGGGGGAAAGGGTACATAGGTTCTGCAATACTCCTAAAATTCAATACTCATTAAATAGTAGTGATTTCTATTTAAGTGTCAGATTCTTAAAGACTATTCACATTTGTTTCATTCCAGCCAACAATGCTGTTAGGATCATGTAGGAAGCAAAGCACTGTCCAATGCCCTGGGTGGTGATTTGCATCCCAGAGGGCAATAGTGAATTAAGCAGTAGACGGAGACACTTCTATTTCTATTCATGTGCTATTGTGCCTGCACCATTCTATTACTTAAAGATTTATTTTTATTTTTGTTTATGTGAATGTCTGTGTATGTCTGAGGGTATGCCATGTGTGTGCAGTTGCCCATAGAGGTCAGAAGTTCGTGCCAGATTCCCCTGGAGTTATGGGACATTTCGAACTATCCAATGTGGGTGCTGGGAACTGAACTCTGGTCATCTGCAATAGCAGAAAAACTTTTAATGGTTGATCTATTTCTTCATCTCTCATTGGCTATACTATTTAGTAAATATTTATTTGTAATGATAACATTGGATCCATAAAGGAAATAAAGGGGATTAATTTTGTTCAGTGTCAAATAAAGCATCTCACTCATGACTAGAGCTCTAAGTGTCTAATGATAAGTGCCAACCTGAGGGTATGGAAAACAGATGAAGTCTATCTACTGCAGGAAAGAAAAAATGCTGAGGGTTATTTTTCCCTCTCATTTTGCTTTATTAACCAGGAACACCTTGGCCAAAATCTTCCAAATACTAGTAACAATTTGATCATTTCAAAAGTTAACACAAAAGGCAAACATCAAATAATGAAGAGTGAAGTCAGGAAATTAGGGAGACAACACCCCCTGAGGAAACCTAGCCCTGAGAAGGAGGAATGTTGAATCCTTGGTTAAAGCAATCGACTCAGAGTGAGAAAAGCCTGGGGCTTGCTTTGCTGGAGATTCAGTTCCCTCTAAATCAGTGTGGCACAGTGTGATATTTTAAAAGAATAGACAATTTTCTTATTTTCCAGGTTGTGGTTGAAACTGTGAGATTTCAAGAAAGGTAGAAATATCCCCAAACTTCCCATTTCTTTTAGTCCCAAATATTAGATAACAAATTGGAAAAATCTGAATAAGTGAACTGGTGTAGACAGATTTCCCTTATTTTGTATTTAATGACATAAAATCCATGCATTTATTTATCCAATAAATATTTAGCAAACTCCTAGCATGTACCACTTCCTGCATTCGACCTGGAGATACCTCAGTAAGCATAAACTAGCGTAGTCTATCTTCTCTTAGAGAATACAGAATATAGAAGGGTGGGGCAAATGTTTACAATATGGATCTTACTGTCACAAGGTCTTCCTAAAATGTAATGATTTCAGTGACATCAGTTAAACTCAATCCAACATGGATTGGTAAACAAAGCATTAAACTCTGAGGGGTAACTCGAAACAAAAGTGTGTTTTAGCTAGATTAAGAGCAGGGTGAAGAATATTGCTGAAAAAGGTAACAGCTTGTGCAAAGATCCTGAGGTAGAGCAAAACATTTGAAATACAAACCACGAAGAGTAAAAACAGAAAGCAAAAGCATGAAGCTGGGGATCTTGAAGCTAGGATTTAGGTGTTAGTCATGAGCTAAACAAGAGTTAAAGAGTTTGGGTATTTTCCTAGTAATGAGAAAAAGATGTTAAAAGTTGTAGGATATGTGGTGATATTGTGTTCCCCAATATAGTGTGTACTCTGATAACCTTATCTGGAGTCAGAGAACAGAGCAGCCACTAGATATAGAGGCCAGAAAATGGTGGCACACACACCTTTAATCCTAGCATTCCAAAGGCAGATATCTGTCTGCATCTTTGTGAGTTCAAAGCCACACTGGAAACAGCCAGGCCTTTAATCCCAGGAAGTGATGGCAGGAAGCAGAAAGGTATATAAGGCATGAGGATTAGGAACTAGGGCCTGGTTAAGCTTTTAGGCTTTTAGTAGCAGTTCAGCTGAGATCCATTTGGATGAGGACTCAGAGGCTTCCAGTCTGAGGAAACAGGATCAGCTGAAGAATTGGCAAGGTGAGGTGGCTGTGGCTTGTTCCGCTTCTCTGATTTTCCAGCATTCACCCCAATACCTGGCTCTCGAGTTTTTTTTTATTAATAAGACCTTTTAAGATTCGTGCTACAAGGATAGGAGCATTTAAAAAATCAAATGCAAGTTTCAAAATCAGCTTCTTACTAGCCATGAAGAACAGAGGAAATCCAACTGGATACAAGGATTTGGGCGAGGCTTGTGCAACCCCAGGCAGGAAATACTGTTGTGTGAGTCAGGCATCATCATTGGAGACAGGGAGGAGACAGAGAGAAATGCTGGACTGGCAAAAACATTTACAAGGTTGCAGAAAGATCTGAGATGTCAGTCAGTGCTATGAATGCATGTTGCATGCTGCTGCAGTGGGTTGCGGGTGGGGCTGGGGATTCAGGCACTGTGCACAGGGTCCTTGCTTTGGGGACTGGATGACATTTGAAATGTATGTACTCACCACTGTTTCTGAAAGGTCAAATACTCAAGCCTTTTATTTGTGGGCAAAATAAGGCTGAAACACATAACACAAATTTTATCTGGTGCATTCTATCCTTCTATAAAATATGTGTATATATAATTATTTATGTGAAAATTACTTTTTGCTCTCAACAGCAATGAAACATACTTTGGAGGCTGAAAGCTATGGCCATGGACTAGATGAGAAATAATTCTACACAAACGGACTTGTCAGTATTCTGGAGAGAGTGTTTGTTATCTCAAGAGCTCCACAACAAAGTTTCTAGAGAGACACTCATTCAGCCACATAATTAATTTTGATTCTTCTTTATAAATAGTTCCCTGGTACATATTTCTAATAAACTATTTATGTATTTAGAGTGCTTTTGCATCAATAGCCATTGGAATAGAATGATACCATGTAATGCATAGAAGTCTTTAGGAGAGTCATTATGTTTAACCCGAGAAGTGAGAGACAAACACAAAAATGAGGAAAAGTTATGGGAGTCATGTAGGTTTATTGTCTATCTTCCTATCCTTTCTGGCCCAGAAAGGTATTTTAAGCTTTGTGTGCCACATGATATCTGCTAGAGTAATTCAGCTCTGCCATGGCAGAAAAACTGTCACAGACAAACCTTCCATGAATAGGCAGGCTATGTTCTAATAAGCCCGTATTTAGCCTCATTGAAATGTGCCACTTAGCATTCTTAGGTGACACACAAGCATTATTTTTTTAAATTTTGCCACAATTCCAAACTTTAAGAGTAGTATTAGCTCTTAAGATGTGTGCAGGCAAACAGTGGGCCATAGTTTACTGGCCCCTCATCCAACTAAGTATTTCACGTAGAAGGAATTAACATGTCAATAATTTGGGTTTGCAATGTACATGGATGTATACATATCCGACAGTTTTCTACTTCAGAGAAGATGCTTGGTAGTGCCCCCTCTTCACTACTTCCGTTTCTTCTAGAAATGTTCAGGGCAGACATACAGGTATCAGCATCTACCTATGTAAACACAAGCAACAGACAAGCCTCCCTGGGTGTTTCAGGTAAAGGGTCAATATTCCAAAACAAAGTTTATTTTTTTTTACATTTTTGTTTGTTTGTTTGTTTTTTGAGACAGGGTTTCTCTGTGCAGTTTTGGTGCCTGTCCTGGATCTTGCTCTGTAGCCCAGGCTGGCCTGGAACTCACAGAGATCGACCTGGCTCTGCCTCCCAAGTGCTGGGATTAAAGGTATACACCACCACCGCCCAGCTTTATGGGTTTTTAAATTAGTTTCTGATATTTGATTTTATTTTATCCTTTACCCTTAACTAGACAAGAATTTTTCTCAAAGTCATATCACTAAAGAGAATATGAGTTGAGTCTCAGTGTACAACTTAAGAGACAGAAGTGGCAGTTCAGAAGAGGTAACAGTTAGTAAAATGAAAATATCACTCTAAAGCGCAAGACTGAGCAAAATTAACTATTTCAAGTGAGGGGTGGAAATGAAGCCAAACTAAGTATGATGTCTATTCTTAGTTGTCAGTTTGACTACATCTGAAATGAACTACAATCCATAAATGGAGGGCACGCCTGTGAGAGGAATTTTTTTCTTGGTTTCAAGTGGATGAATTCACTTCTAGTCCAGACCTTTGAGACATGAAGACAAACATCTTTGATCCAGATCTTAAGTTTGGAAGACACCCCTTTAATCTGGGCCACACCTTCTTGAAGTCTGTATAAGGACAGAAGAAGGAAGCTTTTGCTCTTTGCCTATTTGTCCTCACCTTGCTAGCACATCCATTCCTCCAATGTCATTAGAGCCTACTTCTTCAGGACTCCAGTATGTACTGAAGTCCAGCTGAGACATCCAGCTTTAGGGACTGAGCAACTATTTGATTCTTGGACTTCGTGTTCCTAGTCACTGTTAGATTGGCTGGACTGAGGCATATAAGTCATTCCAGTAAATCCCCTCTATATAATATTATTCTTTAAGCTCCTTTTCTCTAGAGAACCCTGACTAATACACCAAAGACAAATTAAACATGTTTTGTTATGTACAACAACAACAATAAGCAGAGAGGTTTTTCTACTATGTTTTTCCATTCTGCTTATTCTCTGCCTTCTTTTAATATAGTTATCCAAGCACTCTTCCAACACACCTCAAACCCTCACCCTGCTCTCTTTTTTATTTATTTTATAGTAAGATGTAGGAGTTATTGTATATAAAGTTTTTACTTGTTTCCTAGTGTCATGAAATCTCCATATGGGTAGCAGCTTTGTTTTTGCCCTTGATGTATTACAAGTGTGCAGAGGAGTTCTAGGCATTCCTCTCAATATCAGACAGGGATCCATGCTTGGAAAAAGGAGTTGAAGCTTGTGACCATATATATCATATCACCTGAAAAAACTAGATTTCTAATGCCCTTAAAAATGACTCCACTGAAGGACAAATGCCATATTCTGATTGACTTAGAGATGGGTTAAGTTTCTCCGGGGTAATTCTCTACTTCCCTGAGCATAAAGTCTTTATAGACAGAGAACACCGCAGCTCTCAGGGGCTGGTCCAGGAGCTGTAGGATCAGTGTTTCAGTTCAAATAACTGGTGACCAAGGTCAATTGGCACATATGTGCACCTCTTCCTGTGGTGATATACTGTGTACCCTAATAAAGCTTGTCTGAGGATCAGAAGACAGAGCCATCCACTAGATTAGACATAGAGGCCAGACAGTGGTGGCACACACCTTTAATCCTATCACTCCTGAGGCAGAGATCTGTCTGGATCTCTGTGAGTTCAAGGCCAAACTGGAAACAGCCAGCAGGGGTGGCACATACCTTTAATCCCAGTACTGGGAAGCACACATGCCTTTAATCCCAGGAAATGACAGCAGGGTGGAGAAAGGTATATAAGGCGTGAGGAAACAGGAACTAAAGCAGTTCAGCTGAGACCCTTTTGTGTGAGGACTCAAAGGATTTCAGTCTAAGGATTTGTAGAAACAAGATCAGCTGAGGAGTTGGTGAAGTAAGGTTGGCTGTGGCTTGCTCTGCTTCTCTGATCTTTCAGCTTTAACCCCAATATGTGGCTCTGGGTTTTTTGTTGTTGTTGTTTTTGTTTTTAATTATAACACCGTTTAAGATTTGAGCAACATCTTCCTGCTTAATGCTGGCCATTTGTAAGGTAAAACACATAAACAGAGAAGAACTTGATTCTTCTTTATGGTAAAGAATCAAATAGTGTCCTCCCAGAGGGTTCCTTGAATAGTTGTCTTCTCTGTTTCAGTGTATCTAAGCCTAGTACACTATAGAAAATTTTATCCCTATATTTTTAAAGTTGTTTTTCTTATTACAAAAATAATATGACATGGCCTGCAATTTGCATTTTACAAATGGAGAAACTGAAAACTCCAAAATATTATTAACCATAACGGAAAATCATAGCTCTTAAACTTTGAGAAAAATGAAGAGCCAATTAAACCATAAACTAATGCTGAAATAATAAGTAGAATACATTGCCCAAAAGAAACTGAAGTGAAACGAAATGGTGTTCTCCCACCCAAGACTATGTATAAACCATATGGTCTATGTTGGAAGAAAAGAAAGGACAAAAACAAATTTCTACCTATGTGCATGTTACCCTACATCAACAAACACTACAAAAGCATTATCAAATATCAATATAGAATTCATTACAGTTCCTGGGAATATAAATGGTTAGGTTAACAATACTTTTAGTTTGTTTTAGGATGCTTTTGATAAACATGAAGGAAAACATCCTTGTGATAGTTAAATATAAAATTTAAATATAAATAAATAATAATAAACTGAAATTATTTCCCTTTTCTCATGAAGATGAATGGAGTTGTCATAAAAATATTTGGCCTTTCTCACCCCTTGAGACCCAGGGCCCTTCTAACCCTTTGCATTCTCTTCTATCTCCCTCGATGCCTGCTATTTTCCACTTAAACTCATCTTGGAAATGAAGAGTCAGTACTATTGGTAATGGAAAGTAAAGGAGACTACAACATTAGAGGAATACAGGAAAACTGAGGTACATTTATCTTAATTTTGGAAGAGAGTTGAAGACACTGTGTTGGGGGTATTTTATATGTGCACAGTTTTCCCACCCCTGAGTAGAGAGGACAGTTAGAAATTTTAGTCCTATGTGTAGTTTAAATTTTGAGTGAAAGTATGAGTGGCTGCCTCAGAAAATAATTAAACTGTGACTTCTCTCTTCACTCTAATTTACAAAAGGGAGTTTAGCTCAATATCACCCATGTGTTGGTATGATTATACATGGCTGCTTACATAGAACTCACCATTTAAAAGACTGTCTTCTGTTACTTTAAAATGGATATCTCATGAAAAGAAAAAAAGCTAATCTTAAACATAAATGTTCTTGCTTAAATAATGAATGAATTACAAATGAAAGAGTAGTATGTGTTGTGGTTGTGACCAAACATGCAAAAACACATACAGTTCACACATAGAGACTGTTATCCAAAAGCAGAGAGTTAGCTTTTAGGGGAAGAGAGGCCTCAATCCAGGCTGGGATCTGATCCTCTGAGAATATGATGATAAAACCATCACTCCTTCCCAAAGGCAATCTCTTTTCATGAACTTGGAGACATCTTCAAAACTAAGTTATACTAAACTATGCCAAAATTAGACTAAGTTAAACCTTTCTTTGCATGTTAATATAAATGTATTTCACAATGTAAATTTCCCTGGTTTAAAGGCATCAATATAAAAGGAAATCATTTGTATGTAAGAACTCAAATTTAATTACTGAAGTTTTACTTTGCTTGAGGTTAATTGATTTTCTTCTTAGTGGGATAGCTACTCCATGCTCTAGAAACATCTTTTAAATAGGGTCAGAAAAGAATAACAAATCAGCAGAGTCTACATTTATTTTTATAAAGTTGACACTAGCATATGTTATGATTATTTTTCTTAAAAATAGTATTTGTCCAATTCCTTTTCTTTTTTTATAAATAAAATTCAATTGTGTAAGCTTCTTGTGAGTTGGTTGTTTTATGAGAGGAAAATAAATACATTTGAGAATAAAACATAATAATTTCTACAATTCAGATTTGCATTTAATTATCAATGGTTTCACCCCAAAGAGATGATGCCATATAGAAGTGGTCCTACAAGACAACCAAGTTATTTGAAAGTAGGAAGGTGTTCAGGTGTGAATCACTCCACAGCTCCCCTACACCTTTAATAAATACAACATAATCCAATCCTGAGATGGCTGTGGGGATGTTTTTAGTTATCTGCAATCCTAAGATGGATGTGAGGATGCCTTAGTTTTCTACACTTAGATAAAGTTCACCCTGTAGTGGGGTGATACATACTTCAGACTCAATTCAGTCTGCTAGAAAAGAAATAGCACTTGCTATGCCTTTGAGTGGCACACACACACACACACACACACACACACACACACACACACACAGAGAGAGAGAGAGAGACAGAGAGAGAGAGAGAGAGAGAGAGAGAGAGAGAGAGAGAGAGAGATGATTTTTAAAAACCAAATACAAGACCCACATTCAGTGATTAAAAAAAAAATCTGAGTGTAGAAGATTAAGAGGTCTAGATTATTCTACTCAGTCCCCAAAAACCTAGATGATGAAATTTAAAGATCCACTAAGCTCATTAATGTCATGTTAAGGTCATCTAAGAGACTAGAAAATTAGATAACCTGGCTCTACCTGTAAGAACAGAACATAAAAAGAAGCTGTCTTTCCCCAGTCAGTCATCACAATTTTTCAGTTGAATCCCTTCTAGAACCTTCAAATGAAACTTTTAACATGATTTCTTGTATTATAGGCAACGCTTTGAGTCACTGACATTAAGCAATTAGAAAGTCAGCAGCCTTTAAAATCAAACACAGATTCATTTACATTCTTAACATCTGCTGAACACTTACCTTGGTCAATGTATATTCTTGTATAAAAACTCAGTTTTGTAATGAGGATGGAAATGAGCATTAAAGAATTAATATGAGGTAGAAGTTATTATTATTACATGATAGACAAGGAAATGGATGCTCATAATGACAGTTTTTAAACTTCACTAGGCACCAGACACCCATGAAATGGAAGCTGAAGCTTGTATCTATGAACGGAGTAAGGTGAATGAATTCCTTTAGAACAGATCTGATAGGGCCATAGACTCAGTTTAGCATATTGATCTTTTCTGCTTTCATAGTCATGACAGAGCAATACACAGATAAATCAGTATCACAAAGACACAGTTATGGTGATATTTTATTTGTACTGAAATGTGATTTTAATTGTATGTTAATAAATAAAGTTGCTTGGAGGTCAGATCTATTAGAGTCATAGCAAAAGCTGGGCGGTGGTGGTGCACGCCTTTAATCGCAACACTTGGTAGGCAGAGCTAGGTAGATCTCTGTGTGTTCAAGGATACAGCCAACAGACAGTGACGAGGCAGTCATGTGGTTGGTTTTACAACCAATGAGAAGGCAGAACAGAAAGTGTATATAAAGACAAACAGACAGGAAGTAGGTCTCTTTCAGAGAGGTCTCTTAGCTGAAGAGGCTAGCTGCAGCAGGCGGGTAAGGCTCTTAGCTCTGATCTCTTGGCTTTCGTCTTTGCATTGGCTCTGTTTCTTATTTAATAAGACGGTTGGTTACATCTACACACAGTGACTATAAAGACATGATAGCTAAAGAAGAGCAGAGGATTTGAGCCCAGGATCTAACACTACTTCTCTGTGTGGCAAGAAGTAAGGTGGAGGATTTGTTAAAAAGATGCAATGCCCTACAGAGATATGTCATGACAATGGTTCCTAAAATTCAGTGTGCATCTCTGTTCAGGCCCCAAGGATATTTGCCAGGCAGTTTTTGGCTGGGGGTGGGGGTAAGAGGTAGGCACTTCTACCATCACACATCACAACTCTGAATCAGGGGTGCTCCCACGTGCCTTGGGAGGCTCTGACTTAAGGCTTCAACATTTTCGGTTGCTTCTTGATTTACAAAAATGGAAATACTGAAATCACAACAAAAGGTCCTTTTCTATTAAGGGCCTGATTTCTAGCTAACCCATTCAAAACATATCAGAGCAAAACAGAGAGAAAGTGTATAGAACTGTACTGAGTACTTGTCATCCAAACTTACTATTGACTCAGAGAATTTCAAGGAAGGTGAGATTCAAGACAGTATCCTTATCACCCTGTCCACTTCCACCATATCTCAGCCACTATAGCACTCATGATGTGATGTGACCACTAGATGCTTCCACTGAGAGTCTGAATTTTAAGAAAGAGAAGCACACACAATGGATTGTGGGTCATGGACTGGGCTGAACACTTAAAATATGAATTTAAGAGCAATAGGAATGGTGAAGGACAGTAATGGTAACAGTGGACTACAATTAGCAGAAATGACACACACTCACTGCATCTGGGTGGATCAGGCTTGTCTTGTCTCTGTATATAACATGCTACTCAAGTTTTTGTACAGATTCTCTAAATGCCCACTAACCTCCATAGCACATCCCTATAATTAAAAACAAAACATTTTTTAAATCTGTATGAGCATTTTTTTTGGCATGTTTGTGCACCATGTGTGTGTATTGTGCAAATAAAGGCCATATAAGAACCCCAGAGCTCCTGGAACTGGAGTTTTAAATGGTTGTGAGCTGTGTGGTGGAAACTGAATCTGAGTCCCCTGCAAGAGCAGTAAGTGTTCTTAATAGCTGAGCCAGCTCTCCAGACCCCCATCTTGTAAGGATGGTTCCCATCAGTCAATGAAAAAGTGTTTCAACTTTATATATGGCTTTCTTTTGGCTTTACCTCTGAGAAAATTATTTAATTTGGTAGAGGGCAACTCAGCTTAGATGTAAAATTAAGAGGGAAGATGCAACTATTTCTTCTATACCCCCAGTCCTAACCTATTTAACTGTAGATTTGCCCTTGGGAAAGAGCTGTAACTGTGGAGGAAAGAGGACTGGATTTATCACCTATCCTTCTCTACAGGGGCAGAAATGAAATTTAGATAAATAAAGTGACCAGCCTAGAAGTTTCAGAAGCTTTGCATTTCTCTTTTTGTAGCATGAATCGTAAAGATACTTATTAATAAAATCAAACCTGAGGCCAGTTATTGGGGTGAATGCTGGAAGATCAGAGAAGCAGAACAAGTCACAGCTAACCTCATTTTCTCAGCTGATCTTGTTTCCTCAGAGCAGCCTCTGTGTCCTCATATCCAAATGGCTCTCAGCTGAACTGCTTCTCAAAAGACTGAAAGCTTAACCAGCTAAAAGGTTCTAGTTTCTGGTCTTCACACCTTATATACCTTTGTGCTTTCTGCCATCACTCCCTGGGATTAAAGGCTCACTTTCTGGGATTAAAGATGTGAGTCACCATGCTTGGCTGTATCCTTGAACACACAGAGATCCAGGTAAATCTCTGCCTCTGGAATGCTAGGATTAAAGGCGTGTGTGCCACTATTTTCTGGCCTCTATATCTAGTGACTGTTCTGTTCTCTGACCCCAGATAAGTTTATTAGGGTGCACAATATTTTGGGGAACACAATACTACCACATCTTTTCTCTAAGCTAAATTTAGCAGCAGTTAAATAAATTAATAAACTTCTACAGGAAAAAGGATTTCCAAGTTGACAGAAAAATCGCATGTTTCTTCATCCAATATAAACCCCTTAGCCTAAAACTTAGGGTGCCTCCATTTTTTTCCTTTAAATCCAGTACTAGTGCCTAAAAAGAAAATCTGCATTTTGAGACCATGTTGAGTAATAATGTGTCCTCACAGGGACTACTTTTGACAGTAATAAAATTAGGTGAAATATGAACCAGTGACTAAATATGAAAGTGAGGCCATTCCTATTAAATTCTTCAGAAGCTTTTTATCCTCCTAGAGTCTGGAAAATCAAGTATATGTATTTGAGGCAATGTGTTCACTGCTTCTTGCTTGGCTTCCACTCTTTTTTTAATTTTTAAAAAATATTCTATTTTCATATGTTGTGCTCCAGCCACAGTTTCCCCTCCCTTCACTCCTTCCAATTCCTCCCCTTTTCCCCAGATCCACTCCTCCTCTGTTTCCCTTCAAAAAAGAGCATGCCTCCCAGGGATATGAACCAAACATGACATAACAAGTTACAAAAAAGACTAGGCACATGCTCTTATATCATATATACCCATACGGGCTCCCTGTTAGTCACTTCAGTCTTTGTGAGCCCCTATGAGCCTTGCTTAGTTGATTATGTGTAGACGTAACTGACTGTCTTATTAAATAAGAAACACAGAACCAATGCAAAGAAGAAAGCCAAGAGATCAGAGCTAAGAGCCTTACCCATCTGCTGCAGCTAGCCTCTTCAGCCAAGAGACCTCTCCAAAAGAGACCTACTTCCTGTCTGTTTGTCTTTATATACACTTTCTGTTCTGCCTTCTCATTGGTTGTAAACCCAACCACATGACCTCCTCGTCACTGCCTGTCTGTACAGACCTCCAGACACACATTGGAGTGTGTGTCTCCAATGCTGGCTGTATCCTTGACTACACAGAGATCTACCTATCTCTGCCTACCAAGTGCTGGGATTAAAGGCGTGCACCACCATTGCTCAGCTTTTGCTATGACTCTAGTAGCTCTGACCCCCGGGCAACTTTATTTATTAACATACAATTAAAATCACATTTCAGTACAAATAAAATATCACCATATTTATGGGCCACGTTCTCCTGGTGTCCTTGACTGCTTTGGCTCCTACAGTCTTTCTGAACCCCCTTCTGGAAGGTTCCCCAAGCTCCACCTAATGTTTGGCTGTGGGTCTCCACATCTGCTCCCATCAGTTGCTGGATGAAGCCTCTCTGATGACTTTTGGGATAAGCTCAGATTTTTGAGTATAGCAAAATACCATTAGGAATCACTTCATTGACTTTTTTTTTTTAAAACTAGTCCTGTTTGGTTTTATCCTAGGTCTCTGGGCTATCCAGCCTCTGGTTCCTGACAATTCAGGCAGTGTCAGGCATGGGCTCACTCTCATGGCATGGGCTTCAAGTTGGACCAGTCATTGATTGGCCACTCCCACAACTTCTGTGCCACCTTTATCCCGGCCCATCTCGCAAGCAGGACAAATTGTAGTCTTTGTGGCTAGGTTGATGACTCAGTTTCACCACTGGAAGCCTTGTCTGGTTACAGAAGATGGGTAGTTCAGACTCTGTATCTCTTCACTGGGGTCACCTTTGTAGATTTCAGGGAGTCACCATTGCACTAGGTTTCCCTATTGCCCCCAAAATTTGGCCTCTACTCTTTATCAAAAGGCTTTTGTCTTTGACTTTCATTTTTTTGATGAATTAATGGTGATCACCTTATCAATGCCTACGGTTGGATGTTGCCTAATCACATGACAATTTCCAAAGTCACAGGCTGTCATGGGGAGAGCTAAATAAAATGGATGAAACATAAGGAGAAAGTGGAGTTTTAGAATGCTTTTCAGTGTTTTAGCTGATTAGCACACTATGTATATTGGTCCCTTGACCAAAACTCATTAGTGATTCAAAGACACTTTAAATGTCTTTTGATATGTATGACATGTAATACGTTGAAATTGCCTTAATCAACCACTGCATCCATCCAGTTGTTCATCTAAATTCCAGGAGGAACTTATTGATTATCTATTGTCGGTGACTTGTCTGGTACTATTTATTATGTTGTAAATTCTTCCAAATTTATATGTACTCTACAGCACAAGTGCTTTCTCATTACCATCTTTCCCTTCACTGAAAACATGATCTCATTCTTTTTATCTTTAATGTCACTGATTCCATGAACCTCCCTATAATATCTTAACCATCATGAACACTTGTTTTGAAATGTAGATGTTTATGGCTACATTATAATAAAATTACCTGTATTATGAATGGTGTCATATTTGCTACATACATTTTTTTAAAATCTCTGAATCATTATCAACCTTAATTTGCAAAGAGAATGTCTAGACTTTGCACAGTACTTGCAAATTCTATTTCATTGTCAGTACCTTTAAACAATCATGTCCCTTGAGGCAAGAGTTACATAAGCTATAGAGTCAAATATGCAATTTCTTGGCACCTAATTCTCTCTATGCTCTCAATATAGCCTTTTCTCCTGATATTTCTTCATTCATTAATATAAATGTGATAAAGGGAACTATAAACCCAATTCCTATAAATTTATTTCAGAAAAGTCATGACTGCCATTCAAGCATACTATTTTAGAAAATAAAGACACAAAAATAAGAAGCCAAAGATACATGTATACACTGCTGCTTTAATTTACTTTTAGCATAACAACTGGCTGAAGAAAACTTATAAGTCTTCAAAGTCTTACCCCTAATAGTAACAACTGACAAGACTACGTTTAATTTCACATTGTATCTTAAGAATATAACCCCTTCTCTCCACACTATCACATTCTTTAAGGTTTCTGGAAGGGTTAAAATCTACCAAATCCAAGTGTTTAATGTCAACAGTTTCTTGTTTCACAGGAACATAGATACTGCCAGACTTTTGTAGATGTGTGGAAGTTGATGATGGTTTTGGAAAACTGAGATAACTATTTTCTTCAGTCAAGAGAAAGCTCAGAATGTTGAACACCCTTGCGCATGAGCCTGGACAGCAAATGTTAAAATTCCAATGCCTGTGTGAAGCCTGAACACAGATAAATGCTTATCAAGATTTTTCTGGTCAAGTTCACAGAAGTGAAAAAGCTCCTGTGTGTCTCACTCTCAGCAAACAGGTAGGCATTCCTCTCTCAGTACTCAGTTCATATTCTCAAGCCTTGAAATTGGTCAGAAGGTCCCATCTCTGGAAAAATAAATCCACAGAAGATCCAATGAGAGAAAGATTGCTCAGGAGTGAAAACTGAGGGTAAATCAAACCAATGCTTCTGGATTCTGCTGACTTCAACTGACATTTTGAACAAAAAAACAGCATGAGTGGATGACCTGTGTAGAAAAGACTGCCAGACATGATGGTGTATATTATTTCAGCTTTTCCCTAGGAAAAGGATTTAAACAAACTTGGAGAAGTCAAAACTCAATGATAACACTGTTTGACATGCCTTGAGAAACCTTTACAAGGCTGTGTGCTTATGAAAAAGAAGGCTAAGTCACAGAGACTCACATTAAATCTTACCCAGTAATATAACATTATGAAGTAACATGCTTGAAATTCTAAAGCAGTGTCATCTCTTGCACACAGATCATTTTTCCCAGTGTACTCTTCTAACTATGTTGTATAAAATATACACATTCAGGCTAAGTTTGTTATGCCAATAACAAAAAGCTCACATATTTAGAATAGCAAAACAAATTTTGTTAGGGTCATTTTGTTCAAGTAAAGCAAGTATCCCTGTAATTGTCCCTTCTTTTGTCTCTACTTGTGGTTATCCATTGAAAAACTACTAGAAAGATAATCTTGGGAAACAGAAAATATAAGCAAAGTTCAGGCCATTCTGGTCTTCTGTGTGATTACACAACACTGGTAAAAAAATAAGCAATAACAAGAAATAAAACAATATAGCAAAATAGAACCAGTAGGCCAAAGAGAGACTGTTATTTATGTTCCTCTAGTTAAACACAGGAAGCATAGCATAATAAGTATAGTTTCAAAGCCATGACCACCCTGTATATATATATATATATATATATATATATATATATGTGTGTGTGTGTGTGTGTGTGTGTGTGTGTGTGTGTGTGTGTGTGTGTGTGTGTGTGTAAGGTCAGAGGTAGCCAGTAGTTGAATTACCACCCCTTTACAAAGGTCATTATTAAATACCTGTTGTAAACTTGAAGTACAGCCATTCTCACTGAACTGAATGGTCTCAGCAATTGTCACATTTTGTTTTTACTAAATCAGTCTCATATCAACCCTGCCTCCTGCCAGGTCATGTTTTTCCTCTTGCCCTGAGCTAAGCTGTCATACGAGTCACCAAGTCATTCTCTAGCATTCTCTGACACAGCCATAGGTAATATCTTTTAGTTCTGTACCAAACACACACTGAGCCTCAGCCTCAAGCCATCAATCCCATCACAGAAAGGTCATGGGCCTCTTTCAGACTATCAACTGTCATTTCTACTTTTCATTATATGGGAAGTCAAAATAAGGGTATGCAGAAGCCTGTAATGTGCAGGAAATAAGAACTGTGAACTGAGGCTCCTGGCAGGATGATATTGGTGGGAAAGGCCGATTGCAGAGAGCTGGAATGTTTGTTATATGTTAAGAGCCAAAATTATCTTAAGTTACCTTGGCCCTCTAAATAGTCACTTATTGACTAACATTGTTTATTGCCTAACATCCTTCTGACTATAAGGTAAATCCTTTTGGAATGCATAAACAGACATCTAGCTTCCAACAACCCAAAAGCTAAGACTGTCATCTGACAGTTTTTGAAGCCTACAGCAGAGCTTTCCCAACAATACTGTAACCTAACTATAGGTTATTTCCACCAATGTGATGGAAAAGTATCTTGGTTTATGATTGTCTTCATTTTGTTACCATAAAAACTCTATGACATTGTTGTCAAATTGGAATGTGGCATTTAGGGTAACCCAAATCTGTGTTCTAAGTACATGTCTGCTCATGGACTCAGAATGAACTATGCCTTATCCCTTTTGACTTGGAAGCTGTGTCTTCTGTATTAATAGAACATCCATCCTAATGGATCTGGTAGGTTTCAGACTAGAATCAAGAGTGAAGTAGACAGTACCTGTGATTATGGTGTGAACATCTTACCTCTCATAAAATCAAAGGCATGTGAAGTTCTCCAGCCCATTCTCCCCACCAGTGCTCAAGACAGCAGGAAAACCTTTTTGTGTTAATGATAGGTCAAGACAGTAACCTCAGCTGGCAGGATGAAGCATTGTGAGTATGGAGTCTGCCAAAATAATGGGATTTAAGAGCATTCTTTAAGGACCTATTTCTTTTCTGTAAATGGCACAATATTTAAATGGTAACATTGGGACTGGAACTGGAAAAGAGCTTTGTATAGAGACCCATAAAAGGAAGCTCAGGATACACCCATGTGATCTTTCTTCTCTCATTTTAATTTGAAGGCAAGACCTGTGTCCCAGACATGTGACCAACCAGGGTGGGAAGAGTTAATTGAAGTTTATCCCTGGTAGCATAGTGCTTCAACATTGACACTGTTTAGTATTGGCAGAAAGAAGGAAAAAGAAACACAGTATCTTTTAGTCAATATGGTATCGTTATTATGTAACATTTCATAGTCAATACATCCTTTCCTTTTGTTACCACAACCTGACCACCCCTGCCAACACCCTTCCCAATCCACTTAAGGTCTCTAACTGATCTGATTCTTAGCTTCATCACCCTATTTTGCATATGACAATTTCATCACTGGTCCATTCAACTTTACACAATTGTGAAGTTCAAAGATGATAATTGGTAAGAAAGTGTCTATGATTGTCAAGCAAACTTTGGGAGTTAAATCCCTGATTGTCTCCAATGTGAGTCTACAAATGTGGGGGATATTTGAAAGTCTCTGGCATTTCCTAACTTCTTTGGCTTAAAATAGTTTTCCCCAAGTCTGAAGACCTGGGAGTTTGGGAATGGCCAACCAGTAACTGGTCCAAATTGAGACCCATGCCACGAGAGGGGGTCCATACCTGACACTGCCTGGATTGCCAGAAAGTAGTCTGGATAGCTCAGAGACTGAGAATAGAAACAAGCACCACCAGCAAAAAAAAAAAAAAAAAAAAGTCAATGAAAGGATTCCTAATGATGGCCAGAGCCTAGCATAACCATCATCAGAGAGGTGAGTTATTTCTTTAGGTGAAGTCTAAGAATTGGCCCAAGGTACAACTTTCTACTTTTCTCCTCATAAAATCTCTATCTGGCCGGGCGGTGGTGGCGCACGCCTTTAATCCCAGCACTCGGGAGGCAGAGCCAGGCGGATCTCTGTGAGTTCGAGGCCAGCCTGGACTACCAAGTGAGTTCCAGGAAAGGCGCAAAGCTACACAGAGAAACCCTGTCTCGAAAAACCAAAAAAAAAAAAAAAATCTCTATCTGTCATATAAATATTTCAGCATTCAGAATCGTATCTTGTGGAATTGAAGATCACACTGGTGAATCAACACATAAAACAAATATTTCTGTTCATATGTAGAAACCTTTTATTTCTTGAACAAACTTACAGAGATTTCAAGATTTCATTTTCAAACATTGAGACCCAATAATTTTGAAACAATGACCCTATAATCAATGATTTGAACAATAGTTTCAGAAATAGAAACTGTACTAGCTGGCACAGTATTTTCATGTGAGGTGTTCAATAATGAATAAGGAGTAGCAATATTTGAAAAGTGAGTTGTAGAAGTCTATCAAGCTCAGGTTTGTGTATTCCTAAAGATGTTCAGGGAGGTTTTGTTGCAGTGTACAAATGGATATCCATACTTTTTTCACCCTTTTCCTCCTCCTCTTCCTCCCTTCTTACAGTGCTTAATGAAGGCTTACATGAGTCAGAAACCATTCTAGGTGTTCACACAACAACCTGGCAAAGTCAATCTTCTGCCCTCTAGAATTTCATAGGTTATATGAGGAAACAGCAGAATAACAGACTTTTGTAATATATGCTTAGGGACATAAAGACAGAAGTAAGCAAAGCCTATAAAGTATACACCAAATACAGCAAATAATATATACATGCAGATCATCTACTGAATAAAATTCAAAGCTGAGGAGAAATTCAGTGATTCAGTGATATATCTAAGGTACTGGTATTAAATGGCAAAAAAAAAAAAAAAAAAGCCCATTAAGGGAAACTCCTAATCAAGAGGATAAAATCTCTGTTTTTTTGAGAACCTAACATTCCAGTTGAATCAAGTCAATCACCTGGCCAAGGGATGACCCCTAGAAAGGTAGGCTCACAGTAGGCTATGCTAAAGAGACAGAAAGGATAATTAGCCTTTTAGTGAAATAATGTAATTTCCTTCCCAGAATTCCCACCTCCCTAAGGCAGTCTTTTACAAGAGCACATCCTTGCTGCTGTGTAAATATGTCAACTTGTTTGAATTAAAAAAATGTAACTTTGCTTTCTCTCTCTCTCTCTCTCTCTCTCTCTCTCTCTCTGTTTTTTTTTTTTTTAAGACAGAGTTTCTCTTTGTAGCTTTGGCTATCCTAGAACTCACTCTGTAGATGAGGCTGGGCTCTAACTCATAGATATCTGCCTCCATCTGCCTCCTGACTGCTGAGATTAAAGGCGTGTGCCACCACCACCTGTCTCTTTTCTATCTCTTTTCAAGCATGGTTTCCTTAATACCTTTGGTTTTATTTATTTCTTTTCTAAAGCTACCACTGCCTAATATGTCTCCTGCAACCAAGTGGCTGACATTAATGCTCAGTTAACTCAAGTAGTTTGGCCTGTTTTTCCTTCTCTCCTCCATCTCTTCCTCTAGGCAGCTGTTGAAATTTATAGCTTGCCCACTCTGGAGTTTTCTCCTTTTAAACTCTAACAAAATTATCCTCAAGCTTTTATTTGAGTCTGCTCTTAAATTCTTTTATCAATGAAACTAAGAACCCCAAGAGGGAAATCTTATTTCCTACATGTCATCTGGTGACTGTAGCAGGAATGCCCAAATTTCTAGTAACATTGGATTCAATAGTGTACTCCTGAAATCCATGTCTACATGGAACTCAGAATATGTCTTTTTTTAGGAGTGTGTTTTGCAGCTGTAATTAGTTAAGTTAAAATACCATCTTGGTTAGGATAGTTCCTAAATTTCAAGACTGGTGTCTTTATGGAAAGAAAAGAAGGTGAATGGAGTTACAGAAACACAGAAGAGAAGCCAGAGGCAGGATCTAGATCACTTATCTAAAAACCATAGACTGCCAGCAACAACCAACTGGAACCTGGGAGAAACACAGGATAGATTCTTCCTGAGAACCTTCCAGGAGAATTGCTGATAAGATACCAAGATTGTAGTAATTTCTTTGTAACAGTGCAGGAGAACTGATGTAAGGACTAGTAAGGACTCATCAGAATATCATTCTAGTCATCCTACATAAGCACATCATCCATAAAAGGATAATTTTCCTGTACATAACAGTGCTTAACAAGGCTATCAATAAAATTTATTATTCTACTATAATTATCAAGCATTTATTCTCTCTATATGTATTATTGAGATAAAATAACAGTAAATATACAATTACAACTCTCCTCTAGTAGTCTAAGTTATTGCAGGCATTTTATCCACTTATTCCAAGATTTCTTCAACTCACATATTAATTGATTTTCAATTAATATTCACTGTGATTAATATTCATAATGGAGCAGTCCCCTCCGCTGTATTAAGGTTCAGCTAGCAACCTTTGGTGCCTTTGAGAATCCCCCAGGGAGCCGTTTCAAGTAATGATGCCAGAACACCAACCTCTAGAGATCCCTATTTAATTGGTCTGGATTGATCTTAGACCATATTCCCCTTAAAAAAAAAACTCTCTAGAGATGCACAAATGTAGCCCAGATTGAAATTTACTGATACAGAGCAAAACTTTACAGAATGCAGAGTGTGAAGTACCTTCTAAAGGCATGATAGAACAAATAAGGACAGACAAAACAGATAAAATTCAAAAGTCAGCTCTAAATTTGTGCTTCTGTCTTACAAAGGTATGCAATATTTTGCCATGTTATGATTATAATGGAAATTGGGGGAATATTGGCAAAGATGAAACGGACCTATAACAGAACAAGAGCAGGATCTTACTGATCTGGGACAGGGCAGAGCAATGCTGGGTAACAGACAGAGTGGCCCAGCTGAAATGGTCTAAGTGAGGTGGTAAGAATTTAAAGGCAAAAAAAAAAAAAAAAAAATAGGAATTGACATTCTATTCTTTTGGGCAAGATTCTGTAGAGTACAAAATTAATCATGAAGGGCAAACTGGTAATTTTAATCATATGTGTCTGCCAGAGGCATGTTGCTTTTCCCACAATGTTAATATATATATATATATTTGAAATCCAAATTCCTATTTTATTTTCTAATTATTCTTGTTTAGAATTTGTTCTCTTCTCATCTGTTACATCCTGAAAAGTATATCCTGTAGTCATTTTCTTATCCATACTGTCAAATCTCAGAGTTGAGAGTTATTAATTATTAAATTATTAATAATTTAAATAAAATTAAATTATTAATAAGATAAAGTATACTCCTATATAAAAATTATAGGGTTTCTAAAAGAACAGAACATGGGAGAATATTAATCACATATTGACAAATTAATACTATGAAATTAGGGACAGCTGTATTTAGTTGAATAATATGTATCATGATTAAAAACAGCTCATGCCTCTCATCAGCTTGTAAATGAGAGCAGCATCATTTTTATTGATTTTTTTCCTATATCCAAAGATTTTGCTTTGCACCTATTATCTAATAATTCCTGGTTGAATTTATTATTAGGTCATGTGTCTTCTCTTGCCTGAGCCTCAGTTTCTTCATTTAGAAAATCAAATACCCATAGTTGTTATTGTGTAAGTACATGGAAATTGCAGCAATGAGGACCTGAGTTTGAATTTCCCTAAATCATGGAAAGCAAGACATAGTAGTGCATCTGAAATCCCAGTGCTCCTATTGTGTGGGAGGCAGAGAAAGGAGAATCCTATATTCTTATGGCAAGGTAACCTGACAGACACAGCAGCCAATAGCAGAGAAACTCTGTCTCAATTAAGGTGGACAGTCAGGACTGACACCCACAGTTGTCCTCTGACCTCCATATGAAGGGTAGTGGTATACACATGACCATATGCATACATAAAGATGTGTGTTTACACAAACAGACACACACATACACAGACACAGACACAGACACACACACACACACACACACACACACACACACACACACACACACTTAAGAAAAAAAGAAATTGCCAGGCTTGTAATTCCCATTCCAAGGAATCCTACTGAAGAGTAGTGTGGGAGTTTGGAAGAAATGGCCCTCATAGGAAGTGGCACTATCAGCGCTATCAGGAGGAGAGGCCTTGGAGTAGGTGTGGCCTTGTTAGAGGAAGCTTGTCATGGTGTGTGTGTGGGAGGGTAAAGTCTCCTATGCCCAGGGTACATCCAGAGTGATACAAGTTGCTTCCTGTTGCTTGCATATCAAAATATAGAACTCTCAGCTCCTTTTTTAGCATCACGTCTGCCTGCATGCTGCCATGCTTCTCATAATGATGATAATGGACTACGCCTCTGAAACTGTAAACCACCCCCAATTAAATGTTTTCCTTTATAAGAGTTGCTGTGGCCACAGTGTTTCTTCACAGCAGTAGAAACCCTAAGACAGGTGGCATAGATCACAATGCTATGAGGCTAGCATTGACAGCTTAGTGAGACTGCCTCAATAATAAAAAGTGAGGTTCTAGAAAGATGGCTCAGTAGTTAAGAGTACACACTGCATTTACAGAGGAATTGAGTTTTGATTTCTACCACCCACATTAGACAGCTCACAACAGCTTATAATTTCAGTTCCAGGGGATCCTATGCCTTTGGCCTCCATGGGCACTTGTATTCATGTGTACATACACAGACACATGCACATACATGTAATTAAAAAATAAATCTTAAAAAATAATAAAGCATGAAAAAGCCAAAAATGTAGTTTATCTCAGTAGAAAATGCTTGCCCAAGGTTCAATCCTAGCACTGCAAAACAGGAAACAACAATAACAACAACCAAAGGAAAGAAACAATGACATACACAGAAATGCATTAGAAATGCCAAAGTACTGTAGATTCATATAAATTCATACAATTAATCAATATAAATTCATATAGATTCATATAGTGATATATTGCCACTGTCAATAATAAAGCATGCAATAATAAATAAATAGAAGCAACTTAGCCTGGGAAATTAAAATTAGTGAAATATTATAGCTATCTATAAATATTTGAAAAAATATTCTATTTAAAGAGTAATGACTACCATAGTGTTCCAAAGGAGCAGACTAGGAAACAGCGTCTCATTGTGAGGGCAGTTCTTGTTGGTATTAGAACACACTCTGTATTTCTCTAATTTTAGAAAGCAGTTGAAACTAGAATTTCTCATCAGAGGGGTTAGGAAGTTGTGGCAGCTTGGTTAGAAAGTCAGGCAAGCACTGAAAGATTGGACATTCATCACATACATAGCAAGCTCAGTGCTGTTACTTAAGTTTGTATTTAGCACAGCTGACAGGGCTGAAGAAGAATATTCTGGTTCTAAAGCTCTGCCTGCTACAAGCCTACTCCTTCCCACAATGGAATTGTTACTGATGAAAATGTCTATTCACAGCAACACTGATAACAGAGGGGTATTGTATCACATAGCACTGGATCTTTAAACATCAAGGTAACATCCAAATACAAGTCTATAATTATCAAATGGGTAGACTAAGACTTTTAAAGATTCTAATAAATAAAGAACATCTTAAATAGGACTAGTATGTACATAACTGAATGACAGACAGAGAAGGAGGAGTTTTTAAACAAGAAAGGGGAACATGGGAGGTAAAAAGGAGCTCTTATGGAAGTGCCGAAAGATTTTTTAAGAGAGTGATAAAATACATGTGATATGAAAGTGAACAGAGGAAAAGGTGCAAGTGAGGGGAGGAAGAAGATGGAGAGAAGAGTGGGAGATGAGAATCAATGAAAAGCACACATGAAAAGGCTATAATAAAGTCTATTGCTACATACACAGCCATATTTTAGTTTAAATAAGGATTGGAAAGGTGAGTGTTTGTTTCTCCTTTCAAATCTAAAAATCAGAAAACAGAATTTAAGCAACAATTCATATTGTCTACACATCCCACTTTCCTCAAATGTCATCTATAAAATTCTGAATAGGAAACAGGTTCAGCAGTGAATGTATCACCAGTTTGCATATATAGTTTATGCATGGAGAAAAATAGACAGTTGTAGAGGGGATTCCCAAGGCAGTTCTCAATTCATTTATTTTCATTTTGGCACTTGTATGAACTTATTGCTATAACTCAAATATAACTTTCAGAGATTTTGTGAACTTTAAATTCATTTGGAATCTGACTTCTGTGCTGGGGAAAAGAAGTGAATGTTTTTAGAAAAACATTTGGCTCCAAGATGATGTAGGGAAAGCTCTTCCCATTTAAATAGCTGCTATTTTTATAAATGGACTCATATCAAATTCTACATAAGGTGAAAATATACTCCCCTGAAGAGCTGAGAAATTCAGAGATTCTGAGCCATGTGTATGTTGCCATGTACTTTTACTCTTGTTTTTAAGCAATAAATCTTAGGAACATACACAAACTCTTTCAGAGTCATATCTCTGTCTCTGTGTGCACAAGGAGATCAAAGAGTGAATGTCTTAGGGAATGATGGAGCTCCTTGAGAAAGTACAATTGTACCTCAAGCTTTACAAAGAAGACAATGGGTAATGTGGAAAGAAACTGGAAATGCAAGGATGCTGAAGTTCCCTTGATGCAAATGTGCTTTCATTTGATAGGATCAGTTACTTAGCCAAGAGTTAAATGCAACTTTACCCTTCCAATTTATTACTACCAATTATTTATGTGAGTTAGAAAATCCAAGGAAACATCCACATAATGCTTATAAATATCTCAATTTGAAACCCTTCCTTCCTTTCTTCCGCCCTCCCTTCTTCCCTCCCTACCTCCTTCCTTCCCTGCCTCCCACCTTCCCTGCCTCCCACCTTCCCTCCCTCCCTCCTTCCTTCCTTCCTTCTTTCCCCCTCTCTCCCTCTCTCTCTCCCCTTCCTTCTTCCCTCCCTCCCTCTCTCCCTTCCTTCCTTTCTTCTTCCCTCCCTTCCTTCTTCTCTCTCTCTCTCTCTCTCTCTCTCTCTCTCTCTCTCTCTCTCTCTCTCTCTCTCTCTCTCTCTCTGTTTCTTTCTCTCCTTCCAAGACAGGACTTCTTTGTGAAGCTCTGGCTATCATAGAAATTGCTCTGTAGACCAGACTGGCCTCAAATTCACAGAGATCCACCTGCCTCTGCCTCATGAGTGCTGGGATTAAAGGTGTGTGCCATCACTACCTGGCTGAAACACTGTACTTCTAAAAGCAATTATGAAATTTGTTTCATGCCAATGGTTTTCCAAGAGGAATGAACATTCAGGAAGGCATTAAACAACTTCCTAAAAATCAGTATGTAGCAGAGTCTACAGGAACTACCTTCTGGAATTCTATTTTCTAATTCAAAGGACACTTTTAATGGTTCTGTTTATGTTGATGAAAATTATCCACAGGGACCTGGAGAAAGTGATTTGGGCCTTTTGGCCCTTCCTTTATCGCCAGCATGAATATCCAAGGGCAGCATTTCTTTATTGCTTTTTTTCTCCCTCTCTGAGTGAAAGTTTATTATTATCTAACTACATTTGTAGTGAATCAGCCAGTATGTAAGGATATGAAAGCTTAGAATAGGTATCTGGAGAAGCACTTGTTTCTAAAACAGCAAGATGAAAGTTGGTCAGTGTTATGATCATAGTCTTCTTAGACCTTAAGTCAAGGGTAATCTCAAGAGAACCCTGGGGAATAACAAGACTCAATTTATCCCAATGTCTGCCATTCTGGGTATCAGTTTCCTATTCCAGAATAATAAATGAATCCTCTACCATTTCTTTTGAAAATCTGTTGTGGGATATTTGATTGCACTGTGAAACTCTGAGACTGTTATTATAACTAAACCTAGAAACAAGGAGTGAAATCAATGACTAGCTGATCAGAATTTGATGGGGGAATGTCTTTCTGTATGCTGTGAATATTTGTTGCTCTGATTGGTTGATAAATAAAGCTGTTTGGCCTATGGCAAGGCAGCTTAGAGGCAGGAGGAAAATTCAAAGAGAGAGATAGGAAGAAGGCAGGGCAAGATGCCAGCCAGTTGCCCAAGGAGCAACATGTGATAGGACACAGGTAAAGCCATGGAACATGTGGTGATACATAGATTAATAGTTATGGACAAATTTAAGACCTAAGAGCTAGCTAGCAAAAGGCTTGAGCCATGGCCATCCTGTTATAATTAATATAAACCTCTGTGTGTTTACTTGGGGGATGCAAGAGGGAAAGATTTGTCCTAACCGCTGGCAGGCCGGGACACAGCAAATCATCTGACTACAGAATTAGCCATAGATATTTTGGAGGATCCAGATAGAGAGGCACAGGAAGAGACAGGGAGGAGCTTGGAGAGATTCAAGGCCCTTTTGATCTGGGAAGGTAGAGAAAGAGGGTCAGCTATTCATTCCTCCACTGCTTTCTTGATCTATCAGGTTTACATCCCAATATGTGACTCCTGAGTTTTTATTAATAATAGAACAATTTAGGTAAACACTTCATCTGGTGTCCAACATGTGATACAAGAAAGCTGCCACTTCTCTGTGCCACTGTGGGTCTCTGACTTTTCCTACCTTGGTCTCTCTTTTCTCCTCAGGCTAACACCACAGGCACCTACCACAGGAAGCTCATTTGTACTACAATGCCCACCTCTAACAGCCCCAATATCAAATTTGATTCAATCATTCCCTGTCAACATTGGAGAAACTCATCCACTGTGAAGATGAGCAATTAAAAGACATAATGCCTATAGTTAAAAACCATACTGCTCTGGATGATACAACAGCTTCAGTAGATAAAACAAAATTTTCAAGAGAGACTATAAAACAAGTATTTTTGCAAATTTCTACAAATGACCAAACACCAAAGCTAAAATTATGGAAAAAATGGCATTGTTATTGAAGGTTTACTGGACACAGGCATGGGTGCAACAATAATTTCACCAAAATCTTGGCATCTAGATTGGCCTTTTCAGGAGGAAAATATTCAGCTTCTAGGGATTGGAACTTTATCTCAGGTAAAACAAAGTACAAGATGGGTTAGTATATAGGGCCAAAAGGACAGATGGGAAAATTAAAGTCATATAGGGCTAATATAACAATGGATTTACAGGGACAGGATTTGTTACAGCAATGGAAAACACAGATTAACATTCCTCCAATCTCAGAAACAGACCATAATATGAGAGAAATATTCAAAGGTGTTATCAAGAACAGTCACAGACTGTTCAGGTTGAACATAAGCAGGGCACAACAGCTGTTGATCTTTCAAAGATACTAAGAGCCCTAGCTTTGAAACGGTTAACTGACAAGCCTGTGTTGGTAGAACAATGGCCTCTGACATTAGAAAAATTACAGGCACTAGAACAGCTGGTACAGGGGCAACTAAATGCTCAACATATTTAAAAATTGATTGTCCTTGTAATTCTCCTATATTTGTCATTAAAAAGAAATCTAGAAAATGGAGAATAGTAAAAGATTTGAGAGTTATTAATAAGATGATCCCACCAATGGGCTCTTTATAGCCTGGAATTCCCTTGCCTTCTTTATTACCTAAAGGATGATCTATTACAGTGATTGATTTAAAAGACTGCTTTTTACATACCTTTACAAGAACAAGATAGAGGAAAATTTGCCTTCACAGAGCCTACTTATTCCCAGCCTGTCAAAAGTATCAGTGGAAAATTCTTCCACAGGGAATGTTAAACAGCCCCACGTTGTGTCAATATTTTGTACAACAGCTATTAGAAATAATTTGTAAACAGTTTCCCCAATCTCCAATTTACCATTTTCTGGATGATATCTTACTAACTGATCCAGTCGCAGATACTTTAGAAAAAATGTTTGGTGAAGTAAACAGAATTTTGCCTTGTTGAGAATTACAAATTCTTCCTAAAAAATTTTAAAGAGGAGATTCTATCAATTATCTAGGATATAGGAGAGTTTTACAGAAAATTCAACCACAGATAGTACAAGTCAGGTGAGATCAATCACCAACTCTTAATGATTTTTAAATTTTTAAAATGCTGGAAGATATTAGCTTGTTAAAGCCTACAATTAGATTAACAACTCAAGAGCTAAGTAATTTATTTCAAACCTTACAAGGTGATAAGTATTTAAATAGTTCAAGAAAATTATCAGCTGAATCTGAGAGGGAATTGGCTCTGGTAGAAAAGAAATTACAAGATGCACATGTACATCACTTAGATCCAGGGTTTGTTTGTATTCTGTTTATTTCATATTCTATATATTCTCCCACAGGAATTCATATGCAGAATGAAGATAATATTTTTATTGATATTTTTGCACAGAAATGAAATAAAAAGTTAAAGACCTATGTAGAAAAGCTTTCTTAATTGATTCTGAAAGGAAAAGTGAGAATTCATCAATTAACAAGAGTAGACCCAGCAGAAATTGTAGTACCTTTTACTAATGCTGAAAATTTCTCATTTTGGGCAGAAAATGAACATTGGAAAACAGCTTGCAGTAATTTTTGGGGAGAGATTAGCAACAAAAATCCCAAAAGCAAGAGATTTCAGTTTATAAAAAGAACTAATTGAACTTTTTCTCACATGGTATATGGAACACCAGTTTATGCAGCACTTATGTTTTATATTGATGCAAATAAAATCAGAAAAGGTAGGTTATTTTAGGCCTTTAGGCCAAAGACATTCCAGAACAACCTTAGGTAACTGTCCAGGCAGCCAGATGTCTCTGCTATTTCCATAGCTTGGAAAGTCATTTGCTTTCCACTTTCTGTTTACTCAGGTAATATTTTATCCTTCTTGGATCTCTGATAGAGTTGAAGACTAGATAGTGATACCATTTTGTTGTTGTTGTTACTAAATTCAGAAAAGAAACTTTCAAAACAGATGTAAAGTTTATAAGGTTGACAGACATAAAAGCTTAAGTTGTTTAATCTAAGAAAATGTTTTAAGGTATAAAAAGATATTTAGGATGGTAATACAAGTTATGATAGAAAGTAGTTTAGGTATAAAACATTGGAGTCATCAAGATAGGATAGATAATCGAATAATTTCTCTGAACTTGCCAAATACAAATGAATTGGAAATTGTAAATGTCATTCTTACCTGATAATTATTCTCATTATATATATATATATAATATATATATATTATATATATATATGAAATTTTCTATGCTCTAGTTAAAACCTTTCTTTTTTATTTAGACAAAAGAGGAAAAATGTTGGAGGATATTTGATTGGCATTGCACTGTGACACTTTGAGACTATTAATAAAGTTAAGCCTTTAATCAAGGGGCAGAGTCCATGACTAGCTGACTAGAATTAGCCATAGAGAGTTTGAACCATCCAGATAGAGAGGCACAGGGAGAGATAGGAAAGGGCTTGGAAAAATTTGCAGCCTTTTTGATCTGGAAAGGTAAAGAGGGTCAACTATTTGTTCCTCGACTGCTTTCTTGATCTATCAGGTTTGTACCCATGTATCTGATTCCTGAGTTTTTTATTAATAATAGAAAATTTTAGGTAAATGTTTCAAAGCTGGTAACATAAGCTGGGCTAATCTCTTCAGCCTGGGTTGGAGTTATGGGAAAATTTCTGCCATTGAACAAAATCCATACCTCCAACAACACAGTTCTGTGTGTGATCTGGTCACATATAATATTTTTTTATGAATTAAATTTTTCATTTATTTTATAGCCTAACTACAGCTTCCCTCTCCATTTCCTCCCCCCACTTTCTCTCTGCCCCTCTCCCTAATCTACCTCTCCTCCACCTCTTTTCAGAAAGGGGCAGGCCTCCCTTGGGTGCCAACAAAGCATAGCATATCAAGTTGAGGTAGGCCTAAGCTCCTCTCCTTGTATTAAGGCTTGGCAAGGCAACCCACCATTAGGAACAGATTCTCCAAAGTCAGTCAAAGCATTAGGGACAGGCCCTACTTCCACTGCCAGGAGTCCCACAAATAGACCAAGCCACACAACTGTCATACATATACAGAGGGCCTAAGCTGGTCCCATGTAGGATCCCTAAGTGTTGGTCCATAGTCTGTGAGATCCCATGAGTAGGCCTATTGCTTCTGTGACTTCCCTTGTGATAACCCTGCCCCCCTGGCTTGTATAATTCTTCCTCCCTCTCTGCAACAGGATTCCCTGGGTTCACCCAGTACTTGGCTATGGATCTCTGCATCTGTTTCAATCAGTTACTGGATGAAGGCTCTCAGATGACAATTGGGGTAGTTAACTAACCTGATTACAGAAGATGGCCAGTTCTGGCCACCTATCCACTAATGCTAGGAGTCTTAGCTGGCATCATCCTTGTAGATTCCTGGGAGTTTCTCTTGCATCAGGTTTCTACCTGGCCCTGAAATGCCCCCTCTAACAAGTCATCTCTTTCTTTACTCTCCCCCTCCATCCACCCCTCAACATGATGCCTCATATTCCCTTCCCTACCCACCCCCAGTCTATCAGGAGATCTCCTCTATATCCCCTTCCCAGGGAAATCCATGCATCCCTTTTTGGGCTCTCCTTGTCATGTAGTTTCTTTGGGGCTATGGATTATAGCATGGTTATCCTTTACTTTACAGCTAATATTCACTTATGAGTAACTATATATTATGCTTATCTTTCTGGGTCTGGTTTACCTCACTCAGGATGATTTTTTCTAGTTCTATCCATTTGCCTGCAAATTTCATGATGTTATTGTTTTTAACAGCTGAGTAATATTCCATTGTGTAAGTATACCACATTTTCTTTATCCATTCTTTGGTTGAGGGGCATCTATGTCATTTCTAGGTTCTAGCTGTACGAATAACACTGCTATGAACATAGTTAAGTAAGTGTCCTTGTGGTATAATTGAGCTTCCTTTGGGCATATGTCCAAGAGTAGAATAGCTGGTTCTTGAGGTACATTGATTCCCAATGTTCTGAGAAACCACCATATTGAATTTTTAAAGTAGTTATACAAGTTTGCACTCCCACCATCAATGGAGAAGTGTTCCCCTTACTCCATATCGTTTTCAGCTTAAGCTGTTATTAGGGTTTTTGATCTTACAACATTCTGACTGGTGTAAGATGGTATCTCAGAATCTTTTTTTTTTTTTTGTCATTTCTTTATGACTAAGGATGTTGAACAACTCTTTTAGTGTATCTCTGCCATTTGAGATTCTTCTGTTGAGAATTCTCTGTTTAGATCTGTACCCCACTTATTAATTGGGTTATTTGCTTTTTTGATGACTAGTTTCTTAAGTTCTTAATATATTTTGGAGATTATTTCTAAGTCAGAGGTGGTCTTAGTGAAGATCTTTTCCCTTTCTGTAGGCTACCATTTTGTCTTATTGACAGTGTCCTTTGCCTTTAAGGAGATTTTCAGTTTCATGAGATCCTATTTACTAATCATTAATCTTAGTGTCTGTGCTACTGGTGTTTTGTTCAGGATGTTGTCTCCTTTGCCAATGTGTTCAAGGCTATTTCCCACTTTCTCTTCTATCAGGTTCAGTGTAACTTGATTTATGTTGAGGGCTTTGATACATTTGAACTTCCATAAAAACAGACAGATGTATCAATGGAATCAAAATGAAGACCCTGATGTAAATCCACACACCTAAGAACACCTGGTTTTTGACAAAGAAGCCAAAATTATACAATGGAAAAAAGAGAACATCCTCAACAAATGGTGCTGGCATAACTGGATGTCAGCATGTAGAGGAATACAAATAGATCTTTATTTATTGCCCTGTACAAAACACATGCAGTAGTTCTAAAGATACTAATAGTTCTAAAGATACTATTTTGGGGATCCTTTGATCACTCCTGATATGCTGTCTTGTTCTATACAACTATAAAAAAGTACTTTAGGTTAGTAGCTTATAAACAACAGAAATAATTTCTTACAAGTCTTGGGGCTGAGAAGTCTAAGATCAAAGCACTTGAAGGGCTCAGTTTTGGGTGGCAGTTTCTGGTTCATAGACCATCACGAAAGGGAGATACAAGAGATGTTTCTCAAGCCTCCATTGTAAGATCATTAATATTTATGAAGACTCCACCTTCACCACCTAAACCCATACCAAAGACGTTAATTCTTTAGCCTCTGTTTACACACATTTCCAAAGGAGGAGATATGTGCATTTCCAGGTTTTGTTGAATACTGTGGTCTGAATGTCTTTGTTCTCCTAAAATTAATTTGTGGAAGTCTTCATTCCTCGTGATGATGGCATTAGGAGTTGAGACACTAACAACATATTCAGTGTTTGTCCTACCCCTTTCTTTAACTTCCAAATTTATGGTTCAGTATCCTTATTTAGCATCCTGTTTCACCCTAAGCTTCCCTATACTGCAGGTAATGGAAATTCCCTTTGTTATAATAAAAAAGTTTTGTTCTGCCACCACTGAAAAGGGAAGGAAAGTCATTAAGATTGGCTATTCATTAAGATGCCAGCCTTTGTAAGACAGTCTTTGTAACATAATAATTAGCAAAACTGAGAAATTGATGTGAGACATAGTGTAACCATGTTATACTCCAGGGCTGTTACCAAAAAGCCTGGATTGACATCTGAATTTAAGTGACACTGTTTGCTCGCTCTGAGGCTGCCTTTCCATTGTGTCTCTAACTGAAAATGAGAATGGCTCCCCCAGGGATGCCTTTGGAATCACAAATGTATAAACATCTGGGACTCAAATCTCTTTCAATTACATTAATTATCTTATTTGTGCAGGAGAAAGTTTTGAATCTAAAACAACTTTAGGTAATCTCAAGGTGAAAGGAGGAGAGAGAGACACAGAGACACAGTGTGGTGATATTGTGTTCCCCAAAATATTGTGCACCCTAATGAACTTATCTGGGGTCAGAGACAGAACAGCCACTAGATACAAAGGCTAGAAAATGGTGGCACTCACACCTTTAATCCTAGCACTCCAGAGGTAGAAATTCCTCTGGATCTCTGTGAGTTCAAGGTCACATTGGAAACAGCCAGGCATGGTGATACATGCCTTTAATCCCAGAAAGCGAGCCTTTAATCCCAGGGAGTGGTGGTAGAAAGCAGAAAGGTATATAAGGCGTGAGGACCAGAAACTAGAAGCATTTGGCTGATTAAGCTTTCAGGCTTCTAGCAGCACAGTTCAGCTGAGAGCCATTTAGATATGAGGACACAGAGGCTTCCAGTCTGAGGAAACAAGACCAGCTGAGAAGTTGGCCAGGTGAAGTTAGCTGTGGCTTGTTCTGTTCTCTGATCTTCCAGTTCACCCCAATACCTGGCTCAGGTTTGATTTTATTAATAAGATTCTTTAAGATTCCTGCTACAACACAGAGACACAGAGAGAGAATTTTAAATTTCCTTCTGTCCTCAAACACCTTTTAAGCCACCAGAAGGTAAATCTCTTCATGTCTGATACATGAAATTCTGATTAGACATGTGGAGGGAAGCATGTCCTTGAGCTACATGTTGAGAGTAGCAAAATAATCAGGAAGCTATGATTCTTGTTTTGGTAAATGAAGCAAAGTCCAGGCTGCTGGATGATTTTCAGAGAAGTGTTTATCATGTTTTCTATCTAATTGAAATTGTCTACCTGTATCAGTGCTTAGATAGAGTTCAGTTATGTTGAACCTCCCTTTGAAATGTTACTTTCCCTTTTCTCATCTAATCATGTCATCACCCAAGCACTCTTCTCTTGCTCAGACTACCCATACCATGGGAACATTGTAGTGTCCCTTTCATGATGATATTCTGGTGAGGATGGCTTCATAGAGTGAGTCTAGTCCAGCAGCTTGCCTTACTTCCTTGTCTGTACTCTCTTGTACTCTTATCATGAAACCTCTTGTCCTCTTTGTGAGTGTGTGTGTGTGTGTGTGTGTGTGTGTGTGTGTGTGTGTGTGTCCCCAGCCTGCTTTTTACCTGGGATCAGGTTTTCTTGCTTGTACAGATTTCTCAGCCCTCATGTAGTCTCTTTCTGTCACAGTGACTTTTTTGGGGGCCAGCACATATAACTGACTCCTATGTTATTGCTTTTACCCCAGGCTACGATCCTATGTGAAACAATCTTTTTGTTCTAATATGAAATGCTTATCCTCCTAAAGGTCCTGTTAATTTCTTCTCCATCAATGAATCCTAGCTTTCACAGACCCATAGTGTCAGGGACCCTCTCAAGGTTTGTGAATACAGTGATGTACATTTGCATGTATGTGACAACATGTGTGTTATACACAGATGGTGATTTTAATTTGTGAAATAAAAAAGCTTCTATTGTTCTTAAATATCGAGAAAGTTTTGTGAATTTCTGTCTTCATAAAATATGTTCAACAACTACAGATTAACTATATTCTATTTTGTTTCTAGTGACACTGTCAATCATCAAAATAGATGATTTAAAATTCCATAGATGTCAAAGCATCTTCAGACCTAAAGCCCCTTACCTCTTCCTGTTTATATATATATATATAATTCATGTACATACACATATGTACTTGCACACATGTAGAGGCCAGATGATGACATCAGGTGTCATCCTCAGTTGTTCTCATTTTATTTCTTGAGATAGAGTCTGTCTCTAAACCTTGACCTCACTGGGTCAGCTATGCTGTCTGACCAGTAGGCTCCTAGGATCCATCTGTTTTTGTGTTATTCCAGCTCTGGGGTTATGTATGTGTACTACCACATCACATTTTTTGTAAGGAGGGTGAGGCTCCAAATTTGGAATTTCACAATTACTTGTACAGTGAACACTGTATCTATTGAGCATCTCTCTAGGCTTTGTTCCCTGTCCCTTAAATCTGAAGTAGCTCCCCTGATTACCTCATTTCCTCTTTATATCATATTTAAAAGATTGTTGGAAAGTACAAAGGCTGTAGGTGAGACTGAAACTTGAGGTTCAGATAGACAAATATGCCATTTGTATGTATTGATCGTAACACAGCTCCTTTCTCATTTAGAAATCAGAACATAGCTTTGCTACGGTAACAAACACGCAAACACAGAGATTTAGGAGGCCACAGTCTTCCTCTGTCAGTCTATCTCAGGGACTAAGAATCACCTTAGAGAAAACAGAATTAATGGTAAAATGTGCCTCTGAGACACTTTGAGAAGAAAGTGCCCAAATTAATATAAATTCTATTTAGAAATACTTCTCAGTTGTTTCTTAGAATTAAAAAAAATACTCAACATAAAAGATATAAATTAGTGAATTTGTGAGTTTCTAGTCTGAAAGTATAAATCCTTTGTGTTTAAAGAGATAATCTTAACACCATACCAAAAGCATCTTTAATGTGCTCATATTTATTGTCCACAGGTAATTTGGCTTATCTGATGTGTTCCTATGGCAGTTGATTTGGCTGCTATATTTAGGAAAGAAGAATCAACACTTTGTCTTCCAGTAATGCTTGGCCTGTGAATAGTAATAAGATAAACTATAAGAGCTAAACTTCTAAAAATATTTTAGAGGAATCTAAAGTAATATATCCGTAAGTAAAGTATCTTGGTTGTATGTGTTTCTGTGCTCTGTTTCTGTATGGTAAGAAATCAAGGGCATAGTCTGTGGAAGCCAGTGCATCTCATCTGTCTTTGAATTTTTATCCTGGCACTTGTTCCCTGAGTGGTGAGGGGCAAGTCAATTGAGTCTCTTTGATTATTAGTTTCTACATCTGTAATAGATGGGGAATGATGTTACCATACTTGTTTTTTGACGCTCAGGTAGGGCCAATTATATCATGGGTGAATAGGGTAAACTATGTGGAGTTACAGACTTTCCCAATGCCTTTGCTTCCCTCTACCTACAGGCTATTGCTCACAGTGCCTCAGCAGCTGGAAATATTGCTGCTAAGTTTATGATTTTCCTATCAGAGCTTGTGAAGTCCCCATCCCCTGAGTTTTGTGCAAGCAAGTCAAACAATGGCTTTTAAAATGGGTATATTACTCTGAGGCCTATGTGCCACATAAAGTCTTCACTGCTTTTCTGCTTAACAGGAAGGCAGAGTCTCAGTCCCAGACTTGCAGTGGTCATGGCTGGATCCAAATAATGGAGTGCACATAGCACATTTTCCTTTTGTGTCTGTCAGAAGAGTCTAGCACGTGTGCTGTGCTAGGCTTATAGATTTCAATTTACTTTATTTTTTAAGCAAAAAAACTTTCCTAAACCCTTTAAGATAGTACCTCCATCTCTATCATTCATCCTTTTATTGTTGTTTGTTTTTGTTTTCCTCCCTTTAGACACTGAAGAGTTCTTACTGCAGTTCATCATAGCACAGAATGTATGTTCAGGCCCTAGGGTAAAGGAGGAAACCAAAGGAGGAGGAATGTACCATGTAGAGGTCTCTCTATTTCTCTCCTTACCATAAAGATTCCTTCAGAGCAGGAATGCTATCCTATGCTTTGAACTTCCCAGGGACTTCCCCTCTCTGGAACCAGTGTGGTTGGCCTACCACCACAGCCCTCTCCTGTGCATTCTCTGACTCCCACACACATTCAATTCTCCAACTCCTCTTCTTCCATCACCACCTTAAGTGTCTGTGTAAAATATCACTGTTCCCATAATCCTATTTGATCTCTCTTTGCTTTTCTTGAAATTGTGTTTGTCAATTCCCAAAGATACACATTTCACACCCTCCCCTTCTCTGTACTAGCCAGTGGCTTCAAGACAAGACTGATTCTTTTACTGCCATATCCTAGGCATCAGGAACTGTGTCTGAACAACTTCTAAGACTTCATAAATATACAAGTATATATGTCAATACTTAGCAGTCAGTTTTCAGTAGGCAAAGTAGAGAAGCATCAGAGACAAACATTTACTGAAATGTCAGGGATCTGACATGGACATTTTATCTGTATTTTCACATTACATTATCAAAACAAAACACTATGGAGGATCCTCTACCTTCTTATCTCAGAGCCCTCTCATATTAGAATCTAAAGAACTCATTCCAATTAAAGTCCAGTGTCTAGCAAGTGGTTCCCAGGAGTTAAGTCTGCTTTTAAACTCCAAATCTGCTGTGGTTCAACTGCAGTTGTGGTCTGTGATGATATCCATGGCCTGTGTTGCCACCAAGGGCCACAGGAATGACAGGGGTCTGGGCTGTCACCTAGGTCTATATTAGTGTCTAAGGGCTGTGCCACTGCTGCACTGCCACCAGGGTCATGTTGTCCTTTGGGCCTGGGCTGCTGCCAAGGGCCATGTCTGGGTCCATGGCCCTGGCACAGCCTCAGTCTGTGGTGATGTCCCTGGCTCATGTTAGTACTGAAAGCAGTGAGGATAGGCTGCAGAGCTGGCCCCACCCTTCCTGGCTGCAACACTAGGGAGAACTGGCCCTGAACCCCACCAACTGCAGCACTCAGGAAGCAAGCTCTGCTAGAGAGCTAGGCCTGGTGTGTCAATGAGGGAACATTAGCATGATGACCAACTCAGCTACCACATAGGCTCAGAACCAGAGCTATGAATTGGCCCACCCAGCATCCACTGCAGATGAACTGCTGGAGTATGTGAAGAGGCAGAACCTGCAGACCCAAAGCTGCAATATCTCCATGATACAAGGCAACAACAGGATATTCAGAGGAGTCCCAGTGAGAGCCCATTATTGAGAGTGTAGCAGAAGCCAGAGGCCTCAAACTAGACCAATAACTCATTATATAAACACAAGTAAAGATGTATGGACTAAGGGGTATACTGTGTGACTCACTGTGTCACACTAAAGGTTCCACAATGAGAATTTTTTGTTAGTTTTTTTGTTTTTGTTTTTGTTTTTGTTTTAAATTTTATTTCATTTGGGGAGGGGAAGTTGCAGAGGGTAGATATAAAGGGAAGGGAAGATGAATGGGATAGGGATGCATGATGTGAAATCAAAAAGAATCAATTTAAAAAAGTCTAAAAAACCTTCCAAATTTGATGTTATTTTATCTGTAGCTGATATACATATGAAATAAGTTATAAAGAAACTTAGAGAGTTTTACATTTTCTTAAATTTTAGTTAAGTGTTTCATATTAGAAAGTACCTGAATGAAAAACAGTGATATGATAGCTAATAAAATGGGTATCTGTGTAAGAAAACTAGCTATCAAATCACCTAACATTTCTTCCTGCTCTCCTCCATTCCCCGTCCATTTTATTCTGCCCTGCCATGCCCTCATTTACTTAGATAAGGACTCACTCTGTAGGTCAGGCTTGCTTCCTGGAGCTTACTAGGCAGCCTAGCCTGCTCTCAACTCAGACTTCAGCTAGGATTATAGGCATGAGCCAACACTTTCAGAAACATAATAATTTCATTCTACTCTAGCTTCCCTGGTTGTTTTTGTTTGTTTGGTGTTGTTTATTTTTATAGCTTGCCTGGAATATAGGTACCCTCAAGGATTCGTGCAGTATTCCTTTGTGTCATAGAGCACCAATTTCTTCACATGGCTTTGCACCCTTTATTCTGTTTCTGTGATGGTGCTTCCAATTGAAGTCCCGTCTTGTTTTTCAATGTGTAGTGAACACCTTCATTTGGGTTTCTTGTCATTTTGTCTCCACATAAAGTCAGCATTTTTCTGTGTTCTCAGCTGGCTTTTTGTCCTGAATTTTCTCTTTGTTCTGAATTTTGGAATGACAGTCTTAGTTTAGACATTAAGGATTAGCAATGTTTTACTACTTATTTAGAAAGTCATTTTGTGCTATTAATTCTTACTTAAATTATGTATATATTGTACTCTTCTTGTCTTTTCTATTCTCACTGCCAATCTCATATTTCAAATCCATGTCAACTTAAACATGGATATTTTGCAATTTGTCTTATTTTTAGGTTTCTTCCAACAATTGATATTAAACCAAATAACAATTATGTAAGCTTTCTGGAAGGCTGATGATGGTGTTAATTTCTTTTAGAAACCTCAAAACAAAAAGGATCAACTGTCCTTTCATGGATTTCATGAATACAGAAGTTAGGGAGGTCAATAATCATATATCATATGATGCTTACTATCCTTACTATAAGACAATCTGTTCTGTCTTTTCAATTATACCATGTTATATATTATCTAAAGAATCTAAGGGTAATTTTTTTTTTTTTTTTGGTTTTTCAAGACAGGATTTCTCTGTGTAGTTTTGGTGCTTGTCCTAGATCTTGATCTGTAGACCAAGCTTGGCCTCAAACTCACAGAGATCCACCTGGTTCTGCCTTCAGAGTGCTGGGATTAAAGGCATGTGCCACCACCGCCTGGCTTTAAGGGTAATTTTAATCACTATTTCACATGATTACTTAAAATGCAGAACAAGAATTCTGGAAGTAGCATGGAACCAAATCCAGGAAAATCATGATTCTAGTTGATGATACATTCTTCAACATACTGTCTGTGAATATACAGCAAACCTATCTAAGTGATATTTCAACTTTCTAAGACCATTCATTAAAAGAAGTTAGCATCTCTATGAAGTTACTCTGAAAAACACATAGTTCTATAGTCATCCATATCTGTGATTATTAGCATATCAATGTATGACACACTGCTTATGCCTCAGTGTCCTTCGCATGAACTACTATAACTCTGTGCATTTACTTTATTTATTGAATTCATTAAACTGCATTATTTTTTCACATTTGTTCATTTACTTAGCGGCAGAAGGGGGTATCTGTGCCACAGCATGCATATAGAAGTCAGAAAATAACTGCAAATCATTTTTCTCCTTTCACCATGTGAGTTTCAGGCATTGAATTCATGTTGTCAGGCTTGGTAGCAAGCACCTTACCAACAGAGCTATCTTCTGGCCCCAGTATACTGAATTTTAATTGCAGATTTACTCATCTGCTTTCCTATTGAGTTATATCCCATGAAGAACAGAATGATATCTGTAAGCAGCTCCAGTTCCTGGATGTGGACCTCAGTAGAAACAAATTGTGCTTTCAGATGTCTGACTGCTTCTCAGAGTGTGTCAGTCTGCTTTTCAAACTGAGACAGGATGCCCTTTCTTCTGTCTGCTGTCCCCAGATAGCTCACAGTGTCAATCCATGCAGACTTCCACTACCCTTACACTGTAACCCCACACTGTGTGGGACTGTTAATGGGTTTTCTGTTTCTTTTTACTCCATTACTCACTTTTTCACACCAAGAAGTTTAAACACAGAAATAGATAGTTGTGACTAGTTGATTTTTCTTCTTTTCAGATCACTAGGGTGGTTCTGTTAGCCTGACAGAGTGCAGGGCCCCTGCACTTCCCTGATTTCTGGAAGCCACCCAGCTAATTTGAAGTTGTTAAAATGTCTGCCTTCTGATTTACTGCCCTGAATACCTCTGTCAGATTAGAGCAATTAGCCGGTAATTAGGACTCTGAATGGGAAAATTAATTGGGGAGAGGGCTATAATCATCATCCTCCCTTCTGTAAATTAATGCACATGTATAAAGAAACTCCAAGGAAAATTCTGAACTGTCTGAACTGAAAGAAAAAGCAGCCAGCAGCCATCTTAAGAAGGGCTTGGACTTGCCTCTACTGTATGTGCCTCCACATGGGAGGCCTTGCCTTCTTGGGGGGGGAGGCTGGGGGAGGTGGAAGGAGGGAAGAGGGGAATTTTGATTGGTGTGTAAAATGAATGAAAAAAATTTCTTGGAAAAAAAAAAAAGACTGAACTCTGGATTAGTTTACTTATTAGGAACCCAAAGCATGTTATCAGAGAGACAAAATCAATTCCTTAAATGTGACTTGAACGTTATTTACTTGCCTCCTTTCTTTACTTTGAATTTGATCAAGTTCAAAACCTAAAACCAAAATCAAATATAACAGTGTGAAGTAACAGAGTTAGAAACTACAGAAATCTGTGACCTGTGGTAACTTATTAGAAACCTAAAGCATGTAGTTTATCAGAGAGATAAGTAGAGGTCAGGCAGGCATTTACTTTGATTTCTTTAAAGCATACTTCCTTGTAATTTTGCTGTGTGCTGGCCACACTGAGCAGAAGATTGTGTGCTCCAGCTCTGGAAGTACCAGCCACCCTACCTAGGCTATTCTGGGATACTGCCTTACTCTTTTTTGCTTAGGACACTTCCTGATATGAGGAGGTCTGATTCCACTATTGTTGACAGTGCAGTTTAACTGTAAGCATTTCTCTAGCTATTTATTATGAGGTGCTCTTCTTTCCCCTACAGGAGGACTTGTGTCTAATTTTCTTTTTATCTGACATATATATTCTACTGGGTTTACAGTCACCACAAATCACAGATCTCTGTGGTTTCTAACTTTCCTAATTCACATGGTGTTATATTTGGTCATGTGCAGAATGTGAATAATTTTAGTTACAAGAACTAAGTGTCTGGAATATAAGTCTTTTCCTTAAGAAATCACTTTTCTTCCTTTAATCTTTCCATTATTGGCATTCTTTTCCAGATGAACAATCATGAAACACACTGATGTTCTCTATCTTATAGTTCACTGTGGTGGTTTGAATGAGCAATGTCCTTTATAGACCTAAGTTTTTAAACACTTGGTCTCCAGTTGTTGGTACTGTTTGGGAAAACTATGGGAACTTCAGGAAGTGTAGCCTTGCTGGAGGATGTATGGCACTAGGGGTGGGCTTAGAGAGTTGAGACCCTCACTCTCTCTTTGCTTCCTGCTTATGGACAGAAATATGCTATCTCAGCTCATGCTCTGGACACCTGCTGCTATGCATCCCCTCGGGAAATGTAAGCCACAACAAATTCTTTTTTCCGTAAGTTGTTTTTGGTCATGGTATTGTGGTGGTATATTGTGTACCCTAATAAAATTTGCCTGAAGATCAGAGAACAGAAGAAGCCACTAGATTAAACATAGATGTCAGGCAGTGGTGGCACCATCCTTTAATCTCAGTACTGGGAGGCACACACGCCTTTAATCCCAGGAAGTGATGGCTGGGTGGAGAAAGACATATAAGGCATGAGGAGACAGGAACTAAAGGCTTTTTGGCAGAAGCGTCCCTTTCAGCTAGAGGCTTTTTCATCTGAAGCCTTTTTGACTGAGGAAGCTCATTCCGGTAGAGGCCTATCGGCTGAGGCTTTTTCAGGTTGAGGAGTTGGTGAGGTAAAAGGTAGTGGTTGTGGCTTGTCCTTTGTCTCTCTGATCTTATAGCATTTACCCCAATATCTGGCTCTGGGAATTTGAGTTACATGCTATCTTACTACATCAACAAATATTTACTAATACAGATCCTAAGTAGCAAATATTATTCCCTTTTCAGGGCTTTCTCAGAGTTCTTAGCCACAATATCTGGTCTCTAAAAGGGTCTTGTCAGGTGTGATCCCCACTTCTCCCCTCAGACCTTAACTTGCTGCTTGCTGAATAAATCATTATTTTTTCTTTATTGTCTAATAAGATTGTCTCTTTTTAAACTCTCTTAAAGATCCCTCAACTATAACAGTGCATATTCATATTAGCATAGAAAACTTTGCTTTGGTCATCAGGATAATTCAGACTTTGAGTATTACCTATCATGCACCTGGACTTCACTCAACCCCCTGAATTCTAGTAAGTTAAAAAAACTTTCAGATACAAGCTTTTGCAGTAAACACTAGCAAGAAGACTGTTTTGTTTGCAATTCATACATAACTGTCATTGGAAATACTATTGGTTTCCTAAGATGAAATGAAATGTTAAATGAAAATGACATCTCTGTCTATCTATCATCTATTATCTAGCCATCCATTCATCCATCCATATGTAAGAACTATATGATAAGATTTGTCGCTTTTTGAACATTGATTTTCAGAATCTCCTCTTAGCATTTCAATGAAATGCATTTACTTCTCTTTTCCTGTTTGTTTTTTGTACATATGTGTGTATTTGTTTATGTATGTGCACATATCCGTATGCAGGCACTCTTCCCCGGCTATGTGGTAAATGTAAACAGAGGCAAGATGTTGATATCAGGTGTCTTTTTCAATTCTGCTCCACTGTAGGGTTTTTTGTTTTGTTTTTTGTTTTTTGGTTTTTTTTTTTGACAAGGTCTCTCACTGGACCTGGATTTCCTTCCTTATTTGCCTAAATTGAGCAATCTTCCCAAACACTGCTTTGCTTTTTCTTTACTGCAAATAATATAAATTCTTAAAACCAACACATTCTTCCTGTTTTTGGCTGTCAGCCAATTTTATGAAGCTTATATTTTACTTCCTAGAATCTGTCTTTGTGATCAAGTCTTATAATTATTTCAACTTGTTCCTAATATAAGGGATTAATTTAAATATTCTGGTTCCTTTAGTTTCCTCTAATGTTATTTTTACCAAGTTTTGTTTGTTTAATATTAACATTCTTTCACTCTGCTATTGTCTTTAACTCTGATTTTTTAAATTTATAACCCATGAGTTCCTTTAATTATAATTTTAATTATATTTAATAAGAATATAATTTTTTAAATTATATTCAATAAGAACCAGCACTCGGGAGGCAGAGCCAGGCAGATCTTTGTGAGTTCAAGGCCAGCCTGGTCTACAGAGCGAGATCCAGGAAAGGCACAAAGCTACACAGAGAAATCCTGTCTCAAAAATCAAAAAAAAAAAAAAAAGAATAACAGCAATAAACATGTAAAAATGGAGTAATTCCTAATTTCTGCAACACAGTCAACTGCATTTTTATGAAGGATATTAGAATTTGGGAGAGGTCTTATCTGGCTTTATTCACCTTCCTTTTATCTCTCACTTCTACTCCAGAATTAAACATAAAATTATAAAATATACACTATTCATTATCAAACCCTTGTTTTCAGATATATACTAGTAAATTCCACTGTATCTTTTGCAAAAATGTTAAAAAGGATATTCCAATGTCCTACTACAGAGACATTGGTTAAACAGTTTTGGGGTCTAGAATTAGCATTTTTTATAAGGATCCAAGGTGGTTTTGACACAACTTGAACTTGAATCAGACTGTGATAAAAACTGTTAAAGGATTAGATAAGAGCAGTTAGTTCTAAATCTTTAGAGTGTCTACTTTGTTTTAATATGTACAAGTTATAATGTACGTATGGTATTGATATTTGTGCCAAAGTACATATACATGCTTGTGTTAGAAAGCACGTGAACGTTTTTTTCTTTGTTTAATTCATGAGCCATTTTTTTAAGAGGAGAAGTCAAGACAGTTCAGCAGATAAAGGTACTTGCTGTCAAGTCTGAGAACCTGAGTTAGAGCACAGGATCCAAATGGCTAGTTGTTTTCTGCCTTCCACAATATGTGTCCTTATGCGTGAACACACATATACAAGCAAACAAACAAATACATTCAAAAAATGAAATCTTTAAAAAGTGTTGGTAAAAATATTTGCTAGGAGCAACATGGGGCTATCTACTCTTGCATCTAGCTTGGAATATTCTAGAGATGTGCAAAGCAATTCTAAGGTTCATTTCTGGCTGTTCCTAGCTGGCACCATTTGATGAACATGAAACCTCTTGAAAATGTTCCCTATGAGTAAAATGTGGAAATGATACTACTTGAAGCAATTGTGAGGATCAAGTGAGAATGTTCTACTGGGTGCTGTGAGGAACAGAAATTAGCTGATATTCCTATTTTAGAAGGTGAAGCACTGAAACCTACCAGAATGAATCAGATGTTCAGGCACTAAGGCACTGTCAATTTTACAATCTTCTGATTCTTACCAGCTCTGGCTGTCTTGGAACTCACTTTGTAGACCAGGCTGGCCTCAAACTCACAAAGATATGACTGTCTCTGCCACCTGAGTGCTGGGATTAAAGGCATGTGCCACCATGGCCTGGACAGTCTTATGATTCTTAAGACCTTCCATTACCTCTAAATTGAAATTTTTATTAAGTTCAGAAACTTCATCTTACTTCTTCACAACTCCCTAAATTTAGCAGTCTAAGAAAAGTTGTCCAATAATTTAGGTGAGTGGTTTTACAAGCGTATCTACTCTTCTATAACATTTTATGATTCCTATTGTTCCCAACCCCTTTCCCAATCTCTCCTAGGTAGCAAGGGAGTCATCAGTAGTGTGAGAAACTTCTGTGGCCCTTAGAATAAGGTGATATAAGTGGCATGGGAAAATGTCAGAATTCTAAGACTAAGATTTGGCCAAAGACCTTAGACTTACTACCTCTCTTCTATCCATTATCATCCATTTTCAACACTGTCATGGTCAACTTCAAGTAAAGTTAAATATACACTAGACTCACACTGAATTTGAAATTTGTGTGAACTAAGAAAATGAGGTGACCGTCTCTCATTAGGAGATGCTGTTCTAGAAGCATATCAATTCTAAAAGAATATCAATTTCATGTTTTCATATATTTGTGTTTAAACACAAAAATCAGGATAATACTGGTTTTCCCTACCAAAATGAATATATTAATTGTATTATTTAGCAAATGTGATGAATATAATAAAATATTAAAAATTTATTCTTTGGGACATGTAAGAAAATACAGCATAAAATGAAACAGTCTTAGTAAAACCACTTTACCCAGAGAGTAACATTCAGTCAGGAAACTATCTTAACAATGTTATAGAGTTAAGAAGAATTCTTCTAGAGTAAGTAAGAGAAGAAAAAAAATTGAGGAGTGTGGCATCAGGCTTAGAAATTCTGCTGAAGTGTAAAGATTTTTCTATTGTCAAATGAAATCCTCACATGTGAAGTAGAGCCCTGATTCCTGATCCATACTCAATTACCACCACCAACTCAGATTGCTAAAACAACAGGAAAAAAAACAAAGAGGTTTGGGGTAGAAAGTGACAACTCTTCACTCAGGTTGACAGCTGATGGGCAGACTGCATATCAGAACTCATCACTGGCTACATTACAGATTTAGGCCTTGGAAGTTTACAGAGAAGAAAAAATAAAAGGCTAAATGACGATGAAATCTCATTATAAGTGATGAGCTAAAATCCAGGACAATTTTTGTGAAGGGAAAATTGGTCATCTCCAAGAACATATACATAAATAACAAGTATATAGACTCAATAGGATATATTTGAAAATATCTATGTATAATAAATGCATATATATATGCATATTATATATATATATATACATACATACACACAATAACAAATAATGAGAAAAGGGGACATGAATTTCAAGGAGATTGGGGAAAGGTAGATGGGAGAGTTTGAAGGAATGAAACAGAAGGTTGTAAATAAATTACCATCTCAAAAATAAATTTAAAAAAATCACTGAAAAGGATTAATGGTGTATGTCCCGAGGAAAGTGTCATTATGATAGGGCTGTCAGAAATCAGCCTCTTGGGGTTGTAGAGGTGGCTCATTGAGTAAAAGCACTTGCTTTACAAGCATGATGACCTGAATTCAAATCCCTAGCAACTACTTGAAAAGTCAGGCATAGAGGTCATGCCCTTTCTGTTTATCATCACTTTCTATTGCAGTCCATGCTCAGACTCACATGTCATCCACTTGTCTGGCTTCAGACATGTGACAGCATTTGCAAAGCTATGAATAGCATTGTTTTGTGATTCATTGCCTTTGTTTTTTTATTATTATACCCATCAATTAGCAATGCTTCATAGTGGATCTCTCACATTTGGGTCTCTGTTGTGGGTAAGAAGTTTCCTTACAATGGTGTATGGGGATATATGAGAGATAGGTAGATGATTTCAGAAGAATTAACATATGCCTCAATGTCACTCAAGTGGTTAGTTACATCACTGGCAGTGAGTGAAAGGGAGTTCTTATTATAGGCACCCAATCGTTGTTCTGACTCAGTTTTTTTCCTTGCTTCTTGTTTCTACTAGATTTTTTCCTCCTTCCTTCTTCTTCTGCTCCCCTTCTCTTTCTTCTTTCCCATTTCTCCTCCCATCTCTCATGTCTCCTTTACAATTCTTATATTTCCTCTTTTCCCCTGTCCTCTTCCTCTATTTCTATTTCCTACTAACAACTCCTAAGCCCCTGAGCACCTGTGCTCTCTTCCTATCTTTAGTAATTGACTCCTCTGCCTCTATGTAGTCTGCTTTCCCTCTTGTCCCAGTTCTTAATCCACCACGTAAGGCTAGCAGTTCACAAAAAGAGAATGCTCATGTGAGACACTGATGTGGAGCACTGAGCTATAAACTCAGCTACCAAGTCTTGGTCCCGAACAGAAGTGACAGAGATAAATACCTACAAAGTACAAACAGATCACGTCAAACAAGCACCTGTGGGTTGTTTCTCTGGTGCCCAGCAGCATTTTGACACATGAACAATGTTTCAAAGTTTTATCAACTGTTCAAAGCCAGGAATTTCTATTCTGTTCCTCATCTTTTAGTCCACAGAAATTTAAGCAGAAAGAACTCAAGAAACAAAATAAAATATAAAACAAATTCACCTATGCTCTCTTGACTATTCTAACTCCTTTTATTAAGGTGTTTTAGTAATCCAGTACAACTGTTGAGATGAAGAGTTGTCTAACCCACAGTAGCATGAGTTGAAGATATGGCTTTATTACAGGAAATTTACTAAAAGAAAAAACTTACGCTATTTTTGTAATCTTCAAAGCATTTCCAACATTTTAGACTACAAAAACAGTTATGTATTGAATGTGAAATATCTACCAGAGACTCAGAAAGTAAAAGTTTGCTCCACGTCTGATAGTGTTATTTTGAGGACTAGGGAAAAGGGGCCCCGCTTTGCTCTGCTGTACTCACATAGCCACTTGTCTACCTCACCAAAGGCTATAATCTATGAAGCAAGTTGACTATAGATTGAAACCGTAAGATGAAATAAATCTTTTTTCCTTGAAGTTGCTTTTTCTAAGTACTTACCACAATGCCAAAAACCTAATAAAAATAGTGACTTCATTTATATAACAAATTACCTAAAAATCTGCAAGATGTGAAAGCATTTAGAGTTAAAGCTATCCTACTTTTTTTAAATTGAAAAATTGTACATTATGATGCAGTAGAACCTCTAGAGGCATATGTTAGCTCATATACAATAATATGTACAGTTAAAACTATGTTACGTAATCAGGTACAGAGTATCAGTACTTGAAGGTCTGAAGTCAAGTAGCCTCCATGTATTCTTCACCATGGCTCCTACACTCCCAGAGGAGGCATGGGCAATAGGCAAAAATATGAATGATATGACTGCATTTTAGTTAACCTTCAATCAAGAGACTGGCCAGAGCTAGCCAGTAGCCAGAGTTTGCCCAAGGCTGCTTTATTATTTTAGCTGCTAGTGTTCTCATTTAATCAAGGTCATGTAGTATTCTGCTACTTTTAAATAAAAATGATGAGCATGTAAAATCTTTACATATTTATAAGATGCAATGTGATAGTTCAATTTATGCATACAAAATTCACTGATCAAATCAGGTACCTAGTGTTAGGTCTCTGAATTGTTATTGATGGTTGAACTACGAGGACAGAATACCCGGGACTCAATACAAGGAGTGCAGTGAAAATAAAAGGAAAATAAAAAGAAACTTCTTTCTGTTAAAACCTTCACCATTTTAGAATTATGTATTTTATTTTACTTAGCTCATAACTAAGATTTTTCAGGGTTGTGGTGGGTGGGAAAAGAAACCTTGTGAGTCTGTGGGGTTTGTTTTGCTGGCTTCCCCAACTCTGACTCCTTGTCCCTGAGGAATGCCACCAAGCCACCAGAAGTAGAGATTGAAAATAGCCATTGCAGCTTAGATACCAGCAAACAGTTTCATGAAATTAAGCACGAAGCTGACTAGAGAGGCAAAGCCACCAGGATGCTCACTCAGCAATGTGGACCAAGCAGGAATTATTTCTTAGGATGTACACACAATCACTTCAGGCAATGTGAGCTAGATAAAGCTCATGTAATACAGGGCAATAAATTTGTTCACATTTAATGTGTGATAAACAGGTAGCCCATAAAATTAGATTTTTCTATATACACAAATTGTTGGAAAGCATTTTTATAAACATAGAAGTAGTTTTACAATTCTTCAGTCAATGAGAGTGCAAATGTCTCTAGCATATTGATTACATTTCCTTTGGAAGTGAGCTCAGGCATATGGTGGCTAGATCATATGATAGTATTACTTTCAGTGTTTTGAGGAACCTCCACACCAATTTCCATAGTGGATGCGCTGATTTACATCTTTACAAGAGTTTGTAAGGACTTCCTTTATCCATTTCCTTGTATTGCTTGTTAACTTTTGCTCATGACATGATTTTTGTTGTAAAGTATTACTAGACTTAGGAAAAAAGTCATTTGACATACTTTAGCTTAAATAGCTTTCATGTAGACATTGAACGCAAGTGTAAAGTCTCATTATAAGTTTTCTAAGGGCAATAGGTGACTAAAAATAATTACAATTCCTAGATAAATAATCATATTTTTAAAAATGGAAAAGTATAAAGTTATACTAAGTGGTGATTTTTAAAAAAAATATGTAGCTTTAAATTAATGCTTTGAATATATAAAACTCTTCTCCAAACTCATTTTAACTCTATTATCATTCCCAAGTGAAAGCCTAAGAATTTTGGGGACAAATGTCTTTCTAAAGCAGTAAGACCCTTTTTCTGGGATCCCTCCAAATCTTTTCTTCCTCAGGGATCACCTCCTAGTTGGTCTTAAGTTTTCTCGGCCTAGATTTTAGAGTGTTCATGTGCCACACTGTGCTCCTGTGAACTTAACCATCAGTAATGAGCTTAGCTATTATTCCTTCCCATTCCATATTCTTTATTGATTCCTAATTTATAGTACCTCAGAATGTTATTACACTAGAATCATTAAAGAGCTCACTGTGGAGATAGGATGATATGTTGATGGACCTTAATCTTAAACGACTGGTGTCATTCAAAAGAAAAATTCAGATACAGATACATACAGAGAAGGAAGACCATGTGAGGACCATAGAGAAGTCAGCCATTTGTAAGCCAAGGAGTGAGGCCTCAGAGGAAATGAACCCTGCTAACCCTTTAGACTTTCAACCTACGAAATCCTGAGATAATAAATTTCTGCTATTCAAGTCACTTACCACAGGTGTTTCAGATTAATATATTCTTCTACCCATTCTCCTACTCCAAGAATATTGAAGATTTTGCTGCACCTTCTGGATCTAGCTTTACCAAAGTCTCCTTATTAAGTCTTCCTAAACCTTACTCTCACAGGACCTGGATGATTCCTCTCCTCTCAAGTGAAGCAGAGTTTGGATTTAGAATCATGAAAATTGGATATCATCACCAGCTCTGCTGCTTATCAGCCCAGTGACCTCTGGGAAATAGCTATCCTCCCAAGCCTTAGACTTTTCATCTATACAGTTGAATAAGTATTCATATCTCATAACATGAAGCAGTTTCTTGTTGTTCATATATAAAGCCAATTGAATATATTTTTCTTAATTTGCAGCCTACTCACTACCAGCTTTTGTGTTAATGTTTACAGGTCCATTTATTCTTCTAGTGTAAAGTACTGGAATGCAAATCTCATAGTTCCTCATCTTTCTGGGCTTCTAGAACAGCCTTTGCCTTAAAGGTTCTCAATGATTATTTGACAGATGAGAAACCATGAAATGACCAATGCATTTGTCACATGGAATGTGACAAATTTGTGAACTCGTTTAGTGATTTGAATTACACACTTCAGTAAGTCAGGTTTCCTTCTACACTATAGCCATAGACCATAAATGGTGGGGCTGGGAGATGGGAAAGAATTACAATGATAGCTAACTGAACAAATATGTATTAGTAATTGATTAATCAGGAGAAAATGCATTACATTCACAGACAACCCAGCATTTATCCCAGCTTCTGCTCTTCAGTGTCATATACTGGTTTTAAAAATTGGGTGGACACTAGTGTTTGGGGTGGAAGGAAAGCAGAGATAGGAAATGCAAGAAGTAAGAGAACAAGAATGGAGAGTTAACCAAAAATTTAAAGGTACAGGAAAAAGCCATTAGGAAACCTCCTACTTTGAAACTTAACTGAAAAATATGAGAGTTAGGAGGATGATAACATGCATGGCTGAATAATTCTGCACTCAACACCCATGGGTTAGTAAGCCAAATCCCAGGCTAGGGATGGGCTACCTCCCTATGACTTGTTGGTCAGGGAAGCCTCTAAAGGCTCCCCAAATAATATAGGTTCTTGCCATTCCTTTTGGCTACCCACCAGAACAAATTATTAGGATCCTATTCCTGGAAATACAATATACTTAGGATGCAAGATACAGAGAAATCAAGCTTGAACTGAACTGGAAACATCTCCCCCACTGGGAGAAATGGAATGTACAATGCCTGCTGCTGAGGGAATAAAGGCATCAGTGGTCTTACCAGTGGAGAGCCCTACAAACCAATATACCAACATTCCAGGCAAGATGTGCCCACTGATGTAATAGTGGTATAACAATTATGGGTTCAATCAAGAGATCTCTGCGAGACATGATAAACAAGAGAGTCCATATCTGGTACTGAAAACCCAGTTAAAAAAACCCATGGCTGAGGAGGTCTTAGGCCCTATTATAATTTACTGCTATTGTTCAGCTGAATTGACACAGTGCCAACTTGTCTTATAAATACATTTTTACCTATAAACAAATGTTACTCTCAAACTTAATTAGAGAAAATTCTCTTCACAGTGAAAGGTATCAAATGCAGAGATACATGACTGTTCAAGATGCTGATGGTTGAGTGTTTAGCCCTCAACAAGACATTGAGGAACAACATAAAAGTAGAGAGAGTGTGGTTGCTTAAATGAGAATGCTACCCCCATAGGCTTGTATGTTTGAATACTTGGCCCCCACTTGATGGAACTGGGGAAAATTAAAAGGTATGGCTTTCTTGTAGAAGGTATGTCACTGGGGTGAGCTTTGAGGTTTGAAAAGCCTATATCTCCTCTTGGTTAGTTTTTTCTCTGCCTGGTTCTTATGAATCAATATGTAAGCTCTTAGCTAGTCTTCCAGTCACGTGTCTGCCTTGCCTGTTGTAATGCTCCCTGCTGTTATGGCATGGACAATAACTCTCTGAACTGTAAACTCTCAATAGACACTTTCTTTTATAAGTTCTCTTAGTTGTGGTATCTTATAGCAATAGAAAAGGAATTAAGATGAGTATAAAGGATGTAAAAGATGAAAAAGAAGAGTTGTGAAGTGCTATTATGTGGGTAATACATAGACATTACAATCATGATTTCACAAAAGTAGCAGCTGAGAGCAACAAAAGCCTGCACAAGACTGGGCCTGTCAATCATAGATTGGGGAGAGAACAACGAGGCTCTGTATCTCCCTGCTCAACTATGAGCTACTGGTAGATTCTAGAGTAAAGGCAGACATTCCATTCAGTTGTATAACCACTGAAAGCAAACCATGCTTCAATGAATAGTAGCAAATCCATGGTACCACAGACAGCCATTGCTAAACTCAATAGTTCATGAAACAAAATATGAATGTGGAAAAGGGAATTATAAAAGGGATTAATAATGGTGGCATGCACCCAAAAGAAGGTGACAAAATCATAATGGATTGTGTGTATATGAAATTATCAAACAGCAAATTTAATAAAAGAAAAAGAATGAAGTCATGTTAGTAAGTAAAACAAACAAAAAACAAAAACAAAAAAAATATTTTTGAAAACTAGGATTCTTCAAAAAGTTAGTAGTCTCCTCGTTGTCTTGAAGTCATTTTAAAAAACAGAGATTATTTTTATTCAAAGATAGAACTATTTAAAAAAGGAGGTGAGCCCCCCATGTCTCTCTGTCTCTCTGTCTCTGTGTCTCTCTCTCTCTCTCTCTCTCTCTCTCTCTCTCTCTCTCTCTCTCTCTCTCTCTCCCTCAATAAAGCTCTAAAAAGGTAAAATAAATAAATAAATAAAATAAAAATAAAAAAGGAGGATGAGAAAGAATCCTGATTGTCAGTAAATGGTAAGATACTTAAATTATGAAAATACTTTCTAACAGAATTTGCTGCTCTTAGAAAAATTATGGTCTGAAATATTTTGCTTTTTATCTTTTCTCAGTGCTTTCAAATGACGCCCCCCATATTTAGTATTTAAAGAACAGTTTATAACAATGAAGAAAAAAGCCTATCTTTTTCTACTGAAGAACAACAAAATATTCCCAATTTTAACATATTTTCCACAGTTTCTCCTGGAGTTATAATGAGAATAAAACACAAAAAAAGCATGCAGTGAACAATTTAATTCCACATCGACACGAGGCTATTATAGAACACCAAGCAACAAGGGGTTAAGGATCTGTTTTTTGTTTTTCTTTTAATAATGATGTATGCTTCAGAAAAATTCCAGAAAAATTTGTTGGTTTTAATCTCAGCCCTTGATCTGAAAAAATATCCTATGATGAACTAATTTTACATTAAAATAATTCAGTTCTATTGACACATGAACACTGGCTTTACTGACATTATAGCTTCTATGACAATTGGGCCAGACAATAATAAGTGAGGAAAAACTAAGCTGAATTTTGTTTACCTCTATTCCATATTTCACGTGTTTAATTGTTCTTTTTCAGACACACACACACATATACATACACACATACACACACACACTCACAGAAGGAGAGTGGGGGGGGGAGATGGGGTAGAATTGACTTGTTACTAAATGAAAAATCTTCCTAAGAACAGGTTAGTATAGTTTTTAAATTGTCTACTTCTTGTGAATTACAATTTTATTTTATTTTGGTTTTATCAAGATGGGATTTTTCTATGTAGCACGGGCTGTCCTCGAATTCTGTCTGTAAATTAGGCTGAAATTGAACTCAGAGATCCACTTGCTTCTGCCTCCCAAGTGCTGTGATTAAAGACTTGAGTCACTACCATCCAGCTGTGAATTACAATTTTAAATATTGTGTGGGAACATAGATTCTTTTAGTCTAAAGGAAGATTACGCATATGTGTGCCTTTATAAGTTACTGAAATATGGGTCTATATAGAAATATGTGTGTGTCTGAATTAGGACTGTGGGTTGTAGAAGACAGAAAGAAAGCATCATGGACCATGGTTTGATAATTGCAAAATGATGAATCAACTTCAATTTTAAAGTATGTTTCCTAAAACTGTATTCAGTATTCTATTAGAGAGGTTCCCAATAGAACATTAGTCATAGACATTGGATTGACCCAAAGGGACAATTATCTTGAACAAACACAGTACAAATAAAATAACTATTTGATATACACAATCAGTTTGTGAGGATGTTTAGAGAAACTTGAGAGTACAGAATTTGTCTGCACCTCTTCAAATCCCAGTCATCTGGCTTTCTGTTTAACTTGAGTCCACTTGAGGAAGAAAGGCTGGGGAGAATTTTTACTATCTGATCATTTCAAATTCATGCTGTTCTCCCTGATACTATTTTGGCTTTCAAATCTGAAATTTTATAATATCTAGGAGCCCAAAGGATTGAGAAATCACATCAATGCATTCCTGTGACACTGATGTGATATCTCAGAGGCTTTCCTCTCTTCTCAACAGACTCTGTAGCTATTCTCCTGATAAGTAAAGGGTGCCTTCAAGCATAGAAGACAGCTGCACTGCTGGTAGATTTTTGCCATAAAGGATCTAGCTGTATAGTCTAGTACTAGGAAAAGAAAAGAATTCAAATCAGAAAAACCTGGCTTTAGGTCAACTTAAATAACATATGTCACTGTTAGAAACACAGGACAGTCGCCTGCTGGCAGAAAACTTATAAATAAGTTCTATTCTATAATAATCACTGTTTTTTGTCTAATGTCTGGATCTAAGCATGTTAATTCTACTGAAAGTAGCAGAATGCTTCCCATACTCTTCACTAGGTGAACTATTCTTAGAATAATTCTAACTATTCTTAGGATGACTACTAAAAGTCAAAAGAAAAAAAAGTCAGTGAGAGGACAGTGACATAATTAAGCATGAAGAGATAAACTTCTATAAAAATGCTTTAAAAAGAGTAACTGAAAGGGAAGTAGATGCCTAAGAGTGGTCTTCAGCATGGCCCACAGGTATGGTTTCATGGAATGTGCAGTGGTGTCAATATGGTAGCATACAGAAGGCTGCACACAGACTATCAGTCTGAAGCCTATTGCAGGGAAGCAGATGGCCTTCCAGATAAATTTGACATAAAAGAAATGTTTTCCTTGAATGAATAAAATTTGAAAACTCTTAGGCTCAAAAAGTGTCTTGAATTAAAAGGCCAATTATCTGAAAAAGTACCATGTGTTGATTATTCATTTTTTTCCTTCCTATTAAGACTGTTTTTTCCCTAGGTGAGGTAATCAGTTTCAAAGCAAATCATTATCAGATAATTTCTATTTGAACTATTTCATCATCTCAAAAATTATTCAGCAATAGAAAGTACAATAATTTATATCTATTCCATAGGATTAATAGCTAACTATGATATACATGTATAATAACACATTCATCAAATAACAGCAATAACAACACATGTTAAAAGTACCACAAAATATACCAAACCAAAAGAGCGTTAGCCTTCTGATGTTTGTTTTCATCTGAACATTGGTCCTCAGTTATCCAAAGACAGCAACTGACAATCTTATTTCTTCTGACCATAATAGAAAAACATGTTCCATCTGAAAATAAGTATCCACTTTCAAAATATAATCAGATAAATGCACAGTCTCTGCATTCTGAATGTCTGTATTGCCAACTGGTAGATATGGTGAAGTTGACAGCATAGCAACTCGACCAGATGCAGCTTCACTTTGTGGATGGGGTTTTCTCTAGCTTCTAGAGAGCTTTGGGTGATCCTTAGTAGAACATATTGCTCAACCACAACCACACAGAACATCCCAAATATTCAGGAATATTAATTAATAATGAAGACTGAATTACTACATTGTTCTAGAAATTCTGAGACAATCCTTGGCATCTTTATGAAAAGAATGTCAAAGTTGGAAGGCAGTAAGTGAGCGACCTAGTGAGGGACAGTTAGAAGTTGGCTCTCAAAGACTGTATACTTGAAAGCTTCCTTAAATATCTCTTTTTAGGGGTTTTCTTTTATCATTGACATTAAATGCACAATTCTTTTCTTCAGACCATTGAATTCTGAACATACCATAATGTCTGAGTGAAGCAATAGGTCTTTGTCACCAAGGAAACTTATAAAAGGTCATATACAATCACAGGATCCATACAGCATATAGGGACATGCATTACTTAGAAAACATAATGTAAAGCAATCCATCGCACATCCATTCAATATTTAATATGTGCTCAATTCAGGAAGGCATAGATTTTTCCTTTAATATGGAAGACAGCATCTTAGGCTTTAGAAGAATTAAAATACCTTTTGTAGCTACTCGGTTCTGACACTGTAAGTTGGAAGTAGCCACGGACAAAACATGAACCATTGAGTGTGGCTGTATTCCAGTAGAAATTTATTTACAAATCTATGGTGATGTCCAGATTTGGGGCTAGGATCATAACATGCAGATTTTTGTTGTAATGGATCAAAAAGATGGAAACCTGACAAGATTTGGGTGTTTATTGCAAAACTGAGTGATCTATTTACGGTGTGTAATTAGAAACATGTTAAGTTGACTGCTCAGGCAATAATAATGGATTATGAGTTTTAAAGACTACTACTATGCTGCTTATGGAATAGAGAGTGGTGGATGGGTGAGAGTGGGAAACTACTACAGAGTGGATGTGCCTTGGGTTAACACTCATGCTTCAGACACGAGGATATAGGAAAATGTTGCTGCATTTTTAAAACCAGGAAATATCAGAAGAGGCCAATTTTGGGGAGAAAGACGGGGATTCAGTCTCAGATTTACTGTATTTTGGATATACATGGTACATGGATATAGATTTTTTTGAATAGGAAATCAAATAATATTCAAGTTTGGAGCTCAGAGGAGAGATCTAAGCTAGAATTACAAATACAGAAGTGATTTTCATTTAAGTTGCAAATTTTAACTATGGGTACAGGTGAATAAGATTTGAATAAGTCTCAAGAACTACAATATTTAAAGATGCCTTAAAGGGGGCCTCAGCAAAAGGGATAGAGAGTATGGAGAAACATCAGAAGGATGTGTTAGGAAGGTGCCTTTTTTTTCAAGACAGGGTTTCTCTGTGTAGTTTTGGTGCCTGCCCTGGATCTCACTCTGTAGACCAGGCTGGCCTCGAACTCACAGAGATCTGCCTGGCTCTGCCTCCCAAGTGCTGGGATTAAAGGTGTGTGCCACCACCACCTGCTAAGGTGCCCTTATAATTGTGTGAGTGGGTAATGTATGTCTAAGGCTGCTTTAAAAATCAGATATGGTGAGCATTTAATAACTTGCAGTCCTTAGAAGGCTTTGTAAGAATGATTTCAATAGTTTCTATTCAAGCTCATATCAAGTGGTGATGGAAGAGTGGAAGCCAGGTAAAAGTAAATTTTAGATTACACAGGAAATGACAGGAGGTCATAAACAACAGCGGCAGTGAGCACTGAGAGGAACAACAGTGATTTCTAGAGGCATTTTGAACATTTGTTGGCATATAAGTATAGATGCTATTGGTATTTGCTGCAGAAATCATAGAATGTTGTGCTCCAAAGTAACTGAGATTCTGATACATAAGAAAAGACAGCTTTGCCCCCTATGCAGTTTCAGTGAATGGGATATACATGTAGGAGAGAAAATTGTTTATGCCAATCTTCATATAAAAGACAATTCCATCTGATACCTATGAGTATTATACACATATGTGCTGTGCAATAAGCACATTAAAATAGACAAGACTTAACTTGCAACTGTATTTTATACATATATATATATATATATGTCAGATAATACACATACATACTTTATAGACATCTCACATTAACATATACTATACATACAAATTCTTATAGAGTGCAATTACTGTTCAAAGTAAAGAACTGTCATCTCTTTTCTTATTCAACTGTTATCAAACATTATTTAGTATTTAAGAAAATCCTATCTTTGATAGTATGTACACTAATGGACCTGCATACTCACATGAGCATGCCTACCTCAATCTGTATTCACAAGAGTGACATTAATAGTGATTTTACCTTTGATAGAAACATCCAGTATATCTTTTCTGTGGGTACTCCTGAGAAGTTACACCTTAAAATAAATATATTTTAAATTTGAAATCACTCTTCTTTAATACTTTCTCTGTGGAAGAATATCATCAAATTACTTGGGAAAATCTTAATTTATTTATTTAATGCTGAATGCCGTTTATTGAAGGAGGGAGGAGGTCTTAAATACAGGCTTACAGCACAATGGGAGAACCCCAGAGGGCAGAAGTTCCCTATGATGTTTTATAATCTTGCATCTAAGCTGTTAATGCCCATTATGCAGGATACACAGACAAGGATCTTCCCTTAAGCATTCAGGAGGGTGGAACCTGGCAGGGAATTAGCATAGGGAGGATATCAAGGTCAAGGTCAGCAAGCAAGGCAACAGTTACCCAAAACAGGGCCAGGGTCTTACAGGTCCCCCTTTTACTAAAAAATGAGCTTCTGACTTAGGTTGCGTGAGACATCAGCAGGTCACCTTACCCGTCATGGAGACGCCTGCCCAGGCACTCTGTTTTAAGTTGGTGAGTGCCCCCCAGGTATTATCTGTCTCTGAATACTCATAATCATACAGGCTCAATCTTGTGTGAGCTGCAGAGTTAACTGCTGCCAAAGACCTCAAAGTGGTGCTGGGCTTGCAATCTGTGTGTTTGACACAGAAAAGACCAACAGAAGTCCTAACCCACCCATAGCCAGTAGGCTAAAGGCAACTGAGCCGTATCTTAACCATTTGCTGTCTCAGGGGATATGAGCCTGGGAGGGCTGAGATCTATTCACAGCAGAGAGCAATCAGTTCTCTCAGTGGTAGTTTCAGCAGAGGTCCTTGAGTGCTAGGCTATGTTAACTACACTTTTTATCATCAGGAAGCTGTATGTCTAATAAATTATAGATAAATTTTCTAATAGTGGTTGTTATAGTAAAAAAACAAATGTTTAAGCTATGAAAAGCTGTGGGTTGCACTTCAAGACCTGGAATATAATTTAACTGTTGTATTTCTGATTTCCCCCCAAAGTTGTCAGCTTCATGTAAACAGAATGTATGCTTTGATCATTTTTTCTATAATATCTACAGGTTCATGACCTCTAGTCACTGTACATAATTGTACTAAGTCATGATTTCAAAATCCCCATTTGGCCCAGGGAGATGACTCATTAGATAAGGGAGTTTGCTGCCAAGCCTGACTACCTGGGTTTATTGCAGGAAAGTCCATGGTGGAAGAAAAAAAACTGACTCCCAATAAGCTTTTCTCTGAATTCCACACATGTGCCATTGCATACCCATTGTATAAACACAAACATAATAAAATTTAAAAAAATCTTATTTTGTCATTAACTCCCAATGTATGTACAACAGTGACAAATGATGTGCTTGATACTATATTGGTTAGGGTTTTATTGTTGTGAAGAGACACCATGACTGTGGCAACTCTGTTAAAGGAAAACATTTAATTGGGACTGGCTTATAGTTCAGAAGTTTAGTCCATTGTCATCATGGCAGGAAGCATGGTGGTATGCAGGCAGACATGGTGCTGGAGAGGTAGCTAAAAGTTCTACATCTGGAACCACAGGCAGCAGGAAGTGAACTGGCTTGAGCTTCTGAGACCTCAAAGACCACTGTCTAGTGGCATACCTCCTCCAGCAAAGCCATACCTACTTCAACAAGGAGTAGGCCACACTTCCTGATAGTGTCACTCCCTATATGCTGATGGCACCCATTTTTATTCAAACTAGCACATTCTCTCCCTGGTCATTATAGGCTTGTAGCCATATCATAATGCATTTAGTCCAACTTCCAAATTCCCCATAGTCTCTAGCAGTCTCAAACCTGTTTAAAAGTCCAAATTTCAGATCCCCATCCACCCTCCAAGACTGCAACTGCCCCCTGAGACAGACCCCACCAGTGCTAATTGGACTAAGAGGTGAGTCTTTGTCCTCATAGCCAAACACCCCAGCCTCTAGGCTTTGGACCCAGGGGCACAAACCTCCATCCCCACACCACCACCCACTGTATTCCCAGGTTTAGGATAGTAGGCAGGCCTCCTGCAGACAGGTTGGACTACGATCAGCTCCCACTAGACCCTGTAACCTACAATCCCCACCTCCCCCCAACCCCATCCACCTTCTGAGACTGCAACTGCCCCCCTGAGACAGACTCTGCCAAATGCTAATTGGACTAAAAGGTGAGACTGTCCTCATAGCAGAACACCAAAGCCTCATAACAGAACACCCAGAGGCACAAGCCCGAGCCTCCACACCACCACCCATTGCAGTCCAGTTTAGCCTCCTACAGACAGGTCGGACTATGACCAGCCCCCACTAGACCCTGTAACCCACAAGCCCCACCCTTCCCAAACCCACCCAACCTCTGAGACTGTAGTTACTCCCTGAGACAGAGCCCACCAGCACCCACTGTACTAAGAGCTGTTCCCTGAGACAAAGAGTCCATCAGCACTGACTAGACCAAGAGTCCCGACTAGACCAAGTGCTCCCACTGGACCAAGAGTATCAATCAGACTAAGAGAGGCTTCCTCAGACACAGACACTGCTTGCACCAAGTAGAGAAAGAGATGGCTAGACACCAGTGCAAAATTACAGTCCATAACATAAAGACCAATATGGTTCCATCAGAACCTAGCGGTTCTACATCAGCAAGACCTAAACATCCCAACAAAGAAGAAACAGAAGAAATTGATCTTAAAATGACTTTTAAAAAGGTGATAGAGGTCTTTAAAGAGGAAATGAAAAATACACAAACTGAAGGAATGCTGGAAATGGAAAATCTGAGTAAATGAACAGGAACTACAGATGCAAGCATAATGCAACCAACAGAACGCAAGAGATGGAAGAGAAACTCTCTGGCTTTGAAGATATGATAGAGGAAATAGATTTGTCAGTCACAGAAAACACTGAAGCCAACAAAGCCATAACACAAAATATCCAGGAAATTTGAGACACCATGAAAAGACCAAACCTAAGAATAGTAGGGATAGAAGGAGAAGAATACCAACTCAAAGGCACAGAAAATACATTCAACAAAATCATAGAAGAAAACTTTTCCAACCTAAAAAAAGGAAATGTCTGTAAAGATACATGAAGGTTACAGAACACCAAATACACTGGATCAAATAACAATAAAAAAAATCCCCTCGCTACATAATAATCAAACCAATAAACATACAAAATGAAGAAACTAATGTTAAGAGCTGCAAAGGAAAAAGGTCAAGTAACATATAAAGACAGACTCAGCAGAATAATACCTGACTTCTCAATGGAGACTCTAAAAGCCAGAAGGTCCTAGACAGATGTATGCAGACACTAAGAGACCTTGGATGTCAACCCAGACTATTATTATACCCAGCAAAAATCTCAGTTGCCATAGATGGACTAAACAAAATATTCTGTGATAAAACCAGATTTACACAATATCTTTCCACAAATCCAGCCCTACAAAAAGCACTAGAAGGAAAAAAAATCCAACCTAAGGAAGTTAGATACACCCATGAAAACACAGGCAATAGATAGTGTCCCACACCAACAAATACCAAAGAAGGGAAACACACAACACTATCACCAAAAAATATTAGGAATTAACAAGGATCTATGGTTGGTATGTAAAATGAATAGAAAAATTCTTAATGATAAAAAAGAAAAAAATATATAATCTCAAAAATTAAAAAAAATAAGTCCAGAGTTCAAAGTCTTTTCTGAGACACATGCAATTTTTTGTAAAAACAACCTTTTTAAAATGTTTTTTGTGGATTTCACATTATGAATTCCAATCCCATTCATCTCTCTGTCCCCTCATATATACCCTCTGCCCTTTCAATCTCCCCGCCCCAAAACAAAACAAAATTTACAAGCACAACTAAAAACCAAACCAAGCCAAAACAAAACAAAATTCTCATAGTGGAAGCTGTAGTGTAGCCCAGTGAGTCATATAGTGCACCCTTTAGTCCATACATATTTACTTGTAAGTGTTCATTGTTATGAGTCATTGGTCTGGTTTGAGGTCTTTGGCTTCTTCTGTACTATTGATAATGGGCCCTCACTGGGACTCCTTTTAGACATCCTGCTGTTATCTTGTGTTATGGAGATCCTGCAGTTTTGGAACTGTAGGTCTGGCCCCTTAACATGTTCCCACAGTTCATAGAGGAGGTGGATGCTGAGTGGGCTAACTCATAGTCCTGGTTCTGGGCCTGAGTGGTAGCTGGATTGGTCAGCCTATAGCTTTCACTCATCCTTACCACCTGGGCAGGCTCTCCAGTACTACCCTGGATAGCTCACCCAATATTCAGGCAGCAAGGAGTGGGGCCATTTGTGCTCTCAAGCTGTATCTACACCATCAGGGCCAGTTCTGCTTTTCTGACTATGCAAGGAACAGGGCCCACTCTTCTGATTGCTCTATGGGGTTTACAAGGGTTGGGGGTGGGATTAGTTCTCCTTATCACATCTTCAGTGCCAGCTCACCTGTATCCCTACCAACAGGATCATCTCTAGTGCACTGCCCAGGTGAGGTGTAGGGCCTTTTCTCCCATGTGCTGCAGCCTATGATGGGCAAGATTAGCTCTCCCACTCCCCTGGGGCCATCTCTCCTGCCTGCTGCAGGTGGCAAGAGGTAAGGGGAGCATCTTTCCCTTACACATGCCACCACATGACAGGTGAGGGGGGTAGGGTCAGCTCTCCTGTTCTCGTGCACTCAGAGCCTGCTCACTTGCACCCCTACAAACAGGGTCAGCTCTATTGTGCTGCCCTGTTGAGTTATAGGGCCTGCTCTTCTGCAGTCTCTTAACTGTAATCTTCTGTGGTTGATATATTGTGCACCCCAATAAACTTATCTGGGGGTCAGAGAACAGAACAGCTATAATATTAAACATAGAGGTTAGGCAGTGGTAGCACACACCTTTAATCCTAGCATTCCAGAGGCAGAGATCCATCTGGATTTCTGTGAGTTCAAAGCCACATTGGAAACAGCCAGGCATGGTGACTCATGCCTTTAATCCCAGGAAGTGATGGCAGAAAGCAGAAAGGTATATAAGGCATGAGGACCAGGAACTAGAGCTGGTCAAGCTTTTAGGCTTTTAGCAGCAATTCAACTGAGACCCATTTAGATGAGGACTCAGAAGCTTCCAGTCTGAGGAAACAGGATCAGCTGAGGAATTGTTGAGGTGAGGAAGCTGTGGCTTGTTCTGCCTCTCTGATCTTCCAGTGTTGACCCCAATACCTGGCTTCAGGTTTGTTTTTATTAATAAGAACTTTTAAGATTCATACTACAATCTTCTATAAAATTAAAATGAAAAAGCAGATCACATACTTCCAACATATAATGCCACAGGATATATATTACAATTCCAAAAGATAGCACAATAAGGAAACACTGGACCAAACAAGACCAAAAACTAACTGGGCAAACTCTAAACTCTACATCTCCTTTTCTGTAATCAAAGTGCCTTTCAAATATTCAACTCCTTTGAGCTACAACAAACTTCTTTCTCTTTATCTAGTTCCACTCCTTATTAGCAGCTCTCCTGGGCAGGTATCCCACTGCTTTAGCATCTCCAACATTTGGGGATCTCAGAGGCAATCCAGGCTTCACATTCACAGCTTCACACAGTGACCTCTCTAGGCCTCCATGAAGGAGTATTCCTGACATAATCCTGGTCTCAGTGACTTTCCTTAGTTGTGGAGGGAGATTCCATAATCCCATTCTTCTATCCTTGATTCTAAACCCAGAATCACGTGGCTGAAGCTGCCAAGTTCTGCTGCATGCTCAGGCTAGAGCATGGCACCCTTGTTCAGTTGTATCTTCACCAGCTTTCTGTTTTTGATGGTTTCCTCCACTGCCTAAGGTTGGTTGTCCTGAAACTTGATCTATAGACCAGGCTGGCCTTGAACTCAGAGATCTGCCTGCCTTTGCTTCCAGAGTGCTAAGGTTAGAGGTGTGTACTACCACACCTGGCTCTAAGATTTTCTTTAATTCCTTTTCACAAGTTGGAAGCTTAGCTGAGTAGGATCTTGCCCTGAAGTCACCACTCCCGTTATTCCATTTAACATCTTGATTTTCTTTAATCTGTTTATCTCCTTGAACACAGGACTTAGCTCCATTCCACTCCCTGGTGCCCCTTTTCTCTTCAAATTGTACATTTTGTAACTTTCGTTGCTCGGCTTGCTCCTTTTCATTATAGATCATAAAAAGAGTGACCATTAGTAACCACATGACAGAGTTCACACTAGGCATTTATGAAATTTCCTCTGCCAAAGCAGTTAATCCAACACTCTTCAATTTAGCCTCAGGCAGACTTTTTGGACAATGGCAAAAGCAGCCACATTCTTAAGCAAAATATAGTAAGAATAGCCTTTCGGCCACATACTAACTGTCTTTCCCCCTGAAAATCTCTTGAGCCAGGCCCTCAAAGTTCTAACCATCCTCTGTGCCACTGTCTTTCATGTTCCTACTAGGCTGGCCCATTAAGCCCTGCTTAAAGCATTCAAGAGCTTTTCTAATCCAAACTCCCAAAATTCACATTCCTCCAAACAAATGCATGGTTAGGCTTCACAGCAATACCCCAATACCTGGTACCAACTTCTGTCTTGGTTAGGGTTCTATTACTATGAAGAGAAACCATGACCATAGCAACTCTGATAAAGGAAAACATTTAATTGGGATTGCCTTACAGTTCAGAGGTTTAATTCATTATCATCATGACAGGAAGCATGGTGGTATGCAGGCAGACATGGTACTGGAGAGGTAGCTGAAAGTTCTATATCTGGGTCCACAGGCAGCAGGAAGTGAACTGGCTTGAGCGTCTGAGACCTCAAAATTTACTTCCTAGTGACACTCCTCCTCCAAATAAGCCATACCTACTCCAACAAGGAATAGGACACACCTCCTAATAGTGCCATTCCTTATGTGCCTATGGTAGCCATTTTTATTCAAACCACCACAGGTACTTTTACTCATAACTGAGGGAAAGGTGCAGAGATTTCCATTTCCTTGTGTGTGTGTGTGTGTGTGTGTGTGTGTGTGTGTGTGTGTGTGTGTGTGTGTTGATGATGTTGGTGTTGTTGCTGGTGCTGCTGTTCCTACTATCAAAATCATCCACAACCTACATTGACACATCATTGTCATCCAGAATACAAAGTTACATAAGGGTTCACTCTTGGTCTTGGACATTCTTTGGGTTTGCACAGGTGTATGAAGATGTCTGTCCACTATTACTGCACCATACAGAATTGTCCCTATCTATAAATCCTCCATGCTTCATCTGTTCTTTTTCTTTAATAATTCTGGTTACCACTACCCTTGATGCCTTTTCTGTCCCAATAATTTTGTCTTTTCTAGAATGTCATATGGTTGGAGTTGAGTAGTTTTTCAAAATGGCTTCTTTAACTTAATAGTGTCCACTTAAAATTCCTCCATGTTTTTTGAGGACTCAGTAACTCAGTCTCTTTTAGCAATAAATATTATCCATTATCTGGATATACCACATTCATTTTGCTCATCTACTCTCTCACTGAAGGATATGTAAGTGCTACCATGTTTTATGTAATTATGAATAAAGGTACCAAATATATCTTTGTGCAGATTTTATGGACATATGTTTTCAACCCCTTTGGGTTAATATGAAGACACATTCTCATACATCTGTTGAAACCCAAAGAATGTCCAACACCAAGGTCACTGGATCAAATGGGAAGTGTCTATACTTAGTTTCATAAGAAACTGTCACATTGTCTTCCTAAGTGGTTATAACATTTCTGCACTTTCATCAGCAGTGAATGAGAGATCCCATTGTTGCACAATCATACCAACACTTGAGGCTTCCTGTATTCTAGATTTTGATGTCCTAAGAGTATGTGCTGGAATCTTGTCATGTTAATGTTACTCACTCTTTACAGAACAGTGCTCTCTACCATTCACCCCTCTGTCCCTCCTCTTTTCTACTCCCTTTTCTTTTCTGGTCACCAAGAGGAGAGCTGTTCCACTGTATCACATCCTCACCACCTTGATGGACCAAAACCTCTGCAACTTTGAGCCAAAGCATTTGTTTTCTTTCTTTAAAGAATGTGTATAAGGAAACAATTGGCTAAAACATTGAAGCTTGTCTTTTTGGACTTAGGTTTAAATAAATCTCAAGCAAGTAATTTTGTTAATATTTGAGTTATGTAGAGAAGATGGATAAGCAAATTTCAGTATTTTCCTAAACTGGAGGATAATATGAAAAGGAGTCTCAGAAACCATCATGTCTGGTTCTAAGCATTTATCAATAATCAATTATCTAACTTCTGTTGAACCACTTCAATTCTAAGTTCCCTCTTCTATGATAAAAGAGACTAAAAGACACTGTTCTTCTCTAGTTGGGTAATATGAGGAAGTATGCCATATTCGCTAATTGCTTAAAGACTTCATATTCTTGGGAACTCAAGATTATTACTGCAATCATCGCCACTTAGCTGCTCAAAATTTCATCTTGGGGAGTTTCTGGTGGAGCTGATCTTAATCTAGAGGCTAGTGACTCTTAAGCTATCAATCAGTGGGATCCAGAGCATCAGCAAACTCAAAAGGAAGTAAATATTTCATCAATATCCTACTGAACTTCCACAGTTCCTTCAGTTATGAAAATGAGCGTCAAACTGCAGTGGCACCGTGACTATATAATATTTTGCTCTCCTTTAAATTACATATATCTTTGCATTATATTTGATTGTTACAAACTTCCCAAAGTATTTATGCATATCAATATTAAGCATTTTAGATTTGCTGCATCTTATTTAATGTGTTACTTAAAAAATACACAAACACATATAACTCTATCTTTGTGTGTGTGTGTGTGTGTGTGTGTGTGTGTGTGTGTGTGTGTGTGTGTGTGGTATATGAGTACTTGTGTGTGGAGGTATGAACATCTGTTCACTTTTGCAGAGGCGAGATGAAGATATCACAAAGGAAGACAGTATGTGTCCTGCTCTATCATGCAGGATGTTCCCCACCTTATTCCCTTGAGACAACATCTCTCACTTAATTTGAAACTAGGATAGTGGCCAAAAAGCTCCAGCAATCCCCCTGTTTCAGTTCCTCACAGCACTGGGATTACAGTTACATGTGACAATATCCAGCTCTTTGTGGTTCTGGGCATGTGAATTTCAGTCATCATGCTCTGATATCAAGTGCCTTTATCTATCGTGCTACCTCTCTGGTCTCACTATATTTTTTTAAATTGCTTTTTGAAAACTGTATTGCAAAATAATCTCTTTCCTTAGTAGAAAAAATTAATCCTTTTTTATGTGCCTTTTTTTCCTATAAATGTTGAAGTCAGAGACTTCACCATACTGCAAGAAGTAAGGTTCAGGTCAAAATGATTCTAGCTTTCAGAGAAAAGAGGTGGCAGCATCCTTACAATTTTTCTGGGCAGGGAGCAACAAAATCCTTTGTACAGTTAAACATTTATCATTTAGACTTCTCACAGATCAGGAGTCTTTCACCCATAGCCATTTACATAGGCAGTAGTTTTTATAATTGCCAGAAAATCAGACTACTAGTTTCACTTTTCCTAATTTAGGGTCCTGTCCAATTATCTTAACGAACCATCCACTTATTTGTTTGCTAATTACATGAAGTCAATTGATTAAAGCTTTGTTTTAGCCATGGTGCACAATGAAACCCATGAACACATTTCCCAATATTGAAAAGAACTTGAGCTAGCTCCTGAAACTCAATTATTTTTCTTAAACATTAACCTAAACCACAGTCTAATGGACTCCTTAAGTGAACCTCTTGTAAGTCCTAGCTATGTGACACTTCTTTGTTCCTATTTTCTCTGCACCCTCTGCCTTATTAGGGGCAGGGGTGACACTTTAAATGGTATAATTTAAAAGGAAATCATCTTCATTTCCATGAAATAATCACATTACATTAAAGGCAGTGGGGATCCCCTCACACCCATTCACACCAGGCCAGATAACAGAGAAATATGGCAGCAGTAAACATGTAAAGGCACAGCAGTAGCAAGAGACATTCTGGAGCCAAAGCCTATCTTTGGCAGTTTGACCATACTCCAGTGAATTGCCCCACATCCATGTACATATGGGCAGCTCTAATTGGACTCAGTAGGTAATAAAAAAGAGAAGAGGACATGAAATTGGGAGAGGGACCTTGCGGGTATCTAGGAGGAATTGGAAGCGGGTAGTAGGAGGTGAGTATGATCAGAATAAATTATATGCATGCATGGAATTCATGAACAATAAAAATGTTATTTAAAATTTTGAGAGAAGACAAAGAACATTTTTTTCCACAGGGTTTTGGGAACTTGTTTATGTAATTACTTCCAAAAAGTAACATGAGCTGACCTCTGGACTCAAAGTCTAGTTTCTGAGTGAGCCACTGCAATAGTGGCATTCAAGCCCTACTCCCCTCACTACCTTTCTTTTCCTCATGTCTCATCACTCCAATAATTAGATGTGAAACTTTTAACTAATTAATAAAAGAAAACTTGAATGGCTTCAAACAGAAAGAAAGAAAAAAGAAAGGGAACCCCAAATAAGCCTTAAATACAAAATCTGATGTACAATGCAAATGCTAATTATTTCTTTGGAACTTCTCTTTAAATAAAAAAATAGTCTATATTATCAACAAAAGAAAGTATGATAGTATGGCTATAGACTTTCTATAACAGCTCTCTCAGGCTTCTATTGCTCTACGCAGAAGCAGTCAGCCTCACATCTGAATCATCATTGTCAGCAAATTTTGTGAGTCAATTAAGATTTCTTAAAGGGAGGAATTAGTTAAAAAAGAACTTTTTTCACACATTAAAAAGAGGGAAACATTTTTACAATGGAGGAAATTTGGTCTCTGTTTGATAACACATTAAGCAGTCTGAAAATGGAACAATTTAATGAGAGGATAATTAATGATGATGGGATTTACAAAATGTCAATTATTTGTTGATCATCATATTTTGTTTTATCATTAAAAAAGTAGGTTAATGTGAGTGCCAAGATAAAAAAATTTGAGAAAAAATTGTTAAAATAAATCATAGAGAAATTCAGACCCAGACAGAAGAATTTAAAGGTAAACCAATCTCAGCATTGTATTATATGGTTACAGAGAAACAACCTAAGGCTTTCAAAGAGCCAACCTTAATCTATCCAGTAACCTTACAGAAACTGCCAAAAGCTCAAGGCTATGGATGAGCTGATTAGACTGCTTTGCAGATGTTAGATTTGAGGAGATTCAAGGAAGCTATAATCTCATATGATATGCATTCTCCATTTGTAAAGGAGATGGTAAACTCATGGTCAACTTGTAATAGAATTATCTCACAAGACTGGAAATATTTGCTTACCACTGTCCTAGAAGCTGGTCCACAGTTACAATGGAAGACCTGGTGGAAAGTTGAGGCTAAGATTATTGAACAACAATGTAGGGCTAGAGGTATGGAAATTTCCCAGGCTCAACTTCTTTGAGAAGGTAATTATGCTGATATACAAAAACAATCTTTATATGATGACCACTCCCTAATTTTATGCCAAATGGCAGCCTTGAATGCTTGGGACAGAATTGAAGACATAGGAAAGAAAATTGAGTCATTTACAAAAGTTATACAGGGATCAAAAGAAATCTTCATGGATTTCTTACAAAGACTGTCTTCAGCAGTAAATAGAATGATACCAAATTCAAAAGCTAGACAAATACTCTCTTGCTTTTGAAAATGCTAATGCACAATGCAAAAGGATAATTAGGCCATTAAAAGCAAGATCAGCACCCTTGAAGGAATGAGTATGAGACACAAGTAATATTGAATCTCATGACCATGATGATACTTGGATAGGAGATGTGATTTCCAGAGGTTTGACGAACAAATGGTAATGTCAGATGTTTCAATTGTGGTAAACAAGGTCACCTAAAAAGGGACTGTAAACAGGGAGTTCCTAGAACAATGTTTTTTGAAGGAACAATGGCAGAATGCCCCTCCCTTGTGGATTATACAGAAGGTGTGGTAGAGGAAGATATTGGCTTAAGGAATGTAGATCAACAAGGGCTAGTCAAGGTAATCCTTTTCCATCAGGAAACTCCCTGAGGGGCCTCTTGCAGGCCCCCATGACAAATTCAGTTCAGTCCTTTCCTGCAATCATGGAAGAAACTCCTTCTCAGAGCAATTAAAGAACCTAATGTGTATTGTAAAAAACATACTGCTTGGGGTGATAGAACAGCTATAGAAGAGAGAACAAAAAATTCAGGAGAAACCATAAATCAAAATTGACAAAGATTAGATTTGTAAATTCCCCAAAGTTAGGGTTGGAGAAGGGTTTTGTTTTTGTCATTCCTGGGAAATAAAAACAACTATATTGAGGAATTTAAAGATTTTTGGGCAAGTAAACCTTCAAAGAAGAAGAGAGAACTACTCAGAAAAAAATTACCAAGAAAAGGAATAATCTGACGTAATGCAGACTTTGAAGTTTCCAAATGAATGATGGAACCCTACAATGACAGTCCCATAAGGATGATGATAATACCACTAGGCTGACAAACACCACCCAAAGATTGGCTTTGGACTACAAACTGCTCAGAACAACTTTAAGATAGCTAGCTGAGATGATCCAGCCTCACAGACTACTGGAGCAAGGACTTGAGACAAGCTCTGCACTTTCCCGTTAGGCAGAGACAAGACAAATGATACAGCAAACTCTCACAGGACTGGACAATTAACCCATTTTTTTTTTCCGGAATCCCCTAAAGATAACTTTACCCCAAGACAGCAGGAAGTAACTTTAAGAACACAATGCCCACATTTCCAAGAGGTAGAATGGGTGGTTTTTGGTCTTTCAGTGGGTTATACATAATTATCATTGTTTAGGATGGTTGGTTACAAGTTGTTAATTAACAATGATCAGAAAAAAGAGTTAAACAGGAGATTAGTTTTGGGGTTCTTGTTTGAAAAAAAGGAAAGAAAAAAAGAGGATATAGATAAGAGGTATATTATTGAATCTACTCTGAAAAGAAAAAAGAGAGGAAATAGATATGATGAGATTAAAAAAGTAGATTATTGAATCTACTTTTTAAAAGGAACTACTAGTTTTAAATTTTTACATTGGATTGGATTTTTGTATAATGTATACAAATTTTGTATATTGATACAAATTTGAGATTGATCTTGTCAGAAAATACTGTATATATATTTCTAATCTTGTTCAAGGTATTGTACCTATACAGCTCATTTAACAATGTAATACAAATTGCTAGTTTTTGGAAGTTATTATTACCAACTAATTAGGATATAAAGAAATGAAAGTTAGTGTTTAGTCACATATTACAATCAAACTTGAAGTCATATTAAGTATGCTTTCAAGGTTAAATAGAAATATATTTTAGATAGACAGGTCATCTTCAAACACTTCAGAGATCTACAGAATATGGCATTTAAGATGTTTTAATAGCATATTTTCCCTGTTTTATGACTATGCTGCTCCTGGCAGCACCAATCTATTGCAAAGAAGAACATGGGCATTGAAGAAACTTCATATGGAGTTTACGATCTTTGTTGCAAAAGTTAGCCACTTGGCAAGAAAGTTCCCTTACATCCACTGCTGACACTATGCTGTCCAAAATGGACAAGCAGGACACAAAAGAAAGGACTGCTGATCCTTGCTAAGACAAAATAGGAAGGCCCTTTAGAAAATCCTGCTTCACAGATGAGTCTGTCAGACATGATAGGTCTGTAGGGTGAAGATGGATGCCCAACATTGCAGAGCAACCTTGAGAGACTGTCCAGGAAGCCAGCTGTTTTTATCATTTTTTTTTTCTCAATTTTTTGGAAGTCTCTTGTTTGCACTTCCTGTTTAACTAGGTAATATTATTTCCTTCTCAGGTCTCTGAGGGACTTGAAGATTAGTTATAGTTATAGTTTTCCTTGTTAACAAATTCAGAAAGGAAACTCACTAAGAGGTGTAAAGTGTATAAGTTTGAAAGACATCAAAGAATAGTTTTCACCCCAATATCTGGCTCAGGTTTATGTGTGTGTGTGTGTGTGTGTGTGTGTGTGTGTGTGTTTTATAAGACCATTTAGCAATTTGTGTTACATCCAAGGGGAATTCTAAACCTTACTGACAGTTTGTGATCCTAAGTTGGGCAAGTGCAGTCAATTCATGATGGACATATAAGAATAAAAATTAAATTTGAAATGGGAAAACCCTGGGATTTACATACAATGTTTCTCAAAACATGTCATGCATTCTGATTCTTACAAAGAAAGTATCTATGAAAATGTAAATGTGATTGTGGAAAAGAATATGGAGGGTGCTTTTCAATGGTTGTCTCCACCACTTCTGTTCTATTGAGGTATAACTTGGCACATATTAACATTTATTCATATTAAGTTTACAGCTATGACTACTGTGCATATGCTGATATATCTATAAAACCATTATAGCATTTTATCCACTTGTACCCCATCCCAGTCATCTCTTCCTAAAGCAGTGGTTCTCAACCTGAGGGTGGGGTCACATGCTGTGTGATAATGCTCTTGCACACTGGTTTAATAAAACACTGATTGGCCAGTAGCCAGGCAGGAAGTATAGGAGGGGACAGCAGATTAGTAGAATGCTGGGAAGAGGAAGGGTGGAGTGAGGAGTCACCAGCCAGACACAGAGGAAGCAAGATGACAAGGCAGAACTGAGAAAAGGTACCAAGCCATGTGGCTAAACATAGATAAGAATTATGAGTTAATTTAATTATAAGAGCTAGTTAGTAATAAGCCTGAGCTAATGTCTGAGCAGTTATAAATAATATTAAGCTTCTGAGTGATTATTTTATAAGCAGCTGCAGGACCTTGGGGCTGGGTGGGACCCAAGAAACTTCTGGCTACATTTGGCACTCACTGTTGGGCATTGATCCACATAGACCTAAGAAAGCTTAAAGATTATGAATGCACAGAAACGGAGCCACACTAGGCTTCCTAGTCTCACAGTCTAATGCTAGTAGCAGCATAGAGAATTGTCTCCCAACAGCTGCCTGTGAGATGGAACTGGCCACCAGCTGTTATAAGCTAAGCAGCATTGTGGATTCCCGCCATGGTAATAGTGGTGTCTCCAAGCCACACAGCACACTGCATGATGGATTTAGCTTTTGCTAGTAAAAAATAGAAGAAGAAGAAGAAGAAGAAGAAGAAGAAGAAGAAGAAGAGGAGGAGGAGGAGGAGGAGGAGGAGGAGGAGGAGGAGGAGGAGGAGGAGGTTGTTTCTGGGCTACATGCTCTGCTGGATGGAGTCTGCAGTGAGCATGGCTCTCTCCCAGAGCTAACAGTAAACATACCTCTACCATGTTGGAAAGCTGAGATGGGTGGAGTCAGCAGGCAAAGCTGCTGTTTTTCATCCTAGCCACACAGTTTAACAATTTAAAATCTCTCCTGGTCAAAGAAGGATTACAGATTCACAATATGACAAATTCAGATGGAATGAAACTCTAAATGGTTTGCAATGTATGTAAAAATATATGTAGGCTTGGAACAGAGAGAAAAAGGAGTACATGCAGTTATATAAAGAAATAGTTTTTAATATAAAGTCTTTAAAGAGACAGTAAAAGTAATATAAAAGGTAAGCCACATGAAGATGGAAATCACACAGAGTCTGGATTGTGTTGTCTTTGGGATTTTTAACTGGAGAGATATTTAATTGTAAAGGCTGCTGAATTAAACTAATAGGTATATTTTAAAGGTATCTTGACTTCAAAATTTGTGTCTAAGGATACCTTGCTTTGGAAAAGAAGCTCTGCTTTTGTTTCCACAGAAGATGAGAACACATGGATTACTTCTAGATTATTATGGTTCCATCAAGGAAAACCCCCTGAAAGGTCTCTGATGATCTCCTGCATATCAGATATGTACATTACCATTCATAATAGTAGCAAAATATATAGTTCTGAAGTAGCAATGAAGTAATTTTATGGTTGGGGGTTCCACAACATGAGAAACTATATTAAATGTTAGCAGCTTTAGGAAGGTTAGAACTACCACTAAAGGCATCAAATATTTGACCTCTATCATCAAGGGTTATATTTGTCTATTTTCTAGCTTTTTCACACACAGGATTATTCAGCACATACTCTCCAGGCTCTGGCTTCTTTTGTCCCATACCATGGCTGATATATATATATATATATATATATATATATATATTATATATATATATATATATATATATATAATGTCTGTTCCTGTGTATATCAACAATAAGGCTGGTTCTACTATCAAGTACTATGTGCATATGTATGAGCATATTATAATATATTTGGATTAGGCCCTCTGGATAGAGAGACAGTTGTTTAGCCTTAACTTTTTGGGGGACTCCCAGACAGGGGGATTGGGATCCATCCCTGGTGCATGGGCAGGCTTTTTGGAGCCCAGTGCCTAGGGTGTGACACCTTGCACAGCCTTAATGCAGGGGGGAGGGGCTTGGATCTGCCTCAGCTGAGTGTGCCAGGCTCTGCTGTCTCCCCATGGGAGACCTTGACTTGGGAAATGTGGAGATGGGGGGGGTGGGTTGTGGGGAAAGGCTGGGGGGCGGGAGGAGGGAAGAGGGAGGAATCTGTGATTGGTATGTAAAGTGAATAGAAAATTTCTTAATAATAAAAAAGGAAAAATATATATTTATCTATCTGATTATTGATGGGTATTTGAGGTGCTCCAGTTTGGTGTCATTATTTGCAATGAAGTTATTAACAATCATGAATGTGTCCTTTTTTGGTAGAAACTGATATTCATTTCTCTTGTTTATCTACCCATGATTGGACATGCTATGTTTTAATGTGCTTGCTTGTAGGTGTAGCATTAGAAATCTTGAAAAAAGTATTCCTGATCCACGTCTGAGTCATACCTAGACTTTTTTCTTGTGCTTTGTTGAACTTCACTGCTAGCAGTGGTGATGTCCTGTCACTTGAAAGCCAGCAGTCAACTCAAAGTTCACTAGGATATTTCCTGATGGTGGCTTTTGGTAATGTTTTGCTTTTAAAAAACTTCATGGCATTTAATATATTTTAGGGTATATATGTGTAAGCTAGGGAGATCATGTGGAAATCAGAAGACAACACCTAGAAATCAATTCTCTTCTTTCCCTGTGTGGGTATCAGGAATCAAACTTAGGTTTTCAGGTTTGGTGGCAATCACCTTTACCCTCTGAGACATCATCTTGGACCCATGTATTGTTTTGTGCTTTACATTTTGCTTTCAGTTGCATGATTCCATGCCATATTAGTACTTACATGTTGGTGTTTATGTTTGTATGTACATATCACAAACCACCCACAGGATCATGATCCCTTCCCTATAGGGATAAGACTGTTGATGGATCAATCATCTTTGCATTGAAGATGGTTCCATTCCTGCAGAACTGGTGATGCCTTTATCCTGATTCCAGAAACCACATATTTGTTTTAAATGTCAATAGTCTTATTGCACTATTAAATTAGTCTGTCTAATACTAAAAGCACAAACTTTCTGTAGCTTAGGCAGGTCTTGAACTTGCACCTGGGTCAGTTTCTGAGCTAGGGTAACAGAGTCCAGGATGTTCATAGGTAGTCTTCAAATCTCTTTTATTCTATATCCTTCAAATTTCTTCTTTTATATAGTTGATTTTCAATAAATTTTAGAATCAGCTTGTGAATTCCTAATGAAAAATCCCACTAGAATTTCAACATAGCTTCTAATGGGTCTTCGGGTCATTTTGAGGAAGTGTCCCATCTCACAGTGTTGAGCCTTCCATTAGTGGCCACAGTATATCCTTCCACTCATTTGGAACTTTATCAAGTATTTTCTCTGACAGGCTTTAAATATTTGGTATTAAGGTTTTAACAATTATAATTATAATTAAATCTAGTTTCATATATTTGATGTAGTTTGTTAATATTGGATTGACATTTTAAAATATTCAGTATTTATTCTTTCAATGCTTTAAAATAAGAAATAAATTAGTTTGTGTCATGATATCCAATTAGCAACTTTCTTTGATTTACTTATTAATTCTAGTGAAATGTTTTTAAAATCTTTAATTTTCTATGTTAAAAATAATATCATCTGCAAGCAGGAGCAACCTTATTTCTGGTGACCAATCTATATAATCTTAATTTGTTTTTTATTTCTTTCACACATAGTACAGAACTGAATACAATTGATAGCATTAGGAAAATTTGTCTTTTTCCTATCTCAAAATAAAGCATTGAGTGCTTTATTCATAGGATATTAGTAGTTATGTTTCAGCATGTAGATTTTTATCATATGAAAATAATTAGTTTTAGTTCTCTTGTAACTTTTGTTATAAATGTGTCTTGGTTATTATTTTGTCCTATATGTGTTTTTCATTCCTTTGACTTTTTCAAACAGCTTTTAGATAAATGCATATTCCATACAACTCTCCCACTTAGAATTCAGGTGGATTTTTATTGTTTTAAGATATGCATAATCATTGTAGCAATCAACTTTAGACTCAGATTGAAAGTCATACACTTTTCAGCTAGCATTCTCTATTCCCTCCTTCCACCCTTAAGCAACCACAGTCCATTTCCTTTGTATCTGAACTCCCAGCTCTGGGATTTAATATGAATAGAATAATATAATGAGTAAGCTTTGCAATTTGCTGCTTAATGTTTCACTTAGCTTAATGTTTCTAGGTTTCATTGTTGCAACTTGCCTCAGTATTCCAATTCTTCTTGATTGCTCAATAATATTCCATTGTATATAAATCTAACATTGTACTTATCCATTCATCTCTTTATGAACATTTGGGTGGTTTCCACCTTTTGGTGATTAGAAATAAAGCTGTTTACAAATACTCATATACAATTATTTTGTGTGTGGACATATGTTTGAAGTTCTCTTGGGAAAATGCCTAGGGAGTAGAATAACTGCATCATATGGTAATTTTACATTTAATTATTTGAGGAACTGACAGATGGTTTGAAAGCAGCTGTTCATGTTATTGCTCACTTCTGTCTCTCCCCTCTCTAACAAATATCCACATATTATTTATAACAAAATTTCTACAAAGTATTGCTCCTTATAAACTTTCTACAAAAAGCTGCTACTTTTCTCTGTTAAGAGTGTGGTTTTGCAGAAATTTATAAGTAGATTCTAAAATTTATGCTTATTTTATTAATGAACAAATTTGAATGTATAGATGCAAATCACAAATCCCAGGAGGCATTATTACTCTCAGATTTACATAGTCTGTATTACATTACACTCATATTTGCCATACATTGTCCCCCATAACTGTTTTTCTGTATACCTTGCTCCTATTTTTTACTTCATTTGTTGGTAATTTTCCTTGACCTTGAAGAATTTTTATACTATTCTTTCAGTACAAATTTGCTGGTAATTTTTTTTATGGATTATTTGCACAAGATATTTAAAACTTAATTTTTGAGAGTTTTTTTCTCATTTGGGAATTTTAGGTTAATCTTTTCACACTTCATTTCTTTATCATCAGGAATCACCTGAAGAATCACCTTTATCCTTTGGAATCATCTTAAGTCTCCTTTCCAACTCTCTCTTTTCCAGGTCCCCTTAAGTTCATCTTTACTCTGCTTTTGACAGTCTGTACATGAGTCACTGGATTTATGCTTCTTGTTTTGCTCTGAGCTTCTTAGAGCAATCCTTTCTAATCTCAAGTCTGAGTTTCCTTAGCCAGTCTCCTTCCTGGTGATTCTGTCATCCTTTCTCTACTTTGACCTCATATTATTAATGCCACATTATTTTACAGTAAATAAATGCTTGATATAAATATCATATAAATAATTTTAGTACTGTGATTTACAATAAGAAATATATTTGGTTTAGTTTCAATTTCTTGGCACACAGTTGCTAAATGCTTTGAGTCCCCAAAGTGATGAGTCTAATTTTGTGTATGTAACTAAAATGACTGATTTGGGGAGATACTTAACAATCTTTGAACATGGTTGGTTGCTATGGGAATGAACTGTGGGACAAATAGTTATAGCTTCAGCCTTACCCCAATCTCTAAGGAGAGGAGAGAGGAGAATGTTATGTTGATCATGGTTCATTGATTTTTTTAAGTCATGCCTATATTCAGAAGGACAGACACACACACACACACACACACACACACACCACTCAACTCCACAGAGACAGAAACTCCTACTTAGGACTGCCTACAGATGCATATGTTTATGTATATATCTTCACCTGGATGTTCATTTGTATTTTTTGAATTTTCTAATACTAAATCATCAGTAATAAATAAAATGCTTATCTGAAGTCTGTCAGTACTCAAGTATAGTGCTGAAATCCAGGAGAAGCATGTGGACCCACATTTATTAGGCAGTTGGTCAAAAGCTCTGGAGACCTTTAACACTTGAATTGGGAGCAATCCTGTGTGACTAAACCCTGAATCTGTAGAATCTGACACAAGAGCCTCAGTTACAGATGGTTGTGAGCTACTATGTGGGTTCTAGGAACCAAACCCGAGTCCTTTGTGAGAACAATAATGCTCTAAACCACTGAGCCAAATCTCTAGGCCCCATTTCAAGATACATTTGTAATACACACGCTGTTTTCCAGTCATAATTCAGTTATACACATATATGCAAATTAAACCTGTCATTTTTAGATGCTTCCATTCTCTTTTAGAAAAATACACAATTATATCTGTATATGAGACAGAAATTTTTCTTGTTCACAGTTAAGACATGCAGTCATGAAAACACTCATCTCTCAGTGCACATTTTTCATCCTTTCAGGTTTCTAATAATTTAATATTCCATAATCTCTAAATTCTCCCTATCTTCTGGGAATACCCAATGACGAAATTTTATCCTGAAAATCACCCTTTAAGAATTGAGTAGGCTAGATCCAATTAGCTTCATTTGTCATGAACCAAATTTTGCTTGGCCAAACCATAAGCAGATAACCAGTGAACTATGTTTCCAACCTATCTTCAAAGCTTTCACTAGTTAACTGATATTTAAAATACCTCAAGATTCCCATATGCTACATGAAAGGTTTTTTTTTCATAAAATGTAATATATACAATATTGAAATAACACCAAAAATGTTATATTTATTTCAAAAGAAAATTAATAGGATTGTCTCATTTTCTTATATACCACTTCTATTCATTGGTAGTTTTGAGCTGTAACAGTATGCATAATTTGTTGTAAATAAGTACACTTGGTAATTTAAATAATTCTTATTTAATTATTGCAGATTTAGTCTACATGTAAAAATACATATGAAAATTTAAGTTATCAGAAATATCTGAAAATATTCCTACAATATATATGAGTTTAGTTTAGTGAGAGTCTCATTGGCAGGTACAGAGCAAAATTCATGTCCCAGATTTTCTAACATGTAGCACCTCAAAGTACTTAGCTATGTAATAACCAATTTTCTCTATTGCTGTCACAGATGCAGAGGTAGTCTGTATTATGGATATCTATTAAACAATAAATCTTATTAGAAAAAGCAAAATAACATATTTATATATTATATGGTCATTCCCATTCTAGTTAAAGGCAATGAAATTTCAAGCTTTGTATCTATACATAATAAAATCAAAATAAGAATCCATATTTTAAACATTAACTTTTAGAGAATTGATGGTTATGTTAATTTATTTAATTTTTAAAGATGATTTTATTTTTTATCTTATGTGCATTGGTGTTTTGCTTGCATGTATGTCTGTGTGAGAGTTTTAGATGCCCTAGAACCGGAGTTGCAGACAGTTGTGAACTGCCATGTGGGTGCTTTGAATTGAACCCAGGTTCTCTGGAAGAACAGCTAGTGTTCTTCAGAAGCTGTCTATGATTTATTTTCTATAAATTCTCTTTCAAGTACTTTAAAAATGAATCTATTCATAAAATATATGTGAAAAATACATATGAAGTCTGGCAGTGGTGGCGCACGCCTTTTATCCCAGCACTCGGGAGGCAGAGGCAGGTGGATCTCTGGGAGTTCGAGGACAGCCTTGGCTACAGAGTGAGTTTCAGGAAAGGCACAAAGCTACACAGAGAAACTCTGTTTCAGAAAACAAAAAATAAAAAACAAACAAAAAACATAAGAATGCATGTATTGACATTCATCATTCAAAATACTTTTCTGGTTTGAATGTGAAGCAATATTTAACAAGTTAACTGTTGAGTTTCTGGGGGTCATGGCACATGCCTGCAACACAACCATGCAGGAAGTAGAGGCAGGAGGATGAGGAATTCAAGATCATTCTCAGATATACAGTGAGATGGAGGCTAGCCTAAGCTGCAGGAGACTCTGTCTCAAACAAAACAAATAAGCAAAACCTAGTGTTTTTCCACCTAGGCTTTTCCACAAAGCTCTAACTGTATATGAGCCTAGAAGCATCTATAGGAAAAAGTCTTAACCATAAAAGGTGAACTAAGAAACATGATTCTTCATAGACTCACTGAATCTAAAATATTTATTTTATATATGTGACCAAGAAGAGAAGGCAAAGAGACTCATTCAACTCCTTTCAACTCTTGCTTTAGTGTCATTGAAGGAAACACACCAATATAGAGCTGTATATAATATCTTCAACTACTGAGTTTAAGATAATAGGATGCACATAATATTCTAGATATTATTTACAGAGAACATTGGAAATCTAATATACTTTAAAAATACCAACACATCAGGAGAACATGGCCATTCAATCAACTAATCAGGGCTCACAGAGATCAAAACAGCAAACAAGGGGTCTGCATTAGGTCCTCTGAGCAGATATTATGACTTTAGCTTAGTGTTTTTGTGGGACTCCTAACAGTGAAAGCAGGTATTTCTTTTGATTCTTTTGCCTGCTCTTGAGACACTTTTCTTCCTATTGGGTTGCCTTGTCCAGTCTCAATATAAGGGCTTTCCCCTTTTCTTATTTTATATTGTTTTGTCCTATTTGGCTGTCTTCTCTTGGAGGTTTGCTCTTTTCTGAAGAGGAAATGGGAGTGTATCTAGGGAGTATATCTAGTGAGGAGGAGTGTGGGGGGGAGCTAGGATGAATGGAGGGAAGGGAACCTGTGGTTGGGATTCATTGTATGAGAGAAGAATCTATTAGAAAAAGAGAAAAGAAAATCAACATTCAGATTGTATTTGTATTTCCAAATTATAAAATCGACCATCTCTTTCTTGCATCATAAGAACAACTCATTTAAATTCATAGCTTATATATTACAATTAAAACACACATTTGGGGTTGGGGATTTAGCTCAGTGGTAGAGCGCTTGCCTAGCAAGCACAAGGCCCTGGGTTCGGCCCTCTGCTCCAGGAAAAACACACACACACACACACACACACACACACACACACACACACACACACACACACATCTTTCTCATATACATATATCTTATATGTACATATACATCTATATATCTTATATACACATACAATTCTGACACTTTCAAATGATATATATGCATGTAAGAATAATTAATAAAAAAAGAGGCCATTAATTTGAGACAGAAAAAGGAGAGGTAATATGGGAGGGTTTGGAGGGAGACAAGGGAAGGGGGAAATTATATATAACATTATAATCTCAAATAATAAAAGAAAGTAATAAAAAATAAAATGATGGGACCACAGCTGATTATGATTCAGTTCAAAGAATCAGTTGTGTACACCTACTCATTAAATATTGACTTCATTTGGTGTAGCCTGCCTCCATGACTTTCAAAAGGCATCTTTGGCAACTGTTCCTATTCCCCTGGGATACTGATGTCAAACATTTCATGAGGTCATTTTAAAGGTTTTAATAATAAAATGTATTATTATTATTATTACTATTATTGTTACTACTACTACTACTACTACTACTACTACTACTACTACTACCACTACTAGGCAAGGAGATAAGGGAAAATATGGCACATGGTAACTTTTTTAGTTACTCTGTTAATCAATTTATCAGAAAGATGTTTCCAAATTGAGGGCCCAAAGGGCATCCTGCATCTTTACTATTCATATGGTATGAATTCCATAAATGACCCTGGCCAACACTGATGTTTAGAGTAGACCCACAATAGCCATTCTATTATGAGACCACAGTAACCAGTCTATTACGGGCTTAATCCATGGATTAATTTAATTATTTACACACTGTAATTTTATTCTAATTATTCTTACTGTGTTGTGACAAAAATATCTCTGGATTTTAGGAGAAACTATAATCAGGATACATGGTATCAGGAAAGAATCTATTTTAATAAAAAGAAAAATATCTCTGGATTTAAAACAGAAAGAATGTATTAAAAAATAAATCTTCCTGCTTTCTGCTTTTCTTGCATTCATTTTTAAAAATGTATGTATTCAAGAAGAGAAAGCAGAGAGAACAGCTTAGTTCTTTCTCACTATTCTTTCTGTGTTAGCTCATTAGAAACTCATTACAGGAGTCTCACTAGGTAATCGGAACTCTTTGTGGTCATCTACACCTCAAGGTCAGGGAACACATTTGTGAGCTCTGTCTCTCACTGTCTGCATGCTGGGTTCCTGTTGCTTCCAATTCTGAGTTTTTCTGTTTATCTTCAGGCTGGGAGATGAATCTCATGCTTATGTGCATTGACATCCAGGGAAGCAAATCTAGAATTGAGGAATGATACTATGACTAACCTAGAGTCCTTTTGGAAGTACAAATAAAACAAAATGGAAAAGAAACTAGCTGGTTCATAGGCAGCCTTGTGCTCTCATGTCTCAAAGAAGAAAGTACAGGTGTCAGAATGATAGCCAGGAATAAATTGGTGAAAACAGTCCTATGCAGAATCCTAAAGTGTCATACAGGTTTTGGATGTCTAATTTACAAAGAAGCACCAACTACCACACAAGACAGAAAGAAAAACACTACGTAATTACAATCAAGAGTACCTGAAAGGAATTTTAACGGTGACTAAAGGGGGGGTAAATAGATTTCCTTTGTTTCATCAAAGAATGTGCAAGCCAGTCAGCAACAGGAAAATCTTCAAAACATTTGCTTTCCAGCTGAAGAACAAATAAGAACCCACCCCACTTAAAATCTATTTTTAGCATCATCTTTAAAATAATTCCATGGTTAATTAGAGAAATTGATGACCCAGCTCTAAATTAAATACCACTGTGTTCCTACTTACCCACAGTGAATTTATTTTGAAATCCACAGTGGATGTTTGAACCTTCTGACAGCACCAGATTCTATAATGCAAAATCTTTCCTGTTTAAATTCATATCACCCCCAGTGGCCATATCTTCCACATCGAGGCCAGCATGAATTTCTTTGTACTTATTCATACTTTTTGTCAACAGAAGGTTCATTCTGCTGTACATCTTAGCAATTTCAGCATACAATAGTATCTTTTATTCTTACTCTTTTCATTCAATAAAAAACTTTATGGCTTCCCTCTGGTATATCTGAATTCCTACCATTACTACTTTGTGTTTTGTCATAATTAAGTAAAAAGAGGACTACATGAACACAAGTTCTGTGGTAGCTCAGTGGTAGATCTGATATCTAAATGACTTCTAATTGACTGACAGACAATTAGACAGGGTGAACCATTGCACAAAGGATGATCTTATATACCCTTGAAGGGTTGACATGACCTCTTGTCAGGCTTCTCAGAATGCTGTACCATTTAAACCTTATGCTTGTTAGATCTGGAAATTTCCACTTAATTTCAGCAATGATTGAACATAGTAACTGAAACTATAGAGAAATGAAACCACAATTTCTGGGTCAACTGGGGATGGAAGGATTTCAAAAATAACTTCCTTGGCTAAATGGCACTCTCTGAAATGCAAAGTAAACCAACTTTACCCAAATTCAATAGTGATGGCAATAGTCATTAGCATTCATTTAACTTCTATCAAGAGACAAATATTTAACCCACCATCGTTTTTAATTCTTGAAACAAATAAATGAGCACTTTGCCCATCTCTAGATGTTCTTTTTAATGAAGTTCATATGATTAATAGAAGTTTCTGGGATTTTTAAACTAATAAACACTATGCTTTAGTCAAACAAAGGTAACTTTACAACCCTGTTCATCTATAATTCTTCACTTTAATCACAATCCATTACATTGCCAATTTCTATTAAAATCCCAAAACCTGTCAACTTGTTGCTTAGTTGTAGTAGTGGAGTAAGTTATGCTGAATTCTGAAGCTCAGTAAAGTTTCCAAGCTGGTGAATGCACATTGTTATATCCTGACACAAATTAAAGAAATCTAATGGAATGTTCCATCCAAACAAGATCATTGTCCTACTTCATACCTTGTGCCATTCATAAGAGAATGTCACAGCTGTTTCTGTTCTCAAACTGACACTATTACATTCTCTGAGAGTTCAGACAGTTGCCTCCATGTGAGAGTACAATACATGCTGAAAACCTTAAAATGAAAAGCTAAAATGTTCCTTGTGGATTTTGATCTTAGAGAACATATTAATCTGATATAGACTCGTTTCTTGAACTCCATTGATTCCTTGTTACAACAGAGTTTTGCATGTCATATCAAACCAGTGATTTCTGGAAATCTCCCACATTTACAACCAAGGGTCACTAGAGCCAGAGTACTGGGGAATGTGGGTAACACAAATATATTTCCTTTTACACATAAAATGAGAATTTCTCTGTGAAGCCATAAGCTTGAGGATGGCTACTACATAAAATTCCACAGTTAACTACCAGCAAAAAGGAAGCTTCTCATCCATTCACCATTGTTTCATCAAGTAATATCAAAAGAGTGTTCCACTTTAAATTTTTTTTATATTTATTTATTATTATTTTATCATCTGCCTGAGTCTCTCACTTTTATCATCTATGTGGCAGGTTATGTGAACCACTACATTTAACATAACAATAACAAAGCTGTTGGACAGTGTTGGCACATGCCTTTAATCCCAGCACTTGGGAAGCAGAGGAAGGTAGATCTTTGTGAGTTTGAGGCCAGCCTGGTTTACAGAGCTAGTTTCAGACAGTTACACAGAGAAACCCTTTCTCTTATAAACAAAAAACAAAAACAAAACAAAAGGTGGTTATTGTTTATAAAAATCTGGGACTTCCAAGATTAAAAAAAAAAAAAAACAGAGACCTTCCATTCTCAATAGAACAATTCCATATCTGACAACTCAGGAGAAAACCAGACAGGAAATATATTGCTGATGGGACTTGGTCACTTAGCATTTCCTAGATGCCTGTGATGGTTAGTCTCAATTATCAACCCAAGGAAGTCTAGAAGATGGGAGATGGGCTTCTGAGCATGACTGTGGGAGATTACTATAATTAGATTGATTAAGGTAGGAAAACCTGCCCATTGTGGGTGGTTCCACTCCTTGAGATGGAACCCTGCACTGTGCAAGAAGGAGAAAATGAGCCTACTACAAACATTCATTTCTCTGTGCTTCTTTCTACATGTGTAATGTGACCAGCTGCCTTCTCAAACTCTTAATATTTTAATTTTCTTGACATGATGGGATGTACCTTGAATTGTAGAGCAAAATAAACCATTTCATCCTTAAGTTATTTTGTCAGAGTATTTTATCACAGCAGCAGTAATTCAGCCAAAAAAATGATACTGAGATTGGGGCCATTACTGTGATGAACCTGAGAATGTGGTTGTAGGCATTTTGGAACTGAGAAATGTGGATGAGTTTAGAATGTTGGACTAGAAAAGTCCTGAAGTGTTGTAAGTAATAGGCCATTCTTGTGAAAGCTTGAATACTAGAAGGCACAGAGAAGTGTGGACAGTGGGAAAACAACTTCTGTGGGTTTAGAGGTAAAAAAAATACTGTCAGAAACTGGAATAAGACCAATCTGATATTTTGGTTAAGAATCTGTTTTTATTCTACTCATGTCCCAAGAATTTGAGTGAAGTTGAATTTAAAGGTAATGGACTAATTTGTCTGCAGAGGGAATTTCAGGAGAACATTCACTTTGATGCTGAGAAATCAACTTAATTGTGAATGTTATCAGCACCACTGAAGAGAAACCTCATGCATGTCACTGGGACAATAGGAAACTGCAATCATCAAAGGTTCCATCTTATGAAGATCCACTTGGAAAAAGAAAGTCTAAACTGAGGGAGTTCATGTTTCTAAAGGAACTTCCTAGATAAGAGTTTCTCCAGCACCAACAAAGAAGCTGATGCTGTTATGATTCAACTGGGCCAGACTACATTCTAAACTGGCCCCAGAATTTGGTGTTGGTGTCCATATGGTACTGGCACCGCAACATGGAAGATACAAGATAGAAGGGGTTATGCAGTCCTGTTTTATAGTTTCAAAAAGCAGTCAAGTATCTTAGTTGTAATGAAAACCAAAGGATACTGAAGATGGCAGGATCGTGAGATATCTACCAAGGAAATCTTAAGGCATGGAGTGAAGCAGACTTAAGAGATAGGCTACCCCAGCTGAAGATGGCAGAGCTGGAGAGTGAGGCTATCTAAGTCCTTTGTGTCCTAGTCACTTTCATCAGGAGTTCCAGATGCTAGACATGGACATGGACCTAAGGACCTGCTGGGTTTTGATCTCACTATGATTTGATCCTTCCTTGCTATGTCCTGGCTTTTCCATTTTAGAATAGGAGTGTTTATGCTATGTTGGGAATATGTAACTTATTTTTTATTTTTAGGAGCTCACAGATAAGAGATCACTTTCAGTCTCAGATGATATGAGAAATTGGACTTTTAAACTATTGAGATTGTTAAAGATCACTGAGACATTTGAAGCTAGAATTTATTTTGAATTATAAACTGAACATGAGAATTTTAGGGATAAAAGGTAGAAGATGGCAATTTAAAGTAATGTGCTGGGTGTTAAGCTGACAAAGGGTGGAGCTGTGATGACTAATCTCAGCTGTCAATTTGGTGAGTCTAGAATAACCTGGGAGTCAGGCCTCTGGCATTGCCTCTAGTTAATCTGATTAGGTTAATTGAGGAAATTAATCCTGCCCATTCTGTGTAGGTTGGAATACCATCCTCTAAACTGGTATCCTGGACTGTATAAAAAAGACAAAGTGAGTCATTGTTCTCTGCTTCTTGAATGCAGATGTAATGTGACTTACTGCCTCAGTCTCCTAAGGTCATGACTACCACACCTTGATAAACTATACACTTGAATTGAGCCAGAATAAGTCCATTCTTCTTTAAGTTTCCTTGGCACTGAATAATGTCACAACAGAAAAAAAATTGTGACAATGCCATTTGTGGTAAGTGAGTGGATGTGACATTTCATAGATTAAAACCAAAACCATACATTTTGGATTCCCAAGAGCCCTTTACTTGCTGGTTACCATATGTTCATTACTTTTCTTGATCAAGACAAAATAAATATGCATCATTTCAAAGAAAGTATTCATATTAATTTACAAAGCCATGAATGAATTAGAAAGAAAATATTTTAAAATATTTAAGGATAATTTGATGGGGAGAAGGAATATCTATGAAGGAACATAGAAATCTAGAAGCAAAAGAAAAATTTTTGTAAATTGTTACAAAATTTTATTTCACTCAAAATAATTTATGATAAATCATATTAAGACTCTTATCATTTCAATGCAAGAAAACCTCAGTTTTTTTTATTGGTGTGTGTTTCATTTTGTGACTGGTAATAAACATTTCTGAAAATGACTGTTGCCTCCTTTTGAATTTTTGGGAGTGTGTGTGTGTCTCATGTGTGTGTGTGTGTGTGTGTGTGTGTGTGTGTGTGTGTGTGTGTGTGTGTGTATGTGTCTGTGTGTGTATGTGTACATTAGTAAGAGAGACAGAGATAGACAGAGAGACAAAAAGAGGGTTGGAGACACACACAAAATTTCTTTTTCAGTGTTTTCAATATTTAAAGAAATTTCTTCTTAACCAAGTCAGATCAATTTTAGACAACAAACACTTCTGCCCAAGATAACCATAAAGTATCTCACCTCTCCCCAACATTACATGCATTAGACTATTAGCAAAGTAAAGAAAATAAACACTATTTTCCTCTTTCTAATGCTACTTGTGTTGCTGTGAAAACTGATTCCATTCAAATCTTCCTTTGTTCCTTTGTATTTACATCTACCCTTTCTTTCAGTGTGTACTGATAAGCCATTACTAATGCTTAAGGGTTATAAGAACAATGACATGTGCACATGTTCCTTCATATATCTCTAGTGTCATCAACAGTGCTAGACATAAGGCAAACCCTCAATATTCAGTATATTAATGAATGCATGAACTGATAGGTTTAAAATGCAAATTATATGATTTACTTTCAGAAATATATATTCTATTAATATTATTTATCCTGACTTTCTTAAATTCCCATGAATAGGACATAAAAGAAGTCTAAATTTTTTTTTTGATTTTATGTAGTTAATGAAATTTTTTCTTAAAATTATTTTTATGGCTAGTGAGATGGTTCAATGGAGAGGTTGCTTGAATCCCAATGACTTATGTTTGATTCCAAGAACCAACATAATGGAAGGAGAGAACTGACTTCCGTAAGATATCCTTTGATTTCTACATATGTGCTGTGACATGCCTGTACCCATACATACATATATACATACATATGTAATTCATGCATGTGCACAAAGAGAAACACATAAGATAAATAAATGCAAAAAAATTTGAAACTATATTTACATGAATGTTACCCACTCAGTCATTTACAAAGACACATAATTCAAATCTTGATTCTGTTGATCTATTTTAATCTCTCCCCCTCCCGCTTCCATTCTTTTCTCCTTCCCCCTTCTTCTTTATTTTCTCTCTCAGCAGATACTCCTCAATTCTATCTTCTTATTCATCTTTTGTTTTATGTTCTCATTACTTGTACCAGTATATGCTGCTACTTTCTAAGTACAATATTTGCTACTAAACACATTTGGAAATCCTATGGATGTTTTGGTTACTCAATTATATCCTCCCTGTTATCTTAACTCAGTCTTAATTATTAACTAAATTAAATGTTCTCTAACATGCACCCACACACACAATCTCTTTATTCTACTTACCTATTCATTCACATTGAATCCATGTGGCACATCATACAGCTCTCCTGTGAAATACTGGTAGGCTGAATTTGCAAGGACTGTGTGAACTTTTATGTGCTTTATAACAAAGGCTTATTTTATTTTGGAAATACTAGCCTGTAGATGTATCCAACCTTCTTATTAAATAAGAAACACAGAACCAATGCAAAGAAGAAAGCCAAAAGGTCAGAGCTAAGAGCTAAAACCTTACCCTTCCTCCTGCGGTGGTCCTAGCTCTCCGAACCAGAGCTACCCCTGTGTTAAAGTCTTTATATATTGTTTCTGTTCTGCCTTCTCATTGGTTGTAAACCCAACCACATGACTGCCTCGTCACGGCCTGTCTGTAAAGGCCTCCAGGTTTTCTATGATTGGTATTGAGATTAAAGGCATGTATATCCAATACTGGCTGTATCCCTGAACACACAGAGACTTAACTAGCTCTGCCTACCAAGTACTGGGATTACAAGTGTACGCCACCACTGCCCTGCTTTCCTATGGCTTGCTAATAGCTCTGACCCTGGGCAACTTTATTTATTAACATACAAATAACATTTTAATACAAATAAAATATAACCATACTAACCCATAAACTTCCAGTAAAGTTTGTAACATTTTTCTTCTATATTTCTTTTATTGAAAATAGATTTTTTTCATACAATATCTTCTGATTATGGTTTCCTGTCTTCCAAGACCTCCAAGATTCCCCATCTCACCTGAATCCACACCCCTTCTGTCTCTTCTTAGAAAACAAACAGACATCTAAAAGTAATAATAAAATGAAACAACAAAAACAAACAAATTGGATTAGGACAAAACAAACAGAAGAAAAATAGCAAGAAACACATCCAGATGTAGAGACATGCATGTTCATTCTCATAGTAATTCCATTAAAAAACCCTGAAGCCATAATATATATGTAAAGATGTAAAGACATCTAAGCATAGATTCTTTATCAAAAAAGATCACAGTGTGTATTTAAAACATGTAGAGGATGTCAACACAAACTTTGAGTATACAAAACACAAGAATAATGTGAGACCTAAGGGGTCATCTGTGACTGTCAACTGAGGCCAGTAATTGCTTGCAGGTTCTAAACACGGTTCAGTCTCACATTTCAGAGAAGTTTATAGCAAATTTTCAGCCTTATAAAGCTTGCCAATGTTCTTTGTGAAAGTCAATATTATTGATCTTTAACACATTTTACAAGAAAACCAGATCATTTCACCACTGCATGCTCTAAAGTAAAAATTTATTGGTGATATTATGTAAAACATACATTGGTACAAACTCTCCCTTTTTACCAACTACCCAGTTTTAAAAAATACCCATTATAATAAGAATTAGTTTCAAAGTACCCAGTGCTTTCAAAATAGGTTTTTTCTTTACCAGATGTAACAGCCTAACTAACAGGAAGGTGAACAAAAAAATAATAATAAACAATTTTATTATCTTCATAAAAACAATAATGAAATAAATAAGACAACACATATTATGCACACAAAAACAATACAAAAATAAGGAAGTACAAAAGGACTATAAATCATTCTCTTGATTTCAAATTTCTTTGTTTTCCTGAAGTATTTAGTCATTTTCAATTATAGAATCAAGAAAGAACACAGGTCAACACCTTCCAAATATAAATCATTTGGGATTTATGAGTATGCTGGACACATCCTGACATAAATCCAGAGATTTCTGGGTAGCAACCTTCGTCACTCTGCAAATCCAGATGCAATGGCACATGGAAGCTAGACAGCATTTCAATTTGCAGGGTAGTAGTTTATGCCACCGCTGCCGCCGCCGCCGCCGCCGCATTCAAAACACATCTTAGAGACAGCTATGAAAAATCATTTAGCCAGGCATGGTTGCGGTGATATTTTGAACGAATAAAATTTGCCTGAAGATCGGAGGATAGAACAAGCCAATAGATTAAACATAGAGGCCATACAGTGGTGGCACACACCTTTAATCCTAGCACTTGGGAGGCAGAGGCAGAGATCCCTCTGATCTCAGTGAGTTCAAGGCCATAAGGGGCTACACAAGATTAATGCAATCTAAAAGAGAAACAGAGCCAGGCAGTGGTGGCTCACACCTTTAATTCCAGCACTTGGGATCACACACCTTTAAACCCAGCACTAGGACGGTTGAGACAGGAAGTGATATGGCTGGACAGAGAAAGGAATATAAGGCACAAGGAGACAGGAACTCGAGCTCTTTCAGGCTGAGGAGTTGGTGAGGTAAGGGGTGGTGGCTGTGGCTTGCTTTACTTCTCTGATATTTTAGTTTTCACCCTGATATCTGGCTCTGGGTTTTTAATACCAATTAGGATTCATGATGCATATGGGGGTGTATAACTGTAACCACCTATAAGTCTAGCATTGTAGAGGCTGAGGCAAGGGAATCAAAGCTCAAGGCCAGAATGGTATGCTTATCTAGACTGTGAAAAAACAAATTCTCATTTTAACATACAAATAAAACTTAGTTGGAAAAGCTACCCAAGGCTACTTCATAAGGAACCTCTGAGACAAACTTTCTGGTCAAATCCAAGAGACTCACCACAGCTTCTCAGTAAGTAACTAAGCCCTGCCATGCTATTTAAAAGCAGGTAAAAAAGACAAAGCACTGTGCTCTGTCATGTTGTCTTTATCCAGTGGTGGAATCACAGTCAACAAGCATATCTAGTATACGTCAGACTAACACATGGAGGCTACATACAGATGCTTTTAAATATGAAAAAATAGCTCCAGATATATGAATTTACTGCAAACAAAACTGTGAAAATTTGGACAGTGTTGTCTAATAAGAGAACCAAATGCTCTTAGAAGAAAAATGCCACATAGCAAATCTAGTGGTTGCCTAAGGTTGTTGTGTGTAAAGATCACCTAGCATACTATTAAAATGCAAGATTCATATGTATTTAAAGGTCTCAATTCAAGAGGCTGAGGTAAAACATAAATCCACCAAATATTTTTATATGTAAGCATTATCCGGTGATTTTCATTTTTACCCTCATTTCAGCATAATGGAATGTACTTATGGATCAAATTTAATTAAAATTAAAATTTAAAAATCCAAATGATTAGACTATACCACAAAGTAGCTATATCAGAATGTTGAAGTATAGGAAGCAAGCAACAACATTTTTTAAAGTATTGACCCAGAACTGATATATAAATGTCTTGTTTTGAATAAAAAATAAAGAGAATTTTAGGGATGATTACTATGTAGTTAATTTTATGTTTTTGACTTTCCCAAGTCAAATACAATCTATGTAACATTGTATATATGGACATTAACCATTGCTTTACTGATACTCAGACATAGAAAAGTCAGTGTTGTAATAACTAGTACATTTGTTTTCAGTTTTGTTCTTTGCAATTAATTCAAGAACTGAGTTTGCTGGGGCAGGCAAGATGACTCCACAGCTTGCCACCAAGCCTAACAACTCGGAAAAAGTGCCTGGAAAAACAACTCCTGACCTCCACATGTACAATAGCATGCATGTACCTCCCATTTCCTCCACATGCAATCACTCACCTACTCATTCATTCATTCACTCATTCACTCAATCAATCAATGTAAAAGAAAAAAGAGAGGTTAAGTGAAAGATATCTATACTTTAAATGAAATTGTCAAAATGCTTTCCAAATATCAGTTTACATTTTAAGAAAAATTGTGTGAGACAGAGCCATAAACTGTGGTCACTGCATGGCTGCAAATATTTTTCAAATATTTAATTTTAATATTGCTGTAGATAAGTGTCATGTTATCATGTCTGTATCTTAACTTTAATTTTCACTTTTGATTAATTAAATCTGTTGTTTATATACATGTACATTTTACATTTACATTACTCTCACCTCCTACCTTTTCCCATCTCACTACTACCTCTATCCTCCATTTTTCCACAAAACTCTCTTTCATAGTGTGTGTGTGTGTGTGTGTGTGTGTGTGTGTGTGCGCGCGTGTGTGTGTGTGTATGTGTGTGTGTGTGTGTGTGTGTGTGTGTGTGTGTGTGTGTGTGTATGTCGCACTGAGTTTAACCAGGACCATCTGTGTGACTATGGGTTTGAAGCTATCTATTTCACCACTGGGCTCAGCACAGGGCACAACTGAAGACAATGACTGTCTCGTTCCCAGAACCTACCAATAGCTAGTAGTTTAGTAGCTCTGTAAGCCATCTGCTGTCCATAGTGATTATATACAAGGCCAGTCTTTTCCATGATTGCAATGGTTGTGTGAAGTCTTGAGGATGGTATGACACCTATGGTTATTTATGATAAATAATGGCTGACATTTGTTAGACATACTCATTTAGTAACATGTTGTTTTAGTCTTAGATGGTCTTATAATTAAAAAAAAAAAACCCAGAGTTAGATATCAGGGTGAAAGCTGAAAGATCAGAGAAGCAGAGCAGCAGACACTAGTTCTTACCTCTATGAAATCCTCAGCCTAAAGACAGTGAGTTCCTGCTTCATCACACCTTATATACCTTTCTCTGCCCTGTCATATTACTTCCTGGGATTAAAGGTGTGTGTGTTTCCCAAGCAAAGGCATGAGATCTCAAGTGATATAATTAAAAGTGTGTGCCACCACTGCCTGACCTCTACATCTAGTGGCTGGTTCTGTCTGATCCTCAGGCAAGTTTATTAGGGTACAAAATAAATCACCACACTTCCCCTTTTTGTCTAAAATAATAAAAGGTTATAACTAATATAAAAAAAAGTATATACAATAAGTACAATAAGTATATATAATATATGAGTCAAGAATTATATTAACAATGATCAGTCCATTAACATTTGACAGATTCAGAGAAAATACTCTATTATTTATCCTATTTGGGTGAGTCCAAAATGTTGTACCAAATTCACTTTCTATGTTAACTTGTATTACCAACTGAAAACTATCTTTTGATATCTTTCAAACTTATATACTTTACACACTTACATACTTTACACATCTTTAGTGAGTTTCTTTTTTGAATTTGTTAACAAAGAAAACTATAACTATCTAATCCTCAACTCTCTCAGAGACCCAAGAAGGAAATAACATTAACTGAGTAAGCAGGAAGTGCAAACAAATGACTTCCAAAAACGTGTGAGAAATGACAGAAATAGCTGACTTCCTGGATAGTCACCCCTAGGTTCCTCTGCAACATTGGGGCATCCATCTTTGGCCTACGGGCCTAGAATATCTGACAGACTCATCTGTCTGAAGCAGGATTTTCTAAAGGGCCTTCCTACCTTGTCTTGGCAAGGTTTGATAGTCCTTTCTCTTGTTTCCTGCTAGTCCATCTTGGATAGTCTACTGTCAGAAGTCAGGGCAAGGGCATTTTCTTGCCCAGTGGCTAAATTGCCACAATGAAAGTAAGTTCCATATGGCATTTCTTCAAGGCCCATAATTTTCTCTGAAGTATATTGGTGCTGCCAGGAGCAGACATGTCTCATAGTCATAAAAAAATAAGAATCTATGTCATTAAAACATCTTAAATGCCATATTCTGTAGATCTCTGAAGTATTTGAAGATGGCCTGTTTATCTAAAATATATTTCTGTTTGACCTTGAAAACATACCTAATATGACTACAAGTTTGATTGTAATAGGTGACTAAATACTAACTTGCATTTATTTATATCCTAAATAGTTGACATAATGATGGACCTTTATTCTTTATGTTTTAAAATATAATATTGATCTACTAAGTGGAAATAAATCCCACATTACACATGCTATTTTAACTATTCAATAAATTACTACAGCTAATTCATATGCTTAAGTGTAGCCTGTCTGGTGTGTGTGTGTGTGTGTGTGTGTGTGTGTGTGTGTGTGTGTGTGTGTGCACGCGTGCACACCATTTTGGACATGGTTTAGTATAAGTGTGCCTATTTTTAACAGTTTTTCAGTTATTTTCTAACCATCTATAGGATTTCTTAGTTGAAGAAAGAAACTGGCTCTGATCTGCCACTTATTGTTTGTACATGAATGTGGGGAAAGGCCGCACTCCTGCAAGTCCCAGATTCCTGTATGGTGAGAACAAGTGGGAAAATGCATATGGAGCCCCAGTGAGAGTGCTATGTGCATTACAGCTGCTGTCCATTGAAACCACTGTTAATTATTTCAATAGAAGGATGAAAGAATGCATAACATCTGTTGCTAAAACACCTTTATATTAATCTTTGAATGATCCCTCTTCCAAAAATCATGGCTTTATAAATTCCAAAATTCCTCACATAGAGTTCCCAAGTTTATGAACAAGAAGCTCTCAAGTCAAACTTTTTTTTTAAGAAAGTAAAACACAAAATTGGAGCCCCATAACTTTCACAATCTTCAGTTTGTTCTGAAATATATTGTCATGTTCAACAAAATTTGCCTCCTGACTGTTCAATTTAAGAAATTAAAATAAGATGAAATGAAAATGGTGTTGTTGGAAAAGAAGGGTCATCTTTGACTCTAACTTCTCGCAGCTCTCAGAGTTCTCGTCTCTGTTGTATTATCCTTTCCCTAAGACCTGACCTAGGGACAGAGAGCTGCGATAACTCTGCTGCTCCTTTGGATTCTCAGCTCCATCCTTGACAATGCTCTTGCTCCAGGCAGAGCTATTCATCCTAAAACCTGAAGCCAAAACATGCATGAAAATTTCTATTCAAAGATTAAAATTTATATTTGAAGGAGAACTGCTGGAAGAAATAATGAGTGCTTATACAAAGAATTATGGTCACCTGGCAATAACTTTCATAAGAACTGTTCTGAGAAAGATGTACTTTTTGCCCTTCTCTTCTTATAACAATCTAAAGTAAACAAGCAAGAGAAGTTTGGGCACTGTGTAAAACAGATACAAAATAAAATCATTGCATAAATAAACTTTGGTAGAACATGAACTTGACCTAAAAAGACAGTTTTCAAGAAAAGCAGCAAAAGCACACTTGACTTTTCCTAGTTAATGCTTTCAAATTACAAGGAAATCAATGAACAAAGCCCAAATGATATTTACAGGGGGTAATACTGATTAACATGGCACAAATTTGTATTTTCCACTCATTTACAAAAAAATTTTCCCCTTTTATTGGAACCACTGAAACACAATTGCCTAGGGAATTTTCAAAATATTTGACACAGGCATCCATTCCTCATTCCAGACCATTATGTCAGAATCAGAGACATCAACATATCAGAGACCATGCCTACAGCATACTTCAGGTTCAGATTCACTGTTTTAAAATAATATGACAGATATGATACTACTGTGAGCACTGTGTATATCTTTTAATTACTAAAAGCCAATAATTTCAAGACTGGCCCATTTCACTGCAAGGCTTCACAGCTGATGAAACTTACAATGTTCTTATGGTCTACTCAAAGATCCTGTGCTTTTAACTGAAATGAAAAGTTAGCTTCCTTGATCCCTTTTTTCAATAATTGTCGTGAAATAGCATGCAAAATTAAATCTAAGGACTATCTATAAAAGGATGAACCTGAGAAACACTTTAGACTTCAGCTTTTGTTTGCCCATGCATGTGTGTAACTTGGAGTTTGCTGATTTCCAGAGCTCCATATTCGGCTGTACTAACTAGCCAGCTTCCCCAGGGGATCCCCAGTCTCCACCTCCCAAACACTGGGATTACATGTGTCTGCCATGTCTGTCTGGCATTTATGTGGGTGCTGGAGTTCTTAACTCTGGTCCTCATGCTTGAGTGACAGGCATTTTATTCACTAAGCCATTTCCCAACCCCAGACTTTGACTCTAAAGAAATGGAAAAATCCACTATTTGAATATAGCATTAAATGTCATAATTTTTTGGCCAATTATGACTTTTATCAAAGAATAAAATTGAGCTTTTGTTGCTGCCATCTTTTTAAAGGCACAGAAAACAGGAATAAGGGTGGGGTAGATTTCCAAAACCTAATTTGCATATACAGTTTTGCCATAGGGTTTGTCTAGTGCATTGCCCAAATCTCTCTGTCTCTCTCTCTTTCTCTCTCCCTGTCACATGTGCATACACTCTCTGTTTATATTCTTAACATTGGCAGTTTAACAATTTCTTATAATTCAGTGTCCAGTGAAGTCATTATTGGAGAAAAGCCAGGCCCCAATCTTTCTTTGTCAAATGAGAAGAAATGGCTTGAAGCTTAAATGCCAGTTCAATTAATTCCAGTGTAAAGTGGATCCCTGCTGCTGTTTCAATTTGCTCATCCAGAAGAAGTGCTATTTCTATTTTAAAAGGATTCTAGTTTTGTTTGAGATTATGAAATGATGTACAGTTCTCCTCATCCAGTCTATTCAGTTCACTGTGAATTAACATCATCTTAGTAAATGTCATTTGTTCCCTCATGCTTATGTGTACTATAGAAAACCAATTTTTTATTTTTCACAATCTATTATTTGAAGACAACTTGTTCTTATTCTTCAATTATGTTAAATATTCATCTTAAGCATCAATTATTTTATTTGCTTTATTATTCTAATGTATTTATGAATGCCATTAATAATGTAATGGTATATTTTTACTAATGTACTGACCTTCATGCTGGGGAAGCTATGAATGTGTTGCTCTGATTGATTGATAAATAAAACACTGATTGGTCAGCAGCCAGACAGGACATATAGCATAGGTGGGATAAATAGAGAAGAGGATTTTGGGAACAGGAAGGCTGGGTCAGGAGTCACTAGCCAGACATAGAGGAAGTGAGATGCAAAAGTACCGGTAAGCCACAAGCCACGTGGCAACTTATAGATTGATAGAAATGGGTTAATTTAAGATATAAGAACTGGATAGTAAGGAGCCTGCCATGGCCAAACAGTTTATAAGTAATATAAGTCTCTGTGTGTTTACTTGGGTCTGAGTGGCTGTGGGCCCGGGTGGGACTGGAGAAACTCCAGCTACACCTTCATTAGATAAATTTTTGGTTACAATATGTACACTTATAAGCTAATATTCTAAAGAACACAAAGACTATTATTCAAATAATAAGAGGAAAGTATTTAAATATTTCATGCAAATGTAGTATTTTGCACATACATAATAAATAGATATAACGCAACAGGAATTTTATGCACACAACAGAGCATTTGTTTTGGCTAAAATGGCTTAAGTATTTCTCTTACACCTTAATGATTGAAATCTGTCATCAGTGTCAAATAAAATCAAGAAGATAAGGCTTTGGAGTTTAGCTCATTTGGTAAAAGTGCTTGCCTAGCACATTGGAGGCCCTAGGTTCAATGCCCAGCATTGCATAAACTGGGTGTGATACTGCATGACTCTAATTCTAGCACTCAGAAGTTAGAGACAAGAGGATAAGGAGTTCCAGATCATCCTCATCTATATAGCAAGTTCAAGGGTAGCCTGGACTACATGAGACCCTGACTCAAAAACAAAATGCAAACAAACTCCCAAAGAACCTGTACTTTTACAATGGTTTAATAGGTATTCTAAGAAGAGTAGTTTTAATTTCCTTCCTTATATAAAATATAGGCTCGAAAACTAACATGATTACTGAGACAATCATCTCGTTGGTTTTCTTACAAGAAAAGTCTGAACTGTTAACTAGGGGGGTTATTTTTAATTTCAATTCAGAAGTTAATGAGAAAAGTTCCCTTGAATTAATATAATGGTTAATTATATTCATTGTATGAAACAACCCTCTTAAATGAGAGAAGTCCAGACAATATATGGAGATATGTAAGCCCACTACACCAAGAGTGAAAATTGGGGTCTCTGCTATTGGTGGTAGTTTGGTTTTAAAAATTATTGTATGTGCACATCATATACAACATGGAGACAATGATTAAAAGACTATTTAAATTTTTCATTACATAGTTTTCCAATATTCACTGAAAATACACTGTAAACATGACATCTAGGGATAGTAGTTTACCAAGAGACAACCTAAGGAGCCACTGATTTTACTGAGGTCATGGGCCTTAGGGCTAAACATATCACTATTATTCTGATAAATGGAAATAGCAATAAAATAAATCTTAATGACATAATGCTAAACTTATAGATTAGTACATCACTCAACTCCTATTGGAAAAACTTTTTTCTTGCAATAAATGGTAATTAACACAGGGACCCACAACTAGACAATGTTGAGAGAGAGAGAGAGAGAGAGAGAGAGAGAGAGAGAGAGAGAGAGAGAGTCTTTGGAGTACTCAACCATAAGTTGTATGCCTTTATCAAACCCCTCTTCTGAAGTCTCAGGGATCTATGTAGAAAATGAGGCAGAAAGATTTTAAGAGCCAGAGATGGTAGATGACTCCAAGGAAATAGAATCATCCAGATACAACAAGGCTGATGCACATATGAACTCACAGAGACTGCGATAGCATGCACAGACTTGTACAAGCTCATTGGAGAAAAAAAATCCCAGCACAGAGAAAGGAAAGTGCACACAAAGCCTCACCCATGTCTAAGAAGCTATTTGCAGTTAATGGCTGTTGGGAAAGGGAAAATCAGTTCTTCAATAGAGTGACACTGCTTCATCTATCTACCACACTCTTGGGCAGACCTCACATTCAAGAGTAGTTGACCGGCACAAAATGGAGTCCATGATTCTGTGTTTTTATATGTTTGTTTGTTTTGTTTTGTTTTTGAGTGAGAGTAAAAATATTGGGTTCTTAGGTGGGAGGCAGTAACTGGAAGGAGTTGGGGGAGGGGAATGAGTATGATGAAAGTATAGTGTATGAAAAAATATGTGTGTGTGTATGTGTGTGTGTATGTGTGTGTGTGTGTGTGTGTGTGTGTGTGTGTGTGTGTGTGTGTGTGATATCTCTGCATTTCATTAACAAAACTGAAATTCCCTTCTAAGGGAGATAGAACCTTCATTAAAGAAATTTCTTTTTGCAGTAGATGAAGATCATTACAGAAATCTCACCTGATCAAAATGCAGAGATCAACTAACCATGAGGTGTCTATCACCAATTAATGCATCTAAAACACAACTACCATACTTAAGGCTCAGGGGACATTGCAGAAGAAGTGCAGAAAGACTGTAGGAGCTAGAGGACCAAGACAGTTCTTGTGGGATAGTGTCTTCTAAAATAATAACAACAACAAAAAGAAGGCATGTAATGGAGGTGAAGAAGAAGGGGAGATTCTTAAGGAGAAGGCATGGTCAGGAATGAAGAAAGAAAAGACAGAAAAATGGATGGATTCCAGAGAGAAGAGAATCAAGGAGACTTTTAATCACATGTAAAATGGGCTCTCTCAAACTCCATGTGGTCTATAAACATGCATAATGCAAGAATAAGACAAAAACAAGTTACTGATACCTTTTAGTTTTTAGTTATTATAAAATCTATATCCTTAATATGAGCAATAAGACTTGTATACAGCATCATATTGTAAAAATATGTTATTCATACTGCAGGAAAATAATTTAAATTAAATGAATACTAAGGGACATGGTCAATTACAAAGATGGACTTTTTCAACTATAAATGAGCTCTGTTTGTTTTTTATTACTAAAATTATCAGAATCCAAACTGAGTCCCTTAAACATAGTTCAAATCACAGTGAGACACAGAAAGTGATGTCTGTGTTGCTGGCAGTTTTAGAAGTATGTTAACATACAGAGGAGCAGGCATGATAAAACTAGTGTTCTCAGTGATTGTTCTCACACTAATCACTTATCAATAGATTTTGTGTCCTCAAACATTAATGTCTTGCACTTCTGTCTCTTTTAAAAGACATAATTGCTTGAAATTGGATTCAAGACCACATATAAGAATATCACCTTCCATAGAGACCATGGATTTTTAGAGTTCCACTAAATAAAGTACACAGTTCAAAATCTATTTATCACAACAGACAAATATTAAAAGCTTTGTAATTTTTATTTAAGCATATGTTTAATCATAGTTCATGTATCTCTTCAGTATGGTTAAGCTTCACCTGAGTTTTAATTCTTTGTTTTATGACAGAATCTAACCACTCGTGTTATAAAATAGAGTATTTCTGACTTAACATAGGCACCAGTTGTGCTTTCTGAATTTTATAATTATTAGATATTGGTATGGGATGATGGCCTAACAATTAAAGTGCTTGCCACACAAACATGTGAACCTGTGTTTGCAGTTTCAGCACGATCTAATAGCTGGATGTGACAGAACACATGGCTTTAATCCTAGTGCTGAGAAGGTGAACCTCTGGGGCTCACTGATCAGTTAACTTACCCAAACAGTAATTACTACGGTCAGTGAGAAACCTTGTCTCAGAAATTAAGGTGGGTAGTGAATAAGGAAGACACCAGACACTGACCCCTAGCTCACACATGTACATGTGTATTCATATATATGTACATGCACACATACATACACATGCAGACACAACATGAAAATGATTTCCAAATATTGAGATCAAATCTAATAATTAAAACCTTATTAGTGTCTATTCTTACTGACATTTGTTTTAAGGACCTATATTATATATAGCTATTTGCTTCAGAAATATTTTTGTGGTGAGACATAATCTGGTCAACCCAAAATTACTACACAAGGGGATACACTACAGAACAGTACTGTGTCAGTGTCCCATACTCTCACATCTTTTGGCACTATAAAAACTTTCAGGGACAGATTTAGACCCAATCGGATTTGGACTGATTCTCTCCGGTCCTCAGTAAAATCATTGTAAATCCTCATGACCTACTTGAAATTAATGTAGCTTGGAAGGAAGGAATTTTCTTACAAGATATTCAATCTATCATGAGTACATTATATATAATTTCATATATTAGCAAAATTACAGAAAACTATAAAAGAGTGTGCAATTAATTAAAGGAAAATCCTTATTTAATAATACATATGATCACATTGAGTTTAGGAATATTGATGACTACCAAGGCTAAGAAAGATGGCCATGTTACTTGTAACTAGCATGTATGCCTTCACTGTGATAGCAGCCTCTTAACAGATTTTAAATTAGATGAAATCTAAATATTTGTTGGAGATTTCAGTAATCATCACAAACTACCACAGTCTTTGTCTGCATGTTGTAAACATATCCAGTCACAGACCATGGATTGTTTTCTGAATATATCTTCTTTTATGCAGAACTGGAAAAACAAGCAACAGTTCTGATCTGATATGAAAACAATTCCCTTAGTTGCAAGAGCTGGGTGAGGAGAACGTTTCTTGGTATGTGCAAAAGCCAAGTTCTAAAATATACATGCATACCTTGATTAAGAGTATTACTAAAATGCCAATGAGAATCTTGGCCTCTAGGAAGTTATGATACTTCTGCCAGTATAACATCTTGTCTTGACGTTGATGGCTCCTACTAATATAGGTGGTTTTCCTGAGGTTTTCTTAAAATTAAGAAAATTATGAGGCTTTCTTTATCTACCAAATCTTCCTTTCATAAAATGTGATTTTTTTCTGTATCTCAAGATACTATTTGATGACACCTTATCCAAATTCTGTCTTTCCAAGTTGGAGTCAGTGTTCCCAGTCCCTGAAGCTGCCTTATCAACTGAGTTTATGTAGTTTCTATATTCTTCATTATCATCTAATCACATTCACAGCATCCTTCCCATGAGTAGATTAACGCAGGAAACAATTTTCAAAAAGCTCATCCATAGGAGCAACTCCTCACCTGTAATTTTTACTGTAACTGTTCAGCAATCCAGCCACACCTTCACACCCCACTTTTGATTCTCAGTCACTTGCTGTTGCCACCACATCTGCAGGTACTTTCTTCACTAAAATATTGGAATACTCAACATCATCTAGGGAGGTTGGAAGAATCCAATTCTTTCATGTTCCTGTTCCTATTGGTATCTTGACCCTCTCCCAGAAATCACAGGTGTTCTTCTTATTGGCATCTGCAGTAATATATCTTCTACAAAAAGTTTTCAGTTTATGTTACCATGAGTCACAGTCTATGGTAGCCTGTGATAGCTTTAATTGTCAATTTGGTACAACCTAGAATCACCTGGAAAGAGAGTCTCAATGAAGGATTGTCTGCATTAGGTTAGTCAGTGGACATGCCTATGGGGGATTCTCTTAATTAAGCTAATTGATGTGAGAAGACCCATCCCACTGTGGATAGTACCATTCCTTAGGCAGATCAGTTTGAACTATATTAGAATGGCAAAATCAAGCTGAGCAATACAAGCAAGTATGTATGCATTCATTTCTTTCTGCTTTTTATCCAGGTATTTCATCACAGCAACAGAAAGTAAGCTAGACACAGCTGCAGTTTTGCAAAGTACATTTCTGAAGTAGTAAAACTTAAAAGTCAAAAACATTCTGTAATTCTTGGCCTGCTTAATAGATATTATGATAACAGACATGAAAATGCCATTATGTTTCCTTAAATGTGAGCATCAAATTTTTCAGTTTTATCAAATATTTTTACTATGTATGTATTTTATGTAGTTTTGTAACACTGAAAATGTGAGTTTCATGGAACCTGCTTCAGAGATGTTTTAGAGGTCATTTCAATGACAGTGTGATAATAATTTTATGGTAACAGAAAGATACTAAGAATAATTAGTTGCAGACCTGAGACAATGAAATCAGTTCTAGGACTGAAGTGAACTAAATTGAAAATCTTAAAAAAAGAAAGAAAAGAAAAGAGGGATTTTGACCCAAAAGACCAAGATTTTCTTTCCTATGGGGTTTGTCACTTTGGTAATTGGAATTTTACATAAGAAAGGTTATTTCAGCCCTCTTTAAACTCATTAGACTGTATCAAAGTTAGAAAAACAAATTTTTGTGAATTATTCAGTAATATGTGAGCAAAACAAGAGCCACTAAAAGTGCAGGCATTTCCTACCTAGTCCCTCTCTGGAACAGAATGCATTCTTTTGACCAGCAACTGCACTCTTGGCTCACTCACTGCATTTATGCCTAAACCCACCTAAACCTTCCCTTCTTTCTCATTGAAATTAAGATTCAGCTGCATTTTATCATTTATATTATTGAATATATTTGTAGAAAGACTTAATAACATACAAATCATGGAGGTGATAAAATAATTTCAGTGAACAAGTAAGTAGGAACAGAGGTGACCATGAAGGTCTCTGATCTATGAGCTGTACTATGCATATGCTTGTGGAGGATCTGCAGTAGCTATAACCAATACCTTAACCACTATTTAAATACTACTTCTGGCCTAACTATAAGGCAACATATGGATAAATAGGATCAAATTTAACTGTTGTACAAAACATGGCTATTTCAATTTCTTTTCTTTTTTTTTATTTCGCAATACAGTTCAGTTCTACTTATCAGCCACGGATTCCCTTGTTCTCCCCCCTCCTGCCCCCCTCACCTTCTCCCCAGCCCACCCCCTATTCCCACCTCCTTCAGGGCAAAGCCTCCCCCGCGGACTGAAATCAACCTGGTAGACTCAATCCAGGCAGGTCCAGTCCCCTCTTCCCAGGCTTGGCTTGGCTCAATTTCTTTTCTATTGCTCTGAAGGAACACTATTACCCAGACAACTTACAAAAGAGTTTATTTCAGGGCTTATAGTTTCAGAGGACTAGAATCCATGGCTGTCATGGCCAAGAGCATGGCAGTAGGTAGGCAGGCATGACACTGAAGCAGTATCTGAGATCTATATCGAGATCTTATATCTTGATCCATAAACATGAAGCAGAGAGAGCTAACTGGTACTGGCATGGGCTTTTGAAACCTCAAAGCCAACCCCCAGTGACACAACTGCTCCAACAAAGCCTCACCTCCTAATCCATAATTGTGTAATTTGACTACACGTTTTTAGATCCTTTGTTCAAATGTTTCTATATGTACTTTAATCCCTTACCAAAAGAAAATGACCCTTCTATAATTCTCTTTTAAATTCATTAGACTACTTCAAATGGTCACAGCATTTGTACACTGATGACTCAAAATTCAGTATCAATCATCTCTGTACTATGTGTGTTGTTTTAAAATAATATGTGTTGTTTTCAAAGAATAACCAGAATCACTGTTTCATGATATAAGACAAATTTCAGTATTAAACCATTGCAATTCACTAATTTGAGGAGTGTTTCTTAGGAAAACAAATGTAATATTAGAAGTTATTGCTCTTGGCTGCACTGGTCGTTCTCTAGCAAATATTTTAGTTGAGTGAACACTTTTTATTAAAATCATGTATATGAATATAATTTTTATTTAAGATTATAAACCATGTCCACACACTCATGCCTCAATGTAAATGCTGGTACAGTTATCATCATTGCAATTTCCCTAAAATTTCCTTTTAGTGGTACTGGAATATAATACAAGGAAAGTAAGAACACCCTCCATTCATCTCCACTAAACCAGTGTTTCTTCACTAAGCTCTTTCTATAACAAAGAAGCAACAGGCAGGCTGCCCACCAGGCTAACTGTACAACTGGGGAGCATTTGAGAAGTTCTGCTCATGGATGCAACAGACATGACAATGTTTGCTGACCTAAGGAAACTCATTGTCACCATTTTGCCAGAACATAATCACAGTATTTGAAGATTACACAAAACAAGCAAATGCTATGGTCATGTTGTAAAAAAGCCATTCAGAGTTCTTAGGATCATTCAAAAATCCCAAATAATTAATTCAATGCTAGTAGCACTACCAGCCATCATTCAGCCTGTTGAGTTGCTTGTTTTAAAATAAATTTGCATATTTCCTAATCATTTGTCATTCTAATTGAAATATATTAACATAAAAATTACATCTGCTAATAAGGCATCATATGGTGTTTCCATACATGAATTCTGTTCGTGTTTAAATAAGTTTAAATGTGTCTGCCTCCTTGAACTTTGATCTATTCTTTAGGAACAAATATTCAAAATTATTCTTTCTAGTTATTTTTAAAGTATGTAGCACATTATCAGAACCTGTGGTCATCTTACTATCCAAAAAATTCTAGAACTTCTGACTTTATGCTACCAGGATACATTCACTGGCTAGGGTTTTCAATCTTTATCTTGCCCTTGCCTCTGATAATCACTAGTCTATTCTCAGGTTCTATGAAGTCACCTTTTTGATGTTCCATTGAGTGAAATCATATTTTATTTCTCTATTCTCTGTCTCTGTCTCTGTCATGTGTGTGTGCCATGTTGTGTGTGTGCCATGCTGTGTGTATTAGAAGTTAGAAGTTAGCAGACAATCTTGGATGTAAGTCCTTGTCTTTCACCTTATTTGAGACAGACTCTCTTGCTGTTTGCTGCTTTAAAATCAGGCTAGATGGCCCAGGAGCTTCTGGGAATTCTCTTCTCTGCTTCCTAGCTCATCACAGGGTACTGGGATTCCAGATGTATGATACTGCTCCTGTCTCCATGTGGATTCTGAGGCTATAAGCTCGGGTTCTTACATTTGTGTAGCAAGCATTTTACCCATGAGTCACCTCCTACATTTGTGTTTTGATGCCTGCCTTATTTTATTGAATATAATTATATTAAATAACATCCATGTTCTCTCAAATGACAGGATTTAATCTTTTGTAATAGATGAATAATTATCTACTGTGTTCATGCACTGTATTTGCTTTTCCCATTTGTCTCTAGATCACTTTAGTTGTTTCTATTTCTTGGCTATTGTAAACAGTGTTGCAGCAAACATTAGGGTAGAGATGTCTTTGTCAGACTATTTCATTTCTCTGCATATAAATCCAATAGTGAGATAGTTAAATCATACTATAGTTGTATTTTTAGTTTTTGAGGTTAACTCCACATTGTTTTCCATAATGACTGTACTAATTTTCATTCTTAACAGAAGTGTGCATGAATTCTTTTCCACCACATCCTCTTTGGTACTTGTCATCTTTTTGTTGTTTTCAAAACAGGGTCTCACTATGTAGCTCTGGCTGTCCTAGAACTCACTATGCAGACCAGGATGGCCTCAAACTCACAGATTCCTGAGGGATAGGATTAAAGGCGTGTGCCACTACACCTGGCTATTGTACTTGTTATCTTTGTTCTTTATAATAATCATTCTTACTAGAGTCAACTGTTGTCTCATTGTGATTTTGATTTGCATTAACCAACATTTTTTTTTTTTGCTGATAATTTTTCATGTACCTATTGGGCATTATCATCTCTTCTAAAAGATGTATATTGCTCATTTTTATTTTAGTCATTTATTTTTAATATTTCTTTGTGTGTGTGTTGAGGCAGGAAGAAAATTTGATGGAATCAGTCTTTTCCTTCACAGGGGTTCCAGAGGATCAAACTCAGATCACCCGGCTAGCAAAAGAAAGTCTGTTTACCCACTGATTCATCTTCCTGACCCTGTTCCTCATATTTCAGTAGTTATTTGGCCTTGGACTATTGAATTTCTTTATGTACTATAGATATTAACCCTTGTCAACATGATAGCTTGTGAAAATATTCTATATTCTACAGGCTGCCACTTTTATGTGCTGTTGACTTTGGTATGCAGCTTTTTAAAAACACACAATCTCATTTCTTTATTTTTAGTTTTCCTGATACTGTGTTTTGAAGATACTGTCTAAAATAACCTTGTCAATTCCAATGTTGTTAGCAACCTAAGTGAAACTATTTCAGATAACTTGAAAATAATTTTATGTGACTTGAAATAATGTAATGCCTGAAAGATAGGAACCATCCATAAGGCAGCTCCAATATGAGCCAAGCCAAAGGCAGGCTTTGATATGCTAAAAACATACCCCAACGTGGCATTCATATGTTTGTGAACTAGTACTAAACTGTGAACTCTGATAGAATCAAACTAATGCACACTGGACAACTTAAAAAACTAGAAATTTGGAGGTGACCCTAGGACCTACTGCCTTGCTCCTGAGACAAGGCATCTCTAGTCTTTGCTGATTTTTTTTTTTTTTTTTTTTTTGGCAAGGTGACTTTGAGGCTGGCCACTGTGTGGCTCTGGCTTCAGAGATTGGCAGTTGTCAGCGTCTTTGCTGAGTTCACATATAACCATCAGTCACGACTTTGACCATTGTTCTCAAGGGGTCTTTTGGAACTTGTGCAACAGTGCCACATTCCCAGCCTGCTACAGCCGAAGGACCTCATGATAGGCATAAATTGTGCTTTCTCCCAAAGTGTTTTCACCAGAGCAGATTTCCCAGTGGAAACCTGCAGCATTTTCTGCCTGGTGGAGCTTTCCTGCTGTGTGAGATGTCTGTTTACATGAGATTACCATAACGTTTATAATAGTATGGTACTGTAAGGAATGTTTGTGTGAATAAAGCAAACCTATTTGAAAGACAAATCTGTTGTGGACATTCTAATTGCTGAGCACCACACAGCCCAACAACCAGCCATGCTCTCTGTAAATGTCTTAGAATTTCTCTATCATGTTTTTTTTTTTTCTTGTAGTTTCATAGTTTTAGGTTTTACATTTGAGACTTTAATCCATTTTGGGTAGATTTTTGTAACTGGTGAAAAACAAACGTCTATCTCCTGCATGTGGATATCCAGTCTTCCTTGTATCAGTTACTGGAAACCATCCTCTCTCCAATTCTTAACCTTCACACCATTTCTGGAAGGAACTTGGCAATAGATGTGTAAGGTTACTTCTGGGATATCTCTATAAGGTTCCTTAAGTCTTCCTGTTTATTTTATGCTAGTTTATGCTGGTTGGAAGGTTGCAGGTTGGTAGTATATTTTGAAGTTAAGTAACATAATGCTTCTTGCTCTGGTTTTGTTTTTGTTATTTTCATTTTTTTCACTTTTTTCTAAGATTGCTTCAGCTGTGAAAGGTTTTCTATGATTCCATATAAATTTTAGATTTTTTTCTATTTATGCCCTAAGTATTTTGATTGGGATGTACTGAATCTGTAGATCACTTTGAGGAGTAAGGCAATTTAACAATACCAATTCTAATCTATGATAACAACAATTCTGATCTATGAGCATAAGATGTCTTTCTGTGTGGGGGTCATCTTCAATTCTTTATATCAATATTTTATTGCTTTCTTTGGAGAATTCTTTTGCATCTTCAGTTAAATTTCCTCCTAACTATCTTATTTTTTTTCTATAGCCTTTGTCAATGTAATTATTTTCTTGGTATCTGATTCATATAATTTCTAATAGGCGTAAAATTATAACACTGACTTTTACATGATGAATTGATGCTCTGAAACTTTCTTGTTTGTTTATCAATTATCATGCAGTTTTGGAAGAATTTTGTGGTTTAATCATTTGTTTGTTCACTTAGTTATTTGTTTTCTTATTTTAAGACAGGATCTTATGTTGACTACGCTGGACTGAAACTTGCTAGGTGGCCAAGAATGACATTTACCTTCTGATATTTCTGTCTTTACTTCTCAAGTATAGGAATTGCAGGTGTGCAAGGTCACACCAGGTTTTATGTGGTGCTAGGGATTGATCTCAGACCTTAACAGGAATGCCGGGTGTCATTCTACTGGCTTGAGCTGTGTTCCTAGCCCTCTATGGAGAAACTTCTGGTGTTACATTGAACAAACTAATTGATGTGGGCAAACTTGACTTTTTTTGTGTGTGTGTGCGTGTGTGAGCAAACTTTGACCTTTTCCCCTGTTGTATAATATCAGCTGTTGTCTTATTATATTTGGTTCCTATTATGTTGACAGGTAACCCTTCTGCACTTAATTTGTGTAGCATTTTTTAAATCACAAAATGGGTTGTGTTCTACCAAATGTCTCTGCAACTATTGCAAATATCTTAGGTATTTGGTCTTCATCCTATTTATACAACACATCATGCTTATTATTCAGTCATCTGAATTGAGCCTTTTCTCCATTATACTTCTCCCCCAACCAATTCTACTATTCAAGCTCCAGAAAATTAATTCTTCATCCTTTGCATTTGAGGAACTACAAATAGCATGACCTGTGAGGTACAAGTATTACTCCATATTGCTGAAAGTGGATTTTATTTTCACAGCAATTCACATATGAGAAAAGGAAAAATACCTACATATATCTGTGAGAAACTCGTGCTTAGTGTATCTTTTTTCACTCTGAAGAAAAAATATGTCTTACTAGCTTGAGATTATAAAACTGATACACATAAACACAAACGTATGTAATAAAATGATTAGACATTTCCCTCTTTAAGTTATGGAACTATGATTAACAAGCTCACTTTGGAGGTTAATTAACAAGAATAATCCAAAAATACATTAAAAATTATTTGAAGGCTTTAGATTCTATGTATTGGCAATTCAGGCATATTTTATTTACATTTATGTAGCTGTTCTTACCATTGCTCAAATGTAAAATCACCTTAAGTAGTCAATATCAGTCAATCACTTCTAATATCACTTCTCACAAACTCAAAAATTATTTTGAAGCATCCAATGTTTTTTAGGTGAAATGTAACACCAACAGAAAATGTGACAGAATAGTTAGTGTGTGGTTATCATAATAATTATCACACAGGAATCTAGATATCCAGGGTTACAACAGTTTCTTACTTAAGTGACTTGTAAAGGAAATGACTGGAATATCTGACCATTAAAATTAAGTTTGATATTATATTCCATTTTATATTTCCTTTAACCACTATTAGGAACATATTGTCTAATGAAGTTATTATTCCTAAATACCTTCAGGAGTGGCTTTTGTGGCTCAGAAAACCAAAGTGTGATGGTACATCCTGTGAACTACACAACTGTCACCTATTAGTACCGTTTTCTTTTCTATTTTTTTCTGATTGATATTTTTTGGATAAATGATGCATAAAATTAATACAAACTTTGTCTTCATCCCAAATACTACATGGCAATTGAGTTTTTGAAGTAAATACATAAGAGCTTTTGTTCAAGGTGATTCTTCTGTCAGTTTCAATGTTCAAACCTTCTTTTGTAGTGTAATCTTAAATTAAAGAAAGGGTTTACTGCTATTTCTCCCAGATAGCCATTTGGCTCTGCTAACTCTATAAAACTATCTTTCAAGTGGCTCAAATTTCACTAGGAAAATACCTAAACCATTTATGGCACCTGTGAAATAATTTCTTAAATATTTCCTCCTTCAGTTTAACAATTTTTTTACTTTACCACTTATTTCTTCATGAATATTTTTTTAAAGCTTCTTTCTTATTTCCCAGCTAACCTTTATCTTGAGACTTTTGAGCAATTTAAAAGTTGATTTTTTTCTACTATTCTTATTATAAAATATACAGATATCTAGCTTGATACTGGAAGAAAAAACAAGAATTGTGTTATCTAATTTGTAGTATATCTATTTGTTACCATACATTGAGACAATTATTTTATAGTAATAACAGGTGATAATTCTTAATATCAAACTTTGCAGCCAAGCATGAGGCACACACCTGTAATTCCAGCTTGTAGGATGTGGGGGCAGGAATATCAGGAGCTCAATCTAGTCTTTTTACATAGTGAGTTCTCTGCCAGTCTGGGCTACATGAGGCATTATTTCCCAAAATATTAAAACCAGAAGAATTTCCTTTTTTTAAACTCTTAATAACATGTGGTCTTAAAATAGAAAATATATTAAATATCAATATTTAAATAGTAATATCGTAGTAGATATGAAGGTATCATCTTAGAGTTATATATTTCAGCCATCATTTTATAATTTAATATGGTGTTATAATTTAACATGGTAAAGTTAGTATAAGCATAAATCTTAATTACAGGGAAAATACTTGCAAATTAAATTGAGTGTTTGTCGTGTGAGCACTTTATGTGGCTTCTAATATAATATAGTGTTTCTCAGGCCATAATAATATGCAGTTCTCAAGGGATATATCAACATGTGCCTAATTTATTCTTTATTGTCTCTTAGCAAGGGACACATTGTTTTTCTAAGATCTGTGAGTAATTTGCAGCCCAGGAAGCCGACACCCTTAAATTATAAGAGAAAAAATCTATTATAAGAGAAAACTTGGTGTGAAGGGAGCTGTTTAAGGTAGAGGAGGTTGATACCATGTTATCATGGATCTACAGGTGAAAGACAGATGAATTAATTGTAGAAATTTATATTAATGGAAGATCAATCAATTTTTAAACCTGTGCTATTATACCCTCATTGATAGCATGTACAATTTAATTTATTACACAGTATCAGTAAATGCTTTTCTCAGTGTGTAAACTAAAACTCATCATTTGTCAGGTTGGTACCATTAGGTACTAGATGTACCAGCTTAAAAGTAAAGTCAAATAATATTTCTTATTTGCCCACAGGGAAATTTCTGCTAAATAATGGCCAGGAGCCAAGATAAATGATCAAATAAAATACTTCTATCTTCTCAGAGGACAAGAACAGTGATTCTAAGGCTACATGAGAATATCTTGTTCCCTTCTGGTCTCTACTGTTATTGGAACAACAAATAGCCACCAATTATGAGGCCTTAACATGGGTTGGGGAATGCCTAATAAGTGTGACTCATCTCTCTTTGTTTAATACAGTGGTTGGGTCTTAAGGCCAGTATCTAACCTCAGATAATACTCTTTCTTACAGGCTCCAAAACAGCCTGCTCAGAAGTGCAACGTGTACCATCCCATGAAATTGCATTTCTTATTGAGTAAATTATTTTACAACCAACAATGAACATTTAGTGCAACTCTAAATAGTTCAGGGCACTGCAAAACTTCTGTACTGTAGATAAATAATTCTGTTAATTTGTACAGTACATAGAATTCATGTCTATAGAAACTGAAGGTTCCATGAGGCCACATTTTTATCATTTCTCTGTATCCAACTGTGTGCTGGGTTCATGCTAGTTAACAGGCAATGTTCCAGTAAAGTAAATGGTCACTGTTCTTTCAAGAAAATTATAATTTAAAGATCAGTGAGGCCGGGCGGTGGTGGCGCATGCCTTTAATCCCAGCACTCGGGAGGCAGAGCCAGGCGGATCTCTGTGAGTTCGAGGCCAACCTGGGCTACCAAGTGAGTTCCCGGAAAGGTGCAAAGCTACACAGAGAAACCCTGTCTCGAAAAAACCAAAAAAAAAAAAAAAAAGATCAGTGAGAAGAGACAGAAAAGCACACAGATGGATAACTTGAAATTACCAAAGGGATGATTTTGCCTGTGTTTAGCATAAAATGCAGAGAACAACAGCCAATTTGGTTATTTCCCTTTCCTTAGACTAATGGGTATTTTTGATGTGTTTGAAAACTATTATATTTTCATTTATCCTTATAGTTTCAGTACATGCTCAATGGTATGAGTACAATAAATATTTGGTGAATGAGCCAGTAAACGAATTAAACAATCCACACCAAGAATGTGGAATTAGCCTATATTTTAAGTGATTATTAAAATAGTTTTGTATGTATTTTGTGTCTAACCTATCTCAAGTAGATATTTTGGCTTGAGGTTTGGGTAAGAAATTTGTAAAGGTAGCATATTAGTTAGTTTTCTTCTGCTGTGGTAAAATACTATGGCAAAGGCAACTTATAGAAGGAACTTATTTGGTTTCAGAGAGATGATTCTACAGGGCAGGGAAGCATGGCAGGAAATGACAGTATGTCAACTGAAGCAGGATGCTGAGAGATCACATCCTTAACCACAAGCAGGAAGCAGAGAGCAAGAGAGCTGGAAGTGGATCAAGGCTATAAGTTCTCAAAGCCCACCCCCAGTGACACAATCTGCTTTCTCTAGCAAGGATACACCACCTCCCCAAACACTGGCACTCATAAAAGACTAAGTACCTGTAACAGGAATCTTAAAAGTTCTTACTAATAAAATCAAACCTGACCCAGGTATTGGGGTGAATGCTGGTAGATCAGATGCCAGAACAAGCCACAGCTACCTCACCTTGCCGGATCCTCAGCTGGTCTTGCTTCCTCAGACTAGAGGCCTCGAGTCCTCATCCAGAATGGATCTCAGCTGAGTTGTGCTGCTCAAAACCTAAAAGCTTAACCAGCCCAATGCTTAACCAGTCAAATGCTTAACCAGGCCAAAATGCTTCTAGTTTCTGGTCCTCAAGCCTTATATACCTTTTTGCCTTCTACCACCACTCCCTGGGATTAAAGGCTCGCTTTCTGGGATTAAAGGCATGTATCACCATGCCTGGCTATTTCCAATGTGGCCTTGAACTCACAGAGATCCCAGATGGATTTCTCCCTCTGGAATGCTAGGATTAAAGGCGTGAGTGCCACCATTTTCTAGCCTCTGTATCTAGTGGCTGTCTGTTCTCTGACCCCAGATAAATTTATTAGCATGCACAATATTTGGGGGAATACAATACCACAAGTACCTTAGTATACAGGGGGATACATTTCTCACACAAACCACCACAGATGGGCCCTCATGGAATCAAATCCTGTGGATACTTGGAAATGTACTTTAGAGAACAGTCCACACCTTGTCATATAAAAAGGAGAAGGAAGTTTATTCCCCAACCCCAAAAATGGGACTTGGGTGGGGCTGTCCTGCTTAGCTACAGATAAAATTTAGTCTTTTAGAAAATAAAGAGCTATAAAATATAATTTATAAAATATACCTATGTAATTTTATTTTCATTTGTTTAAATCTGAAATACAACAACTTCAAAATCAACTCAGGTTTGTTGATACTGTCAACATTCTTCCCAGTATATCTGCAGGTACCAGGAAGATTAAATATATATCTGGTGTCACAGACTGAGTTTCTTCTTAGTCTTTGTGTGTTGTAGAGTTTACAGCATTTGCAGGATCATAAACCCACTAATCATTATTTGAATTCTCTGTCTCATCTTTTTCTCTAGTCCACGTAATGTCTTTGTCTTTCCTCATGTTATCTTAGAGCTGAGGGTCACATTCTTTGTTAAGTTCCCTCCTCAGATTGAGTGGAATGATCACAACTATATCTGTAGCCTTCTTTAAGGCCAACTCATTTGGCTAACAAGAAAATGAACACTACTTATAGACACTTTCTCTTCTTCACTTCACTTCACTGACTTAGACCAAGGCATAAATCTACAGTCCATAGCCATTTGTCCATTTTCATCAAAATCAATGACAAGTAACAAAGCATGGAATATTAGAGTCATGGTAGGTTAGATGTGATGGAGACCTGTGTTTTCAGTGTGTTTTGGGGGCACTAGCTCTAGAAAGGCTCATGATACATATTCAGACTTGTGATTCTTAAAGCAATGTGAACTTACTGAACTGGAGTATCAAAATCTGCTGGGTCAATATTTTGAGGTCTGGATATATATGAGACATTCTACATAAGTCTTATTCAGGTTGAAATCTGTGAAACATTGTGTGAATACCTGAGATTTCCCTTTTACACATCAGAATTGTTTCTATGAAAACTCAAGTTATGAATTTAAATTCACTGTCTCTCTGCTTTCTTATCTAAAATGGATTCTATGAATTAAGTAAAATATACTGGAAAGCCTTCTTAATAAGTAAGATGGTTTATTAAGGTTCTATCTACTTTCTTCCTTTACCATTATAAGGCTATTGATTTCATTTCTAAATCTTTGTCACATGAGTATAAATAAAAGGAAAAGAAACACCATCTGTCACATAACAGTTCTATCTTCACGTGCTTCTATTATGAAATTTATTATTTGACAATTTCATAAATGTATGTAATGTTTTATGATTGTTTTCACCCACATCACCATCTTTTACACACCCCCAACTCTGGAAGACCCACTTCTTCCCAAGTGGTCTTCCCCTACTACTTTCATATTTTTTTGTGTGAAAAAACCCACTGATTTTCATTAGGGTTGCCTGTATGAGCCTGTATATTACCAGTGTACACACTACTGAATAAAATTATTCTCTCTCCTCCATCAGCCACTAACCACCAATAATTCCCAGTTAGGGATGGGGTCCCATGAGCCCCTGCTCTATCCATAATGAAATGTTGGTGGGCTGTAGATCTCACTTCTCCCTATCCTCTCACTCTGACATTTTTGATATTACTTCTTTCACAACGTTCCCTGAGCCTTGGATAGAGAGCAGGATGATACAGCTGTACTATTTAAGGACATGTATGTAGTGCCCACAGGGCCCAGAAAAGGGCATCAGAAATCCTGGAACTGTAGGCACAGATGCTTGTGAGCTACATGTGGGTCCTTGGAATAAAACCCAGGTCCTCTTCAAAAGCAGTAAATGCTTTTAACTGCTGAGCCGTCTCTCCAACCCCACAGGAGATTGCTTAGTCTTTCAAAAGTAAGTTGATTGGTAAAGCAAAACAAAACACCTAATTGTTTCTCTTAGTACAATAGGTAGTTTTTAGTAAGCTTAAACAGACTTTTTTCTTAAGCAGTATTTTAACCTGTTTAATTCCTGTATAAAATATTTGATGATTTTGTTCTCTGACCTGAGAGCTTGTATTATACCTCCAAGCAAACCGTTCATATGACATTAAATCTCTTGAGACACATAGCAAGTGACATACTATAATCATTATAATCACAAAAATAGCTGTTGTCATGTGGAAGAAAAGCTTCCCAGGCAACAACTGCCTCCAAGACTGGGGATGTTCATATCTTAGTCAAGAAACATTTTTATCCCCACAAGGTAGAACTATCATTATTGAACACATTGAATATCTTTAGATAACAAGGGATTGCAAGAGTTTTCCTGAAATAGAGAAATACATGCCTAGAGACCACCACTGGTGTTAGGTCAAGGAACATAATTCACTTGAAATGGCCTATTTTATTACCTACACCCCCCACAAAAATAGATCCTTGATAAAATAAGTTTCATATAATACACTGAATGGTAATAAGTTAAATTTCCTTTTTATAAGATTTATTTGTGTGTGCATGTGCAGTAGCACGCATGCATGCCACGTGCATGCGTGTGTGTGTGTGTGTGTGTGTGTGTGTGTGTGTGTGTGTGTGTGTGTGTGCGCGCGCGTGCGCGCCTCTGAGGCCAGAAGAGAAGGTCCTTTGTCTGGGAGCTAGAGTTAGAGGTGATCATGAGCCAAATAAAGTGTGTTATAATAACTGAGCCTAGGTCCCCTGGAAGAGCAGTCAGTCTTAACCACTGAGCAACCTTGTCAGCTCCTCAAATTATTTCTTACTGAGTGTCTCAAAATGAAGTTTTTTTCTTCCCAAGATTTTAGTTGCACCATCATGCATTTTTAGGTTCTTGTTGTAACAGATGCCAGGCCATATAATAAAAAATATCTAAAATGGAGACAGCATAGTAAACTATCTAGAAGTGTAAAGTAGTGAATCAGACTACACACAGATTTTTGTTGCTTGTGTCTACTACAGGGATTTACAGCAAACTTTTATGCAGTTTGAATATCAGTGTCTATTTTTTTTATATTATATTGTGATACATTAGTTATGCTTATTATATTAAAGGTTGTTAATAAGATAAGGTAAATTAATTCATGATTGGAATACTTCACAGTGAACAAATACTACTACAATTATTATAATTTAAGTTTTATTATAAAGTAAAATAATTTGTACATCATTTCTATGTCACTCTCTTAGTAGGTGTTTGGTGACTTATACAATTAGTAATTATGGAAAAACATTATTGCCACTAAAATATTTAAAGTTCAAACTGTATTTAGTTAAAGTCAGTGGAGTATTTTAACTATGGAATATGAGCAAAGACTTGAAATTGCATTGAGTTTCTCTCAAAGTCTGTTTTTCAGAAGATGGAAATGATGTTAGGCTCTCCCCCAACAACTGGGCTAGGGAGAGAGCTTCGGCTAGGACATAGCCTGGGTTCATGGTACCAAAAGATGGGAAGAAATGAAGCCAAAATCTGTAAGTCAGAGACTCAAGCTATTACAGGGGATGTCCAGAAGCCAACCACCCACAAAACCTGAAGAAGACAATATATCAAGATCCTTCAATACTTAGAGGTACAAATACTATTCCCCACAACAACTTCATAAGTTCTGAATCCTGAACAAGGAAACCATGTTTAAGATGCTTGTGGTTGGACTTGAGGTAATTGCCTTGCTTTTATGGTTACTGTACTGCTAGATTGCTCTAAACATACTAGAATTTGTTCTAGACCAAAACTCATGTCCAAGAGGATATAATCTATCTTTAGAGGAGAATATATTACAATTATAATCTGACTCAAAATAAGCAATAATTAAATGTATCACCCATAGTAGCAAAAAGATAAAAGAAACATAAATGTCTGATAATAGCATATTATGATGAGAGAACAATCATGTGGTAAAATTTGCAACAGAAAGGACGAATTAGATGCTGTGGTTTGCTGTGGGATGGTCTGTATGTCAAATTGCTCTGATTGGTCAATAAATAAAACACTGATTGGCCAGTGGCCAGGCAGGAAGTATAGGCGGGACTAACAGAGAGGAGAATAGAGAGAACAGGAAGGTGGGAGGAGACACTGCCAACCGCCACCCGACAAGAAGCATGTGAAGATGCCGGTAAGCCATAAGCCACGTGGCAAGGTATAGATTTATAGAAATGGATTAATTTAAGCTATAAGAACAGTTAGCAAGAAGCCTGCCACAGCCATACAGTTTGTAAGCAATATAAGTCTCTGTGTTTACTTGGTTGGGTCTGAGCGGCTGTGGGACTGGCGGGTGACAGATTTGTCCTGACTATGGGCAAGGCAGGAAAACTCTAGTTACAGTGGTTGGCAGTACATCTAGCAATATTTAGATTATTCAAAGACATTACTTGGGGAAAAATAAACAAAAATAACAGGACAAATGTCAAATCAGTAAAATTGAGTTGTATCTGAAATGAGTCATCTCTAGAAATGATCTCTTTTTGTATATGTTTTCCTAGACAAGCTGTAAGGAATTCTGTCTTGATCTTGCTCACAGCATGCTGCATATTCATCTCCTGCAGCAGTACACAATTTGCATAATATAATACTCAGTTCTGTGCTTTGGAATACCCTTGGGTGAGATTAGATAAGAGGGACTCTGGTGCTACATTACAGTTCCCTTTAACAGAGGTTCCAGATTTTCCAGAAAAATAGATTTTTTTCCTGGAAGGCTGAGAAGAGTGTTTATTATATATAATATATGCATAAAATCAAAGTCATATATTATTGATACATAAACATAAGATAATATCATAACTTATTATTACAGTTGTTTGGTGGTAAGACTGAATGACAACAAACATTCTAAGAATTTATATGAAAATGGAAAGCAAACTCAAAGGAGAATGTATTTTAAGGTATTTACATTTTAATCTATTGATTTATGCTAAAGGAATAGTGGAATCAAATATGTATTTCTCTAGCCGTCAATAGGAGGAGATTCTAGCTGTATTATAGTGCATAAGCACAGCATACCTGGTGGAAACTAAGTTAATGAAAAAAATTCAGTGAAGGCTATGCATTAGGAAAACTTGTCAATTTCTAGTAAATATCGACAAAAAACTAGAAACTTGTGCTTAGATTTGTGTGAGATACACACCTCATTATTAGAAATATTTTTCTACTAAAATATTTTCATTATTGGAATTCCTATTAAAATAAATATAGTTTTCCTTCTTTAGCCACTGGTTTAGTATTTATACCTTCAAACTAACCAATCAAAGCATTATAAAAACTTGTGTCTGTGCTGAACACATATATATAGCTTTTTCATGTGATTATTCCCTAAGCAATACATAAAGCAGCCATCTCCTTATTATTCATATCATATAAGTATCATCAAAAATGTAGATATGGTATGCATGAGGAAATGTAGTCAACACACAAATGTTGTACCATTTCATAAAGATGATTTTGTGTCCCCAGATTGTAGTATCCACAGAGGATCTTGGAAGCACTGCCTACAGAGACTGAGGGGTGACTATGCTTCTTTCTCTTTCAAAACTCATATTGTTTCCTTTTTAGAAACACAAGCTTTTGGATTCCAAGTGTAAATGTGATTATGTACCATATTTGGAAATGAAAAAAATCTCATTGAAACAGAAACCACACCACTGTTTTCCAACAGAGTGATGGGTAAAGAGGAGACACTGATCAAATAAAAGTAAGTCCTAGTGGTCACCACATGTATGATGAGTACAGTGAATATTTTGTATATTCCAAAGTTGAAAACACATTTAAACATTTTAAATAAAAAAAAAAACTATGCTGGTGAAGTGACAGGCATATTAATAACCTTGACTGAGTCTCCAGGTAAAAAAAGATTGACACAGCATATTGACCCAGGTAAACACTCAGTTATTAAACTGAGTAAAAATAAATTAGTAAGAGAAAATGTGTGCCAATGGCACTTCTTTGAAAGTCTCCAAACCAAGTGCATTTATAAAGAGAAATAAAAAGATCATACTAAGAGAAATTTTTTGATTCTATGAACTATGTCATCTTTTAAAATATGGCAAACACATTTTAAGATGAAGATTATTGTTCCTTCAGAAGTGCTCCTATCACCAAACACTGATGAATAATTTATAAGTAGCTCCTGCAATAGCCCTATAATGACCAAGTTCCAAAGTCAACATGGCAGAGTCCATGCACACACATCTTTGGCCCCTATTACTGCTTTTCCTATTTTACTAACAACACACTGAGGGCTGATGTCATTGGCATGTCACTTACTGATGGGTAGAGGTAACCTTCTCCATTCATGGCTATGTACAACCCTGTCTTCACTCCCTGGATGGCAACGACACGCAGTCCCACTGGGATGAGGTTGAACAGTGCTGTTGAAGAGAAAGGTGATCTGTCACCAAGCAATAGACAAAGCATTTCCATAGCACTTCCCCTTCTCTTTCTGGTAAGAAGCATCATATGTATTTCTATTTTTCCAAGTATCAACTAACGAAATTTTGTTTCTCTTTATGGTGAGGAAGCTACTGCCATATAGAAAAATGAGCATCTCAGCTTTGGCTTCTCCTTAGCAAGCTCACCTGTACCATTCTGAAGGGTTTGGGAGACAGAACAGAATCAAGCCTGTAAACATGCTTCTACTATCAAAGTCTCTGACCCTACTAGATTCCAGAAAAAAAATCATCTATGGGTATTCTCAGGAAGCAGAATTTAAAAAGTGCAACTTGAAAGTTGACTGTCATTTTCTATACTCTGTGACTGGGCATTGCAGTGCAGTGTAGGCCAGAAGTTCAGAAGTAATTCCCAAACTAAATTGCTTTGGCAGGAGCAACATCATATGCCAGAAAAAGAAAAAAGAAAAAAAGAAAAGATGTGCAGCTGCTCATGGGATAAACTTAGAAGGTACTAATAAAATAAAATGGCATGCAAATTTTCAAGAAATAATTTTATTTATTGATGTTTTGTAAAGTTATATATAAAACTAAAAGTGGACCATGTTCATTTTTATATATCTAGTATGTTAAAAAACATTTAAGTTTCTATTTTTCTTCACTTCTAATGTAGTATATTTTCACAAAGTGTACTTTTCAACATCATCTTGAATATTGTCAACCATAACATCTCTGCTATATATAGACTGTTTAGTGGGTCTCCAGCAATACTTTTAGTACAAGTGGTATTAACAAGAAAGCTATTAATTAATTATCTGCTCTCATTCAACTCCTTAACTTGAATTTATTTCTGAGCAATGGGAATCAACATGGGAAGTACTCAGCTCTTGACATAAATGTGTAAGTAAAATGTCTTAACTTTAGGCCTTCAACTCTTTTACAGAATACATGCCACTTGAAATTGGTGAACAATTTGATTTCATTCTAGGGCTACTCAGTACATAATTACAAACTAAAACTGCAGCAAGTGTTGTTCTGCTTTTCTTCTCAGGGGGATGCGATGCAGGATGGAGAAAACTACATCCTCTTTTGCAATAATTACAAATACCTGTTCCCCAGGTCATAACATATCTGCACCAATTTAATGATGAAAGGAAAAACAGCAGGCCATGGTCTTGATAACTACACAGAGATTAATTTGGGGGCTAATTGGGAATAGTTGAGTTTTGTTTTCATTATGCAAAGTAACATTGAACTGTCCTTTGCAGGACTCTGGAGGGTTATGGCATATAGAAAAGGAAAAGGGTTTACTCCTTTTCATTTTTGTTATTTAATATTGAGTACGGTGTGGTGTCATTGGGTACTAAGCTTTGTCCTGACAATTCTCTGTGTCTCTTCTTTGTGTGTGAAAGCTACGGTCACTCGTATTTTTATTATCTCTCTAAACTTTGAAAGGATGGGCACTGTAGGATAAGCCTGAACTTCTGTGCATAATTTTAAGGTAAGAAAATAAGCTTATGTCTGTCTATGTAACTATCTAACCCAATGATTTCAAATCTATTTATTTTAATTTCTGTATTCTGCTTTTTAAAAAAGTATTGTAGCTTCTGAATATATCATGTCAACTAGATAGTATAATTCCCAAAGGCAAGAGTAATATGAATATTATAAATAATATAATATGGGAAGTAAAAAAAGTTCTAAAATATAGCCTAAATAGCCATAATAAAATTGCACTGTCCTTCTTTCCTCGGGATTTTGGCAGGAAAAAATGCAAGCAATTATCATTTTCAAATTAACAATGTGGAGCTAACCATAGATGATGTGTGGTTCTAGCTAAAAACACAGATAAATTATTTTCCACTCTTCTTGAATTTTATGTAATTACAAAACAATGAGGCAAAGCCTAGGGGAATAAAAAATAAAGATGTCACTGTGATTGTGTTTCTGTTGTGGAATACTCAGGTCTACAGGTAGCAGGGAATTTCAACCCTTGCTTTATGTGAAAATTGATGTGTTTATGAAATAAGATGACCATACTCAGCCCTAGACCAACCAAGTCAGAATCCCTAGAACTGGGTTAAGAACATAAGGAAAGTTTCTAAGAGCTCCTCAAATGAGTCTAGACTGTGGTTCACGTAAGAACTACCATCCTAAACCCTCTGGGGTGATGTGACAACTTTTACATATTTCAGACAACCAGATCTAACTACACATGTACATACTGTATACCTCACACCCCCACACCTTGCCAAAGAAAGGAGAAAGCAGTCCAAAGAGGCAGCTCTTTCCTTCCGTTGCAGCTTTTCTTTATATTTCCTTGAAAATTTTTGTCATGATGGATTATTTTTCTCTCTCTTTTCCCAAATAATAAGAAAGACATAAATAAATTAAGGAGCAATACTCTAGGGCACATTTTTAAGGTAAAAGGGAAGATAAAATAGAGAGAAAAGATTCACTATTTCAAGAAAAGGAAGATTAACAAAGGAAAATACACACACATATACCTATATAAATGTATACGTATATATATGTACACACACACATAACTTGAAAGAATTGAAGAGACTCCCTCCAAACTAGTAATATAAACACACTATTTGTACACTTCAGCTCACTTCAGATTAAAAAACACAGAAAAATACTAATATTTCATATAGAAACATCATGTGTTAAACAACTTATTTCACATCATTAATTGTTCTAAGAGTCTGTGCCTGAGAACTTGATGAGTCAGTCTAAAATAAGAAGAGCTGATGATTCTATTGTATGTATAAAGTCTTTTTCTTTTAATGGAAAATAATATTTTATGAACAGAAATGGTAACTGGATAGGCAACCATCCTTGCTCATGACTCAAGAGTTGTATGTCCTGTACAGTTTTTGCATTTTACTGAGCCCAGCAGTAAATGAAGTGTGTGTGTGTGTGTGTGTGTGTGTGTGTGTGTGTGTGTGTGTGTGTGTTAGAATTCATGTGAAATTAGAGGAAATCAGAGGTCAGAGTATAAATGAAAGAGAAAACAGTCAAAAAACAAAAAGGGAGGGTTTTGGACAAACCCCATGAAAAATGTAAACAAGTTCAATATAAAAAAATGGCAAATGGAAGAGAAATATCAATATCACAAAAGATACATAGATTTTAAATTAATAATCACAGACTCTATTGAATAAGGTAATTAAATGTTTTGTGCAGCGTATTTATATGTACATAGCCTGAATATCCTCTCTATGAGGACATTAACTTTTATACCAGTGCATTAGTGTGCCTAACTGTTATGATCAGGAGATGAAAAGTAATGTTCTGGACATAACCATTGTGTGAGCAAAAGAAAACACACTCAGTTTAACACCATAGGTACCTCTTTCTGCATTAGTACCTTCATACATGTGGTCTCAGTGAAATGATACATGCATTCTAGTAGGCAACTAGAAACAAACCAACAGAACCAATCATATACAAATGTATTTCACAAAGCCATTTGAGTAGCAAACTCAGTTGGTCACTTACTGGAATTGGTGCTGTCATCCTTGGTTCCATCGAGAGCTCCATCGGGGTGCATCTGCAAGTAGTAGCCTTGCCTGCAATATAACCTGGTCACTATGCCCTTGAGCTGGGGATCTGAAAGGCAAACACAGGGGTCATCAGCTTCACAATGCTGAAATGGAGAGATGATTTTCCCCTCTTTTTTTTAAAAAAAAAATATGTTTATTTTTCAGAAGAAGACCTTTTGTAGAGTTTGTACATTTGTATCTCTCAGACTTATCTGTGTCATGGTATTCAGACCACATGAACCACCACAGTTAAAGGAGGTATCATAACAAGCTTCAGAAAACAGGCTATTTTATGAAACTAATATGTGTGTTTACATTATTTATTAGACTGTCAAACTAATTAAATCACTAGTTTAATTATGACTCTAGCTTGTAATTATAATAAACTAATTCTGTCATTCAGGGTGACAGTTCAAGAGTTTTGACTCAGAAACTTCATTAAAGATTTTAAATAGAGTTTTCATTTTTCTTAAATTGACAGCCCTTATATGTGAGAAAACTGTATTTTAAAAATTGTCTTAAAATGTGATTATACATCTTTAGTAAAATCACCAGTTTGTACCCCTAATCTCATATGATACACATGAGAGTCTAACATTTCACTTCTGAACTCAGAGTGAAGTTTGGCATCAAAAGATACAGGATGGGTAGACTGGACTCAGAGCTGTGGTGAGTGTTTTGCCTATGCAGCACTCAGCACCAAAACCAAACAATACACTAGTCTCCCTAAGGTCAGCTCTAGGACAACAGCTTGATTAAGATACAAATGAAATAAGCAAGCTTTTCATTTATACAACTGGAAAGGACAGACAATGGCATCTGATTCTTGCACTTCAGGCATGGAAGCAGAGGGAGGTGGGAACTTACTGTAACAAAAATGGGAAACCATGTATTGTGGATTTCTCATTTAATGACTGAGAAAAGATAATTCAGTGCTTCCCCAGAAGCTAGCTGTATCTAAAGTAATAAATATTTGCATGTGGCTTTGCAAAGGCCATCCTCATTTTGGGAATTTATCTGATACATCATAATTCTCACCATGGCAAGAGGTTCTCTCCACAACAGCTGAATGGGATATTCAAATTTGATTTTTTGTCCAAATTATAGGAGCTACTGAACAATCCAACACATGGTCTTTAATAACTACAGACCAGGCAACAGACAAACAGAATAGCACACAGGCCAAACAGGCAGATTTGTCCACAAACAGAAACTCTGAGTTTTTGGTGATTAGCTTTTAAGAAATGAAAAAACAAATCCAGATGACTGTTTCTATGAATACTGCTGAACTGAGCACTTTGGCTTCATAGATAGGAAAACTAATTGGACATAAATAACATTCTGGAAAGTGAGCCAACTTTGAAGTATCATAACATCAGTGTGACAAGCATGTCAGGAGACAGGTGTGTTTAAAAGGCTAAGATTGTAAAAAGAGATCTCTAAGTGATTATTAAGGCAATATTGTGTATATACCCTCTTCCATAGCAAATAATTTCTAAATTACATAATTCTCTCTCTCTCTCTCTCTCTCTCTCTCTCTCTCTCTCTCTCTCTCTCTCTCTCTCTCTCATCATTTCATTCTGTCAGAACTCCAACCCATGGGATGATATTGCCTATACCCAAAGTATGTCTTCCATTGCAGTTAATTCTTTCTGGAAATCCACTCACAGATACAACCAGAGACATGCCCTCCACACCAGGTTTCTAAATAAGTCAATCCAGTCATGTTGAAAATTAAGATAAACATTGCTTGAGTATTAGTTTTTTAATACATTTTTTATGCAATATATTCTAATCATGGTTTCACCTTCCCCAACTCCTCCCCAAATCCCACAATTCTGAAATGTGCATTAGTTAAAAAAAAATACAACTATACATTCATTTTTTTCAACACACCCTCTGTCCACTGCAGACCTGTTTCTAGAGTGAGCTGCATTTTTTATACTCTTCTTTTCAAATTGGTAACATGAAAAAGAGCATAAGTAAACCAGGTGTGGTGATGCATGCCTGTAATCCCAGCATTCAGGAAGCAGAGGCAGGTGGATCTTTGTGAGTTCAAGGCCAGCTTGGTCTACACAGTGAGTTCCAGAATAGCCATAGTGAGACGCTGTCTCAAAAACAAACAAACAAGGGAGCAAGCAAACAAAAACACAACTAAAAATAGGGAAGAATTTCTTAACTTCTGTGAAAACATGAAAAGAATTTTATGGACTGGCAACTATTCTGTAAAAACCTGTGTGTTCTGTCATCACTTGTTTTAAAATAACCCCACATCCTAGTCGTTAGTTCTTCCAGGATTTAGTTAATTAGATCAGTCAAGGTAAGAAGAGCCTATATTCTTGCACACAGTCTCCCTGGCACTCACACAGTAAGCTCTTATGAACCATAACTCATCTCTATTATGGGAATAACAATAAAATGCAAAATTATATTGTCTAGAGTTCTTATAATAATAAAAGGCAATCTAATTTAAATTTACCCGGTTTCACAATTCTTGATATTTTTATTTTTTAAAACTGATAATTGCATGTGTCCTCAGGTGTCAGGCATTGTTCTAAGAAAACTCTGATTCATTGAATCTTCACTGTGAGTGAAGGAAATCAATTCAAAAATGAGGAAATTAAGAAAGAGAACAATTAAGTAATTTTACAAAAGGCACAGAATTTACAAGGCTGGAGGTTGAGTATGAACACTCAGTCTGCTCTATTAATAGCTAGGCTATGTGCCCTCTACAAATGGAACAATTAAATTAAATTGCCTTACAAATCCTAGTGTAAGTCAAACTGCTTAATAAAAAAAAAACAAGAAAGAAAACAAAAGTGATACCATTTTTATGATCATCACCAGCTGTGTCTCAATCCTATACATTCACAGGTGAATGTGAAAGGCAAAGCCAGAATAGAGTTGTGAGGGTATCAACGTCCTTGGAAGTGTCTACGCATCCCACTTTGTAGTTGGACAAGTTCCCAAGTTCCCAGTTTCTGCCCCGCCCCCGAATTCCTCACCAGAGTTGTAATCCCTCACCAGGTTTGCTGTAATTGGACCATTTTCCATTCCAGCCAAAAAGAATTTCTAACCTTGACTTGACTGTAATGTGAACAGCGTCAGCCGACCCCATCAGCTTTGTTCGCATGGTCCACCCACTGAGCTGCCTGCCTCCTCAGGGTGCTTCTCCACTGCACACCCTTTCCTCCCTATACCTCACCAGCACAGGATTTCTCAGGCTTTTTCAGCAAGCACTGAACCAATAAAGACATCTCTCAAGTTCTTTATCATTATTTTTTAAACATTTGTAAATAGAAATTTTAAAAACTTCTTAATTAAAAATTTTAAATGGAAATATTTTTAAATAGAAATTACCCACTTTTGAACATTTAAAATACATTAAAATATGCAAAAACAGTTCAAGCCACATCTATGTATCAAACAGTGCTTAAAACAGATGCTGATAATTTGTCTTATCATTCATAGTCATAATTCCACATTTATTGATAAAATTGTATGGTAGTATCTACCTCACCAAGTTGACTATATGTGACATAAAGAAAGTTGAAGTGTGTGACATTGTTCATGGGATCTAAAGTGAGTGTTTATTGATTAAATACTTACAAGGGGCTAGTAAAACATCCAATAATTTCATAGATGGCTAACAGGAGTCAAAATTTGAACAGCATGAAAATCCACAATGACAATGGCTAGCAAATTTTTAGATGGGTCCTCACCCATTGTTCATGTAGTTATGCTTTCCAGATCTCTAAATTCGAGATACACACTAATATAAATGCTTAAAAAGGAACATGGCAAAATAAAACTTAGCACCCCCTAGGGAAAAAATTATAGGAAAGGAAACATACCAAAATATTAAATATACTGAATTTTGAGGGTATTTATCAACATTCTTACTTTTGCTAAATTTTGTATAATGAAGGCATGCCAATTTTATAATGGAAATATAGAAATTGTAGTAACATCTATAAATGGCTGATGAATACAAGTAAAAATAATATTTCATACACATTTGCAACTAAAATTACAATCATATATACCCAAAAATATAAATACTACTGTTGGTTGCTAAATGGTCCAAATCTTTAAAGGTAGCATTTGTTGGCTGATTTTGTACAGTGGAAGGTGCACAGAATGTTCCTTATGACCTTGTTCCTTTCATTACTTATAAAATTATCCATAGCTGATATGGTTGCTTAAAGTTTAATGTAATGTCCATCTTTCACCCACTCACAAACCAAACTAAAACACAACATTCCCTCTAAGGCCAAAATACACCATTAATGATGATAGCAAGGCAAGGAAAGATGACAAAAACAGCCACATCAGTCATGTCTGGTAAAGCAAAGAGAGTCTGAGTTCCTAGACTATGAAAATGAAAATAAGGACCTTCACTATAACTGCAACAAGTCTTAGTCTAGCATTCCATGGACCACTCACCTACATGATTCTTCATGTCACAAAAAGAGGAACAATTGTTAAAGAGAGATCAAGAAAACCTTTCACAGTTTCCAGCAGGGACAGGACCCATCAGGCAGCCATATAAAGGCATATCACTATGAAGTAATGGTGTGCAAGATATCTAGGAGTGTACAAAGCCACAATGGCAAGCCCTTTGCATTTTTTGTCATCTCCAAAAATGAAAAGTAAATTGGAATTTATTCATCATTTAATGTACAGATTTATATTGATATTTCCAGACAGGTACATGTTACATCAGGTCTTTAAGTAACTTAAAGCAGTTGGACAGACACATCCTGTGATTCTGAGGGGCTGTCCTAGGGACACTAACTCTCAATTGATTGTTTCCAATGAATACTTCACCATGTTTTAAAATTTATGTATTCCTAGTGAAGCAGATGTATATATTATAGCATGTATTTTAACTAACATTTGGATAATTTAGGGGGGAAATACACAGATATAATGTGGATTGAAAATAGAAACAAAATTAGCAATGTTAAATATTTAGCTCAGATTAAATTCCTCATCTAGGGATTATAGTTTTAAAATAAAAATAAAAAAATAAGCTTTCTACTCAAATCTATCATGCACTTAGCCAAAGGTTCGAAAATGTTAAGATAATTGACATAAATTTTTATGATAACAAATGCTTACCCTAAATATATATTATGTCCTGACATACAAAACAATGGAAATGTCATTAGTGTGAAACAAACAGTTGTACAGGTGCTCACATTTTTATTAAACTGATGAGGTAAGCAGTTGTGTGACATTTCTCTAGCATTTTAAGTTTAAACCTGATGAACAAAGACTATGATTATGCTCCTGTCTGTGACTGTTGCAGTTCATCTGAGTGAAGCATCAGCACATTAAAAAAGGCAGAGTGTATCACTGCTCTGCTCTTCTCTGCTTGTGTACTCCAGTGTGTAAGAAAGACATTAATAGAATCACTCAAAAACTGGGAATTCCTGGCACAGTGCAACACCTGGAAAGCACCCTTGAAATGCACTCATCTTCATGGGATCACCTGGTTTTCCAGTGTTGTCACTGAGGAATAAGTTATCATTTACTTAACTATGCCACAAGAATGCTGGATATTTTCACTTAGATAATCAATATTTATAATTTAATGCCTTCAAATTTGCAACTGTAATTCACAAGAAATAAATCACTGGGTCAAAGCACAAAATACTTTAACACATTTTTTATTGCATGTTTATAAGGGTGAAGTAAGATGTAAAAAAAAAAAATCTCACATTATGGCCATTACGTGGTCTAAGCTAGAGGATGCTAAGGCCTGTAAGAGTTTTAATATGTCTCTAGAATGTTAGAATATTGCAATTATAGAATCTTGGTAGGAAATAGTGCTGGAAAATGGTTTTTCTAGCAGAGATATAAAGATTTATTTCCCTTTCGAGCTATCAGGTACTAGATATTTGGACAGCTCTCTCCTTGAAGTAATTTGGGTTGTCTCTTGGAAATATGGAACAGGTGTTGAGCAGGATTTCCTAATGTCTTGGTGTGTATATGAAAGTATGTATGCAGGTGTGTGTGCAAGTATGTGCAGGTAGGTATGCAAATGTGTGTGCAGGTATGAGTTCCCTTGCTTGCTGAGGTGAAAGATTAAAAGCAGGTGTTCAGCTCTGTCACTCTTCACCTTCTTCCTTTAAATCAGAGTCTCTCACTGAGCCTGGAGTTTCATATATTTTGCTAGACTTGTGGCTAGCAAACCCCAAATGATAATCCCGTGACCACCCTCACTCGGTGACTGGGGTTTGCCTCACCCCACCTTGTAACATGAAATCTAATAGGTCTTTTAATAAATAACAGGAGCCAGATATTGGGGTAAATGCTGAAAGATCAGAGAGACAAAGGAACGAGTCACAACTACTTCTCACCTCGCCAACTCCACAAATCCTCTGACTGAATGTCTCTGAGTCCTCTGCTGAAAGAGGTCCAGCCCAAAAGGGCTTCAACCAAAAAGACCAGCCAAAAAGAGTTTCTGCTGAAAAGGCTTCAGCCAAAAAAGGGCTTCTGCTGAAAAGAGTTTTAGTTCCTATCTCCTCATGCCTTATATACCTTTCTCCGTCCAGCCATATTACTTTCTTCCAAGTGCTGGGATTAAAGGCATGTGTGCTTCCCAAATACTGGTAGCAGAGGCATGAGATCTCAAGTGCTGGGATTAAAGGCATGTGATTCCCAAGTACTTGGATTAAAGGTGTGTGCCAGCACTGCCTGGCTCTCTTTCTCTCCTAGACTGAGTCAATCTCATGTAATTGAGAGTGGTTTTGAACTTGAAGAGATCCAGACAGATCTCTGCATTCAGAGTGCTAGGATTAAAGGTGTGTGCCACCACTGCCTGGTCTCTATGTCTAATCTAGTGACTTATTCTGTTCTTTGATCTCCAGGCAAATTTTATTAGGGTACAACAAAATATCACCACACCACCTAGCTTTTGATATAGGTGCTGGGGTACTGAACTCACATCTTCCTGCTTGCACACAAAATTTTCTTATACACCTAAAGTGGCATTCATGCTCTCTGCCTTCTCTAATGACTTCCTCAAGAATATCCACCCACTACAATGTTCTTATGTCCAAATAATATTATCATCCTATATTTTACTAAAAGAGATTATATTAACACAATATTTCTGGGTAACTGTTTCTATCTTCACATTTATCTTTATATCAAATAGGCTTTTCTATTCAGATGCCTAAGTAAGATGCTAAAAATAATATATTTTACCCAGAGAGCTAGCTAGGGTTTGTATAGATATTTTTTAAAATGGACCAAAAGTATACTTGATTCATTAAGTATTCCCTGAGCATCTATCCTGTTCAAATCATCCTGATAGGCAATTGTGAGTAGCATATACAGATATCAAGGGATTTATAGTGTTTCATTGCACACATTAATTTAAAGCTATTTGCTGGTGATTATTTTATGTTCAATTCATAGTACAGAGATGGAAGGGTGCAATAGCTTTTCTTTCCTATCTTAAAGGACAAGGCCAGCACCCCTACAACAAAAATCAGGATAACAAGAGAAAAGTATAACAAATCATCTAATGGAAACCTTATGTGACATGGAACCTTCAGTCCTGATGCATTCACCCTAAGAATCCTTGTTAGTGTATCAACAACACCACATCCTAAAAGACTCAAGATTATTGTAGGAAACATTTATATTGGCTCATTCTAGCATAAGTATTAAGAACTATGTTATGGTTAATTAAGAGTATAAATATCTCCCAGATGGTTAAGCAAATAACTAGACATTTTTACTTGAATTTCCTGATGATTCTATCATGAAAAATAAATAGAACATAAGACATTGTAGTTGCTATTTACCTGCTATTTTAAAATTCTAGGTATACCCTTTAGTATGTGTGCTTGTATTGTCCTTTTCAGGTAAAAATTTGGATGAAGTATTCAACAGTGCCTCAAAAACATTGGTACCAACCCTTTTTCTACATTATAATTATAGGGTGCTGTATTAGGAAAGTCATCAGGTATCCTAGCTTTTATGGAGATATATTAAATAATGGATGTGTGTATGACATAAAAGTATAAGACAAACTTTCTAGAGGAACAAAGAGACTAAGTGAAGCAAGAGATGAGAAAAGGGAGAGCAGAGGAGTTGGGACAGAAATGTGGGGATGTGCTTAGAGTATATTATGTATGTGTATGAAAATTTGCCCATGAAATTCAATACCATGTATAATAAAAGTATGCAGGCAGGAGGAAGGAAGAGAAAGGGGAGGAGGGATTGAGATGGCAGGGGGGAGGGAGGGAGGTAGAAAGAAGAAGAGGAGGAGGAAGTGAAAGAGGAAGAGGTAAGAAAGGAGAATAGGCAGAGGACAGGATGGGGTAAAGGGTAAAGAACAGCAGTGCTATCCCACAACAAACATATAAAGTCAACAGGTTGACTGATACAACACACTGATCATTAGGAATGAAAGTCAGTGGTCTTGAAGAAATGGAGAAGCAGTGCAGGGGAGCCCTCTCTCCAGAATGTAACATTTTTGAAGATTCCAGGACATGCTGGATAGAAGCACACCCATAAAGGGCTTGGCTCCCCTTTTAAGGTGAGCAGTTGAAGATGAGCATCTGTGGAGACTGGAGGAGCTCACAGAGTACTAGAGAGGAGAAAACTTCCAAGACACAGAGCATCCCCTCAAACACTCAGCTGAAGACTGGTAAATGATTGGAGGAACATAAGGTTGGAAAAGAAGCTATCCAAATGCATGAAAAGTATTGGTGACATAGATGCACAGGACTGAGAACCATGGCCACACTGAAAATTATCACAATTCACAGGGCTCTAAGCAAAGAACAAATACTTGTCTTTCCTCAGTTTTATGAGGAAAAAAAAGCTTCAGCCCTGATTCTGTCTCAAGTTACAAAACTTGAAAACAAGATCTAAAGAGTATAAATTGCTGAGAATAGCAGGGCAACTTAGTAAAATACTCCAAATGAATGCATCAGGACTGAAAGTGATTCCCTGAATCCATGTTTAAAAATAAATAAAGGAGTGAAAGGGGATATAGCAGGCAGTATTTGTAATCCCTGCACTGTGCAGGTGGAGACAGGTGGATACCAAGGCTTGCTGGTCTGCTAGCTGGCCTTGCTGGCCTACTTGGCAAGGAGGATTAATAAAGACCAAGAGACCATATCTAAATAAAACAAAGGTAGACATTACCTGAGAACAACACCTAAGATTGTCCTCTGACTTCCATACCTGCATGTGTACACTTATACACACTCATTTGTATATACATGTATACTCACACATATGAGCACACATATGTACTGTATCTAAGTGACTCAACCAGTCTCAGAATAAGTTCAAGCATAAGATGCATTCAGTACACAAAAAGATGAGGTCAACATATTTAGAATCATATAAAAAATCAGCAACAAAATAAAAACAACTATTCATGGAAAGAAACATAGATATGATCAATAACACAGAAAAATTAGTTAATTTAAAATTACTTAGAACCAATTAAGTTGTTAAATTTAGAATGTTAAGCTAAGTGCACAAAGAGTTATAACTATAACTTGCTGTGGGATGTTCTGTATGGCAAATGTGTTGCTGATTAGTCAATAAATAAAACACTGATTGGCCATTGACTAGGCAGGAAGTGTAGGCGGGACAAGGAGGAGAATAAAGCTGGGAAGTGGAAGACTGAGTGAGAGAGACACTGCCAGCCGCCATGATGACAAACAGCATGTGAAGATGCTGGTAAGCCACAAGCCACGTGGCAAGGTATAGATTAATGGAAATGGATTAATTTAAGCTGTAAGAACAGTTAGCAAGAAGCCTGCCACGGCCATACAGTTTGTAAGCAATATAAGTCTCTGTGTTTACTTGGTCGGGTCTGAGCGGCTGTGGGACTAGCAGGTGAGAGAGATTTGTCCTGACTGTGGGCCAGGCAGGAAAACTTAAGCTACAATAACTTATATTGAAAAGTTCTGCATATATTTATTAGAAAGACAACTAGCTATTGCAGGATATTTGATTACACTGTGAGTCCAGAGATTGCATTATTTACTGGAAAAACCTGTTTCTAGTTGTGGTATGGCTCAGCCATAGCACATACCTTTAATACAGGAGCATTCTGCTTGAATACTATAGAGAAGATTAAATAAAGGTCAAAAGGCCGAGCAAGCAACCAGTTGACAGGTCAACAAGAAAAAATGTAGGGTAAGAGGGAGTCAGGAGGAATAGGAGAGAGAGAGAGAGATGCACAGGAAGTAGAATGGATGGACAATGAGTTGGAGGAGTCTTATTTGAGATAATGTAGGACAAAGTGCCTTCTAGGATGTCAGCAGAGGAGAAAGGTCAGCTGGGTGCTTTCTCTGCCTTTGTGAACTAGCAGGTTTTCACTCCAACATTTAACTCTCAAGTCTTTATTGGTAAAATTAAATGATTAAGATTTAGTAAAACAACAACAACCTCAAACGAACAAACAACAAACAACTACCCTTAAAGGAGATTCTAGGGATAAAATCTACAATGTGTCTGGGGGTGGAGTGGTGACTCAGTGGTTAAGGGCACGGGATGCTCTTCCAGAGGATACAAGCTATATCTCAGCACCCACATGGTGGCTTACAACCAAGTTTAAGTTCAGTCCCAGAGGATCCTATGTCCTCTTCTGGTGTCCACATGTACCAGGCATGTATGTAGTGCACACACATACTTGAGACAAAACATCCACACACATAAATAAATAATTTTTAAACATCTACAATACATTGAATAAAAATGTATGTATTGAGATTAAAACTAGTTGGTAATTGAATAATAAAAAAATAATGAACCCTAAGGCACAGCAGAAGCAATTGTTCAGAATGAAATCCAGAGGAAAAAAGTTTAGAAAATTAAAAATTACCAGAGCTTCAGGGAACTTTGGCAACAACTTCAAGAAAGTTGATATATTTAATTAGGATCTCAGTATGACTGCAAGGAAGGAAGGAAGGAAGGAAGGATGAAGGAAGGGAGGAAGAGAGGGAGAATAATAGCTTGAAAAATTCCAAACTAATGAAAAGTATCAGCAGAAAGATTTGAATAACTGTATGAATCCAAAGATAAGACAAGAGAGGAAACTGAGCCACAACACAAAATTAAGTAGTTGAAACCATCTGATGAAGAGGCAATCTGTTTGGGTTTTTTGTTCTTATTACTTCCTGGGGTGCCTGGAGGGGACTGCCTTACAAAAGAACAAAGATGAAAAAGTCAGGAGTTTTCTTGTTTATAACAATTCAAACAAGATGACAATGGAGCAGCCTTTAATTGAAATAAAAAAGTGTCATAAGATTTTAAGCCCAATGAAAATGTCACTTAAAAATCAAAGGTAAAGAGAATGTTTCCACACAGCAGAATCTCTTCAGCAGACCTTATGTATAAGAAATTTTACAGGAGCTCCCTTAGGACAAGGAAAGGGACAGCTGGAAAGCAACAGGAGTCTGAAGGAGCCCAGAAGATGACAAATGTGCAGGACAATAAAGAGCTGTCATTTTATCGTTGCCCACATGTCTTTACAGTTGACCATTTAAGCCAAAATAATAATTATGTGAAGTCAGATTTTTAAGATGTAATGGCCAATCATGATTGACAGTTTGATGGGACTAAAAAATCACAAGAGGGCACCACCTCTGACTGTGTCTGTATGGACATTTCCAGTTTTAACTGATAATGAGGGATCCACCCTGCACCAATCCACAGGCTGGAATTCCAGACTATGTAAAAAGGTGAAACCAAGCCCAGCAGCTGCTGTGGAATGTCATTCTGTATGCTGTGAATGTGTGTTGCTCCGATTGGTTGATTAAACTCTGATTGGCCAGTAGTCAGGTAGGAAGTATAGGCGGGATAAGCAGACTAGTAGAATGCTGGGAAGAAGAAGATTGAGTCAGGAGTCGCCACCCAGACACAGAGGAAGCAAGATGACAAAGCAGAACTGAGAAAAGGTACCAAGCCACATGGCTAAACATAGATAAGAATGATGGGTTAATTTAAGTGTAAGAGCTAGTCAGCAGTTAACCTGAGCTAATGACTGAGCAGTTGTAATTAATATAAGCCTCTGTGTGTTTACTTGGGGGATGTGAGTGGGAGAGGTTTCCAGATATATTCAAAGGTAAAGAACTTAAATTTATTCTCATTTTATTTTTTATTATGTGTGTATGTTGGGGGGTGGGGGTTTATGTGCTAAATGTGTGGAAGTGTCAGCAAGAACTGGAAGATGGTGTTGGATTCCTTGGAGCCCAAGTAAAAAGTTGTTGGGAGTAATTCCTTGGAATTCATGGTGAGAACCAAACTTGGAGCATCCACAATAGCTAGTGCTCTTAACCTCTGAGACCCAATGTTTTTCAAGTGTTCCTAATGAACAGTAACATTCCATAGAAAATGTAAATTTTTTTACTTCTATGTGACGAGGTGAACCTCAAATGGAAACTTTATTGTGTGACCGCCCAAATCACACACAACAGTACCAAGCCCCCAATAATTCATGATGTGACTGCATTTGGAAACACAACATTTAAATATCTCATTTATATGTGAGAACCTTAGGAAAGGCTTGATTACAGTAGGACTGATGTCTTTATAAGATGAGATTAAGACACAAAGTATCACAGAGGGAGACTGTGTGAGAACACAGGGAGAAGCAATGGGAAGATGCTCAGGAGTAACTACCCCGGTCAAGATCATGGCATCAGCCTTTCAGCAGCTACAACTGTGAGAAAATGCATTTCTGTGTAAGTCCCAGGTTGTGACATTCCATTAAGATATCTCTAGCATACTTATATAAATAGTGCCAATGAAAAATAAGGCTTAACTACAATGGTTGGCAACTTAGAGATATTGAAAAACTATGGGCCAGGCGGTGGTGGCACACGCCTTTAATCCTAGCACTTGGAAGGCAAAGCCAGGGAGATCTCTGTGAGTTAGAGGCCAGCCTGGGCTACAGAGCGAGATCCAGGACAGGCTCCAAAGCTACACAGAGAAACCTTGTCTCGAAAAAAACCCAAACCAAAACAAACAAACAAAACTATGTAAGGCTGGCAAGATAGGCCTGTAGGTAAAAGTGCTTGCTGACAACCTGAGTTCAATCCCCCAGGCCACATGGTAGAAGGAGAAAACTACCTTCAACTAGTTGTCTTCTGACCCTCACACACACACTAATAATGAGTAAAATGAAGGTGAACATAAATAAATAATTTTAAGCTAGGTAGCTGAAGAGGAGAAAATTTTTTTTCTGTACCTCCCATTTCCCAATGTTTCTTTTATGTTATTATGTTTGAAGAATCAAATTTATCCCTGACTTTCTATCTCAACATTAGCACAATGCATTCTGTAGAAATTTTTAGTGTTAGGGAATTATACAATGTCTTTTTCATGTTCAGTTTCTTTCATTATATAAAGACCTTGCTAATGTTTCTGAAGACATATATTCTTCCCACATTGGGTAATAGGTTGCAAACCACTAATCAAATGCTAAATATGAAGTGATGTTTCATTAGATAAAAAAAAAAGGTGGCTTTCCTGTGTGCTCATTTGACCTCAGAATTTCTGATGAATGATATCTATCTGCTTCTGCAGCTCTCACCAGGTGAAACGTAAAGAAAATCTGAATCTGAGAACACATAGGATTTGCCTGGGATTACCCAGGTAGAAAGGAGTGGGTGTGTTCTAATTTCCAGATGTTTATAGCTCTGGAATTACCCAGCTTTGCCATGCTGATTTGTGTTTGTGAACATGCCTTTAGAGTTGTTAGACACTTCTTTATTCAAATTATCAACTAAGTCTCCACACCTGCCACAATATGACTTTGCATCGAAGGTCTGTTTCAGTATCTCCTTCTTATGCAATGGTCACTTTTCATCCTTGTTAGGGAAAAAGGTATCATTTGGAGTGTTTTCTTTTTCTTTTCATTTTCTATGCATGTACGTGTTTATATGTATATACAATATTAATGTACATTTGTTCATGTGAGTGCATATGTGCCTTTTTTTAATATGAGAGTTAAGGATTCAACTTATGCCCTTGTACTTTCAAGGGAAACAAATAACCAACTGAGCCTTCTTCTCAGACCCTCATTTATGTATTTGAAAAGCCATCATTAATATTCTAGCATTAAATTATTTTTAGGCAATAAAATATACAAGCAAAAACAGGAGAAAAGGCATTGTTCCTCCAGGTGTAAAATACCATGTTGAAGTTCTGATACATAATTTGATTCATGTCAGGAAGATGTTGATGTGCCAATTCCAGAGCTTTTCTGAGAGGTTTGGGGTCCTATGATGATTTTATTACTGTCCTGCCAAAGGATAGCTGTCAGATAAGGAAAATCCCCTTCTTAAATAGTAGCACTGAGGAAAAATGTCACGAAATCAGACAAAGAAAATCATAAACAGGAATAAGGTGAGAGATGGGAGATTAATGTGTGAGGTCAGTGTACTGTGTGTCAGAAGTAAGGAGACTGGCACATAGTATTAAAAAAACAATTATTTGACAGTATTATAAAAAAGAGGATCAGTGACTAAGGTTAAAGACATATGGAGCTTGAATAACAAGAAAACAATAAGGAATGGACAACTCAAAGCCAAACTTAAAAAGAAGTACCTTTGCCAGGCGGCAGTGGTGCACGCCTTTAATCCCAGCACTCGGGAGGCAGAGCCAGGCGGATCTCTGTGAGTTTGAGGCCAGCCTGGTCTACAGAGTGACATCCAGGACAGGCACCAAAAGTACATGGAGAAACCCTGTCTTGAAAAACCAAAAAAAAAAAAAAAAAAGTACATTTATTTTGTGCACATGATATTTGTCTTAAAAAAGTATACCCCTCATGTAAACTCTTAGTTTTCTCCTAAAGCAAAGTATCATATATTACAGCAAGACACTTAACATGAAGGTTTCTTTCTAAGTCTTTAGCATGTTTTGGAAACAAAAGAAAATGTTCTTTTCCACTTTATTTACTGTTTAACCACATTTGGCTGTTAGAAAGGCCTGGTAAAACCTAATTAAGATAAAGACACTCTTAACACGGTAATTCTCTTATAAGCAGAGAGGAAATCTCTGTACTTTATAATTACATAGGCCATTGAACATGTGAAGCACAAGGAATTAGGCTTCTTATGACTCACTACCATGCCTCAGAAAACCCCCACTTCAGTGTTAACTGGTTTAAGGGGAAATGAATTTGCAGAAAACTAGGAGGCAGTCTGTCCCCAGACCCATCCTATAGTCTCCAGGAACAAAACCTAACATTTGGCTGTGGCTTCCTCCCTGCAGTACAGTGGGAAAAACACTTCAATTGAATCACTCAGCTGGGTGGTTTGAGGTAAGTCATAGATTCCAAGAGTCCTCTGTAAAGTGGACATAAAATACCTGCCAACCAATGTCACAGGATGCTAAGGAAATCTCACGCAATACTTTAAGGAGTGAGGAGCATTGTCAAGGAATGAGTCTAAAAACAGTGGGCAAGTATCCAAACCTTGGGAGTCTGGTTTGTTCTAGTAGAACAGAATCTAAAAATATGCCAAGAACATAGTATGGCAATAAATTCAAGAAGGCAAGAGGCAGGGTCCTATGTAGTTGGCTTATGTTGGTTTTCCAGCTGCTGCACTGTTGGATATTATGAATGTCATTAAAATGTGTGAACATACTGTAGGTAGTACAGCCTCTCCCTGAATTGGGGACAGTGGGCCAGTAGCAAATACATAGCTCTGAGCTATATAGGAGCTAGACATTATGGGATGGAGTTTTACAGAGGCTGGCTGATCACATTAGCTACCCACTAGGCACAAATGGTTGTTTCCTCTTCAGCCTTAAATCATCTATGTATTTGTTATTTTATCATGGAGCTTTCCTGTCTCCTGCATCTGGAGCTGCATGAAACCAGCCAGTCCACCTTATTTCAATGTCACTGCAGCATTAACTGTGTCCTGTTACTTGTGATTACCTCTCTCTGGGATTGTCTTGTTATAAGCGGTCAAAATAAAGGTCCTCTAAAACTGCCTATATCCTCATTCCCAATATTAGTAAACATGCGACATTACAAGGCCCAGGAGTCTCACCAGATAAATTGGAGGACCAGGCTAATGAAATTATCATGGGCTATTGAGTCTCCCCAAGGATAATTATAGGATATTTGACAGACAGTGAAACAGAGTATACTAGCTTCATTTCTGTTGCTGTGATAAAATAACCTACAAAAAGCAACTTAAGAGAATGGGTTAATTTTAGCTCACAATTCCAAGTTACAGCCTATTATATAACAAGGAAATCAGGGTAGCAAGAACTGGTGGCTAGTCATATCACATACACAGCCAAGAGCAAAGAGAAGGGCTAGAGAGAGAGCTCAGTGGTTAAAGCATTGCCTTGCAGGTTCAGATACCTAGAACCCAAATAAAAAACAATGGGTGGATGTCATGATCAGCTGTAATTCCAGCCTCATAAGTGATTCTCTCAGAGCAAGCAGGATAGGAAGGCTAGCCATATTGAAGGGTTCTGGGATTGACTGAGAGACCCTACCTCACTAAATAACATGACAGAGTGATGGAAGATGATTCTAAACAACCTTGGGTCTCTACTTGTATGCATGTGCATATATACACAGGTGTGCCCACATTCATATAAGCATGCACACACAATCCTCTCCATACATACACACTCCATATACATACTCATGAACACAGGGTGAGCAAAAACAAGGTAGAGGCAGCTGAACACATACATCTTACTACTCAGCTAACCTTCCTCACTTTAAGTAGTTCATACTGAAACCAGTGTCTAAGTAACTTCCTGTTGTCGTATTTTTGTTGTGATTATATGCATCACAGATCTTTTACAAAATTAATCATCTGATGCTTAAGAAATATATTACTTTTTACAAATCCGTTGTCCAATTTGTAAAAAATCCTTGAGATTTCAGTTCTTTTTGAAGCCAGTGTGATCCTTTAATTTCTTTAAAACGTCTTACATTCTTATAATAAGGGCATCCTGCTGTGGATATCATTCTGTATAAATAAAACACTGATTGGCCAGTGGCCAGGCAGGAAGTATAGGCGGGACAAGGAGAGAGGAGAATTCTGGGAAGTGGAAGGCAAAGGAGGGAGACACTGCCAGCCTCTGCTATGAGAAGCAGCATGTGAAGATGCCGGTAAGCCACAAGCCACATGGCAAGGTATAGATTTATAAAAATGGATTAATTTAAGATGTAAGAACTAGATAGCAAGAAGCCTACCACGGCCATACAGTTTGTAAGCAATATAAGTCTCTGTGTTTACTTGGTTGGGTCTAAGCGGCTGTGGGACTGGCTGGTGACAGAGATTTGTCCTGACTGTGGGCCAGGCAGGAAAACTCTAGCTACAAAGCATCCACTCCAACATGCAGTCCTGTCAAATGTATCTATTTACCTATTGCTTCTTTCTTTGCTCCTATATTTCACACTATAGTTCACTTGTTCCAAGTTGATTTTATACAGGAAAAAAGTTGTTTCTTTTTTCCTTGATAAACCATGTTTTCTCATTTTTTCCAAAGACTTGTTCAAAAAGACAAAATATTTTAATAACGGATGAAAAATAATGACTCTCATTCACTTAACAGTGAGGCACATATGCAACTTTACAAGATAAACAACTAGCAAATTTAAGTGTACAGGATAGAAATGCATTAATTCACAGAAGCAAGTTCCTATATTTTACATTAAGAAGTAGAAAAAAATCTGATGATTGACCTGAGAAGGCTGAGCCCACAGTGAATAGCACCATCCCTAGACAGGTAGTTCCTGGCTATTAAAGAAAGTCAGTTGACTATGAGCCAGAGAATGAACCAGCAAACAGTGTCCCATCATGGTTTCTGCTTCAGGTTCTGTTTGTTGTAAGAAACATTCCTCTGAATTGCAGTATTCTCTTTTGACTGAAATATTTGCTCCAAGAAGAAAAGAGGTGGTCACCAGACTCTGTTGGTAAACAGCAGATAAGTAAAAGCTCACAGTCTGGGAGAGCAAAATATTGCAAGGTTCTTAAAGGCCCTTACCAACAGAGTAAAATGGAGTAGACAGTTGCTGAAGGTGGAGACTGACCAGGCGAAGAGAAGGAAGAAAGACACTGGGAATATGGATCTGCCTATGAGCTGTCTAGAGGGCTTCTGGGTTGCAGTTTTTAGGTTATCACCCATGTTGGTGTGGGATTTCTGGTAATGTAGCTGCTTTTGAAGGATCCCTGCTACTTCTACATAACTCCTCACCCATACTCCTGCTGGTAACCCATTAAAAATATTAGTTCAACAAATGGAATGTTGATGCAATCATTGCTTTGATCTGTCTTGGGCTACCTTTCTGGAATGAGATGTGTATGTGTGTGTCTGTGTGTATGTTTGTGTTTTGTCTATACCTAGAGAAAGTCTGTCATACAACACTGTTTAAGTTCTTGCCTTGGCTTCCTTTGGTGACATATTGTGATCTGGAAGTGTAAGTGGAATATATCCTTTCCTCCCCTAAGTTGCTTTTGTTTAGAGTGTTTTATCACAGCAACATTAAGAAAACTAGGACAACTCCTTAGTACAAATTTTATGACTATCAAAAGTATACTTAGGTCTTGTCTGTTTTAAAACTGTATTTGCCAAAATTCCAGTTCAACTAGTGTGACCCCTTAGCTGCTAAACCATTCCTCGAGAGGTCTATGAATTTTATTCTATAGTGTAGAAAACTGTGCTCACCCAAGGGAGCTTAAACACCACAGTCAAAGGAAGGAGATCTCAGTGGCAAAGAAATATGTTTATTTCCTTTTCAGATGAAGAGATGAAAAACGATGTTTTGTTAGAAACCCAAGGAAAGTTGTCTTTATTCTTGTGTGTCTAGGAATGTGTGAGGGTTGACACACTGGCATATATCTGTGTGTGTGTGTGTGTGTGTGTGTGTTATTTTAAACGGCATCTGCTATACCATATCACTGTAAATCAAGTCATCAAAAGAAACAAGAATTCTTTCTTATCTAGACTCTCAATTACCAATGAGTGCATAATAGGAATTTGACATTTTTGTAGTCTCATCTATATTTTGGGATTAAGGTATGCTTAAAATAAATTGAAAATAGATGATTTTTGAAATTTTATCAAGGGAGAATATAATAAATTATATTATAGTTCAAATAAAGTTAAGAAATATAAAGGTAAATATCCCACAGTCTTTACGTTTTTCTTCCAACCCATATTTTCAAACTGAATTATATTAATATTTGTGGGAGAGAAAATTTGATGTGAAGGGATTATATTGTTGTTTGTGTAATTCATGTTTGAATACAGTGTCCATTTTTGTCCCATTCTGTGGTTGCTCCTCACTTGACATGAGCATAGAATCTGATGGTTTACAAAACCCACTCATATGTTTTATTCCATTTGAGTCCTACTTCCTTCAGGGATAAGTTTAATACAGAGATGCAAATTAAATTACTTGGAAAATAACGAGTCATATGTGTAAGATAACACAGCCCTAATAAGAAAACACTCTGTGATATGCAGGTCATTGGGGGTGGGACTTAAACCAGTATTCACATGAAAATGTACTGAAAATGTTCTAGTGAAAATGTTTAGGTTTCTTGTTAGAACTATTGCAGTTTCTCATGAGAGCTTGGACTTTGAAAACGTTATTGCCCTGACGGATAGTAGATCTTTTATTCCCTCTTCCTTGTAAACATTAAGAGCTAAAACTAAATTAGATTACACACAAATCTTTACACTGAATTTTTCAGGTGAATTCACAGACTTTCAATGTTCTGGAAAGTAGTTTGATAATCTACAACATGGTTGCTCTTAGCAACTGACAGGAAATGAGCTGAAGTATAACCTAATTTTTGCAACAGAACACAAAAGACTTAAAATAATCTCATTTGGCAATGTCAGCAGCATAATAGCATGAAACACACAACACATAAAAGACATATACTCAGAAACAATTGTTGACAAAAATATCCCTCTTTGCCCCAGATTTCACCAGAAATTACAACTGAATGTAGATTCAATAGGTGTATTGGGAAAGATTGTGTTTGATCAAAACCTGGCCAAGATCTTTCTTCCTAAAATTTAAAATGCTCTGGAAATTTGATCTGAAGTCTTGATCATAACTGACATAACATAAAATTCTCAATTTTTGCCACTATAATGATTTCCTTTATGTATCCAGGAAATTAGGAAGAAAAAGGAACAGATTTCCTGAGGAGAGTGGGCAGACACAAAGGACTTGACGGACCAATGCCCTCAGAAGGAAAAGTGAGCAGGCAGAAGGAGAAGTCCCAGTGCCCTGTGCTGGACATCACTCTTTACAGAATGTCCTATATCAAAGGTGTAAGAAAGTTAAAAATCTAGATTAGAGCATTTTGTTCTATATAATACTAAAGAGACCAAAATTGGAGTTTAAAGTAATGATGACAAATACCAAAGCTCTTTGTCAGAATGTTTGTAAACCTATACACAAACCAAAATCAAGGAGAAAGAGTCAAGCTAATACACACACACACACACACACACACACACACACACACACACACACACAAACACAGTGGGGGGAGGGAGGGAGGCAGGGAGGGAGGGAGGAAGAGAGAGAATTATTCACACAAATAAAAACCAACTTTAAATATATTTCATACTAGATACAATTAGAGTTTTATGTCCTTACTATATTCTAGTTTTACCTACATACATATGGGTGTGTACATATTCTCATATATATATATATATATATCCTTCTCTACAAAAGATAAAATCTTGTTTTTGTGTTCAAAATAACCAACATTCAATAAAAATTAGGAAGTTTACCAAAGAAAGCACAAATGTAGAGAGAAGAAGAAAATGTTAAAAGCACACAGATAAAATGAATATATTTTTAAAACCAAGGAGATATTGGCTGCCAGGTGCACTTGGGAGGTAGAGCCAGGTAGATCTCTGTGAGTTTGAGGCCAGTCTGGTCTACAGAGTGAGTTCCAGGACAGGTTCCAAAGCTACACAGAGAAACCCTGTCTCAAAAAACCAATAAATAAATAAATAAATAAAATAAAGGAGAAATTGGAGATCTAATCAAAGAACAAAATTATTCACAAAGAAGGTCTAAAACCGAACAAGAAACTTGTCCAGGGGAAAACAATTCCATTGTTAAGCTCAACAGCAAAAGAAAACAGTAAATAAATGGGAACTAACTCAAATGAAAATAACCAGACAAGATGAAGGAGGAGGAGAAACAAGAGGAGGAGGAGCAGGAGGAGGTGGTGGAGCAGGAGCAGGAGGAGCAGGAGGAGGAGGAGCAGGAGGAGCAGAAGGAGGAGGAGGTGGTAGAGGAGGAGGAGGAAAAGAGGAAGAAGAGGAGGAGGAGGAGGAGGAACAAGAAATGTTAGAAAAGGTCCAAGAACATGTGAAACTTGGAACAATGTGTTTATGACTTACATGTAAACAGGCAGAGGTGAGAGATGGTGAGATAAAGAGTTCCAAAGCTGTCACCTGACCTTTATCAGATGCTGAAACCAATGTGTAAAACATATTGAAACAAAATCCTAGCCTATAGGATAAAATGCTTGAAATAAAGATAAAAGAAATCTGAAAAATAACCAGAGGATAAAGAAACATCAACTTCAAATAAGCAGAAATGAGATTACAGCTGAAATATCAAGACAAACTAATGGAAGTGAGAAAAAAATAAAATGACATCATTAAAGTGGTGAGAGAAAACAGCTTCTAGCCTGGAATTGTGAGCCTAGTATAAAGTCCTCAAAAGAAAAGCATAAAAGACACATCTTCATATACATACACACACACACACACACACCATACACTACTGACAGAATTTATAACAAGTGGACTTTATTGAAATAACTAAAGGCTTAATGCAGTAAACAGTAAAAAATATTTCTAAGGTTTCAAGATAGAAATAAAGCATGATAAGAAATAAAAATTAAAGAGATTAAGATTAACTGTATTAGGTTGCAAGTGTTTTGAAAGTGAAATATATTTACATTTAGGTAGACTATAAGTGAGTATTTGGTGGGGTGACACATAAGATAATTTTGAGAATAGTTTATATTGAATTAAGCACGTGCTAGTAATGGTAGAAAATGGAAAGATAAAACAATATTCTTAAAGGCAGTGGTGGCGCACGCCTTTAATCCCAGCACTCGGGAGGCAGAGGCAGGCGGATCTGTGAGTTCGAGGCCAGCTTGGGCTACCAAGTGAATTCCAGGAAAGGCGCAAAGCTACACAGAGAAACCCTGTCTCGAAAAACCAAAAAAAAAAAAAATTCTTCATAAATAAAAATATAGAAAAACAAAGCAAATGAGCAGAGTTGAAGACAGAGAAAATGAATTATTAAGATGGCAGGATTAAAATTCAAGTACACTAGTAAATTGGTGAAGTGGTAAGTAGATTATTGTAATTAGATTTTCAGAGTTTATTTCATATATGAAAATATAGAAAGTTGAAATTTTGAAAGATGAATTCATAAAAACATCAAATCAAGGGAAATTAATATTATGCTAATAGCAATGTGCACCTTAAAACAAAAAGCAAGTTCATTAAAATAAGGTGTTCCTACTGGTAACTCAATGATATTACAATTTAGAAAATGTGAAAGCAAAAACTGTCAGAGCTAAATGAGACACAGAAAATATCCTAATTTCATTGATATTTCTTAACACATCACTATTTCTAAGTCTCCATTTTATTTAAATATACTTAAGAATTATTTAGTCATACTTGAATAAAAAATAAGTCACTGTATTTCTTATTTTTATACTTATCTCAGAACTGACAAAATTGGACATAAGAAAAAAATTTAGGTCTTTATTATGTAAGAGTACTTTGTTGTGCAAACTTGAGGACCTAAGTTAGAAAATCTAGGTAAAAATCCAGGCATGGCTGCAGATGCCCACAACCCTGGTCTGGGTAGTAGAGGAGGGTGTAACTTGAGAACTAACAAACTAGGCAGCTTAGCTGAAATGACTAGTTTCTGTGAGAGACCCTACACAAGGGTCATAAGGAGGATAAGAACAGAGGAAGACACTTAATGCCCCACTCTGACTTCCAAATGCACACACACACACACACACACACACACACACACACACACACACACACGCATGCAAAAAATAAGTTTTAAAAATAGAAAATATTGTTAATATAATTAACAAAATTGATGTAGTTAATAAAGAAAACCTTTTCCCAGTCACTGAAAAGTAAACATTTTTTTCATTGTCACATTTTATTTGTTCACTGATTATATTAGAATTCACTTTGAAATTTAGTAATTTACTGTTATGAAAAGATAACTAGAAAGTTCCTTGATACATTTAAAATAAACAAGCACTTCTAAATAATCATGATTATAAGAAGGAATCACAATGGGAAATAAAAATAATTTATATAGCTGATTAAACTATAACCCAGCAGTGCTACACAATTTGACCAAAGCCATAATTACAGCTGAACTGCATACATACTTAAATTCCTCAAAACCCTAAAGCCAGTGAACATAACTTTATAGTCTGAGTTCTGCTTATATAAAAGGCAGAGTTTTCTCTAAAGAAAATAGTAGGGAATATGATGACAATAAGGGTAGACACCAATCTGAGTGCAGGGGAAGGCTAGCTCAAGAACCCTCTCCACCATTGCTCTGAGTCTTAGCTGGGGACAATCTTGTGAGTTCCTGGGGTTTTCCCTAGCTGCAGATTTCTCCCAATCACCTTAATGGTACACTCTGTCGAGATGTCTCTTTTATTCATTTATTTATTAAGAAAATTTTTTCATTCATTTTACACACAAAGATCCCCCTCTTCCCTCTTCCCACCCCCTCAGCCTCCCCCTCCCAACTCCCTCCCACTCCCCCCTCCCCAAGAAGTAGAAGCAAGTCCAAGCACTTCCCCCTGCTTCGAGGCTGTATGAGGTGTCAAATCATAGGTAGTAGACTCCAAAAAACCAGCTCATACACCAGGAATGGATTCTGATCCTACTGCCAGGGGGCCTCCCAAGCAGATCAAGCTACACAACTGTCTCAACAAGCAGAGGACCTAGTCCAGTCCCATGCTGGCTCCACAGCCATTGATCTAACTTTCATGAGTTCCCACTAGTTTGGTTTGGTCATCTCTGCCGGTTTCCCCATCATGATCTTGATTCACTTCCTTATAGAATTCCTTTTCTCTCTCTTTGACTGGACTCCTGGAGCTCTGCCTGGTGTTTGGCTGTGGATCACTGCATCTGCTTCCATCAGTCATTGGAGAAAAGCTCTGTGATGACAGGGTATTCCCAATCTGATCACTGGGGTAATCCAGTTCAGTTCAGGCGCCCTCTCCACTATTGCTAGTAGTCTAAGCTGGGGTTATCCTTGGGGATTCCTGGCTACTTCCCTAGCACTGGGTTTCTCTCTATCCCCATGAAGTCTCCCTCTATCATGGTATCTCTTTCATTGCTTTCCCACTCCCTCCCTGTTCCAACTCAACCATCCAATTCCCTTATGTTCTTATCCCCTATCCCCTGTCCTCCATTGCCCACCCCTCATCCCCAGTTTACTCATGGAGAGCTCATCTATTTCCCCTTCCCAAGGGCGATCCATGCATCCTCCTTTGAGTCTTCCTTGTTAGCTAGCTTCTCTGGAGTTGTGGGTTGTTGTCTGGTTATCCTTTACTTTACATCTAGTATCCACTTATGAGTGGGTGCATACTATGTTTGTCCTTCTGAGTCTAGGTTACCTCACTCAGGATGATATTTTCTAGTTCCATCCATTTGCCTGCAAATTTCATGATGTAATTGTTTTTCTCTGCTGAGTAGTACTCCATTGTGTATATGTGCCACATTTTCTTAATCCATTTTTCAGTTGGGGGCATCTAGGTTGTTTCCAGGTTCTGGCTATTACAAATAATGCTGATATGAACACAGTTGAGCATGTGTCTCTGTGGCATGATTGAGTATTCCTTGGATATATGCACAAGACTGGTATAGCTTGGTCTTGAGGAAGATTGATTCCCAATTTTCTGAGAAACTGCCACATTGATTTCCAAAGTGGCTGTACAAGTTTACACTCCCACCAACAGTGGAGGAGTGTTCCCCTTTCTCCACATCCTCTCCAACATAAGTTGTCTGCAGTGATTTTGATCTTAGCCATTCTGACAGGTGTAAGATGGTATCTCAGAGTCATTTTGATTTGCATCTCCCTGTTGACTAAGGATGCAGAGCAAATAGTCTTTCAGCCATTTGAAATTCTTCCTTTGAGAATTCTCTGTTTAGCTCTGTAGCCCATTTTTTAAATTGGATTGTTGAAAATAAATATATCTCTTTCATTGCTCTGCCTCCCTGTCTCTCCCCCATGTTCCCAGCTCCCCTCCTCTTCCATCCCCTCCCCTCAATCCCCATCTTTCAGTTTGCCTAAGAGATTTTAACCCTTTCCCCTTCTTGGGGTGATCCATGTGTGTCCCTCTTAGTGTCCTCTTCTTTACCTAGCTTTTCTGGGGTTGTGGATTGCAGCCTGGTTATCCTTTGCTTTGATTATAACATTCACTTTTGAGTGAGTACATACCATGTTTGTCTTTCTGGGTCTGGGTTACCTCTCTCAGGATGAGTTTTTTCTAGTTCTATCCATTTGCCTACAAATTTCATGACATTGCTTTTACCGCTGCATAATACTCCATTGTGTAAATGTACCACATTTTCTTTATCCGTTCTTCAGTTGAAGAGCATCTAGATTGTTTCTAGGTTCTAGCTATTACAAATAATGCTGCTATGAACATGTTTGAGCAAATGTCCAGTGACTGATGGAAGCGTATGCAGAGACCCACAGTCAAGTACTTGGCCAAGATCCTGGAGTTCAGTTGAAGAGAGGGAGGAAGGATTATAAGAGCAAGGGGGATCACAATCATGATGGGAAAAACCACAGAAATAGCTGACCCAAGCTAATGGGAGCTCATGGACTCTGGACTGACCGCTGGAGAGCCTGCATGGGACCGAATTAGGCCCTCTGAATGTGGGTGAAAGTTGTGTGAATTGATGTGTTTGTGGGTCCCCTGGCAATGGGACCAGTACTTACCCTGGGTACACAAAGTGGCTTTTTAAACCTCATTCCCTATGGTGCAATGCCTTACTCAGCCTTGATGCAGGAAGCAGAGCCTAGGTCTGGCCCCAACATGGTATAACAGCCTGTGTTGACTACCCAAGGGAGGCCTTACTCTCTATGAGGAAGGGATGGGGGTGGCATAGGGGAAAGTGGGGGGAGTGGGAGAAGAGGAGGGAGGGGAAAGGGGTTGATGTGTAAAAAGAAAGAAAATCTTTTTTAATAAAAAAGTTATACACACACACATATATGAGTAGGGAATGATAAAATTAAAGAATAGAAACTTACACAGTATAAAAACCCAAGAAAAAAAATAAATCAACTAAGCTGAAAGTAGCTTTAAAAAATGACTAATAACATTTAATACATCTCCACAGAATCATGTAAGAGAAAAGCTGAAATTATGAAAATAAGGGAAAATAGGGACATCACTTCAAATTTAATGAAATATGACCAGAGATAACATGGCTGAATCCCTAAATATAATCCTAAGTAAGAAAGCCGGGCAAAATATATATACTATGAGTTGCTTTATAAAATCTACAGACAGAAGAAACTCATCTACTGTGTTAGATATCAAGAGGGTGCTTGCCTTTAGGATTTAGTGACTGTGGGTGAGGTTTCTTAGAACCTACTAGTCATCTAGGTGGTATTTACATAAATGTATCTGTGTACTTTGTAAATGTTTGTACTGGCTAATCTTAATGCCAACTTGACATACAAACTAGAGCTATTTGAAAGGGGACAACCTCAGTTGATAAAATGCCTCCATAAATCTGACTCTTCAGGTTCCTGTCCTGTTTGAGTTCCTGTCTGTTGGTGGTGAACAGCAATATGGAAGTATAAGACAAATAAACTCTTTCCTCCCCAACTTCCTTTTTGGTCATGGTGTTTTGTTGCAGCAATAGAAACCCTAACTAAGACAACATTCATTAGGTTGTATGTGGTTACCTCTGCTCTTGTGAGTGGGCATTACACTTCAATCATATGTAATTTTTTTTGGGGGGGGGTTGAGACAGGGTTTCTTTGTGTAGTTTTGGTGCCTGTCCTAGATCTCGCTCTGTAGACCAGGCTGGCCTCGAATTCACAGAGATCCGCCTGGCTCTGCCTCCCGAGTGCTGGGATTAAAGGTGTGCGCCACCACCACCCAGCCAATCATGCGTAATTTTAAGCAGAGAGTTTTTAATATAGAAACTGCCATATTTATGAAATAATATTAGGTGGAATTAGCATCTTCTTTAATACACAGCACAACAGAGTAGAAGAAAAACAAAAGATGACCTAATAAAGAAATTTACTTTTTTTGTTGTTGGTGGTGGTGTTTTGTTTTGTTTTTGTACACAGAGGTTCCTACATTTTTCAAGAACAATAAATAAATACCTCAAATTCATTTGTAAACATCGTCAGGGTATTTAATATGTAGCCCACCCATATGTTTCCTCATGAAACAATATCTTTGCAGCCAATATGGCTACAGCTAGTTAATAAAGAGATTTAACAAACAGATATGTAAGGCACTCTGAATGGAATCAGCTTGGATACAAGTGCCAATACAAATGAATTCCCCAGAGCCATAAAAGACTCCTCTTGACTTATAATTATTTTCTTCACTAGGAAAATTGCCATTTCTTGAGACTTTTATCAAGGGATGTTTTCCAAGCCTATCATGGTTTTGAGAATGTGAAGTTTTGACTGGCTGATTGCAAATCAGAAGTGCATTAGTCTGGCCTCTGTTCTAAAGCATCACTTTTAATTAAAAAAAAAAAAAAACCCATAGCTCGAATCCTCTGTTTGCTCAATATGACTTATTAAATTGAGAACCTCACATACTGATTTCCCTGTCTTCCAGGAGAAGCTAGTTGCTATAGCCAGGTCCAACTGGATATCATCCAATGGTCCTGGCTTTCAGGTTCATCTACTGCTGCCATATAGATAACATTTTGCCAGTTTTCTACACCATTCATTTTCTCTAACATCCCCCTTCAAATGCATTCAGTAGATATTTAGGAGTTTATGTGCTGCTCTTGAGGATACATTAAATATACGTAATGAGAATAAAACCTGAAGACTAAGTTCCTAGGAGACAACCTGCACTTATGGAAGTCACACATTACATTTTTAGGAATGTGTGTGTGTGTGTGTGTGTGTGTGTGTGTGTGTGTGTGTGTGTGTGTGTGTGTGTGATGAGGAATGGGTATGTAGATTTGTGGTAATGGCTAATATTGATTGTCAACTTAATAGAATATGGATTTAACTAGGTGACAAGCTATGGAATTAACTAGGTGACAAACTTCTGGGTATGTCTGTGTGGGATATTTTGATTAAGTTAATTTAGATGTGAAGACCCACCTTTAATGAAAGCAGCACTATTGCATGGGCTACACTAAAAAGAAGAAATATGAGTACATTCATTTATATCTTTCTACTTCCTGATTGTGGCTTTAATGTAACCCTTGGACTCAAGTTCTTGCTGCTGTAACTTCTCTACCATGATGTACTGCTTCTTCCTCTCTTCCAACAGACGCTAGCTACTTCTGTATCCTCAAACTGTGAACCCAAATAAACACTTTCTTTAGTGGCTTTTTTTTTAACCACACCAACAGAAGTACAATTAATAATGTGTGTGATTATTCTTTCCCAAATCTTGTCATTGTCATATATATGAGTGTGTATGAGTTTATCACCTTGTGTTACTGGATCTTATGTATACAACTCACAATTTTCATTTTAAAAAAGGGTCTTGTGTAGACTCAAACCCTAGAAGAATAAAGCAAAGCTTGATAATTTTTAAAAAAATGAAGGTACATGGAAGAATCAAGTATAATGAATAATGGGAGACATTAACTTATCTTTTGGGAGGTTGATGAGTAGGCATCTCTGTATTTCCTACTTTTACTATTGATATTTGTGCATATAGGCAAATTGTTGCTTTTTTAAGTAGAAAGAGCACATGGCAGCTAAAGGGGAAAAGGCTAACTTTGGTGCAGCAAACTCAAATATAAATATATGGAGCTGAACATTTTAGGACTTGGTTGGCTTTCATGGCTCATGTTTTATCTTCACCACATAGTGTGTTTCACTTTTTTATTCACATACACAGCATACATGCTGATAAGTAAAGCATTAACTACAAATGTCTCACATGATAGATTGTAGTAGATGAGACCCTAAGTGTTTCAATTATAAAAACTGAAAGACACATTGTAAATTTAACTCTCTCTCTCTCTCTCTCTCTCTCTCTCTCTCTCTCTCTCTCTCTCTCTCTCTCTCTCATAAATGACTTCCAGATTGCATTTGTTCAGCAGCCAACAGGATGTACAGTCCTACCTAATCCCAATTATGGGGAATAGGCAAATGTGAGCAGGTAGGGTCTTGTGCTGGTACAAATGTCAGACACTGAGCACTGATGAAGGATACTTCTACCTTGTAAACAGCCTTTTAATGTACATTTTCTTGTTTGTGGCAAATAAACAGTTCTATGTCAACTTTCTAGGGCTAAGCTTAAGAAACATTCTAAAGAAGGACACAAGAGAACTGGCTTATCTTCCATGTCATCTTGTTTAGCCTACCCACTGACTATACTCTGCACATTAGTAAGTTTTCAGCCAGCTCATAGCTGTGTGAGATCCAGAATCTCTCAGGTTTGTAACCAGAACACTAACCAGTACCCACAACGTTGTGGAGAGTTATCAGCCCCGTAGATTGCTGGATTGTCAAAGGAGAACAGTAATGTGGTAGAAGACCACACGCAAGAAAAAGCAGAGGAGAGTTGGACATTCTCTTTTTAAGAAGAAAATCAATAAGCCTGCATAGGTTGGTGACAATAAGAATTCTCTAGGAAATTCAAAACTTCAAAAGGAGCAGCAGTGAATAGTCTAGAGGATGCACTTTGTGAACTAACTTTCTAGGTGCTAGGTAGTAACCGTAATCAGTAGCATATTCCATGTCCTTGTAGATTCACAATTGATTTGGGCTAGAATATAAACCACAATAACCACAATATTATCTACTCATTATTACAGACAGCGATACTTCTATTAGTATTTAAAATTTATGATGTTTAATGTAAATAATCAGGGATATTTATGCTGTAAGCTAATAATATTACACCACTCAGAAAAGAAAAAGTCTAACTTATATGAAAGTGTTTGGACACGAGAGACATTTCTAATGATGGAATTGCACCAGCTCAGCAACATCAGTGAGAGAACAAGAAACTTTTGCTCATTAGTGTTGTATTCTTGGAATTTCAGCAGCTTTTTATAACTTCTGTAATTTTCAAAAAATACAAAGGACTTAGAATGAATTTTAAAAAGTTTAATGAATATAAAATACTATGCACCTTACAGGCAAACTCCAATATTGCCCACATGCTCTCTGATGGTGCACTCAAAAAATGAATCAGAGAGATGCCAGAACATCTGTGTCGAGGCTCTGCTGCCCTGTTATGTGTTAACATGGTGTCCCAAGTGTTGGAAAGAAATGGAAACCTCAATAGAGAGTTGCAGACATTACTCTTCTGTAGTGTTTAGGTGTGTGCCAGCACCTCACTGGGCACAGCTTCCACACTAGTACCCATGTTTTCTCATAGTGAACTTGTAATAATGAACAGATAGCATTCTAGTTGCCATTCAAGCCCAAGCCAAGAGTGAATCTATAAAGACGTGGAATATGTTGCCTGCCACTGATACCATCTAACATCCACAAGCTAATTCTCAAACTGCATCCCTTATGGGGCGGAGCTACTTTCCACTACTGCCTCTGTCAAGTGAGTCCTTGGGAAAAGTACTTTACTTCCCCTCATCCAGGAAAATGAAAATAACATATTTTCTGAAGTAGGAGACATTAGCATCCAGCACCTCTAATCCTGGCAGATGCAGCAAAGATGTTTCGGTTACTTTCTCTACATTTTCTTTACATTTATCAGGTGCAAAGCCACATCAAGCACTTCTGTCTTGCACAAATGTGCCTGATTTCTTTTTCCTTCTATTGAAGTCAGCCCCACCTTAAAGAGAAAAGAGAAAACATCTGCCTTCATACTTCTCCCACCAAGTCAGGCCTTTACATGAAATTCTGCTCATGAAAACAGCAGTCATCTCATTTGCTAGAATAAAGATGAGGTAATTATTGAACACGCTGAGCTGCAGAAATGATTAAGGTGCTGGTGGCATTTACTTATGCAGAAAGATAAGTAGAGTTAAACAGTTGTAACTTGACCAAATGGTAAAAAGGATAAAAAAAATCATGAACAAATATTTAAAGGGCAAGATGTATCCAAGGATGGGCAGGAATTATTTACAGAAATTTAGAGAGATGAAATGAGGCATGTGGTGGAATAAAAAGATGTTAAGCAATGGGATTCTGTTTTAAAGAACTTTTTAAGGAGGAGAGAATTGTTGGTTCTGGGGAAATTAAATGAGTAAACAACTGTTTATCCAACATTCAAAGTACTCAGAGAAAAGATGTTATATTTGTCTAGTAGCAATGTGGTCCCCTATCACTGTTGGTGGATCTAGCAAGAATACATAACAGAACAATGCCAGCAGATTCATTCCTATACTCCAAGGGCAGCTTTGTGCCATCTCTCATACCTGAAGAGTCCTTTGTCATTCTGACAGAAAGTAAAATAAAAATGGAAAACACAAGCAAACCTATCACCATAACTTTCTTACCAGAGCTAATAATTATAGATCTGTATGTAATAACTGGGTCCAGAAGAAACTGTATGCACTTGAAATCTTTGGATGCAAAAGGTGACAAATGCATCCTTGAAAACAATCCACAGAAAGTTTACCCTTCCTCAGCTCCTTTTTCCTTCTACATGAAACTTGAGTCTGAGTGATAGTTTCATTAAACATAAAACAGCATTTTAATTTGCAAATTATTTTCTTTTTGGTAATTAAGGAGTTTTAAAAATAGTTACTGCTAAATATAAAACTTTTATATTTGAAAATAAAAACAAATAATTTGGGCTAATTCTTAAAAGGACCCATTCAGAATTTTCTTCATGTTTTGGAGACAAGTCATTCAATGCACACATCAATGTGCTATAAAAAATAGTTTTCCCACATAAGGAAGTAACATTGTCTTTTAATGGCACAAGTGAAATAGCAATAGTGTTTGACAGGAATCCAGCCACACACTGGCAATAGCTAACTTATTAACACACTCATCTACAGTCAGGCTTGATGGTGTATATCTGTAATCCCAGCACACCAGAGGATGAGGCAGGAGGGTTGCCATGAGTTTGAGACTAGCATGGGCTACACACAAGTATTATGTAGCCAAAGCTACATAGCAAGACATTGCCTTAAAAAAAACACTTATAGTAATGAAAAGACAATCATACGAAAGCTTAAGATAGTATAAGTGATATGTTCTATTTTGGTGCTAATGTTAGATACTTTACAATAAAAATCTGTTGTGAAAATCTAAATGTTCAAGGCTGTGAAGGTGGGATAAGATCAGAAAACATGTCCTCAGAGCATCTGTAGCTCATAAGTGATGCTGACAAAAGCAGCTTCACTGTGAAGGAAACTAATATAGGGCGGGAGCGGGGAGAACAAGGGAATCCGTGGCTGATATGTAGAACTGAATTGTATTGTAAAATAAAATAAAATAAAATCTATTGGAAAGACTGAAAAATAATCTGAGGAGAGTGCTAGGAGGTTTCTCTTCAACCAGTTTTCAACAAAAGACAATTGCATAGAAACACAGGGCTGAGAGTGGATTCCTTTTCAAATTGGGGCATATCATCACATACTTCCATGCCAATGAGATTATGTGCTGATAAATACATTGTGGCTTAGAAAAGAGATAAAAATTATTCTAATAATAAGTCTATATAAGAAGGAGATATGTGATTCAATTTAAGGTCTTCATACAAGATTGGAGCACTAAGGCTTATCCCTAGTTAGGTATAAAAGAAGGAAGCAAATGGGTGAATCCCTAGACTGGCTTTTCAAAGCCATGGGACTCTGGGAAAACATATTATTGCTTTTCATATTTTTTTTTTCAGAGAAACAGAAGCTAAGCTATTACTGAGGGTGAAGAAAGGGAGTAGTTGGAAGATATCTGAAAAGAAACAAGATAAAAATATTATTTAGCTAAATAGGAATAGAATTTTAAAAATATGAACAAGGGTTTTCTTGAGGTTATTGACTACTAACTTGAAATAGGACCAATTCATATGTATGTACATTTTTCTCTCCAGCCTAAATCATCCATGTCAATGCAAGCATAAAGAGGATTGGCCATCAGCTTAAGCAGTTAATTTTACCATGTCAGGAAGGTAACAAGAAGAGGCAGAGAATATTTCAATCAAATATATAATTAGAATCATAAGCAGTTGCAGGCTTAAATGTTCACTTATTTGCAATGTCTATAAAGTGTATAATACAATTTTCAAGTAAGCTGACTTGACTACATTATATTTTCTAGAATCAGCATTAAGAATAAAATACAAAATTTGTTTGAAAAGGACTATGAACCAAGGAGCTGATTAATAACCAGCAAAATATAGTAAATTTCTAACCATCTGTAATTTTCATGATTAATTTGTGATCCTCTAACCTCAAAGGCTTAACTTTATTTTATCATGTAAAATAAGGCCAATGAAGAATATAATCAATAACATGTCTTAATGAACATGAGATATTTAGAATATGCTTTTCATGATAGGTAATAAAACATTTAACATATTGTTCATTACATGATAATGGAAAATCTTCAGTCTATTAAGGAGACCACACCTCTATTTGTTATTTGTCTTGTTACTACAACAAAATACCTGACACAAACAACGTAAGGTAGGATAGGTTTATTTAGGCTCACGGTCTAAAGGTACAGTCACCATTGTGGGGAATCAGAGTAGAAGAGTTAAAGCAGAGAGCAGGAAGCATGAGAGATGCTCACACTCTGCTCACGTTCTCATTTGCATTCAGTCAAGAATCCCAGACCACAGTTAAGATGGGTCTCTCCTCTTCAGTCAACCTATTCTATGTAATACCTCACAGACATGCTCAGAAGCTAGCCTAAATTAGATAATCCCTCATGGGCATGGCCAGAGGATTGATCCCTAGGTAATAGTTAACAATTATTAACTATCACAGCATCATTGAATGTAATATCCAGCTATGCAAAAAACTAAGTTGCATTCCTATGGCAAAAATGGCTTGGTTAAATCACAGAACTTTTTTCTTTCTGTTCTTTTTACAAAGCTCACAATGTAATCTTTACTTCAAGGTAAATTTGCTTCTGGCCTCAGTCTTAAAGGTAATAATACAGTGTTAGAATGATTTGTGATTTCTATGGCAGTAACAGCAACTGGATTACAGTTAAACTCATTCACAGATGTACATATTGTGTCTCCTGTTATTGCAGTAATGTCACTTCCATTAATAAAGAACTTAAAATGTCATAAAGGAATATAAGACTGTAAGTAGTTAGGGAAGGTAGAAGAGTCAGGAAGTTGTATGGTGGTCACAATTGAAGTCCTGACTCCTGACTGACTATCTCCTATGCTTACAGCAGTATCTATCAACATGAAAGAAATATGAAGCATAGGGTAAAACACATTCTGCAAAAAGTATTTCTCAAAATTGAATGACCTTATGAATGGAGATATTTTCCCCTAACCGGAAATAAGTAACTCTGATAAAAATAGCTTAGAAATGTTATCTAATATTTTGTCATTTCCTACAATCTTTCACCCCAAGGAGCAGTAAATGAAGACATAGTCATGGGACCTGAGTTTCTTTCTTTTTTTTTTTTTTTTTTTTAAAGATTTATTTATTACGTATACACTGTTCTGCCTGCATGTATGCCTGAATGCCAGAAGAGGGCACCAGATCTCATTATAGATGGTTGTGAGTCACCATGTGGTTGCTGGGAATTGAACTCAGGACCTCTGGAAGAGCAGCCAGTGCTCTTAACCTCTGAGCCATCTCTCCAGCCCGGGACCTGAGTTTCTTAATGAAGACAGTAGTCATTGCAAATACTGCCACTCAATTAGTGGCTTTCTGGTCCAGATATCATTGTGATTACTTTTATATTAATCTGTTTAAAATGCTTTCTTACATATTTAAACTTATCATTGTTATATTTTTCTAGCTTCTGAGTGTTAAAATAACAGTATTGAGATTAGCATATGCAGTTTAGATTATGCAACTATCATAGTACTTTTAGCTGAAAGTTTTTCATCATTTGTGAAGAAGCACATAAAGAGTATAGCCAACGGAAAAACAATTTCAAAACTAAATAGATAAGTCGTACTGAAAAAAGTCCACTTTTAATTTATGCCATTTTAAGAATTAAGCAAATGAAATATAGTATTGTTATTTTGCATGGAAAAAGGGAAGGTTTATGATTGGTTTGAAAAAACAATATTCTCAAAATGAGATTAGGAAAAGTGGAAGACATATACTTTCCCATAATGTATTGTAGCTCTATCCACAGAAACCAGAAACTAAAACAACCCATGTGCATTACCTGATATAGATAAATAAAATGTAAATGTAATATGTATACTAAACGGAAAACTATTCACACATAAATGGAGGATGTTTTCTCATTTGTGACATCTTATAACTGGAGATAACTATGCTAAACTCAGTAAGCTAACCATAGATACATGGTTAGTAAATTTAGCACACAGCCACACACACACACACACACACACACACACACACACACACACACACACACGGTTAGTAAATTCAACACACACACACACACACACACACACACACACACACACACACACACACGTGTGTGTGTGTGTGTGTGTGTGGTGTCATTTCTCATAGGATCTTAGCATATGAGCAATATGAAAACCTTATTTCCTAAAGACTGAGAAGATGAGGAGTGGGGATAGAGATAGGCTGATCACTGAGTACCAAGCTGCAGTCAGACAAAAGAACTCAGGTGAACTATTGCACAGTAGGATGACTATAGATTATGTGATAAAGTCCTGCAAATTCAGAGCTGCAGAAAGGATTTTTAAGATTTTCACCATAAAGAAGAATACATGTTTGAGGCGTTCAATATTTTAATATAACTTAAACAGTTACACAATGCTTATATGTATGGAAATATCAAATGGGCTAGACATGGCTTCACTGCCCTATAATCCTAGTTCTTGGTCAGTTGAAATAGGAAATGGAAAGGCCAAAATGATCCAGAGATAAAGAGTGAGTTCAAAACCAATGAGAAGCTTAGGGAGAACTTCTCTCAAATTAAAAACACAGATGTTGTGCTAGAGATGAAGTTAGGCATAGATTCCTTGCCCAGCATGTCCCTGTTTTAATAACTGGTGCCACACTGCCTCCAAGAAAAATATGGTTTCCCATTAATCTGAACATTTTATTTTGTACATCAGTTATAAAAATCAAATATTTTGAAAAATATGTAAGTATGAAAGTAGAATTATTAACAAAAAAACCCACAGAAATCTGCAGCTTCATTTAACATCATCCTGAAATTTCCACCCCTGGGAGTGCAGGTGGAGGAGTTCTGCTAATTTTTGCATGGACTTTATGTTAAAAAAAAAGTCAAAAGACATGGCCATGAAAAACTAATTACTTAAGTATATAGAAGCTCAACTCTATGAATATAATTCATTCCAGAACAAACCATATTCTGTTAGTTATATCTATCTTAATCTAGTAAATAATTTTACTTCATTAGACTACACTTTAATTTATTGTACCACTGAAGCAATGATTACTCCTAGAAACCTTCAGTAAACACGAATTGTTGAAACCAAAACAAGAAAGTCACTGGGGAGACATAATTCACTAATATTCCTATAAGATCTTTAAATGATAAAACTAAACATTTAAATTAAGAAACAGCATGATTTTTGTAATCATAATACAACTAACAAGATAGATGTACTTTGGTTATCAAAAGAGCAACGAGCCTTATCAAAATATGTGTAGGAAGATTCCTGTGGTCTCAGAAAAAAAACATAAACAGCAACAAATACTTTTTAAACATTTCCAAAAGGAAAGAAATACACTTCACAGGGAAAGGTTCTCTAACTTTAGCTTCATAAGCCTGTGCACATGACACTGCTCTGAGATTGTAGCATAAATTATGAGGTCCTGTGTTATTGTCTGTTGTTGATTATTTTCTGAGAGGATACTTTGTAAGGAAGAAGACCTCTTCTTATTTCTTAAGAGATTGAGGGTTTTCGCCATTATACTGGAGGCTACCAGTTTTGTTTCTATAGATATCCATGCATTTCTGATTTTTAGATCACAGATTAACTTGAAAACATGAACATAATTTAAGTAGCATGCTTTTCATTTCTAAATTTTTAGGATATCCTGAAATTTATTTTAGGCAAGATGTGTTGTTAGCAAACCCACACCCACTACTACACACAAACAGTGTATAGTTCAATGGCTTCTGTGATCCTAGGTAAAAGTGCAAATAAAAAAATAACCTGAAAGAAACAATTACACAGCTCTCACAAAGATTTTTGAAAGGCTATTATTCTACAAACAGACAAATTCTTGCTTATTTTAACATTTAAAAGCAAAAGTGTAATGCTTTTAAAATAAGGTCATCATCTTCATTTTCTGTTTTACTTTTTCTGTAAAGATTCCAAAGGGTAAAACTATTTGTCAACTGTTGTTTCCTGCATATTCCTCTTACTTTATATAAAGTTAACCTATATTTTAAATGTATTCTCATGTAGGCATTAAAACAAAGTAATTGATATCCTTGATTTCTTGTGAATAACTCACTAAAAGCTCATTTACAAGGAATGGATTATTCATGCATTTAAGGGAAAGTAGAAAAACATGAAGATTTGAGAGGCGCTTTGATTTTAGTATGATCTAGTTAGAACATTAAGGTTCAGGGACATTTCACTTTGGGCCTCTTGGAATTCCATGTTTTCCCTCAAGTTAAATGGCAGAGATGAGGACCCAGGGCCCATGTAACACTCTCTCAAAATTTGAGAGCTGAAGAAAATGGACTTTTCTTCTTAAGCACAATAAACTGAAGATGTGTGCTAAGCAGTTATTATCAGGTATGCACAACAATGAACAGTTATAAAATGCCACTGAGGGTTATTTTAATAGGATGTAGTGAGTAGAGCTTTCTCAGAAGGTATTTCCTCTGAGCTTTCAAGAATAAGATTAATTTTAGCATGTAAGTCTAGAGGTCGAGAGAAGATTCAGGCACAGAGGAAAGTTCCCCCCCCACACACACAAGCACACAGAAATACATACATATACATAAACATATATATGTACGTGAAACACATACAAGTGGCTAATTTGTAGGATTATAACTTCTGTTTAAGTCAAAGGAGGTGAGGGGGATGAAGAAATGGCAAAAGTAGAGAAATTTGGAAAGGTGGAACACTCACAGCACCGATCATTCTACAGCCATTCTACAGACTATTCAGGAGCAAATCAAAACATATGATGAGTGTTTGGGAGCTGGAGTTCTAGCTTAATACATTTGACAATACAGAAGTGACTACTTAATAAAGTGTTGGCTTTTTGCTTTTGAGAGAAGATTTTTTTTTTTTTTTTTTTTTTTTTTTTTGGTTTTTCGAGACAGGGTTTCTCTGTGTAGCTTTGCGCCTTTCCTGGAACTCGCTTTGGAGACCAGGCTGGCCTCGAACTCACAGAGATCCACCTGGCTCTGCCTCCCGAGTGCTGGGATTAAAGGCGTGCCGCCACCACCGCCCGGCTTTTGAGAGAAGATTTTATATAGTTAGGGTTGGCCTTGAACACTTGATCTTCCTGACCCCACCTCCCAAGTTTTGTCATTAAAGGTATATGTTACCATAACCAGCTTAAAAAAAATATTAAAGGGGAGAAATGAAATCCCCAAGCTTAAGAAATGTTTATTGTCATTCTGCCAAACAAAAAAGGGTAGAGCTATTGTTTTATCTTGTTTAAAGAGTCAATGCATATTCTACGTGAGGATGTACTTTAAGTTTCTATACCTCTTGGGTTTTTCCCTATGGACTAAGGATTTTCCCTACATGGCTTTTTTTTTCTTTTACTGGCTCTTGTGCCTCTATACCCTCATATAGTCCTCACCCTGGAGGTTTCAGTGTGAGCATCATCCTCCCTCATCTTCACTAAATTCAGCTCTCAACTAGCCTCCCCCCTAGTCCTGCATTCTTCTTCTCTATTCTACTATCTTCTAGAACTCTGGATGTGTTTCTCATTCATTTGTTCTTCCTATGTATAGCAACTGTGTAGCCTGTGTGTGTGAGCTCTATGTGGGAAGACTCACCCAGTTATCAAACAGAATATATAAGACCTATAGCAGGGCTTATCATGTTGTAAACTTTCAATACTCATTTGTCAGATTACTGATTTTCAAGTATTAAGAACATAAGAAACTTAAAGGTTATACCTATCTATTAGCAAATCAGATTTTAAGTTTCCTGGGGGGTGATTTCTATGTTAAGAATAGGAAAATAGAGGCATATGTATATATTTCCCCAAATAGTATTTAAGCAATAAATTAATAATATACACTACATTTAATCATAGCCATTATATATATGTATATATACATGTATACAATTTAATGTTTCTTTTGCTTAAAATAATACTTGTAAATTTACTTTTGTTTGATATTCAATATCCGTGTCTATGGTTTTCTCCCCTAAATAACGTATTTCTTAGGTAATGAAACAGGAACAAAAGAAAATATTCTGTCTAAATTAATCTTATTTTTTCTTATACTGTCTCAGCAAAAACAAGGTGACAACATGGCCCTGAATGTATTTTCTTGTGGAACATTGAGGTGTGTGTGTGTGTGTGTGTGTGTGTGTGTGTGTGTGTGTGTGTGTATACTTAGACTTATGAATATTAAAGAAACAATCAACATTGAAAATAGAGAAATTGACTATTAGAGAGCCCAAGTATCTTTCTAAACTAGAAAAAAGTAGATTTTATCTTGAAATTCATCACATGTCAAGTAACACCTCTCTCATCACTCAATACAATACAAATGCAAAAGACATGCTGACTGTGTTTATAAAATAGTCTAATTGTTACCTATTTCAAGAATGTACATTCTAACTTTTTAGCCTTGTTCAGTAGTGTTTGTACTAAGATAATCTTACTCAGGAAAGAATATATTCATTGCAGTTTAACTAGATGGCAAGTTCAGAGCTCTCTGTTCTGAAAGCTGTGTTCCAATGGATAATCTGCCTGAGAAGTGAGAAGCAGACCCTGGCAATAATGGGCACTGGTGTGGACAGTGACCAGAACACTGAACTTAAAGGTATCCTGGATTATGTTCCTCTGTAGAGTATAAATGACAAATTAATTATTCTTCATAGCTGCCACTCTGCTCTGAAAACTCCTTGTCCCATTGTCTCCATAAGGAAGTTTCTCCTGTTACATGTATACAGCTGAATTTCTCTTAGAATGTGCATGAGGTATATCTTACATGTGTTCTTTTCAGCTTGATGACAACAAACAGCCGTTATCTGCAATTTATTATCACTGCAATCAATTACTGACCCTTTACATATTTAACATTAGTCTTAAAATGCATAAAAATTTTTGGTCGTGGATTGGTAAAGGTGTGGACACACAAGTCCACACAGAAACCCAGGCTTTTCAAATGCTTCTCTTCCTCATCTTGAGAACAACAGGACATTGAAAGCAAACACAGCTGGGCTGGGAGAATGTGTTGTGCTGGGCAAACACCAACAACCATGAATGTACATATGTTCTGTTTCCTGCCCACCTGGTTAGGTAGAGTAAGTAATCCCCATGTTGCCGTTACAATACCCCACATACTCCTAAAACAGCCACCCTTTGTAACTGGGTGTAGAGAGGGGGCAGATGACCAGGCTCTATCTCTTGAGTAAAGACTGACATGTTACAGGAAGCAGAAAGGTAATGAGGGGCACTAGCTGTTTCTCAAAATACAATAGTAATTAATATCACACATAGTAAGGGCTCTTTTCTGGCCATCTTTGTGTAGTAACTGTTCGTACCTCACATAATTTGCTAGCTTATCAGTTTAAACAGACAGAACAAGAATACATACTTCCCTAGCAGGCTCAGTAAGATTCATTCTGAGGGTGACCCTGTACCCATTCAAAATTTGACTACAGGTCTGGGGGTGGGGGTGGGTACAGCCCCCCTTGCTTTCTGTTAGGTCTCTACTGAGCTAACCCTTAGTTCACATGCCGCCCCACCCCCACCCCCATTGCTCACTTCTTTCTCATTAGTCCCAGCTGAGGGGCCCTTTCACTAAGGGATGTGAACCAAGGGATTTGCAGGAGACTAAAGAGACCATATGAAGCCGGGCACACACCAATTCCTGACATCCTATCTGACTGGGGGGACAATGCGCAAGACCTGAGGCACTGTGGAAGAGCAGATTCCTGCATTCTAGAGAGGATGCTGTGCTCTGGGGGAGCCCCAACGTCTGGAGGAAGAGTGCAGACAGAATTTCTGAAGTCCAGCTTGTAGGAGAATCAGAAAGCAAGAGCCAGCCAGAAGATGGCAAATTTGAGGACTCTGGGCGGCCTGAGTTACCAGTGACTGGCTACAGGTTGCCTGAGAGCAATCTACCAGTAGATTCACAGCTACCCGGGGAAGGCGCTCTGGCAAGCTGGAGGGAGATCAGAGGGTTAGAGAAGGGTGGACAGAAACATGAGGGAAGGAAGGATCAAGGGGAACCCTAAGCGCTTCTATCCAGGCAGTAAAATATCAGCCGAGGCGCACCTCCCCACAGTGACCCACACAGACCTTGGCGCCGTAACCTGCGCTTCTTGAGGCCGAAGATGCGCACTTTGGAGAAGATATCCACCAGGTTGCCATTGCAAAGCCCGCGGTTCTTGCTGGGGCTGCTCCGCCTCCTGCTGGCAGAGGGCCGGTCCCAGTGCTGCTCCCGCGCCTGCCGCTTCTGGCGGATCAAGCCGCTGGCGATGGCCGCGGCCATGGTGGCCCAGGGAATGGGTCCCAGGGAGGGAGGGACAGAAGCAAGGGGAGCCTAGGGCACTGGAGAGGAAAGGGGCGGTGCAGACAGCTGCTCGCCCTGAGGGAAGCGGAGGGAGGGGCGGTCTGGAGGGACTGGGGACAGAGGTGAGGCTGCTCAGTGCCCACTAGGACCCATCGCCCAGTCTGCTGAGCTTGGACTAGGCGCGTAGATGTTCCCAGGACACAGCAGGGCCAGCCTGGGAACTGGAGGTCTCGGCTGCTTCGGAATCCAGAGGGCTGTGGCTGTAGGTCACCTCGTGTCGCTGGAGCCCTCTCGGGGTCGCCACCACCACTAGCTCAGCTTTCTTGCCCTGCCCGCCTCCCGGGTGAGATGTTGGCGGATCTGAGGGCTTCCTTCCTGGCCACAGAATGGAGGGGCGGAGGATAGGTCGCGGCAATGCCTCAGCGCATTTGTGGGTCTCCGGGCGCGTTGGGCAGGTCTCAGTGCCCAGCTCGAGCTGCCCTCGGGCAGGTGCGGCCACAGCCGTCTGCTCTCGGCTTCTGCCTGTGATTGTCAAGTGCTTTGGAAATCAGCATCTGGAGAGAGCAATCTTCTCCCCTGTGCTCTCTAATCAAAGCGCTCCATTCTTACTCCACTAATCCCCTCCCAACTATGTGGTCCCCCTCCGATGTGTCTTCAGAAAGAAAATAAAAACTATATGCAGTAATGACTTAAAATAATTATAAAGAGAAAGTTAAATGAACGGCAAAGGGTGGGATGCCAAGACGTTGACGAGTCTGAGGAGGTGGAATTGAAGGAATATCGGTGCGCTTTGGTTCAGATGAAACTCGAATGTTTCCGAGGCTGCCAGAGCTAAGCTAAGGGCTTCTAGAGTCCACAGAAAACTCTCAGCAGCAGTTGAATGCTGAGATGGTTTCTGCTCTCTGATTAATCCCTCCAGCACCAAGGCATCCCCACCCCTTGGAGGAGGCGAGAGGAGAGTGAGCCCTGGGGAAAGAAGCACCTCTACTTTTCACCTAGTCATCCAAACTTGCTATCCTCTCCCTTTTGCTGCTATGAAGTATAGGTTTATCGTTTGGAACCAGCAATAATGAGCAAAAAGAAGGATCAGAGGAGAGGAGACAGATAATCTGTTCTAATGAAGAATGGAGGAAAGAGCTTCCAGTTCTGTTCCCCAGCGGGTGGAAGAGGAGCTGCCAGCTGCTGCAGAGGTCCTACACAGTGACTGGATTAGGATAACCGCCTGGGGGAATACTGAAGAAGTTTTAGCACAAAGATTAGCGTGGAGTTGAGAGATGTCTGTAGCAGCACTCTGGATAACAAAAAACAGCCAGACTGAGGACACTCCACCATGAGCTGCCTTCCTTTTTTGGTTTGCCTGCATGGAACAGCACTGTCAGAGAGCAAAGCCTTTTGAGCTGGATCGGAAATTCAAATATAATATTTGATATCTCCTTCCTTCAGTGTCTTGCCTGTGACCTGACAGCATTCTGTTTTAAATGATTAAACATGGGAAGGGTGAAGAAAGGAAAGGAAGTCTGGGGAGAAGCTCTTCATGCTTTGGACAGTTTGTGGATGTAGTTTCTAGGGTGAATTCCAGTGACAGATCCAAGCACTAGAGCTAGACTTCCCCCTCCATGCATGCATCCTTTGTCTTGCTATCATCCCAGGAAGGTAAGGAGAAGGGAATGCAAAAACCAAACTTCTCACCATCCAGTGTGGACACAGAGGAAAAATGTTTCAGCAGTCATTGGTAGGCTTATACAAATCTCTAGGGACTACTTGAGAACCGGAAAGAAAGGGTGCAGAACACAGGCAGTATCTGGAGCAGTTTTTAACAAAAATGTACCTCTTCTTTGTCTGGGGAGTTGTCAGAAAGTACCAACACCAACAGGCAAATGAGGGAAGTGCAGCCTAGGATGTATTCCAGGGAAGCTGGACTTATGCTCTCCACAACTCACACATATCCTTTCCTTGTAAGGAGTCCTATTCTCTCAGTAGTGAGAGTGTGTAGATTTGGATCCAGTGAAGGTAATATCAAGTTTAGAATGATCTCATTTTTTTTAATATTAAGAGGCATGCCAAAAGCTTATGTCCATCACTTGGCTGTTACATCTACAAACACCACAATTACTAAGAGGAATATTTTAGAGGTGCTTTGTAAGAAATTTGCATTGCATTGTCACCCATGAGTTTAAAGTGGGGAACCGAGGAAAGGGGGAATACCAATTTATTTTGTGTGTGTATTTGTGAAGCAATGTCATTTCTCATAAAGACAGAAGGTGGTCTGCAGCTTGATGAACAACTCTGGTAAAATGTGGATGGAAGTATGGCTTTTCTTTTGGCTAAATCGCAGTGGCAGGGGTGGGTGGAGGGATCCAACTGAAAGCCATTACTGCGAAGAAGCCTTTTGGACATTTGAAAAGTTCTGGTTTGGAATTTCTGAATGACTTCATAATTAAAACAAACAGATTTACCTAAAGATCCTTGTAGGGTTATCTTTTTCAGAGAGCGAGATGAGATAAAAGATATAATGACCTTTTAAACTGACTATAACTCCACCAACTATCATGTTTGTTTATTAACTTGAATAGGGTTAAACTTCTTGTCATTGCAGCTGTGTTCACTGCTTTCTTTGTGAGGTTGCAATGATTTCTCCCAAATCTTTGACTGGTGCCTTTCCCAGGGAAGTAAGATTTGGGGCTTCCTAGGTCACCCCTTTCGTTCTTGACCTTTCCACAAGGTCCAGAGAGTTTGCCCTTTAGTACCACAGATAGGAACTCTGCCCAGCCCTTCTTGAAAAAGCAGCGCTTTAGAAGAGCAACCTCTGAAAAGCCCCTCCCTTCAAAGCAGTTCTCCCTTTCTCTCTCTCTCTCTCTCCCTCCCTCCCTCTCTCCCTCTCTCTCTCTCTTCTCTCTCTCTCTCTCTCTCTCCTCTCTCCTTCTCTCCCTCCCTCCTTCCTTCATTCTTTTCTTTCTTCCTTTCTTTCTTTCAGATGGAAAGGAAATTAATCATCACAGCTTCCACTGACAGTAATAACACACCTCAAGGCCGAAGCCTTTCAGCTGTTTGATACCGGAGAAGCACCCTGCTTGTTCGATTTTTCAGTCCCGACCCCTGGCGAAGTGCCTGGAGCAGCGACTTGAGTCTCAGGGTCTATTCAGACAGTGAAATTTATCGAAACTCCAGCAGTTCTTTCTATTCTATGTTGCTTTCTATTTTAAAGTAGCTTGAAGCAAGATTGGGTAATCAAGATCTTTTAGCTCAATCCTGGCGTTTGCCTCTTCCTTCTCCCAAAGGCTGCTTGGCTGTTTACAGATAGAGATAAGTGAAAGAAAACGCAAGAGAGCCATCTGCTGTCTTAAGCTGTGATAAAAGGCAGCACAGAGCTGGAGAGAAACATGGTTTAGGGCAGGTGCACAGCAACCCAAACCTAAGGACCATACAGACAAGGTCGGACCTCAGAGTCACTTCAGAGTTATTGATTTCACCTTTGACTTTATATAAAGCAAAGAGAAAAATGGGAAGGAGGGATAAGGAATGGAAAAGAGGAGAGGACAGGACAGGAGAGAAGAGGGGAGGGGAGGAGAGAGGAGAGGGGTGATTTAGGAAGGGGATATTCTGACTAAGCTCTTAGGAGTGTAAACCCCAATTTCAAGTGCTCTTGGTTCTTTATTTTGTCTGCAACTTCTTAAGTTTATGGTGACGTCCAAAATCATTTTAGTTTCTGATTCAATTTTTGCATCTTTTAAACAGAGATAGCAGAGTCTATTCAATTCTGGTCAAGGTACAGACTCTATCACAGTGCCTGGCTCTCTTAAAGTACACGACAAATGCCATCTATTTAGTACCATCCTCTAGACCATGAACCCATACTTTGTGCATTCTTTTTCAATTTCAATATTTTTAATACCACAACATGTATTTTCAGGTACATTTCTTCACTTTCCATTAGTCAATATTGAGTGGATTTGTGAACTTACCCCTGGATTTCCATGCCTCCAAACTGCTGTTCAAAAATGTTATCCTATCTCTCAGAAGGCAATGAATTGTTCCATCATTTGCTGTCCTTTAAGTTTCTAGAAGATGCATGTTTCCCATTTATCTACATTCCCATCAGGCTAAAATCACAACTTGAGTGAGGCAAACTGACTGTTTGAATCCTTAAGCATTTCATTTATACTCAGCATGGTTTTATCCCCACAATTGTCATTACCGATAAGGTTATTGTGGGAATTCAATGATGACCCATATATTAAACACTTATAGTAGTGTCTGTCACACAACTGGGATTCAATAAATAGTAACTACTTATGACCACTTAACTTGTCACCATTAGTTATTCACTTATTTAATTGATTCAGTCCTGATTGAGAGCCAACAAATTTTTTTTGAATGTTTAGTTTTTTATTTAAAACATTTTTTTAAATTTATTTTGCAATACAATTCAGTTCTACATATCAGCCACGGATTCCCTTGTTCTCCCCCCTCCCGTCCCCCTCACCTTCCCCCCAACCCCCCCCCCATTCCCATCTCCTCCAGGGCAAAGCCTTCCCCACAGACTGAGGTCAACCTGGTAGACTCAGTCCAGGTAGGTCTAGTCCCCTCCTCCCAGGCCGAGCCAAACAATCCTGCATAGGCCCCAGGTTTCAAACAGCCAACTCATGCAATGAGCACAAGATCTGGTCCCACTGCCTGGATGCCTCCCAAACAGATCAAGCCAATCAACTGTCTCACCCATTCGGAGGGCCTGATCCAGTGGGGACCCCTCAGCCATTGGTTCATAGTTCATGTGTTTCCATTCATTTGGCTATTTGTCCCTGTGCTTTATCCAACCTTGGTCTCAACAATTCTCGCTCATATAAACCCTCCTCATTCTCGCTAATTGGACTCCCAGAGATCCACCCGGGGCCTCGTCATGGATCTCTGCATCCAGATCCCTCAGTAGTTGGATGAGGTTTCTAGCACAACAATTAGGGTGTTTGGCCATCCCATCACCAGAGTAGGTCAGTTCGGGCTGTCTCTCGACCATTGCCAGCAGTCTGTTGTGTGGGTATCTTTGTGAATTTCTGTGGGCCTCTCTAGCACTTTGCTTCTTCCTATTCTCATGTGGTCTTCATTTACCATGGTCTCCTATTCCTTGTTCTCCCTCTCTGGCCAACAAATTTTTAAATGATAAAGAGAAACAAAGAGAGACTTGGGCTCTGCCCTCAAAACCTTACAGTCTGGCATAGGTCTCAACATAGACCTCTTTTCTGAAAAACAAAACAGAAAACAAACAAACCAAAAATTCCTCACTATTTATCCTATGATGATCTCCAATTAATGCACCAATGCATGCCTTTGTAAATACTTCTACAATGTTGACATTAACATGTAACTTCTGTTAGCTGAAGAGTAAGCTAGATTTCTATCTCTACAAAGATGTGCAATTGGTATCTCATTAGTATGGCCAGCACTGAACTGCTATTTTTTCTAATTAAAGCTAGTCTTCATTTAATCTTTCCCATCTCTAGAAAAACAACTCCTTTGTTGTTTTCCTGACCAACTCTTTAGAATATAAGACTCATTCTTTCTGTAAACCCCATATATACCGGTGCTGGAACTACTCAAATTATTTTAAAAATATACACACAATATTGTCACACTCAGCATTGTCACTTCACTCACCATTCCACCAAGTAGACTTATGAAATAGTACTCTAATGGGTTCCTGGGGATTCACTGTGCTCTACTTTGCATACCTCAACACTGTAGCCATAACAATGGAGGTGAAATTTACATTATATCACAATCTTGTTCAAAATCTTAGCTTGTACTTCACCTCTGCCTTCATTTGTTTCCAGATATCCTATTTTCCTTTGCTCATCACTTTTTGTGCTCATGGCACGTTTATACTCTGCATTCAATGTGATGCTCATCTCCATAGATTTATGTTTCTTCACAATGCTATCTATAATCATAGTCCTTAAATACAAACAACCTCTTCTTGTTTTATGGGTCCATAGAGTGTGCACCACTTAAAAAAATCTCTACAGAGTCCTTTGTTTATTTGGCCCACTTACCCCTTTTAAATATAAGCTCGGAAGAATACAGATTCTGTGTCTCTACTTATTGTCACATGCATACTGTCTCAGTGCTTAACAAGTAACTATTAAAGATGAAGAGGTTGGACATGGATGTAGATAGATAGTTGAAACCAAGTGAGATGGACAGTGTAGTAGTTTAAATGTAATTGGTCCCTACAAGCTCATAGGGAATGACACTATTAGGAGGTGTGGCTTTGTTGTAGTGGGCACGGCCTTGTTGAAGGAAGTATGTCACTGTGGGGGAGGACTTTGAGGTTTCTTATGCTCAGGATACTGCCCAGTGCCTGAGTCCACTTCCTGTTGCCTGAAAGAACTAGGATTCTCAGCTACTCCAGCAACATGGCTGCCTGCACACAGCCATGCTCCCAGTCATGATGATAATGGACTGAACCTCTGAAACTGTAAGTGAGCAACCCCAATTTAATGTTTTCTTTATAAGAGTTGCCATGGTTATGGTGTTTCTTTACAGCATCAGAAACCCTAAGACAGAAGTTGGTAACAGGGACTGGGGTATTGCTATGATAGGACTGACTGTGTTTTTGTTTGGAGTAATATGGACTTTGGGAGTTTAGATCAGAAAAACAATTGAATACTTTAAGCACTGCTTAATGGGCCATACTAGTAGGAGCATGGAAGTCAATGATGTAGAAAGTGATTTGATGAGCTGTGGGGGGCTTGCTCAAAAGGTTACAGAGGAGAAGAATTTTAGTATGTTGGCTGGAGATCATTCTTGTGATATTTTGGTGAAGGAAGTGGCTGCTTTTTGCCCTTGTCTGAAAAGTCTGCCTAAGGCTAAAGTGAAAAGTTTTGGATTAATTCCATTGGCAGAGAAAATCTCAAAGCAATCTAGTTAGACCCTCTTTTGTGGTTATTTGTGGCAACTCTAATGAAGTTAGATTTATAATGAAAAGAGGAGTAAACTGAGCAGGGTAAATTACAAAATACAAATTTTAAGAAGAAAAAGAGCACCAGGAAGTGGAAAGCTAAATCCTCTATTCAAGGAGATAAACAGATTAAGAAATGTAATAAAGAGAGTGATGACCTCAGGGCAAGATCCTATCCAGCAAAGTTTCCAACTTGTGAAAAGGAACTAAAGAAAATCTTAGAGCTGGGTAGAGTGATACATGTCTTTAATCCCAGCACCGGGGAGGCAGAGGCTGGCAGATCTCTGAGTTTGAGGCCAGCCTGGTCTAGAGATCAAGTTTCAGGACAGCCAAGCTTGGACAGTAAAGGACAGAAAGTTGGTGGAGATGTAAAGGAACAAGGGGGCCATGTTCCTACCCCAGTAAGCACAGAACTTTGCAAATAGCCATGTGATTCTGGCTTTAGAGTTAAGAATAGAAGAAAGAGAATTTGCCTACATGCCTAAAGAAAGGTGCTGAGGCCAGGCCTGTGTCAGGGGCGTCCCTGAATGAAGGCTTAGAGATACTATTGCATAAAGCTGTGAAGTTGAAGCCTGCATTGCCTTGGGGACCCCAAGATATTAGAGATGCCCAGAGCCATGGAATGCCTGCCCAGGAGAGCTGCTAACAGGGAATGGAACCAGCTCACGAGAAAGAAATATGTTGCAATCAACAGAGCTGAATAGAGTTGGAGATCTGAATAGTTTTTTGACAACAGACAAAGATGCAGAGTTTGGAGTTTGCCCACCTGGTTTTTGGTCTTGTTTGGTCCAGTATTTTGTTGCTATGCTCCCTTCCCTGTATTTTAGAACAGTAATGCATAAACACTGTTGAGACTGTGATAGACTATGGGGACTTTTGAAGTTGGACTAAATATATTTTGCATTATGATGTTTTTACAAGTTTATGGGGGTCAGGGAATGGAATATGGTTGTTTGAATGCAATTGGCCCCCATAATCTCATAGGGAGTGGCACTATTAGTAGTGTGGCTTTGTTAGAGTAGGACTATTAGGAGGCATGGCTTTGTTGGATTAGGTGTGGTCTTTTTAGAAGAATTATATCACTGTGGGGGTGGGCTTTGAGGTCTCCTATGCCCAAACTACACCCAGTGTCTCAGACTACTTTCTATTGCCTCTGACTCAAGATGTAGGACTCTGAGCTACTTCTCCAGGACCATATCTGCCTGCATACCACCATGTTGCATCATGATAATAATGGACTAAAACTCTGAAAATGTAAGCCACCACCTTCAGAAGAGAGGTTGAACTTTAGACTTTTAAATAAGTTGGAGACTGTGAATGACTATGGGGACTTTTGAAGTTGGACATAATTTTTGAATTATGATATGGCTAATTAAATTTAAAAAATTAATTTTTTTCTTTTTCTTTAGAAGAGTTGTCATGGTCATAGTGTCTCTTCATAGTAGTAGAAGCCCTAAGACAGAAGTTGGTACCAGGAACTGTAGTATTGTTGTGATAGGCCTGGTCATGCTTTTGTGTGAAGGAATGTGGACCTTGGGACTGTGGATTAGAAAACCAGTTGAATGCTTTAAGTGCTGCTTAATGGGTCATCCCAGTAGAAGCATGGAAGACAGTGGTGCTGGGTGTGATTTGAACTGTGAGTGCCTGGATCAAGAGGTTTCAGAGCAAAAGAATGTTATTATGTGGCCTAAAGACTTGTCTTATGATATTCGGGTGGAGAATGTGGCTGCCTTTTGCCCTTGTCCAAATAGTCTGCCTGAGGCTAAAGTGAAGAATCAAGCTTAGGCAGTGAAGGAAACCATCAAAAACAGAAAGTTGGTGGCAATGTAGTTGAATGAAGAGACCATGTTCTAGTGCCTACAAGCAGCAGAACTTGGCAGTTTCAGCCATGTGGTTTTGGCTTTAGAGTCAAGGATAGAAGAAAGAGGTTATGAAATATTTCTCTGTGACTAAAGAAAGCCACTGAGGCCAGGCATGTGTCAGGGGTTTCCTTTAATGGAGAGACACAGAGAGGTCATTGAGTGAAGCTGTGAAGTTGAGGCCTGGATTGCCTTGGAGACCCCAAGATGTTGGAGATGCCAGAGTCGTGGGATACCTGACAAGAAAAGATGTTAGGAGGGAGTGGAACAAGCCCAAGAGATAGAAGTATATTGCAGTCAACAAAGCTGAAAGTAGATAGAGATCTAAGAACATTTTGACATCAGACATGGAAATGCAAAATTTCAAGTTTGCCCAGCTTGTTTTTGGTCTTGCTTTGATCTCATATTTCCTCACTATGTTCTCTTTCCTATGTTTTGGAATGGTAACATATATCCTGTACCATTATATGTTGGTGAAGTGTGTGATTTGCTTTTTGCTTTTGATTTTACAGGGGATTACAATTAAGAGATTGTATGACTCTCAGAAGAGAGGTTGAACTTTAGACTTTTAAATAAGTTGGAGACTGTGAGTGACTACGGGGACTTTTGAAGTTGGACATAATTTTTGAATTATGATATGGCTACAAGCATTTGGGAGCCAGGGAGTGCAATGTGATTTAAATGAAAATGGCTCCCAAAGGGAGTGGCACTATTAGGAGGTGTGGCTTTTTCAGAGTAGGTGTGGCCTTGTTGGAGGAAGTGCATCAATGTGGGTACAGGCTCTGATGTTTCCTATGCTCAAGCTACACCTAGTAGCTACATCTCTAACTACTTCCTATGTCCTCTGAATCAAGATGTAGGACTCTGAGCTACTTCTCCAGGACCATGTCTGCCTACACACTATGTTGCACCATGATGATAATGTACTAAACCTCTGAATATGTAAGCCACTGCAATTAATTTTTTTTCCTTTATAAGAGTTGCCATGATCATGGGGTCTCTTCACAGCAATAGAAACTCTGACAGCCACCATTACCCCCTCACTGAGTACTTTCCTGCTTTCAGGCTGCATATTGACAAAGTTGCTACATACAACTTGTCACAAAATTTTAAACCAGATGACCATACTTTTTAATGAAATCTATAGACACAAAAGTAAATGGATCTTAATGGAGAAGTGTATAGATATAAGAACAACCCTGTCAATATTGACTGCACTGTTTAAGTAATTCTCACAAGTTCTTTTAAGTTTTATGATGTTTGAGGCATGTGACTGGGCATGAGTGACTTCAATTTCAATTAAGGTTCTCTGTGGTTTATGAAAAAAACTGAATAGTACTTGTTGATAATTCTTTAAAAAAAAAATGATCCAAAGAACTTATTTTTGCACTTATGCCTGACTTAGTAAGGGTTTTCCATTCCTGTGAAGAAGAGACACCATGACCAGGGCAACTCTTACAAAGAAAACATTTAATTGGGGTGGCTTGCTCACAGTTAATGATTTAGTTCATTATCATCAAGATGGGGAGCATGGGGGTATACAGGCAGATGTGCAGCTGGAGCTGAGAGTGCTACATCTTGTAGGCAACAAGGAGTCAACTGACTGTCACACTAAGGAAAGCTCGAGCAAAAGAGACCTCAAAGCCTGTCGCCTGTCCCCACAGTGACATACTTCCTCCCACAAGGCCACACCTCCTAATAGTGCCAGTCCCTTTGGGGGCCATTTTCTTTCAAACCACCACAATGCCTATGTGAATTTTTTTTTTACTTGTTACCTTGTAGAAAGTAACAAAATGTCTAATATTCTTTCATTTTATAATTGCCACTAATTAATGAGGTCCAAAACAATTAATATAAAAATTCACCATTATTTTGCATAGCAAAAAGTTATTAAGCCATGTCATTCTACAGATTATAATACATCTGCTAATGTAACATAGGAAAGTGGTGTCAGATAAGCCATAAATAGTGCTCATACCCTTGATAATCCTTTTATTCCATGTATTTTGCTTAAATTTTGCAAAGCTTTCTGTAAAAAAAAATGTTTTCAATCATTTATCTTTTTTGTGGCTATTTTTTTTTTATCTCCTATGGCTCGAAATTGAGAGATTCAAAGAGTATCAATAAGCAAATATTCTCCAAATACTTCTTGAGAACATATTTGGTCAACATGATGCTGTGAGTGACTCATTCTACTCTATGATAATTGACTTTGTGTTCATCACTTTTCAAATTCTTAAGCATTTCCTAAATTGTGAGCAAAATAGAATACAGAATTGCTTTTTCATGATCAAATTAAAGTCAACTAAATCTAGGTGAGGTATACCGGGGTTTTAAATGATATATTGGAATTTGTTTTCACATTCCAGATAAATGAATTCTACTTGAAAATGTTTGAGATACTTCTGGAAATGTAGAGACTATAGATGTATGTTTTTATGCATTAGAAAACACATCAAGAAGTATTATTAATATGCACTTGGGGCCACATTTGACTACTTAATTAAGAATACTTATCTCCTGGTGACAAACTACAGTATCACATTTTTTCCCCTGTGATGGCATATTTGCTCATTATTTTGGATTCAAAGAATTAAACACAAAAACTGTCAAAGAATTTTTTTTATTTTTAGGAATTAACTTGTAACATTAATAATGTAACAGTTGCATTGATTAAAGTTGCTGGATGCATTTTTTTCAAGTAGGTAAGAAATTTCCTTCTATTAAAAAAATCTGGAAGAAAGTTTTATTGTTTAATATTTTGATTAAATAAAGAAAAAGGAGAACTATTGGTGCTCAAAATCTGTGAACATTTTCCCTATGGAAGCAATACCATATTGATACTAGCAGATGGTTAGTTTTACAATTCCACTGTGTTTTTAAAATCTTGTTAATAAGTTTGAAAAATCATCTACAGTATATTAAAGTGACTTTGAAAGGTGCATAGCATACATCTCAGAGCTAGGATTGCTGACACTCCTATCCTTCTGAATCATTGGTGGAGATACTAATGTCACCAATTTTAAATGATAGATCACTGGATTTCAAAAAATGTTTAATATCTCAACAGAGAAAAATTATTCAGTTTCACAAAAAATAAAAAGAAATATGTATATATATGTATAACCCCAGTAATATGACTAATATGTTCATATGATATACTCTTCTTTATAGTCACTGTTATAACTAGCTTTTTTCATTAATAGTAGAATTAAAGCCACATTCATAGTAATTAAGTGTTCTAGATTGACATTGTTTCTGTTGTATTCATCGTGTTTTGGTGAAATATACTCAAACACCTTCTTATATCTGTACACTAAAGCATACAAGTAAACTTCTGATACTTTCAAGATAATTATGAAGCATTAGTGACTGCTGGAGAAAAATTATCTTCAAACTTACTGTTCCACACTAATGAGTATGTTTCTGTTACTACTTCAAGAATAGAGGCATTGTTTTTAAAACTGGAATATATAAGGAACTCAAAAAGTACAGCAGAAAAACTCCAAATAATTTGTTTTAAAATGAGAATATGGTATGAATAGACATTTCTCAAAACAAAATACACAAATTAACAAACCTATATGAAACAATGGTCACCAGGGAAATGTAAAAGAGAGCTACAATGATATATGATCTCAGCACAGGCAGGATGGCTACTATCAAAACATCAAATAATGACCAATACTGGTAATAGTGGTGAAAAATGGAACTTGGATGCACACAACACCAGTACACCCATTTTAGAAACATTATGGAAGCTACTAAAAATGAGATATCATGTCATGCAACTACCTAAATATTTGGTTTATACAAAAAGGAAATCAAATAAACACACCAAGGACATAACTGCACTCCCATGTTCATTAGGCATTATTCATAATAATCACTTAACTGTGGAAAATTTACATTAAAAAGTGTCATATGTACTTTTATCAGGAGATGAATATATAAGTCACATATATACACATACAACATAGGATATTAATGCCATCTAAAATAAAATCTTGTCATTTGTGACATAATTGATGGAACTGGAAGACAATGTGTGAAGTGAAGTAAGTCAAGCACAGAAAGAAATAATGTATGCTCTCAAACATCTCTGAAAGCTAAAACCCCTGACCTCAAAGTAGTGCTCTACAGCATGGTAGAGTAATTTTAAGCTCCAGCAGTCTGTTATGTTCTCTACAAAGAACTGAAGAGAGGTCGAGAGTTCCAAACACAGAGAAATCACAAGTGCAGAAAGGAGACAAGGATCCTGATTATGCTGACTAGATCACAGCACCCTGTCTGCATGTATTGTATTATCATTGTGTTCCACAAGTATGTAGAAATAGTCCGACAATTAAAAAGGAAAACATATCTTTTGAAGATAATGCTTAAATGGAAATTAGTAGTAAATTAGAGGAAGAGTACCGGCTACAATTATTTTACTTTAACTAAGACTATGCCTCTAGATTCATAAAACATCTAAATAATGCCTGTGCTGTAGTTTGTGAAGAGGATATCATGATCCCAGCTTAATAGTAGAGAGAATTCAGTGATGTTAAATGATCATCAAATCTGTTCTGTTGGAAAGTCACAGAGCAGAAGCATTTGTTTTCTCTCCTACAATATCTGTCATCCAGAAGTCAGCTATTTGAAAATCAAACCATCTGTCATAGAATCAAGTACAGAATAGGGACTTACATCTAGAAGCTTATACTCCTGGCATCCTTATGATTGGCATTATAAATATGTGATCCCTTCTGAATTTTATATGAAAATGCTCATGTGCATCTTTATAGTATCAGATTTACATATTTTATTTATTAAAAGATCTCTGACCAAAATAAGGATAAGAAAACTCTAAGGGCAGGTGGTAAAGAAAAATGAACATATAACATCTAATGCTATACTTTCTTACTCTGAAAGTGAAACATATTCATTAAGAGAAAATGTATAATTCAAGGATAAATTCAAGATACTATAATCTCAATAATAAACGTTTTACTACAATTTCTCTAGTATTTGTAAAAGTGATTACAAACTTATTATAACCCATTTTTGACACAATTTAACAACTAAAAATTTACAGTTGAGGAAAAAAATCACAGAGTGAAAGATCATACCCTTAAGGATATGATCTGGAAGTCCATGGAGGACTAGTGTGCTATACAGTCTCTAAAATCTCTGTTACTCAAAGATCCCTTTCCCTAAGTAACATTCTGTCTTCTCTAATCTCTAGAACTATTCTTTACCTTAGTGTACAGGGTTTTAAAAATCTAGCTAAATACCAGAAGCCTCAGGACTCTGGTAAAGTTGCTATTAATCTATCTTGATCTTATGAGATTTTCTGAAAGATATGTGTGAAAGTAGCTTTCAAAGTATATGCACCCAGGATGTGTTCAAATCATGAACTGATTGATCCCTTACTCCTAATTCTAGTTGCTACCTTGTTTCAAGCACTCAAGAAACAAGGATCTATCTTTCAATCCCATCCCCATATTTTTATAAAAGATTTTATTTTATTTTTATTTTTAAGTAAATATGTATATGCTTATGTCTGTTTGGAAGTATAAGCACATGAATGCAGTTTCCCATGAGGGCCTGAAGAGGTGATCTGATTCCCTGGAGCTGGAGTTCCAAGAGATTGTGAGCTGTCTACCATAGCTGATGAGAACCAAAGAGCAGTATGTGCTCTTAACCATGGAGCTGTCTCTCTTTTTAGTAATCTACAGTGCAAGTTTCCCATAGAATCTGTAAAAGGAGTCTCACAGTCTTAGCTGCTTATACAATAATGCAATTATTTTCTTAATGTCCTGGGAGGTCAGAGTGTTGATTCGGTTTCACTGGGCTAAATCAAGATATTGACCTTGACTTTTGAAAACCATGAGGGGAGATTGATGTGTTCTTGCTTTCTGAAAAATCCTCCCAAGAGCATCATTATTCTGTGTCTCATGGACCATTCTTTGTGTCACTCCACCTTCTTGGTTCTGTTGTCACATCCCCTGCTATTGACTTTGATCCTATTGCTTCTTTCATTATAAGTACATTCATGGCTTCATTTGACTCAGTTGCTCAATCCAGAATGCCTATCTTAAGAACTTTAACACGGTTACATTAATAAAGTTCATTTTACCAATAGTTATCATGCTCATAGGTTTCAGGGAAAAGGGTGTGTACAAATTTGAGAGATTGTTATTCAGTCTCATCCACCCTCTTCCTCTCATATGGGAACATATAACTTGGCTGAGCACTATGCAGTCACTCATGTAAACCACTACCAAGAACAGCTTTAGAGTACCTCTGCCCTCAGCACCTTTTAAAATGAAGTCCTGTTTTGTATCTACTCAATTATTTGTTTAAACAGCAGCTGTTCATTTGATTCAATCTCTAATTACTGCTTTCCCCTGTCTTTCGGCATGATCTACTCCCTGCCCAGAATGTCTGGTGATCATTTTCTTTTTTTCTTTTTTTTTTTTTTTTTTTTTTTTTTTTTGGTTTTTTCGAGACAGGGTTTCTCTGTGGCTTTGCGCCTTTCCTGGAACTCGCTTTGGAGACCAGGCTGGCCTCTAACTCACAGAGATCCGCCTGCCTCTGCCTCCCAAGTGCTGGGATTAAAGGCGTGCGCCACCACCGCCCGGCTAAGTGATCATTTTCTATAACCTCGTTGGTTATACCTGATTACTAGAATATCTTTGGATTTTTATTATTGAATATTTCAGGAGAAAAAGGTGCACAGAGGGGCAGAACACAGCTATTCTTTGCTGTTGTGGAAACAGAAACATTATGCTCTCCTGTGGATTGTAAGAACACATTTTTTTTCTGAGCTCCACAGAAATCAATCCATGGAGAATTTAATTTCTTGAATTTATAAAATGGTTTTCATAAGATTTATGGCCATAGAATTGAGCTAAATAAAACTAAAGGTAAATGTGATGCTCTACAAAATGAGATTTGGGGCCTAAGGCTATCATCAGATGAAAGATATTGATTCTGAAAGTCCTTTCTCCCCTTTCCATTTTCATATCTTGTTAATGTAGCTTTAGGGATGGTAGTAGACCGTTAGCCTTCCTCCTCAGAAATTTAGACTTCATCTTAGATAAGGATTTGCCTTAACTAGTTTGGACTTGAAGAGAATTGAAAGTTATCATTTGAGAGAATAATAAAGGAACAAGAGTTATTTCCTAGATTGTGCATGAATGTTTGTATACATTTGTATGTGTGCATGTGTGTGTATTCATTCACATGTATGCATGTGTGTATGTGTATGTGTGTGTGTGTGTGTGTGTGTGTGTGTGTGTGTGTGTGTGTACAGAGTTGGGGGTAAACTGTAGAAATCTTGTAATTTTATGCAGAGAACACAACAGGAGGCCTTAAATAAAATAAAAACAAAAGTAAAAAACTTCAGGTTCTGTAGTGTTTTGAAAGAAAATGGCCCAAAAAGGAGTGGCACTATCAGGAGGTATGGCTTTGTTGGAGTAGGTGTGACCTTGTAGAAGTGTGTCACTGTGGGGATGGGCTTTGAGGTCTCCTATGCTCAAGCTACTCTCAGTGTGGTAAACAGTTCACTTCGTGTTGCCTGTGGATCAAGACGAAGAACTCTCAACTCTTTCTCCAACGCCATGTCTGTCTGCATGCTTCCATGTCCTGCTATGATGATAATGGATTAAACTTCTTAAACTGTAAGTCACTCCAATCAAATTTTTAAGAGTTGCCATGGTCATGGTATCCCTTCTCAGTAATAGAACCCCTATCTAAGACAGGTTCCTCAAAGAAGTCCAGCTTTAACATTTTTCTTGCTCACCTGTACCTATATCTCTGGCCCTTTGTGTGTTACTTTGTTCCTTCTTTTGAGGCCCACATATATCTAAATCTGGCTTCCATAGATAACATTAGCAAATGCTTCAAAAGAGGCCTTTGGCTGTGAGTTGGAAATAGCAGCCACCTTTTTCTGGTTCTTTCATAGATAAATTTCATGCATACATAAAATATTTGTAATTATAGACATGTCAGTCAATGGATCTCTCCCAGCCAACAGGGATAAACTGTTCAAACAGAGCTTTTCTTCAAGATGCCTCATGGATTCAGTCAGCTGTGCTAAGCCAGCTTGGCTACATCCAGCTTGTGCTCTCTTCTTCATGGAATAGGCGTAGTGATGCTCTCAAGACATTTAGTTCTGGCAGGACCAGTTTCAGACTAATTCATGTCAGAAATATTTTACTACAAACAGGAAACAGCAGCATAACACCTTTTTCACAGCAAAGTTTAGAAGTTAGTCATACTCAGCTAATAGTCAGGGAAGACACTTAGATACAAGTATCTTAATTTCACAGCCCTGCAGGCCTAGCTTTTCATGACTATCTTGTGTCTTTTTAAACATTCCAAAAGGTTGTTCTTACCCTTTGTCACTACACTCATACCCACCAATGAGTGCTCAGCTCTTCTGTCTCTGAGGATATTTTTCTGGTCCCAACTGCTCCCAGCCTCTCCTGCTCAGAGCTCCCCACTGTAGTGCCTCTGCTTTCCTGGGCCTGGGAAAGTTCATTATTTTGCCACCACTGGAAGGAAGAAAATAATGCTAAGCTGAAGTGCTGGACTTAGATCCCTGTGAGTTTCCGTCTGCAAGTAAAACCTACAGGCTTTTAATTCCATTTTCCTCCTAACATCAGGAAATAGAATTCATTTTCAAAAGCCCTATAAAGCAGTAGGCCTTTAAGAGATAGATATTTGATAAATAGGTCTTCTCTTAGATAAGGTGATCATACTATCCAGTTGTTAACAGAAACCCAACAGGTAGTGGCTTGGGAAATTTTTAGCCTCAAGCTGGGGTACTTTAATTAGAGACTATCCCAATTGATATTTTTTTCATATTTAAGAGATTTTTATTGTATACAATAAGACATTTGTGGTTGATCCAAAGGAGTAGTTCTCTGGGTTTCTAAGCTCAAGGTTGCTCAGCTGCTGTTATTGGTCTTGATTTTTCTTTCAGGATCAAGGTGGGTGCTTTCATATAAAATCTTATTTTTAATTCCTTCTCTGGCAATTCTTTCTTGGATTCTTTGCTTAGCAAAATTATACCTACAATGGAACCAGCATCCTAAAGTCACCAGGATAAATCCTCCTACTCCAACATCATATGATCTTCTAATTCTACTGGTCACTAAGAAATGTCCAAGTCCAGCCACAACAGATCCTAATGAGCCATAGAGTATAGATTCTCGTGCACATGGAATGTTCTCAACATCTAAAATTCCTAGGAGCTTAAAGGTCTTCTTCTCTGGCTCCTGGAGCTCCCGCAGCCATGGTGCCAGCCGTCAGCCCCAACCCACCCAGGCGCCCAATTGATATTTTTAATAAAATGAGTGACATGCAAAGAACAGAGGGGTGGGAAATGTCACCCAAACATGAGCTTTCTGCTTCATTGATAATAATGAGGCTGAATGTAAAATAAACTCATTTACCTAATAAAATTAACTAATTAAAAAAACTCATTACCTAATCACAAAAGAATAATAATTGAGAGATATTTTTCTATTAAAATTACTGAAAGCCAATAAAAGTTGCAAACAATATAAAAGCCAAAACATCCTAAACTTGGGTGCTCTTGTTTCAGTGCCCGTGTGTTTACATACAATTTATGCTTTCAGCAAATGGAAAAATTATCATGCACCTTAATTCAGTTTTATTTTTCAATTTTAGTCATTTAAGGTTCTGAATTAAAATCTTAATCTGTTACATTATAATATCCTTCCTTATTCAAAAATAAAGACAGGAACTAACTTTAGGGATTATCTGGCCCAACAGCCTAATCTTACTGATCCACAAACCCATGTGTGGAGGGTGACTAATTTCCTAAGTTCACAAAACTAACTGGAAGCAGTCATAGGCCTAAATTCTACTGGACTGATATCCTGTGTATATACACGCTTCCCCGTCATAACTCTGTACTTCTCAGTAGACTTCAGCTATACTGAGGCAGAGTGGCCATTGTAAGCTTCCCAGAGCACTTCTAGAACATAGCTATCATGATACCCTTCTTTTAAATCTTAAACAACTTCAGTTGGTGAATTACTGCATCTGATATTTGCAAAGCAACCCTCTTTCAATCAATATGAAAAGATAATTTTCAAATAAACAAACATCTTGTTTATATATCTTCCTGTTGCTCATTCATTCATTAATTCACTCAGTTATACAATGTAGTGAGTATTGATTTCCCATCACTGGTGTGACTGTGCTGTGGGATGGTCTTTATGTCAAATTGCTCGGATTGGTCAATAAATAAAACACTGATTGGCCAGTGGCCAGGCAGGAAATATAGGCGGAACTAACAGAGAGGAGAAAGGAGAGAACAGGAAGATGGAGAGAGACACTGCCAGCTGCCGCCATGACAAGTAGATGTGAAGATGCTGGTAAGCAACGAGTCACGTGGCAAGGAATAGATTTATAAAAATGGATTAATTTAAGATGTAAGAACTAGATAGCTAGAAGCCAGAGCCATTAGGTCAAACAGTTTAAACAATATAAGTCTCTGTGTTTACTTGGTTGGGTCTGAGCAGCTGTGGGACTGGCAGGTGACAGAGATTTGTCCTGACTGTGGGTCAGGCAGGAAAACTCTAGCTACATGACTATTCAAAGAACAGTAAGAAAATCATGTAGAGGATAGCTACATGGCACAGTGAGACTAAGCAGCAGAAAGTCATCCTATAAAGAATGCCACTTCTGCCTGCTGCATCCCAGAAAATATCTCAAGGAAACAATACCAAATGAGAACTTCAAAGTATAAATCTAAAAAAAAGTGAAATCCCAAGTTATGATACACACAGTTTTCTAAAACAAAAACAAATGTAATAATTCATGAAACACCTACCAATGTTCTCATGTCTCAGCAAAGAGATTCACTTACTCAACTCCTGTTTTCAGGCCTCCCACTGTTCTCAGAATGATATTACACTATACATTTCTGTTAATATTTGAAATACATTTGTTGCATTTAAGTGTACAAAGTCTAATCCATGTTTATATATACATACATTTTAAACATAATTATATATAGATAGATATATATAAACAAAATAAAGATGGATGGAAAGTATGAATAGTATTTATCAGTGGGTAGTAAACTGTAGCTTTCTCTGTTTTATTCTTTGTATGCTTCCCCTGATTCTTTAAAGGAATGTATACTGCCTATATATAATCATAAATATTGATCTTTTAAAACAAAGATGTTGATTTAAAAGAGTCTGAAGAAGGTAACTGATGCACAGTGAGCTGTGCGTACTCATAGCTGATGAGAAATCTAAATTTTATATAAATGTATTACCTACTTAATGTGAGACAGTATTCCACTTATATGTTATCAAAATTTTTGCATTGAAAATTCTTAAATATCAGAATCCTTCTTTTGACCTTTCTGCCTTCACAGATGTAAAAGTGACTGTTTCAACAAAATAGTTCTTCAAAATAAACTAAAGGAAAAAGAAGACAGGACAGCTTTTATCCTTAAAAAATCACAATTATTTAAGAGAAAGTTCAGCCTAGCTGCGTATAAATATTATGAGTAATATAATTAATGGATTGGAGGTATTTACAAGGTGGGATTGGAGGTATTTACAGAAAGTACAAAATTAATTTCCTGTGATAAAATATTACTCTCCATATAATTGTACCTCATCTCCCAGGTAAACAAGTTCCATTTTATTTCTGTAGCACTTATATCACCATATTCTCGTACAAATACAGAAATAAACCTATATCTCTGTGATGCCCAGCTTTGATAATATTCTTTGTGTGGTCAGGAAAACATTTGTTTTGTTTTGTTTTGTTTTTTCATCTTGGAAAGAGCCACCTGCTGAGTGTCCCTCCTCCTTCCTTGGTTAACGGCCACAGCAATTTACTTACATCACAGAAGCAAAATATTTTACACTATAGCACTTTTTTTTACACTCAGCATAAATTAAAATACACACAGAGAGAATTAAACCAATTAAGCTAAACCCTCTGATTCTGTCAAAGGCAATAACAGTGGCATCTACTGTTAAATGGCACTGTTGTTAAATTCACAGAAGTAGTTGTGCTTTGTTCCAGAAACCAAATGAAGATTGGCCAGATTGCCACTTGAACACTCCAATGACTTAACACCAGACAGAGTAACCCTTCCCCTTTTTCAGATTGAGTTATCCTTTTACAAAATATGGCCCAATATTCAATTTTCCAGAAGGCCCTGTCATTTTTCCCATCTTACAATTCCCTTTAGAACATAATTTTTCCTTTATTCACATGAAAAGCTTTAAACATTTTTTTTTCCTGAAAATCATACTCTGTTAATTTCTGGCCTTCTGTTTTCTGAGCTTTTCAATGTCTGATATTGATCCACCCCTTAGAGCTGTCATCAAGTACATACAAAATCTGCCAGTCTGTCCTACTAGTCTCTGGCATCTAAATGATTTTCATTTTGCCCTCCAATCTCTGCCTTGTCTTTCACTACCCAGGTCTTTATGTGCATCCTCAGAATGTCCTTCACTTTTTCGCTAGGCTGTCTTCACAGACAATTCAATCAGTAGTTCACATTCTATGTCTTTGGCATTCTAGAATCCACATTTATATGTTCAGTTAAATCACAAACACTAAGATATCAAAATGAAATTTCACTTATGATCATCTTGAAAACTCAGGACTCTGCTGCCTTCTCTCTTCTGTACCCTGTCTGAAAGACAATGGAGAATTTCAGCTCCACTGACTCAGGTACTTTGTTTCCTGCCCTGCTAATTACAATATCCTCTCAGAGAATAGCATCATGCTCACCCTACAGAAGCAACGTGATAAAGAGATACAGGATGACTGTGAAAGGCTGAGTCCTCTGGGTGCCAAACACCTGAAACACTACTGAGCAAATCTAGACTTGCCCTATTTCACCCCCAAGTCTCTTTTGATCATTTACTATTATTAATTAGTTTATTTTTTGAGTCTAGAATACACCTATTTGTGTCTCTCTGTGTGTGTGTGTGTGTGTGTGTGTGTGTGTGTGTGTGTTTCTAGTATAAAAACCTCAAAAAGATCACTGAGACCACTTTCAAATTTTAAGATATCATATAAATAATTGAAGGTATCACATGATTACGAGAATTTTATGGGAATATACATCTTTCATGTGTTAATTTGTAACCTAGCTCTGCAATTACAGCCCCCAGAATGTGAAAAACAAAGTTCTTTAGTGGTAAACAGTCTTGCCCTTACTTTGAGCCTAATGAGAAAAGAGCTGTGTAGCCCTTTTTCTTAAAAGGAAATCACAAGAACATAAAATAAGACTGAAATTACAGCTTTAGGGCCAAACGTGATAGGGCTGCAGGCAAGTATTCTAAAGTGAAATAGTTAGTCATTTGTTCCAACCCACATTTACTATCTTTCCTTTACAACCATTAAAACTTAACTTTTAAAAATAAAAATATTTAGTTTGAAGAATTTCAGGTGAAAGAAGCATGTTCTAAAGTCCTATGCTACAACTAGCTAGCGTGTGTGTGTGTGTGTGTGTGTGTGTGTGTATTTGTTTGCTTGTTTTTGAGCTCAACATTTAACATAGCTTTACAATAATAGGGAAGAGAAAACCTCAGTTGGATAATTGGAGTCCAACTTGGTGAGAAGAAGATAGAAGCTATAGTGATATGAGAAACTCTTCTCTTCTCTCAATTGTCTTACATCATTTTATTTAGAAATGTTTTCAGCTATGCATCACATATAGAAGTAACCTAGTTACTTTCAGCAGCATCAATGATATTATATGAAGTTTTCTATTCTCTTAAAACCTGAGTTATTTTTAACAACTCCCAACATGTATAGACAACAACTACCTTAACATGAACCAAAATTATTCATACTCTTTTCCCTGGTCAGTTTGAATGTTTGTTTGCAATCTATCCACTACTCACTTTTCTCTGTTCAAAGAGAAAATATTTGAGCATCAATCAATAAAAAAATTCTTCAGAAGAATTTTATATTGTTGTTTGTGAATACATATTTATTGAATTAATGTTACTAATGTCACATCAGTGTATTTTCATAAAATAATATGTAATTTACATATTCATTGATTTTTACAACCAATGATAGTATTGAATAACAGTTTAAATACAGTTGTCTTTATATTCAAAAATATGCACATACATCCATGTATATGGAATTTGATATACATTTTGAGACTTTTGCTACAAGAAGATAATTTGGCCAATTATGGCCCACATATTCTTACGTTTCTGTAAGGTCTTAATGTCATTGAAAAGTTTCTAATGTCTGATAGCACTGTGGCTGTCACCAACCTCTCAATGAAAGGCACATATCATGTGTCTGTTATGATACTGGTGTAGACAATCTATAATATACAATATATTGGTAAATTGTCATGTGCTATTTGAGCTCACTGAGAGCTGTCTCTGATACTGGGGTCATCTCCCTTCTGTTTCAGACCCAAGTATGTTTTTCTCAAAGTGTCTTCTAAGGCCCCTTGTCTGAGGATAGGCTGTGACAGGGAGGGAAGAAAAGAACAAAAGGGCTCAAGAGTAAAATCATCATGTTCTTGAAAACAGCTAGAAGGTCAGTCTTTTCCAATAGGCATTATTATAGTTCAACCCATGGTAGAAAAATGCCCATAGTAGGAAAGAGAAACCAGAAGTTCATCTGAGGGAAACTCAGCCAGGGAGAAAAGGTTCAATCAGAAACTTCAACTGATTCCTCAGCTTCACTAATTGGTTTCTGATGGATGTTGTGAGCACCTGATTTGCTGATGTCATTTCTATATGTTGTTATTTGTTCTTTTACTTGGAAGCCTCACCTGAGAGGGCACTATATTAGGAAATCCATCTGGCTACTTTAAAAGTGCTACCCATATCAAAATTTTTCCAGATACTTTTAGTACCTGATATTTCTGGTGTTTTACACTCTCTCTCTCTCTCTCTCTCTCTCTCTCTCTCTCTCTCTCTCTCTCTCTCTGTCTCTCTCTCTCTCTGTCTCTCTCTCTCTCTCTCTCTCTCTCTCACACACACACACACACACACACACACACACACACTCTCTCTCTCTCTCTCTCTCTCTATCGTCTATCTATCTATTATCTATCTGTCTATCTATCCATCTATCTATCTATCTATCTATCTATCTATCTATCTATCATCTATCTATCACCCAGCTATCTCTTGCTATGTATTCTTTTACTTTGGCTTGGTGTATCCTTAATAAGCTTGCTCATTCAAAACTGAAAGTAAGGCTATTGTTCATCTTTCACTGGACTGTATAGAACAAAACCTTGTGCAATGCTAATCAAGTAATAGTTCATCAGTGAAGCTGTCTACAGTACTTAGTGCTTGATAATAATGACCAACAGTATGAACTGGTTTATGAGTCTTGCATACTTTATTTTTAATTTGTTTATTCTATTTATTGTTTACTGGAAAGAACTCTTCCCTTTTTCACATGCTTAAGTGTCCTGCATTTCTTGAGGACTTCATCTCTTGACTACATAAAAAGACCATGTGGGGTCAGGAACCTGTGCAATATGGCTGCTGCACATAGCTTCTATGATTTCTATAAAATCACAAAGATACCTAATGATGCATTTCTCATCACTTGTTCTCATCTTTTATTGATGTATACAAATACTTCCAGGATAAGAGACATACTTTAATTTCACAATTTCTTTTTGCTTACACTCATTAGCAGAACACAAAAATATAAATTCCCTATATAATTCTGCTAATGTTCTCCAGTGATAACTTTTCTAATTACCAGAAATAGTGGAAAGACAGAACAAAGGAGACACTACTAGCCGCTGCTGTGAGGAGCAAGATGTAAAGATACCAGTAAGCCACGAGCCACATGACAAAGTATAGATTTATAGAAATGGGTTAATTTAAAATGTAAGATCTAGCCAGCAAGAAGCCTGAGCCAGTAGGCCATACAGTTCATAATTAATATAAGCCTCTGTGTGTCCATTTGGGTCTGAGCAGCTGCAGGACCAGGAAAACTTTCAGCTACAAATGGCACCCAGACATGGTGGCAAGAGTTTCCACCTATAAACTGAGAGAGCTTTAGAAGAGATGATAAATATAGCTAAAAGCACCTTCCTACTACATGTCGCTCATGGCAGGCTGAGGTACAGTGATGTGTCCCCTGGTTGTGGTGGGTTCACAACGGGCAGGTTGGAGCTAGAGTGTGGTGGATTCCTGCCAAGTTACACAGAGGTTTCTCCAAGCCATACAGTGCACTGCATGATGGATTTAGCTTTTGCTAGTTCAAAAAAAAGTGATATCTGGACTACATGCTGCTTTCATGGAGGCATAGACCCACTGCTTCCAAGAGTTGGTGGTGCACATGGCTCCCAGCGCTGGCAGTAAATATATCACCACCATATTGGGAAGCTGAAGTGGGCAGAATCAGCAGCCAAGGCTTCCACTTCAGTACTAGCCACTGAAGTTTAAAAGCAATAGATTCACAATAAGGCAGATTCAGATGGAATAAGACTTTAAATGGTTTACAGTGTGTGGAAAAATGTACATAGGCTTGAAAGAGAGAAGAAAATAAATGTAGACAGTTACATAAAGAAATAGCTTTAAAAAATAAAGTCTTTAAAGAGACAGTAAAGGTAATATAAAAATAAGCCACATAAAGATGGATATTACACAGAGAATCTGGATTGTGTTGCCTTTGGAATTTTTAACTGCAGAAAGACATTTGATTGTGAAGACTGCTGAGTTAAATCAATATGCATATTTTTTTTTTTTTTTTTGGTTTTTCGAGACAGGGTTTCTCTGTGTAGCTTTGCGCCTTTCCTGGGACTCACTTGGTAGTCCAGGCTGGCCTCGAACTCACAGAGATCCGCCTGGCTCTGCCTCCCGAGTGCTGGGATTAAAGGCGTGCGCCACCACTGCTCGGCCAATATGTATATTTTTAAAGGCATCCTGATTTCAAAATTTGTGTCTAATTTGTATTGCTTTGGAAAAGAGGTTCTGCTTTTGTTTCCACAAAAGATGAGAACCTGCGGATTGCTTCCAGGCTCATGTGGTTTGATCAAGGAAGACCCCCTGAGATGTCTCCAGATGTTCCAACATCCAGATCAGCTTCAAGGCAACTGGCTCAGACAATGCAGCCTCACAGACTATTCCAGTCAGGACTTGACCATAATTCTTAATTTTTTCAGGATCCCCAGAAGATTGCCAGCATCCTCATCCAGCAGAAAGTAGTATGAGAAGCTATGCCCAAATTCCCAAAATATTGTTTATGAATGTTTATTTTTATTTAAAGGGGGTTGATTATAAATACAACCTCTTTCTAAAGAAGAAAGGGGATAGTATAGATAGGATAAAAGGGTCGATTATTGAACCTACTTTTAAAGAACAACAACTTGTTTGAAAACGTTTTACATTGCTATGGATTTTAGTTTATCGATAAAATTTAAAGTTAATTTTGTTATACTGTGTGCATATTTCTACTCTTGTTTAGAGTATTTAGTTTGTGCAACTCATTTGAAATTGCAGTGTATAATTGAGAAATACAGATTAAAGTTACTTATCTATGATAATCAAACTTATAGTCAAGTTAGTTAAGTTTTCTAGGTGTGCATAGGTATATTTAAATTAGGTAGATAATCTTCAGACACTTCAAAGATCTACAGAATATGGCATTTAAAATGTTTTAAGAACTTAGACTTTTCTGGAAAATAAGACACATCTGCTCCTAGCAGCACCGATTTAATTCAAAGAGGAAGATGGGCATCAAAGACATCTCATATGGAGTTTATCTTCTTCTTGGCAAAAATAGCCATTTGGGCAAGAAATTGTTCTTGCCTGGACTGCTTGACAAAATGTTGTATCAACTGGACATGCAGGACCCATAGGAAGGTGACCACTGAAATTTGCAAGGCGAGATAGTCCTTCAGGTTTCTGCTTTGCAGAGGAGACTATCAGACATTCTACAAGACAATTGGAAAAGCAACTAAAAACACTCTAGGCATATAGGCTGAAGATGGATACCCCAACATTGCAGAGAAATTTGGATGACTGTCCAGGCAGGCAGCTATCTCTGTCATTCACAGAATTTTGGAAGTTGCTTACAATACATTCCCTGTTTACTTAGGTAATATTATATCCTTCTGAGATCTTCGATGTAGTTGAAGACTAAATGGTTGTAATTTTCCTTGGCTATGATAAAAGATAAATTAGATATGAAACTTTAGACTCACAAATATAGGAAAGATAGAATATTTTCTTTTATTTTGCCAAGTAAAAATAGACTAGATATTACAACTGTAATTCTTGCTTGATAACTGTTTTGTTATATGTAATTTTACTATGTTAAAGTTAATACCTTCCTTTTTGATTAGACAGAAAAGGGGAAGTACTGTGGAATGTCATTCTATATGCTATGAATGTGTGTTGCTCTGATTTGTTGATAAATAAAATGCTGATTGGCAAGTAGCCAGGAAGGAAGTATAGGCGGGATAAGCAAAGAGAATTAATGGGAAGAGGAAGGCTGAGTCAGGAGTCACCAGCCAGATGATGTCAAGGCAGAACTGAGAAAAGGTACCAAGCTACATGGCTAAACATAGATAAGAATGATGGGTTAATTTAAGTGTAAGAGATAGTCAGTAATAAGCCTGAGCTAATGGCCAAGCAGTTATAATTAAGATAAGCTTCTGAGTGCTTATTTTATAAGCAGGCCATGGGTCTGCAGGGGCCTGGTGGGATTGAAGAAATATTACAATTACACATTTTAAGTATTTGTTAGTTTCAAACCTATAGAGTCATCACTAAGAGCAAGAAGTAGACTTTAAACAATCCAGAGATTCACAAGATGAAAGACCTTGAAGTAGTGAATAAATGTGGTTATTGTGACACCCTGGCACTTTTCCAAGTGGCAGGGTCCCTCAAAATACAAAAGAATGAAATAACTTGTATGCCCATAAGTCAGTGAATGTATGACATATCTATATGCAGTGGTACTATTTGTTTTTAAAGAAAAAAAAACACTGTTATATAAAATACCAAGAATACACCTCATAAGAATTAATTTGAACAGTTCCAAAGCCAGACACAGAAATGAGGATACTAATCAGAGAGCAGCAAGATGGAAGTTTCTTGATGTTGGAAATAGTATTTGCTGACCTGAATAATGATAACAAGATATACACATTTGCTACAAATTAATTGAGACTGACATCTCAAGTTGCATTTTACTTTAATGTATCTAATATCACAAATTATAATTATAATGAAAAGAAATAAGATTGTGATCTCAAATAAACACCATGCCAAAAGCATCAACTCAAATGTCCTGGTCATCTTGTGTACAGCTTCAGCCAAGGATCTGGAAGTTACAATGTTGATGTCCACTTTAAGAGCCACAATTATCTGCACAAAAGCCACTCTGATAGCTGATGGAATCTGGGGGAATGCAATGTCCTGCCATTAAGAGCTCTGTGCTTGGACATATTAGAAAGGAAGTTTGGTTCAGGTTGCTTGTTTTTTTTTTTTAATTAATTTTAATAGCTTTTAAAAAGACTTTATTGTTCAAGTAAAGAACATTTAATATGAGGCCTTTTTTTAAGTATATTTTCAAGAGAAAATTATAGTATTGTTACCTCTATTCATAATTGTGGACTGCTGATTTCTAGAACTTGCTCTTCTTATCTAGCCTTTTATGTTCACAAAAATCCAAATCGAGATTATGAAGCTATAGCTACAGCACATTCAAGTGAAAGTAAAAGATAAAAGAAGAGAGCAGTCCACAAGAGTATTTTTAATAAAATATTTCACATCAAAGTTGAAATGATCAAGGCAATCAGTTCATAAATATGGGTTAAAACAGTTACATGTGAGCTGATAAGAAGCACCTTCAGGGACACATCTGAAACAGAAGGTCTTGGGCCCCTGTCACCCACTGAGTAATGCTCACCAGCCAACCAAGGCTCCTATTCTACCAACAGTCCACCACCCAGGTGCCTCTTGATACCCATTCTTTAACTGACCCCACACTCAACTCTAGCATGCACATACAAAACAGAACAAAACACACAGAAGTGTCCTATTAACCCAGAAAACTGTATCCTTTTTCCACAAACCTCATAAGTCAGTGGTTTTCAACCTTACTAATGCTACAACTCTTTAATACTATTCCTCATGTTATGGTGACCTCCAACCATAAAATTATTTTTGTTGCTACTTCATTACTTTAATTTTGCTACGGTTATGAATTGTAATGTGAATATTTTTGGAGATAGAGGTTTTCTAAAAAGGCCATGATCCACAGGTTGAGAACCACTGTTCTAAGTAGTTGTGCAGCTGTTGTGGCCAATTAGTCTAAGGATATGTTCAATGTGTTGTAGCTTTTCCTGTTCAGGTAAGATGTCTTTAATTTTTACCAAGATATTTGTAAACATAGTGTGAATCTCAGAAGAGGAATTATCAATAGTCCTGTTGCAGATTACCAAGGAAGAGAACATTGACAGTGGTAGTTTCAGACCTCAAACACATACATAATCTGCCATCTACTGAGTGTCTGTCACAGAAGTAGTCTTCCAGCATGAACTCATTTAATCTTTGAGACCCACACCTCAAGCAAAAGAAATTCTTCCTTCTGGTTCCAAGATAAGGGAAATGAACATGTTATAAGGTCATGATGTTTGAGACCAACTAAGGCCTGATTGAAATGCTTCTTAGTGCTCAAACCATGAAGGCTTTAGGAATCAATGTGCTAAAGGAATGAGAAGAATTTCACAACAGATCTTTCAGATATCTCATGAGTAGAGTTGAGTTTTAGGGGTACTCAATCAAACACTGTTGCTAGTCTCCAGGACTCTAAAGGCCTAACCCACAAACTCTAAGACTCAAGTTAGTTATAAACCCTCTATCTCTGAGATATGGGTAATTATACATTTTAAAGTATTGGTACCCCAGGGATATTCAAAAGTTTGTAGAGATCATGGGATAAAACATTTTTTATTAGTGTCTTATCCATAATTTTAAGAATGGAGAGGGATACTGCTTTGCAAGTCAAAACCTGAAATACACACTCTAGGAGCTCAATTTGCTATTGACAGCCCCCTGTCTTGTTTCTCCAGCTTTCCAGAGCCAGGTCAGCTGTCTTGTGTGTTCACTGTTATCTTTGCAATACTTAGCATGTGCTATAAATGTAAATAAATGTTGAAAGAAGATGAAAGATTATATGAATGACAGAGAGTAATAGTAAAACAGAGGCCACAAAGCCCCAGTTTACCCTCCAGAATCTATCTATCTAGCTTTCTACAGATACTATTTTTCTAGAAAGAAAAATATATAGAATATATAGGAGCAAATCATTCCAAAGACATCAGATTGAAAGGAGTGGCTGAAACACAAGCAGAATGAAGTCTTGTGTTTTATGGAATTCATATCTCTGTGCAATGTGTGTAAATCGGTGGCACTTTAATTCTGTCACTGCACTAAAATGCCTACTCAGCCATGAAAGGCATTTAAGAACTAGTCAAATCCACTGTCAATATGGATAGCATTCCCTCTCTATATCCATGATCTTATTTGGATTAATGGAGCCTACTTGAAGTAATAACTGTTAGCAGAGTTCCTCTGGTATTGTCATTAACATTCAGGCTACTTATTGAATTCTACAGGCTGAATTATATTCTCCTTCAAATCTTTTTTACATGTTGACCTCCTACCTCTAGCACCTCAAAATATGTTCTCACTGGAATCAGGGTAAGTTAAAATGAGGCTGTTTTGATGGCCCTAACCTAATCTGACTGGGTATCCAGATCAGGAGAAACCAAGACACAAGAGAGATGTTAGAAATGTTTCCACATAAAGGAGACCACATGGAAAGAAAGGACGACAACAGTCACCCATAAGCCAAGGAGATGAGTCTTCAAAGAACCCAGCCCTGACAATACCTTGATCTTGGCCTTCTAGACACTAAACGTTTGAGAAAATTTATTTCTGTTGCTTAAGTTACTCAGTTTTTTATATTTTATCAAAGCAAGCTGACTAAACTAATGTATTATTTGAAAATGAACTTGTCTTTGTTCTAAAGCAATGTCATTTAAAAAAAATCCTGACTTCATGCTTGAAACACTGTTCAGGTATGCCATTTCTTCCTACAGGATCTCATAAAAGAAGCCACTGAGGCCAAATTCCCTGAAGGATTTTCCCCACAGCATCCTACTGTGTGGATACTGGTGGGTAAACCAGAGTCAACTCTCTGAGCTTCTACTAGCAACTTCACAGTGTGGTTTAGTGATTGAACTCACTTGTAAATAAGAAGTAGACACCACTTGCAAGCAGAGAGTATCATTTGGTCATGATATAAGAAAGAATTACACAGATGCAGAGAGAAAGGCCTTGCATATATATGGCTTCTCTTCTCCTCATACTGGTAAATGTAATTAAGATGAATATCTGACAAAAGCATCTTCATGAAATTAGTATTTATAATTATTTCACCTGCTTTTATCTCTAGGGTTCTGAGTAGAAATGAATAGAGGAAGAATATTAATTTTATTACTAATGAAAATTGCTATTAAAACACCATGGTGCCACATTTGTCCTGATAAAAATCTAGGTCAAAGAGAAACTTTCAATCTTGTAAAACTGGTATTCAGGTCTAGGCAAGCAGCTCAGTGGTAGAGTTTGCCTAACTTGCACAAAGCCCTGGCTTCTCTCCATTGAACAAAGAAAGAAAGACACAATGTCATTTAAGCATTACTCAATTAATAAGAATAGGTAATTCATTTTCTTTTAAAACTGATCCCCTTGAAGTGCCAAAACTAAGTGTCTTCTTTAGATGCAATTGCTACCCCCAGCCTGTCTGGTGTTTTTATCTCACTCACTATTATATTGTCTTTGTCTTTTATTATGTAATCTCATAAGCATATCAAATAGCATCTTCTCCTAAATCTTCTGTGAATCTGTCAATGGAACTGAGAAGACACAAATAATCAGTCTGATTCTTCAGGATAAAATAAAAACACCTTCAGCACAAGCAGCATTTCTCCAGTGCGGTGATCTGGATCCCATGAGGAACTTTGGCAATGCCTGGAGACCGATTTGTTATCAGAAATGGGAGCAGAGGGTGGATGGGTGCTACTGGCATCTAGTAGACAGAGGCCTGAGATGGCACTAAGCATTATACATACATTATACAGGCCTTCTACAAAAAAATAAATTAATACAAATATCTAACTCAAAACAGAGAACCAAGCTAGAGAGGCCCTACCTTGGAGCAAGCACACTGCTTGAAGATGCAGTTGGGAAAATATTGTGTGATGAATGAATAAAAAAGTTTCAGGTTTTCTGTTGCTCTCTCACTCTTCTTATGGTCTACCTCTGTGAGTTGTACATGTGTTCTGGGTTAAGCCTCTTTGTCCCTGTTTATTGGTAGCAGGCTTTTTTTAGCCCTCCTGGAAATTGACTTAAATGTATCAACAGTACCATTACATGCAATCATCTATACGATGATTAGAAACGGCTTTGGTTAGCTGTAACATTTTTATTTCCTACTTAACTTTTGCCTGAATATCCTTGGTCCCAGCAGTCAAAGCAGACCCTTTAACCCTGATGATAAACACAACTCCCATCTTGAGTCAGCTTGAAAGATGAAGTTGTAATTAGACAGGAAGGGTCCTGGTTAAGTCAGAACTCTGAGATGTACCCTTGAGCATGGTTAGCTTTGCATCTTGAACACTAAGCCTTGTAATCATGGAATCATACAGGCTTCCCTCTTCTTCCTGTCCTCTGTTCACAGGATGCAAATGCCGATCTGCTTTGTATAACAGCATTACCCATGGAAAGCAGCCCTGCTATGTAGAGGATATAATGGATCTAGCTTCATATTTGTGTTTTGTCTATCTTTTATAAACAAAAATGAGGAGTCAAAGACTGTAAAAATATTCCTCTTATGATAAAAGACATGCTCCAGAAAGAAGTTGGGTAAATGCAAGTGAAAGAATCAAGTAATCCAAGGGAATAGGTGAGAAAATTGTCTTGCAGGTAAAAATGGAACTGTACAGAGGAATTTGTAGTGCAGGTAGAACAAGGTCATTTACATAACTCTAGAATGTGTCGTCATTTTTGCTTCTTATTCTTCAACTTAGAAAAGAAGCCTTGGTCAATCAGTGGACCTGCAAAGCAGACAACTTGAGTCACCTCCATGAAAGTCCTTCAAATGGGAGGCACACTTATGCCTTAGGTGCCTAGTGAGAAACTACTACATGTAGTTTCTAAATAGACAGGCTTTGATAGGGTAAAGTGTAGGGGAAGATTTTTAAAGGGCAATTGGTCAGTATTCCAAACAAGGTTACCTCTTCCTCTGGAAAGATCTGAAAGGCAGTGGTGAAGGAACGAAAAGGTAGGAAGAGGTGCCCAGTGTAGCCATGATTTTCCAGTAGGGGACAGAGGAGACAAACATCCCCCAGCTCACCTTTCCTTTTCAAGGTGAAATGGAAACAGCATAGGGAGACAGAGTGGCCTACTTTCTATTCTTGAGTCATGAAATACATGTGCAATCCTGAAGCAATTTTGTAAAAATTTCCTTGTAACTATCATCATACTCACAGGGTTGACTGCTTTCTGTCATTCAGTTTCCTCCTCCAATCCCACCTCTTCAGAGAGGCATTCCCTGACAGGCCAATCTAAAGCAATTGTCAATCTAAAGTAATTGCCTTGAACATTTCAGATATGCTTTGTCTACTCAGATCTTTTCTCCACATGGCATTCTTTATTGATTTTTGTCTTTATATATCTAATGATTTATCTCCCCATATTAGATAGCAAATTCCATAAGAGTAGAGGCCAAATCATTTGGCACCCAGTAAAATTTAATAAATATTTGTTAAAAAGAAAAAGTGAGTACATAAGAAATCTTGCAAATGAAATGTGCATGTAGGGAGAACTGGATAGCAGAGATTAGAAACAGGAAATGTCAAGGACAGATAAAGTCCTCAGGGACCCTACAGCTCCAGATCTCTAAAAGAAAGAAAGAAAGAAAGAAAGAAAGAAAGAAAGAAAGAAAGAAAGAAAGAAAGAAAGAAAGAAAGAAAGAAAGAAAGAAAGAAAGAAAGAAAGAACATTGGTCAGATCACAAGAGCAAAAGAGCAAACTGATCAGACTGCCAAGGTATTTCCATATATTTACCACCTTCATCAGTATGCATAGACTTTGCTTATAGTGGATGCTCATGGCTGGAGCTGTAATTACCCAGTCTCAAAGCTAATTAACCCTGGAATGCCACACAAGTTCTTGACTTTCCTAGCTAGAAATCTATAATTGGAATAAATGCCTACATGTGGATTTCTCAAAAGTATACCAACCCAATAAGACAGTTTCACCCACGTAGCTTTCTTTATTTCTTTTTCATTTCAGGGAAACTCTAGCCTTTGCCATTCACAAGCACAGACTTCAAGGAGAGATCACAAAATGTTTAAAGAAAACTGTTCTCAGTTTTAGCAAGTCTCTGTACAGTTAAATTTGCAGGGCCCTCTGCTGCCTGCTTTGGGCACTGAAAAACAGCAGTCTTTCCTATGGCATAAGAAATCCTGGAGAAGACATTTCTAGTTAGGCTTCTGTCCAAAAGCCAATATAAAATAATAAATTCTTAGATAACAGAAATGTGCTTCTATGTTTTAATAAATTAAAATGTTCTCAAATATTTTGAATAAATCCAGGGAAAAAATCCTAACCCTGTTCTAGTAGTCTGTTCTTCCTCTCTCAAACCTATGATGAATGTTTTTAGAACGATGAATCTAGGGAAATGTTGGCATATTAATATTTGAAATGATAAAAAAACCTACCAGTTATAAAACTCTGCATTGATCATTAATTTTTACATATTACTAATTAAAAACTTATCTGTATAAAACTATATTTTCTATGCTTTTAATATTTTAAACCTCAATTATTTTATAATATGAATGATTAATATGTTATATTCTTGGTTTCTAGAGAAGTATTGGTTATTCATAAATAACAGATAGATGGATGGCTAATAGAAAATGAGTACTTATTTAATCAATAGTAGTATTCATTCAGATGGCATATCTTAAAACTTCCAGAAAATGGTTCCAGGTGAAGGTTAATGTTTCCACCACACAGAACAGCAAGAGGAGTGTAGTGCAATTATCTGACTTGACAGTAGTGGCCACTGTTACTCTAGTTATTAAAATGAAAAAGAAGAAAAAGCCTGCTTCAGGTCTCAAGAAATGCCTGTTCTTTATTACCTTAAATATAGCAGACAACGGTAATATACACAACTATCTTGGAGAAGCAAATTTTAGAAAAATGTCAATATGGCTGTTAGAGTGCCAAAGATTATTAGCAGATTATATTTATAACTTAAGATGCATTGTTCTTTTGATTGTGTCCAGTATTTAGAAAATAGTGGATAAACTGTCAACTATCCAGTCACCCAAAAACTCACATGTATCTCATGCATCTAAAAATTGTCTCCCCAGGAGAAGACTGATATGCAGTTTCAGAAACACTCTAAGCTGTGGGTGAATGACTGAAGGCCTCAGGCCTGGTTTCCTATGATGTGGTTCTGGGCAGACCACCCTCATCCCTGATATCAGCCTTCTTTGTAAGGGTGATACATAAACTAGTCAGTCTCAAGGCCCCCTCCTCAGTGAAAATATGCTTCTAGGACCCTCCCAGAACAGACAAAACCCAAGAGCTTAGGTTACCCATGTACAACCAGGTATGGTGTTATTTATTTAAATCTCATCTAGGAAACAACCTCATAGAAGAGCTCTTCCATACTTAATGAGGCCCAGAACATAAGCTCAAAACCTCAGGGCAAACAATAAGGACGATATTCTGCAGAGCTAATGAAAATCAGGGAGTGGGCTCAAAATAAAATGCTACCCCCTCACCACTATTATCCTGCACACCAGGAGGGCCCAGCATGCCTAGTTATGGCATTTACATTGTGCCCAGTAGGTGTTATTATTCTCATTTTACAGAAAGAAAAACTGAGGCATAGGACAGTAATATTGGGCCAATAAATGGCAGCTTGCAAGAGTTGCATTGAAATCTTGAATCTAGACATCTTAGAGCAATAGTTCTTAACCTTCCTAATGCTGTGACCCTTAAATATAGTTCCTCATGTTGTGGTGACCTCAACCATAAAATTATTTCACTGCTACTTCGTAACTGTTATTTTGCTACTGTTATAAATTCTAATGTAAATATCTGATATGCAAGATATCTGATATGCGAGCCCTGTGAAAGAGTCATTCAATTCTCCCCAAAGGGGTCATGACCCACAAGTTGACTATAGCTGTAAAGTCATTCTGTTATCTCTTCAGGGTTTCTGTGGACTAGACTCTTGGTACAATACCTTCCTGCTCTGAACTTGACCATATACGCCTGTTCTCACCCAGAAGACTTTGAACTCTTTTAGGGTAAAAATTCAGAACATTATGGTGCAGAAAGATGTATGCAGAACAGTGGTTCATGGCATTAAGTGCCTTCACCCTCCAAAGGAGTCATTTAGCAAGCTTCAGGAACATTTGAATTGGTCCAAGGGATATGAGTGCTCCCAGTCAGGGTTGCTGCTCAACACAGCACAGCTACCTGGATGGCTTTTATCTTTTGGCTGTTGTGAATAATGGAATGGTAAAAATGGTTGTCAACAGCAACTTTCCATGTGGGAATTAGGTTAAAATTCCCAATGGATATTTAAAAGTCTAAGTCATGGCTTGGAAAACTATAATTTTCAGCTTAAGTCTTCTCTAGTGTTCATTTTAATAAAGTTTTATTAGAACACAGCCTTGACCATTTATTAACTTGTAAAGATTTATATATACCATAGTATGGGAGGTGCAGATATGACCCATACCTCATGGACTACGGAGCCTGGAGTATTGATTCTCTGACTTTTAAGACAAATATTTTTCTGAATTCTAGTTTTAATATATTATGGGCAAATCTTTTAGTTGGCCTTCTATGGCTCTTGCTGTTCACATACCCTTCCTACTTCTAATTCTCCAGCTACAATATGAGAGAGTAGATTCTCTAAATTATAGTTCACCATTCTACCCTGTAGCTAGAGTTTTCCTGCCTGGCCCACAGTCAGGACAAATCTCTTTCACCCGCACTAGTCCCACAGCCTCTCAGACCCAACCAAGTAAACACAGAGACTTATATTGCTTACAAACTGTATGGCCGTGGCAGGCTTCTTGCTAACTGTTTTTACAGCTTAAATTAATCCATTTCTATAAACCTATACCTTGCCACATGGCTCGTGGCTTACTGGCATCTTCACATGCTGTTTCTCATCGTGACGGCTGGCAGTGTCTCTCTGACTCAGTCTTCCACTTCCCAGCTTTATTCTCCTCCTTGTCCCGCCTACACTTCCTGCCTAGCCAATGGCCAATCAGTGATTTATTTATTGACCAATCAGCAACACACTTGACATACAGACCATCCCACAGCACTACCCTATGAACATTAATAGTTTCCAGGCTGCAAAATAACACCAATACTCTTTGGAATAGTCTTTTACCATTATTGATATCTGTCCTGCCCCATTTCTTATCACTCCCTCAGTACATGGGCTTTCCCAAACTCCCCAGGACTTTTATTAACCCTCAAGATGGTCTTCTGTAATCAAATTGATGTTTATTTAAAAGATGATGGAATCAGTGTCTTCTCTTTATTATATCACAGCTACCTCTAGAAAGGTTTTTGGTTTGTTTGTTTGTTGTTTATCCTTTGTGCTACTTTAGTTTTTTGAATGATTGCCAGAGCTGGCTGGAGCTGCCAAATGCCACCTTCATGGAAGATTGACAGCTCCAGATTGGTTTTGTCTTTTTTAGAATCCTCCACATTCAGAATGGTTATTTGAAATCAATCTTCAGATATCATTGGACAATATATTCTTATATTATACCTTAATTTTTGTGCTTCACATTTTTATGGTTTTAAAAAAATATTCATTCTCTGAGTAAAATGTTTTAATTGACAGATGAAATTAATTGTACTTATAGTATATTGAAGAATATGAACATTGCAAAATGACTAATCTAGGCAATTAACATATACATTACCTCATATAGTCATTACTATTGCAATGAAGACATTTGATAGCCACCTTCATAGCATTCTTCATTGATGCAATATATTGTTGTTAACCAGTTACCCTGTTATTCAATAGAATTGTATGTTCTTAAGAAAATCATGAGTGCTTGTTCTATTTTGATTTCCATTCATTGCCCCAAAGTTGCAATTTGTTGCAATGTTAGAGAATGGGAATCACTGCAGGTTAGGGCAATAATGCTACACTACTGTGAAGTGCTCTATGGTAGAATTCCCTGGACAGACCACATTCAATTGCCAGCAGATTCCATCATTTTATGATTGTTCAGATGCTTCTAAACTGTCCGGAGGTTAACTTCACAAATATTTTCTTTATTACAACAACTGAAGTATTATATATTATATCTGGGAAGAACTCTCTGGTGCCTGAGTGTTGAATCAATAAGTACTGAATTCTAAATTAAAACAATCCTAGAAATTATTCCTTATTTAAAATAAATTGCCTTTAAAATTCAAAATAGTAAGGAAAAGACAATAACAATAATAATATGTAAGAAGTAAATTAATAGTAGACATTTTTAAACAGGAAAATCCCTTAAGGGCAATTAAAGAAAATTATTTCAAATACATTAAGTTCATTTTAAAAGGAAAAAAATAAAATACTTTTTGATGAAAAAAAGTGGTTTCCAAACAAAAACTATAGGCATTTCTACTACCATTGTGTCATTTATTAGCTTTTAGAGTTGTATCCAAGAGATTGTTTCACATATGCAAAATATTTAGCAAGTATACCCAATAAAAGTGAAGATGAAGCATGGGCCATGTCTTTGCAAAGCATACCGTATATGTTATCGCAGGAGTTTATGCTTTATTAATTGTTAATCAGCAATGGAAGTGTATTGAAAAAATATCTCAGTTGTTATTGCTCAGCAATCACCATACAAACTGCTCAACAGTTCTGTGGTGATATTGTGTTCCCCAAAATATTGTGCACCCTAGTAAACTTATCTGGGGTCAGAGAACAAAACAGACAGTAGATATAGAGGCTAGAAAATGGTGGCACACACGCCTTTAATCCTAGCATTCCAAAGATGGAGATCTGTCTGGATCTCTGTAAATTCAAGGCCACACTGGAAAAAGCCAGGCATGGTAACAAGAGCCTTTAATCCCAGGAAGTGATGGCAGGAAGCAGAAAGGTATTTAAGGTATGAGGACAAGGAACTAGAGCCTGGCTAAGCTTTTAGGCTTTTGAGCAGCAGTTCAGCTGAGATTCATTTGAATGAGGACTCAGAGGCTTCCAGTCTGAGGAAACAAGATCAACTGAGGAATTGGCCAGGTGAGGTTAGCTGTGGCTTGTTCTGTTTCTCTGATCTTCCAGCATTCACCCCAATACCTGACTTCAGGTTTGACTTTATTAATAAGACCTGTTAAGATACATGCTCAACAGTTCTACAAGAACTACTGAAAAGAAAAGAAAAGAGGAGAGAAACAGATACAAAGATAGAGATGAGACGAAAGAGCTGTGGAGAAAGCTGTCATATTTGAAATAGTTGCACGACACTTTTACTATAACAAGCAGGCTTTAGAGGTCTATCTAAGGAAACTGGCTTAATTACAAATGAACATATTAAAATGAACTCATTAACAACGATATTAAATAGGTTCCCAATGCACAAGTCTCATTAATGACAAAGAAGAAAAATGAGAGCTATATTCCATTTTAAGGTGCAAACAAAAGAAGAGTTTAACACACTGCATTTGCATCAGTGAAGGTTTTAAAATTCATGCAGTCATCAAACATTCCTGGGGTAGGGTACTAGCCAGCTCTAATTCTCTCTTGAAGTTCTGAAATATAACTTTGCAGCAGTTCTGCATTCACTTTGCTTTCTAACCTGAGTGTTTTGTTCACCAAGTCTAGTTCAAGTATGTGTGATGGCTTAGTTAGCAGGAATTTGAAGGGAGCCATGTCCCATGGCCCACAAAGCTATGGCACTACCTCTCAAGCCAAATATAATCTCTTACTGGAGAAGACATCTTAGTTATCACACACAGGAGAAACACTGAAAAAGTGATTGATGAATATTGGTTAGAATCCACCAACATCTTAATTTTTTACCTATTTTTATAATTTGGTTGTTAAAATTTGGTTATATAAAATTGTAATATGTATCTAGCCTGAACAAAGGTATTTTAGGTTGGAGAAATAGATTAAAAAAACTTGTCCCCAATGGACATCCCCTATTCTTAAAATTAAATAAGAAATGTAGTCTGCTTTCAAAATAAAAGTAAATGACAGACATTCTAATGTGACTGTGTGTTCTCAGTTCCTTCACTTGAACAAAACCTACCCAGAGACCTTTAGCTATAAATGATACTACTGGAGTATATCCCACTGGAGAATAGTGGTAAATCTGGCAAGTCAGAAATAACAATTTCAGAGTTCAGTGTAGTTGCCCACTTTCATTTAGGTGTCTAAGGATTATAGCAATATTGCAAAGCTGTTTTCCACATGGGACTCACTTTTCAGGATCATTGGGAGCAGGAAGGCAATTGCCCAGAAACCATACTACACTGCAAATAGGTTTAGCTTCTAAATTACAAATCTAAGGTAGCTTCAATTATTCTCACACAGTGGGCCCACAGCCTTCTTCATAACCATAGTTGTGTTTTTCTAGTTGCTTTGCTTTCCCAACTATGAATAACATGGTTTCTTGTGACACTACAAAGGCCCAGAAATAAGCACACAAAGTCAGGAGAAATCAATGTTCAAAGCAATCCACCCTTTTACTTCATTTCAATCATTTATAAAATGGCTTAACATATTATAAAATGCATTTTTATTTAGATGGGGGTATATGTGTGCTATGTTAGTGGGCAGTGTTGTATATTGTACTCTTACCTTCAAGTTCAAGATTTCTCAGTGAAGGATTGGACCTGAATGTGTAACACTGAACAGAAGTATGTAGACTACTCCTTTTACAATACTCTTTATGGTTGACTTTAATTATATATACATTTCTCAAATTATTGCTGCAGAATCAGGACCCTTTGGTTCAATGTGACAGGAGAGATGAAGGTTTAAGAAACAGTTTCATAAGATTGCAAATAGATCCATAGCTATTGCCAGCCACAAAACTCAAGTTCAAGTGGATCAAAGACCTCAATATAAAACCAGTTACATTGAATCTGATAGAAGAGAAAGTAGGAAATAGTCTTGAACACATTGGCACAGAAGATCACCTCCTAAATATAACACCAGTAGCACCGACACTGAGAACAACAATTAATAAATGGGACCTCCTGAAACTGAGAAGCTTCTGTAAGGCAAAGGACACAGTCAATAAGACAAAACGACAGCCTACAGAATGGGAAAAGATTTTCATCAACCCCACATCTGGCAGAGGCTGATCTCCAAAATGTATAAAGAGCTCAAGAAACTAGACATCAAAATAACAAACAATTCAGTTAAAAAAAAATGGGCTATAGAGCTAAACAGAGAATTCTCAAAGGAAGAATTTCAAATGGCTGAAAGACATTTAAGGAATTGCTCAACATCCTTAGTCATCAAGGAAATGCAAATCAAAACAACTCTGAGATACCATCTTACACCTGTCAGAATGGCTAAAATCAAAATCACAGCAGACAGCTCATGTTGGAGAGGATGTGGAGCAAGAAGAACACTCCTCCACTGTTGGTGGGAGTGCAAACTGGTACAGCCACTTTGGAAATCAGTATGGCAGTTTCTCAGAAAAATGGGAATCAATCTACCTCAAGACCCAGCTATACCACTCTTGGTCATATATCAAAGGAATACTCAATCATACCACAAAGACACATGCTCAACTATGTTCATAGCAGTATTACTTGTAATAGCCAGAACCTGGAAACAACCTAGATGCCCCTCAACTAAAGAATGGATTAAGAAAATGTGGTACAGATACACAATGGAGTACTGCTCAGCAGAGAAAAACAATGACATCATGAAATTTGCAGGCAAATGGATGGAACTAGAAAAATATCCTGAGTGAGATAACCCAGACTCAGAAAGACAAACATGGTATGTATCCACTCATAAGTGGATACTAGATATAAAGCAAAGGGCAACAACCCACAACTCCAGAGAAGCTGACTAACAGGGAAGACACAAAGAGGGATGCATGGACCACCCTGGGAAGGAGAAATAGATGAGATCTCCATGAGTAAACTGGGGATGAGGGGTGGACAATGGAGTGTATGGGATAGGGGATGAGGACATAAGGGAATGGGATGGTTGAGCTGGAACAGGGAGGGAGTGGGAAAGCAATGAAAGAGATACCATGATAGAGGGAGACATCATGGGGATAGAGAGAAACCTGGTGCTAGGGAAGTTGCCAGGAATCCCCAAGAATGACCCCAGCCTGGGCTACTAGCAATAGGGGAGAGGGTGCTTGAACTGAACTGGCTCACACCAGAGATCAGACTGGTGAATACCCTAACTGTCATCACACAACTTTTCTCCAATGACTGACGGAAGCAGATGCAGAGATCCACAGCCAGTCACTAGCCAGAGCTCCAAGAGTCTAGTCAAAGAGAGAGAAGAGGGATTCTATGAGCAAGTGCATTAGGATCTTGATAGGGAAACATGCAGGGACGACCAAACCAAACTAGTGGGAACTCATGAAAGTTGGATCAATGGCTATGGAACCTACATGGGATTGGACTAGGCCCTCTACATGGTGAGACAGTTGTGTAGCTTGATCTGCTTGGCAGTAAGATCAGAATTCATGTGGTTTTGTGGAGCCCACTACCTATGATGGGACACCTTGTGCAACCTTGAGGCAGGGGGAAGGGCTTGGACTTGCCTCTACTGAATGCCTTCTTGTGGGGCAGGAGGAGGGAAGAGGGAAGTGTGCAAAATGAATGAAATAAATTTCTTAATAATTAAAAAAAAGGAAAAAAAGATGATATTTTCTAGATCCATCCATTTGCTTGCAAATTTCATGATACCATTGTTTTTTACTGCTGAGTAGTACTCCATTGTGTATATGTGCCATATTTTCTTTATCCATTCTTCAGTTGAGGGGCATTTAGGTTGTTTCCAGGTTCTGGCTGTTATGAATAATGCTGATATGAACATAGTTGAGCATGTGTCCTTGTGGTAAGATTGAGCATTCCTTTGGTATATGCCCAAGAGTGGTATAACTGGGTCTTGAGGAAGACTTATTCCAAATTTTCTGAGAAACCGCCATACTAATTTCCAAAGTGGCTGTACAAGTTTGCATTCCCACCAACAATGGAGGAGTGTTCCCCTTTCTCCACATCCTCTCCATAAGCTGTCTTCAGTGTTTTTGATCTTAGCCATTCTGACAGGTGTAAGATGGTATCTCAGAGTTGTTTTGATTTGCATTTCCCCGATGACTAAGGATGTTGAGCAATTCCTTAAATGTCTTTCAGCCATTTGAGATTCTTCTGCTGAGAATTCTCTGTTAAGCTCTGTAGCCCATTTTTTAATTGGATTGTTCAGTGTTTTGATGTCTAGCTTTTTGAGTTCTTTCATAAGTGGATACTAAATGGGAGGGAAGGGATGGCCAGACTGCAACCCACAACTCCAGAGAGGCTAGCTAACAGGAAAAGACCCTAGGAGGGACACATGGATGTGGAAGTGGATGAGATCTACATGAGTGAACTGGGTGGGAGGGTGGCAGAGGGCGAGGAGTGGGGGAAGAGAACATAGGGAAATGGGAGGGTCAAGCTGGAACAGAGACAGAGTGGGAGGGCAGGGAAGAAGATACCATGATAGATGAGGACATCATGGGAATAGGAAGAGGCAGGGTACTGGGGAGGCTCTCAGGAATCCACAAGGTTGACCCCACCTTGGTCTGCTGGCAGTGGTCCAGAGGGTGCCTGGACCGGTCTACTCTGGTGACCAGCCTAGCAAATAACCTAGCTGTCATCATAGAGCCTTTGTCCAGTGACAGATGGAGGCAGATACAGAGATCCACGGCCAGGCACCAGACTGAGCTCCGGGAATCCAACTGATGAGAGAGAGGAGAGATACTGCAGGTGAGGGACATCAAGATCATGATGGGAGGACATGCAGAGATGACCGGACACACTAGTAGAAGCCCATTAACTGTGGACTGGTGGCTGTGGAGCCCCCATGGGACTGGACTAGGCCCTCTGGATACGGAAGATGGTTGTTTGGCTCAAACTGTTTGAGGGGTACCAAGGCAGGGAGATTGGGATCTGTCCCTGGTCTATGGGCAGGCTTCTGGAATCTGGTGCCTATGGTGTTACACCTTGCACAGTCTTGGTGCAGTGGGAAGGGGCTTGGACCTGCCTAGGCTCAGTGTGCTGGGCACTGCTGACTCCCCATGGGAGACCTCGATTAGGGGTATGTGGGGTTGCCGGGTTTCTTGGGAAAGAGGACTGGGGGTGGGAGGAGGGGGGGTTGTGGATAGTATGTGGAGTGAGTAGAAAATTTTTTAATAAAGAAAAATGAAAAAAAGGGAAAAAAGCCAATAGATACAAAAAGCAAACAAACAAACAAAAAACAAAAACAAATTGTTACTACCACAGAAACAGAAGGAACATTACCAAACTCTTAAAAAAAAAAAAGAAAGAAGCAAAGAAACATTTGCATAGGTAAGTACCACAGACATGGCATTAACTCAACTTTCACAAAAATAAACCTCAGATTAAACTGAATTTTAGACACAAACCAATCTCAGATTATCATTTAGATCAGTTACATTGTTGTTTTATACTACCCAGACAACGCAGTAGGCCAACAAGCATGTCTCAGATTTTCTTTTGTGTTTTTTCATTCAAGTGTTTGACAAATATGCTTGCTGATGAAGACTCAGAGGGAGATAGGACAAAATCAAGTAGTTTGTAATAGAATTGCAGCTTTATCAGCTGGGTGGTGATGGCTCACATCCTTAATCCCAGCATTTGGGAGGCAGAGGCAGGTGGATCTCTATGAGTTCAAAGCCAGTGTGGTGCACAGAGTGAGTTCTAGGACCATCAGGGCTACATAAAGAAACCCTGTCTCAGAAAAACAACCAAAAATTAGGTCCATCATTTCCTACATCTCCTAATACTTCACTTTTCATTTCTTTAGTCCCTGCAACTCCCCAAGAAAGCAAGCCAATTCTACTAACTACTGAAATAGAAAAGAAATATTCATAAAACAAAAGTATCTACCCTGGTCGACCAAATGACTCATTTCTTCAATGAACTCATGTCATAAATTGTCTTGCTAATATGAACCTTGGATGTAACATTTACATATGTGTAGCCTTTCATATTGTTCTCAAATACCTTTCCAATTTTAGTTAATTGCTTTCTAATATAATTTGATTTAGAAGCAAATAGAGGAAAGCCTATAGTTTTCCGGATTTTCCATAAGGAACTCGTCATTCCATTCTCTGACAGCATTATGGCTACTGTCTGTTCTCATCTGCTATAGTCACAGAAATGCCTTCTATGAGTTCTCAGTTCCAATTCTCAGTAATGTACATAAAACAAAGAAGCCCAACCTAAATGTCTGCAGAGATGATCAGGCAAAGATGCAAACTCCCTTAGCTATTTAAATGGTGAAACATAATAAAGAGTAGCTTCTATAACCATTATTTGATTCACAAAAGGAGCCAAACTGTTTGGCAGTATTTAAATGGGAGGATCTTTAGTGAACTCCATCTATTATTTAGTGTACTAGGAGAAAAAAATAAATAAAAAGAGAAAAATACATTTAGTGGCAGCCTTGGTGACTAAAAAACAACATCCTGCTGAGTCTGTCATTTCATTATTTCATTTTAAATATAGAACATTGATCCCTGGCTATGATAAGACAATTAATTAGAAGAGTAATGAGACCACAAATAAATGTAATTAGAATATTCAAGATCATCCAGAGAATGTATAGAAATAGAAATATAATGAATAGAAATATAATCAAATGTAATAATATTGAATATAATATAAGCCCCATGAATTCAAATGTGCTCCAAGCTATAAAGCAGACACCAAACTTAAAGAAGGACCTGTATTTCCAGGATCTTAAGTACAAAGATTTACATTTACACAGAAGATGCTATTGCAAAGGACAATTTAAAACAAAGAGACATGGGCTTCTGTCACTTGAATGCTTCAACTTTATGGCCTCATTTCAAAACTTAGGTATAGTTTTTAAAAGTAAAGGACACAAGTAACTGAATTTACTAAGATAATTCTTTTTGGGGAAAAAGAAGACAAAGTGAGAAAAGAATAAAGAGAGACTGTATGTCAAACAAAACACAGAGAAGAGAACAACAAAACTTAAAAAGGAATATCTGATAACATCTGATCTAGGTCACATTCCAATTTAGACCCTTGCTCAAATTGTGGGATCGAATTTAAATCCCGTTACTAAATCCCTTCTAGCCCTCATCTATGGATATAGCATTAGTTCCCAGGTTCTATGTTCTCTTTCAATGCATTGTGTACTACTGAGGGGCACTTCATGTTTGGTGTGTTCCTGGTGATCACTGGCTAAAAGACATTGACAATTTTAGTACAATGTTGAGTGTTCTCCTTGACCCAAGGCTGCAGTTTTCAGCCTCCCACCCCCTCATTAAATGACTTACAATCCTTTCAAGGGGCTCTGGATTTTTTTGTGTGTGTGGGGGTAGTGTAGGGGTTAACTGTTCACTCATTTTATTTTATCTGCCAACTTATTTTTTAAAGTCAAGGTGAAATGCTACTAGTGAGTTTCATAGATTTATATACTCAGACCCTAGCACTATCTCCTTAGTGATTTGCTTAGACATCATTTTCAACATTTCTTCTATTTTATCTTTCATTTACCTCCTTCTTCATCAACTGGGGAGTTTATTGAGAATTCCAGTTATGTTTTATCTATCACTCTTTTCTATAGTAATTTCACTTTTTTTCTATAGGAATTGTGTAGATCTCTACTACATGTGATAAAATTTTAATTGAATTTTGGTGGCATTATATTTGGAACTTCAGTTCCAAATTTGTGTTTTAAAACTGAAAATTCTGAGAAGTAAATTCATTTATTAATCTTAGCTGAACCAGTTAAAACTTTTAAATCTGTGTTATAGCATTGAAACGAAACTTCACTGGCCTTAAAATACCAAGGTATTGACTATTTATTGATTGACATAATTCAATTTCACTTGCCTCAACTTACAATATTTATTATTTCAATTCAAAAATATTAAAACTGATTACTTAATAAACGTTTTATTGAACTGGAGAATTTCTTTTAAATTAATACTTGCTTTTTCTACTTTACCAGAGTAAAACTTTTACAGAAACATGAGAAATAGAGAATGTCCCAATATGTTGTAAATTAAATAAACCAGTGATGGAAATCAAAAGTTCTTGAGAGTAAATTAAGAAAAAACTAAAACAACTGAAAACAGGGAAATTTAAGTACATTCATCAAAGACCAATTTGGAAAACAATACAAGATTAATTTCCCCAAAATAGTGATATAAATTATACAGATCTATAATATGTTTCAAATGGCTTCAGTTAAATTTTCCCATATTTTGTGTGAGGTTTAAAAGTTTTTCTGTGTATACATGTGTGTGAGTATACATGCATGTGCATGTTCTCTCTTTCTCTCTCTCTCTCTCTCTCTCTCTCTCTCTCTCTCTCTCTCTCTCTCTCTCTCTCTCTCTCTCTCTGTGTGTGTGTTCAAGTAAACACATACACATGGGGGTTGGCAAATGACAACACTGGGTGCTATTATCCAGGCAGTATCAACCTCCATTTGACATGAGTGTTCACTAGTTTGGAGCTCACCAAGCAGGCTAGCCTGGCTAGGCAGAAAGCCCAGGGATCTGCCTGTTTCTGTTTCTCTAGCACTAGCCTCACAAGTGTATACCACTGCCCTTAGTTTTTCCATGTGAGTTCTGGGGATCAAACTCATGTTCTCAGAATTGTAAGGCAAACATTTTATCAACTGAGTTATCTTCCTAGTCCCAAATCTGCCATATTGTGAACACAACATTAATGATGACTTCATGATCACAGTTCTGTAACATTTTTGCTTCTTGCTGTATGGTTTTGGGAGAATAGATAGAACAGTTATTTACAGTGCTGGACTTGGGCTCCTTTGTTTGACTTAGGGGCTACCATCTTCTACTTGTATAATTTGGGGCAGAAATCTTAACCTCCCTGTATTCCAGTTCCCTCATCTGAGACGTGGTGGTAAAAGCAGTACCTAATTATGTTATTTCCTATGAAGATTAACATATTCAAAGCACAATAGCAACCCACACACAAGAAATAAAGACACATTTGAACTATTATTTCTACAGTCTTTTTCACAGCTTCCTTAACTTTTCTCCTGACTTGGTTACTTCAGATATGATGGTGTTTCTTGTATTTAAAGTCATTCATCAAATACATGAAGGATTTAGTCTGGTGGTGTTCAAGCCATTTAATCCTATTCATTATTAGCTGCTATATGATTTACTGTGATTGATATTAGTTCCAACCAACTCAGACCTTGTGGCAGAGGTTCCACATGGCTATGTCTTCATGCTCACACTTCTATGCTAGGATGTCAGTTCCCCCATTGCATTCATCCAGGTGCTGCCGTGTCTTCCCACCACTGTGTGTTGTGATTTAGGTTGTCCTTAACTGTGTCTTAGTGTGTTAGTTGCAGTAATTGCTCTATTCTCTTCTTTCTCCACCTTCATCTTTCCTTCAAGTTGTGCTTCTAGCACTGATGTTTCTGGGTCACTCATTTGCCTCTTTTATTTCTTTCTTATATTTTGTATTTATTCTTTGACAAATTTATACATTTATGCAATGTATTTTTACACATTTTATATTATTGAGGATTTTGTATTATGTATTTTAATCATATCCACTCCCTTCCTCACCTCCTCCCAGATTTTCCTTCCCTTTCTTACCTACCCAACTGTGTGCCCTCTTTTGTTTCTAAACCCATCAAGTACAGTTTTTAAACACATATACTCCTGAATGTGTGACCTTCCACTGGCATGTGATCAACTCAACAACAGCCATATCCTTAAAGAAAATTGACTGTCCCTGTCATAGTATCGACTAATTTTTAATAACTCTTCAGCTAAGGGTTCAAATTTGTGTCTGTCTTCCCTTTCCATGCTGGGACTTTGTCTTGCTTGAACTTACACAGGTCTTATGTATGCTGTTACTATTCTAAGTCCATTTGTGCAACTGTCCTGTTTTCTGCCCATGAAAATAGTTTCCTTGTAGTCATCCACCATGTCTAGCTCTAACAATTTATCTAATTCCTCTTCTGGAATGATCCCTGAGCCTTGGGCAGACAGGGTATGATGTACAAAACATATTTTGATCATATCCATTTACCATTGCCTCCCACTAATTCCCCTACCCCATCATCCCCACAACTTCAGGTCTTTCTTTTTGTTATTAATAATCCCTTATATTCTAATCTATGTTATAAACTCATTCTTCTACAATAGTTACCATAACTCTTTAAAATTTCACATAAGATACAATGAAATTTTTAAAAAGTACATATTTCTGCAACAAAATGTGTGAACTCACAATCATGGTATTCACAGGTGCCCACAATATGAATTTGGTCATCTTTCATCACTGTGAATGAATCTGTTGTCAGCCATTTTGGCTTTTGTTGCATTGCCAAACTTATTTAATTTTCACCTATTATATTCCACATACTGTTTTAGTCACCAGGATGCACAAAAATTTCTAATTTTGAAAATAGTATCTGAGATTATATGGAACTTTTAACATAGTGCATAGCAAAATTATTATAATTTCCATTATACAATAGGATAATAAAATGTGTTGGTCAAGAAGAATTAGCACAATTTGTATAATGCAAGAATGGGATATGATGACAATGCTTCAGGTATATCATGGCTGAGTGAATGTGATTTATTTTTAAATTTAAAAAAATTGCAAGGGAGTTTACCAAAAATATTTAACTGGTTTAAAACCCACAGTTTCATCAATAAGATAATTGGAGGTAAACAGTTAATAACTGATTTGCAAGCCTCTGAGTGATAATTGATAACTATGAAAGAAGTATTTAGTTATTTGTTTGAAATATTAAATTATGACTTTCTCTTCTTGGATAAACTGTGCTGACTCAATGACTTAATCTTTAGGGATTGTTTTGATTCTGCATAGATACTTAAAAGTTTGAATGTCTTATTTGACCAAAACCATGTTGCTCCTACTCAAAAAAGTATGTCACACAACTAAATATAAAATATAATCATGTTCCTAGCAAGGATGCCTGACAGAATCTTGATGCATGGCTTCTGATCTAATCTGTGATTCAGGAAACCAAGTCTATCAGCCCGTGTACAACTTGTTTTATAAGCAGCTTGAGATTTCAATTCAGCCTTGTAGCACCGCTTGCCACCTGTTCTCTGAGCAAAACACAAAAATGAATCAGAAACCAGCCTCATCCCAGAGAATACAGAAAACATGAGCAAAGAAGTCCAGTGCTCTAAGTCATGGTCCTCAGAATGTCTCCACTCACAGGAAACTATTCACAATGACTCATGGGCTTCAAGTCCCAGAAGTACTTTAATAACACAGTTATTACCCACCAAACAGTACTTTCTATTTTGTACTTTTCCTCTTTTCTCTTCTAGCAAGTAAAATAGCTTTTTTGTTAATTCCTTTCCCACTTCTATGCTTTTCCTTCCCAAAGGTCTACTTCAGAAGTCAGTGTTTCCCCTTTGTTCAATAGATAATTGATCATTTCCCCCCTGATTTAGAGATCAATACTTTTTTTTTTTACATTTTATTTTATTTAAAAATTCTTTTTCGGCCGGGCGGTGGTGGTGCATGCCTTTAATCCCAGCACTCGGGAGGCAGAGGCAGGTGGATCTCTGTGAGTTCGAGGCCAGCCTGGGCTACCAAGCGAGTCCCAGGAAAGGCGCAAAGCTACACAGAGAAACCCTGTCTCGAAAAACCAAAAAAAAAAAAAAAAATTCTTTTTCATTTTACATATCAACCACACTTCCCCCTCCTTCTCCTTCTCTGGCTCCCCCACCACCTCCCCCCAATGCCACCCCCTACCCACTCCCCATAGGGGGTAAGGCCTCCTTTGGGTAGTCAACACAGGCTGGCATACCAAGTTGGGGCAGGGCCAAGCCCCTCCCCCCTGGATCAAGCTTGAGCAAGGTATCTCACCATATGGAATGAGCTCTTAAAAAGCCAGTTCATATACCTGGGATGAGTTCTGGTCCCTCTGGCAGGGGCCCCACAAACAGATCAAGCCACACAACTGTCACCCATATCCATAGGGCCTAGTTTTGTACCATGCTGGCTCCCCTGCTTGTGGGAGTGCAATCTTTTACAGACACTCTGGAAATCAGTATGGCGGTATCTCAGAAAATTGGGAATCAACCTACCTCAAAACCCAGCAATACCACTCTTGGGCATATACCCAAAAGATGCTCAACCATACCATAAGGATACTTGCTCATAACAGCATTATTTGTAATAGACATAACTTGGAAACAACCTAGATGCCCCTCAACCAAAGAATGGAAAAAGAAAATGTGGTACTAATACTTATTTTTGTATTTTGTTTATATTTTGCATGTTCTATATCATTCACAGTGTGGCTTTGGTGTATATTATCTCATTCAAAACTTCTATTTGTACATAGTGAAGTTGGAACAGACTCTACAGCTACAATGAGACTCACCATTTCATGCTACATGATTATATCGACTAATAATATCACAGTGTTTTTTTTAACCACAGAAAATTATGGAAATTTTTAAATTTCTGACCAAACTATTACTTGTACTTGTTTCAAAATATTTTAATAATCAAATGATTAAGTAAAATCGACAGTATAACCACTTGATAACTTGGCATATTTTATTTTAATCCAAACACAGAAGGACAGAATAAAGTATTTCCTACAATCTAACGTTAGAGTGAATGGAAAATCTTACAAAGAACTCTGTGTTGAACTTTTTATAGTAGTGTGAGAGAAAGAAACCAATACCAGAGAGATAAGATATAGAGAAGGAAAGAAATGTCAATTTTTTTCAAGGAATGAAGGAATGCTCCACACATTAGCAATCTCAGAGGGTTGATTTTTGTGTCTAGAGTCTAGAAGGCCAGAAAAGATTCTCTTTTGCAGGATTTTGCAGGAACAGGGTTCTATACCCACTTGACTTTGAAGTTCTCATTCTCCAAAACAAGGCAATACATTTTTTTTAAAGTACACATTTTACAATACTTTGAGAACAGACCTAAGAAGAGAATCCAGAAGCCTAAGCCAGGTCTTTTAAATTTAATATAGCCTGGTCCTAACACATTCTAAAAGTAAGAGTTGAAAAGTCACATCTCAGACAAAAAGTAATAGCTGTTTTCATTTTTTTTTTTTTAGTAGTCAGGAGTTATGCCCACACAGTCATTAGAAGCATAACTAAATTCATTATTCTATCAATTTCCAAGTGTTACAATGTATTCACAACCTAATAAAGGGAAACAAAGGTGTTGTGGATAAACACCTTTATTTTTGCCCCCACCTCAAAAAAAAAATAAAACCAGAAAAATATATTGAATTCTTGAAGCCCATTAATGAGAATTACCTTTATTGGTAATTTTTTTAAATTATTATTCTCTCATATATTAAATCTTGACTGCAGTTTCCCATCCCTCTAGTCCTCCCAGGCCCTCCCCCACCTCCCCTCTTTCCCAGATCTACTCCTCCTCTGTTTCCCTTCAAAAAATAGAAATAAAAATAGAAAAAGAGCATGCCTCCCAGGGATATCAACCAAACATAGCATAACAAGTTACAGTAAGACTAAGCACAAAACCCATATCAAGGCTGGATGAGTTAACCCAGTAAGAAGAAAAGAATCCTAAGAACATGCAAAAGAGTCAGAGACACCATCAACTCCCACTGTTCGGAGTCCACAAGAACACCCAGCTACTCAACCATAAGTATATGAAGAAGATCTAGCTCAAATCTATACAGAGTCTGTGATCCCCTATGAACCAACCATGCTTAGTTGATTTTGTGGGGCTTGTTCTTGTAGAGTCCCTCTAGCTCCTACAATCCAATAACCAAATGGAAATGAAGTCACAAGAGTGGGTTCTAACCAATATAACTGCTTTCCTTATAAAAGTAGAAAGTTCAAATGCAAAGTGGCATGCATGCACAGAGAATACTGTGTGAAAAAAAGAGAGACATGGAAGCGATAATTTGCACAACAAGAAATGCAAAGAACTGCCAAGGATTAGCTAGGACCAGCAGAAGCCTGGAGCTGTCCAGGGAGGATTTTCCTCTGCCAGCTTTTGCAGGATTGGGGTTCTACAGACGCTTGACTGTGGTGATATTTTACTTGTACTGAAATGTGATTTTAATTGTATGTTAATAAAGTTGCCTGGGGGTCAGAGCTATTAGAGCCATAGCAAGTGCTTGGTGGCGGTGGCGCATGCCTTTAAGGACCTGGAGGGCGGTACACACAGGCAGTGATGAGGCAGTCACATGTTTGGGTTTACAACCAATGAGAAGGCAGAACAGCTAGAGTATATAAAGACATATGCTGTGGGATGTTCTGTATGGCAAATGTGTTGCTGATTAGTCAATAAATAAAACACTGATTGGCCATTGGCTAGGCAGGAAGTGTAGGTGGGACAAGGAGGAGAATAAAGCTGGGAAGTGGAAGGCTGAGTCAGAGAGACACTGCCAGCCGCCATGATGAGAAACAGCATGTGAAGATGCCGGTAAGCCACGAGCCATGTGGCAAGGTATAGATTAATGGAAATGGATTAATTTAAGCTGTAAGAACAGTTAGCAAGAAGCCTGCCACGGCCATACAGTTTGAAACCAATATAAGTCTCTGTGTTTACTTGGTCGGGTTTGAGAGGCTGTGGGACTGGCAGGTGAGAGATTTGTTCTGACTGTGGGCCAGGCAGGAAAACTTAAGCTACAAATGGCGTCCAACGTGGTGGCAAGAGTTTCCACCTAAAAACTGAGAAAAAAAGATTCTAAAATGGAGCTAAAAACAGTTCCTAATTGTCTCTCTCAAATGAGCAGCAGCTGCTGGTTTGAGCTACTTGTGGGTTCCTGGTGTGCATGCTCGACATGCTGTATGGCAGGAATGAGGCCTCTGCAAGTGGCACATTAAGCTGCATGGTGGATTTAGACTTTGCTAATACAAAACAAAACAAAACAAAACAAAAAGGTTTCTGGACTACACGCTGCTTGGATAAAAGCATAGACCCACGATAGCTCCCAGAGCTGGTGGTAAACGTAGCCATGTTGGGAAGCAGAGGTGGGAGGAGCCAGCAGTCACAGCTGCTGCAGTTTAAGGCAATAGATTCACAATAAGACAGATTCAGATGTAATAGTTTACAATGTGTGTAAAAGATACGTAGGCTTGAAAGAGACAAAAAAGATGATATATAGAGTTATAGAAATAAATACATAGTTTTAAAAAATAAAGTCTTTAAAGAGACAGTAAAGGTAGTATAAAAAATAAGCCACGTAAAAATGGATATTACACAGAGAATCTGCATTGTCTTGTCTTTGGGACTTTTAACTGCAGAAAAACATTTCATTGTAAAAGCTGTTGAGTTACGCCAAAATGTATATTTTAAAGGTATCTTGACTTCAAAATTTGAATATAAGGATATGTTACTTTGGAAAGGAGACGCTGCTTTTGTTTCCACAGAAAGCCAGAGGCTATGGATTTGTTCAAGATTAAGATACATCAGGTTTGACCAGCCAAGACCCCCTGAAAGGTCTCTGATGACACCATGGCCCAGATGATCCAACATCCAGAATGGTTTGAAGGCAACTGGCTCAGACGATACACCCTCATGGACTACTCCATAATCCTAAAATTTTCTTTGTGTCCCCATAAGATACAGCGCCCCCCTCCAGCAGGAAGTAGTAAGAGAAGCTACGCCCAAATTCCCAAATTATATGTAATTTTACTTTGTTAAGGTTAAAACCTTCCTTTTTGAAAAAAAAAGGGGGGGGAAGTGCTGTGGGATGTTCTGTATGGCAAATGTGTTGCTGATTAGTCAATAAATAAAACACTGATTGGCCATTGGCTAGGCAGGAAGTATAGGCGGGACAAGGAGAAGAATAAAGCTGGGAAGTGGAAGGCTGAGTCAGAGAGACACTGCCAGCCGCCATGATGAGAAACAGCATGTGAAGATGCCGGTAAGCCACAAGCCATGTGGCAAGGTATAGATTAATGGAAATGGATTAATTTAAGCTGTAAGAACAGTTAGCAAGAAGCCTGCCACGGCCATACAGTTTGAAACCAATATAAGTCTCTGTGTTTACTTGGTCGGGTTTGAGAGGCTGTGGGACTGGCAGGTGAGAGATTTGTTCTGACTGTGGGCCAGGCAGGAAAACTTAAGCTACAGACATACACACAGGAAGTAGGTCCTTTTCGGAGAGCTCTCTTGGCTGAAGAGGATCACTGAATCAGGAAGGGTGAGGCTCTTAGCTCTGACCTCTTGGCTTTCTTCTCTGAATCGGCTCTGTATTTCTTATTTAATAAGACGGTTGGCTACATCTACATTTGGCGCCCAATGTGGGGCAAGAATCCATTAAAAACCGCTTAACTTGGCTTGACGGCAGGTCCGGTTTCCTGCCAGGGCGGCTGGCAGGTTCGGTTTCCCGCCAGGGCGGCCGCTTCCTAGCCCGGGCCCAGGTCGGCTTGGCCTCAGGCCGGACTAACCTTGAGCTACTTGCTTAAAGCCAGTGCTACAAACAACTCAGGCCGGCCCTGCCGAACAGGGTCCCTGCCTGTAAAGCCAACGCACGTGGTTGGAGCTTAAGGTAGCCAGAGTCAAGGCTTGACTAGGCTCAAGCACAAACACGTGGCTGGATTCAAGCTCTTAGGCAGAACTTGCGGCTACAGTTCTTGCGTGCTCTCTCTCTCTCTCTCTCTCTCTCTCTCTCTCTCTCTGGATTCATACCTTGGACACTAGGTGGCTATTTTGAAATTCCCTCGGATTGGTACTGTTCTACGAGGACTTGGTAAGTCACTTAACATATCAGATATTTTAAAGAAAACTATTTAAAAGAGAATTTTTTTCCACATTAAAAAAAATGGGTTTTCTATGTTCATTAAAAAAAATTGGGCTTTGTTTGCAATTTTAGACAGTCTGACAATGGAACAGCTATATGAGAAGATTAATGTTGATCGAATCATGCATTTTATTACTATGCTTATCCTCATTTTACTATTTAAAAAGATAGTCAATTTAAGTTCCAGGGTGACAGCTTTAGAAAAACTTGTTAAACCTGTAAAAACTCAGACAAAAGAAACTAACAGTAAAGTTGCTTCAAGATTGGATCATAGGGTTACAGAAAGAAAGCCTGTTTTCACACAGTCACCCTTAGTTTGTCCAGTAACCATACAGCAGTTGCCTGATCAAATGACTACACAAAATATTTGGGCTCCAATTGAAATGTTAGATTTATGAAGGTTTAAGGAGGCAATAGTATCTTATGGCATGCATTCCCCATATGTAAAGCAAATGTTAAACTCTTGGTCAACATATAATAGGATTGTACCACAGGACTGGTGGGAGCTGGCACAAGCTGTTCTTGAACCCAGTCAAAGGCTTCAGTGGCTAACTTGGTTCAAGGATGAAACTAAAAACATAGAAAAACAGTGGAGGGATAAAGGAATACAAGTCTGCCAGGATCAGCTTATTGGAGAAGGACAATATGCTTCAACACAAGCACAATGTTTATATGATGTCCAAACCCTAATTTTATGTCGAACAGCAGTCTTGAATGCATGGGACAGAGTTGAGGAACCAGGAAAAAAAACTGAGTCATTTACAAAGGTTATACAAGGCCCAAAAGAATCTTTCACAGATTTTTTACAAAGACTGGCTTCAGTAGTAAAGAGAATGGTCCCGGATTCAAAAGCTAGTAAGATAATAATTGAAACTTTGGCCTTTGAGAATGCGAATGCAGCATGAAAAACAATAATCAGGCTGTTAAAGACAAGATCTGCACCTTTGGAAGATTGGATTAGAGACACGGTTAATGTTGAAGCTCATGAGCATGATGATATGTGGATATGAGAAGCAATTTCAAAAGGTTTGAGGAATGTTAGATGTTTTAGATGTGGAAAGCAAGGACATTTGAAAAGGGATTGTACACAGGTCATTCCTAGAAACAATGTTTCTTCAAGCAACAATGGCAACAGAATGCCCTTTCCTTCTGGAGTATGCAGAAGGTGTGGTAAGGGAAAACACTGGATCAATGAATGTAGATCAACAAGGGACAGACAGGGTAATCCTTTGCCTCAGTCTTCGGGAAACTCCCAGAGGGACTTCATGCAGGCCCCAATAGCAAATTCAGTTCAAACCTTTCCTGCAGTCATAGAGGAAACCCCTACTCAGAGCAATTAAATAACCAAATGCCTATTGGAATAAGTCATGCTGGTCAAATGATAAAAAAGAGAGAATAAAAAATTCAGGAGAAAACATAAAGAAAATTTTTTGGCAAACTTCTATTAATAAACAAAGACCAAAATTATCGATAAAAATTAATGGTGTTTTGTTGTCTGGTCTGGTAGACACAGGTGCGGACGTTACCATAATTGCACCAGAATTTTGGCATCCAACTTGGCCTCTTCAGGAGGTAAACGTTCAACTGTTAGGAATTGGGACATTATCTCAGGTGAAACAGAGTGCAAGATGGCTCAAATGTATAGGTCCAGAAGGACAGAGAACAAAATTAAAACCATATGTGGCTAACATAGCTATGAACCTGTGGGTCGAGACTTGTTACAACAATGGAATACTCAAATTAACATCCCTCCAATCTCAGAAACAAATCATAAACTAGCAAATGTTTCTGAGAGAAATATTAAAAAACATTATTCTGAGTGGTCACCAGCCATCCATATTATACAAGAACAGGGCACAACAACTGATGATCTTCCAAAAACAACAACAGCTCTACCTTTAAAATGGTTAACAGACAAGCCTGTATGGGTCCAGCAATGGCCTTTAACAACAGAGAAACTCCAGGCATTAAAAGAGCTGGTAGAAGAACAGTTAAATGCTCAGCATATTGAGGAATCAACCAGCCCTTGGAATTCTCCTGTATTTGTTATTAAGAAGAAATCTGGTAAATGAAAAATGGTAACAGACCTTAGAGCAATTAACAAAGTAATTCAGCCAATAGGTTCTCTACAATCTGGAATTCCTTTGCCTACTCTGTTACCAAAAGGATGGCCTCTCACAGTTATTGATTTAAAAGACTGTTTCTTTTCAATACCCTTACAAGAAAAAGACAGAGAAAGATTTGCTTTCACAGTGCCTACTTATAATAATTCTCAACCAGTTAAAAGATTTCAGTGGAGGATCCTCCCACAGGGAATGTTGAATAGCCCAACTCTGTGCCAATATTTTGTACAACAGCCATTGGAAGCGATATGTAAAAAATTTCCTAAATCTATAATTTATCATTATATGGATGATATTTTACTAGCTGACTCAAATGCAAATACTTTAGAAAGAATGTTTCAAAAAGTGAAGAAAATTTTGCCTTCCTGGGGATTACAAATTGCTCCTAAAAAGATACAAAGAGGAGATTCTATTAATTATTAAGGATATAAAATAGAGCTACAAAAAATTAGACCCCAAAAGGTACAAATTAGGAGAGATAGACTACAGACTCTTAATGACTTTCAAAGATTATTTGGAGATATTTCTCATCTATGAACTATTGTTGGGATAAAAAATGATGAACTGCATAATTTGTTCAAAACCTTAGAAGGTGACAAGGACTTAAATAGTCCAAGAGAATTATCACCTGAAACTGAGAAAGAATTGGCCTTGGTAGAAAAGAAAGTACATGAAGGACACGTGGATCGTATTGATCCAAAGCTAGATTGCATTTTGGTTATTTTACCTTCTAGACATTCTCCTACAGGAATATTAATACAGAGGGAATATATTATATTAAAATGGATATTTTTACCAAATAAACCAAATAAAAAATTAAAAACTTATGTGGAAAAAATCTCTAACTTGATTTGGAAAAGAAAATTGAGACTTCGTCAATTAACAGAAATAGACCCAGCAGAAATTGTTGTACTGTTAACTAAGGAGGACATTAAAAAATTATGGACAGAAAGTAAACCTTGACAAAGAGCTTGCAGTAATTTTTTGGGAGAAATTAACAACAAATATCCCAAAAGCAATAGAATTGATCTTATAAAGAGAGCTGATTGGATTTTGCCTCGAATTGTATGGGAAAAACCCATATCTGGAGTTCGGACATTTTATACAGATGCCAACAAACAAGGAAAGGCAGGTTACAAATCAAAAAATTTAAGTAAAATGGTTCAAAGTCCTTATAATTCAGTTCAAAAATCAAAATTGTATGCTATTCTGTTGGTATTAATGGATTTTTCAAAACCTCTCAACATAGTAACTGACTCTCAGTATGCTGAAAGAGTAGTATTACGTATTGAGACTGCAGAATTTATCCCTGATGCCTCAGAATTAACTTCACTATTTATTCAATTACAAGATACAATCAGGAAAAGGAGTCATCCTTTATATATAACTCACATTCGATCCCATACTGGTCTGCCAGGCCCTCTAGCACAAGGCAATGATGAGATTGATAACTTATTAATAGGAAATGTGCTGGAGGCCTCAAAATTTCATAAAAAACATCATGTCAATAGTAAAGGTTTAAAAAGGGATTTTTCCATAACCTGACAACAAGTCAAAGAAATAGTAAAAAAATGTCCTACTTGTTCCTTCTGCAATCAGATGCCATTACCAACAGGATGTAACCCAAAGGGTACTCAAAGGAATGAAATCTGGCAGATGGACGTGTTTCACTTTACAGAATTTGGAAAACTGAAATATGTACACCACACTATCGATACTTATTCAGGATTTCAGTGGGCAACTGCTTGAGTTCTGAAAAAGCTGATTCTGTAATCACTCATTTGCTAGAAGTTATGGCCATCATGGGTATACCTGCACAAATCAAAACTGACAACGCTCCATCATATGTCTCTGTTAAAATGAAACAGTTTTTTGCTTATTACAATATAAAACATATTACAGGAATACCACATAATCCTACAGGTCAAGCAGTTATAGAAAGATCAAACAAAACTCTAAAGTATATGCTAAATAAACAGAAAGGGGTAACAAAACCCCCCAAAAATAGACTGCATAATGCTCTATTAACTTTGAATTTTCTTAATGCCAATGAGAAAGGAACAACAGCTACAGAGAGACATTGGATAATAAAAAAACTACAAAATTAAATCAGCCTATATACTTTAAGGATGTGCTGACCTCAGAATAGAAACCAGGGTATGTGCTATGTTGGGGACGAGGTTTTGTTTTTGTTTCTACAGGAAAAGGTAAGTTGTGGGTACCATCAAAATTGATAAAGGTTCGATTTGAACAAGAGAACCTCTTAATTAGAGGAGGTGATAGTTCATCAACCAGCATGAACATCCAATTTAAACTAACTTATACCAGTAACACATGTCTTTTCATTTAATCAGATAATAACTTGCCAAAAAGGAACATCCCCAAAATTAGTCTTGGGAAAGGTTTCTGTTTTTGTCTTTTAGGAGAATGAAGGTTAAGGAATCTGAAGAACACTGGACAAATGAGACAACCGAAGAAAAGGGACAAATCATCTATCCCAGGAAACAGAGTGAAACGGTGTATGGGTATATATTATCTAAAAAAATTTTATGTCTTCCTAAATATTTGTTTCTGCTTTTCTCTAAAAATTTAACACCATTGGTCTTCTAATAGTCCCAGTTCAATTAAAATTTAAAGCTGACTTTGGAGTTGGAGAATGGCTCTCTCCTTCTTTAAACTCAAGCATGTTGTTAAAAGGAAAATGCAAACTCCCTGTATCATGCCAGAATAAAAGAGCCATCTTCTGCTATGGGACAGGAGAAACCAAATTAATTAAGGGACTATTCTATTACTAATCTCAACTCTTTGATTCTATTCTGATTCTTTAAAACTTTTCTTAAAATATAAATTTTATATCAAAATTTACAAGATTAATATATATATATAGATATATACATTTTAAACTTTGTTAAGATATAAATGGTCATATAGAGTACTAATTAATTCTAAAAAAAAAGGCTTCAATTAGCTGCATATATATGTCTTTGTGTTCGAGTCTCTTATCAGTTTTCTGCAGGAAATCACGGCCAGGCCTAACATCAACTGAAGTCTCCAGGAAGAAGTTGGGGCCCCACAACAACAACAATTCCACGTGGACAATAATAACATCACTAAGCTGACAAACATCATCTATAGATCAGCTTTGAACTACAAGGTGCTCAGAGAAATTTTGAGATGACTAGCTGAGATGATCCAGTCTCAAAGACTACTTAAATAAGGACTTGAGATAAACCCTGAACTTTGGCATTATACACAGACTGGATAATGAAGGACATAGTTACGTTTCCTAGAATTTGACAATTAACCTAAAATTTTTCTTTCAGGATAAAGATAACTTCACCCATACCCAGCAGGAAACAATTTTAAAAATACGACGGCCACATTCCCAAAGAGATGGTGTGGGGCGGGTGGTTTTTTGGTCTTTTTAATGGGTTTTGGGTCTGGGATAATTTTCATTGTTTAGGGGGGTTGGTTACAAGTTGTTGTCAAGGGTTAGAAAAAAGGCTAAACAAAGGAGATTAGATTTAAGGTTCTTGTTTTAAAAAAAAGAGAGAGAGAGAAAGAAAAAAAGACAATTACTAGTTTTAAATACTTTACATTGGATTGGATTGTTTTATATTGTATACAAATTATATATATTGAAATTGATATTGTTAGAAAATGCTATATGTATATTTCTAATTGTACTTATACCATTCATTTAACAATGCAATTTTCTGATCCTTGAATGTTATTATTACCAACTATTAGGATATAAAAAAATAAAAGTTAATAGTTAGACATTACAATAGAACTTGTAGTCATATTAGATATGTTTTAAAAATTGAACAGATATATTTTAGACAGGTCATCTTCAAACCCTTCAGAGAGCTACAGAATATGGCATTTAAAATGTTTTAATAACTTAGAAAATTTTTCTTTTTTGTTATGACTATGAGACATGTCGGCTCCTGGCAGTACCAATCTACTTCAGAGAAAATATGGGCATTAAAGAAACTGCATATGGAGTTAACTTTCATTGTGGCAAAAGTTAGCCAATGGACAACAAAATATCCTCGAATCAACTGCTGACAAAATGGACAGATAGGACATGAAACAAAGGACTACTGATTCTTGCCAAAACAAGTGTGGTTATGGCTTTATCAAAAGGCATCTTCTGAGGCCAGGACAATATGGCACCATCCCTGAAGTGGACTTCACAATTCGGAAAAGGTACAGTGCCCTTTTCTTCAAAAGCAGCTGAACAGGCAATGGGCCGATGGCTTCTGATGTGCAATGGAACAGCAGTTGAAACAGTTATTCTTAAAGAGTAACTAAGCTCACGCCTCTCAATAATACTGACATTTGATAGACAGATGTGGAGAAGAACAGAATGCTGAGATAAAGCCATATATACACAGCCAAAAAAAAATGGACAGTTAAATTAAAAAACCATCAACAATTTCCAAAATTTAAAATCCTGAATCATAACATGACACTAGTGGAATTCAGGTGTTTCTGGTACATGGACTGCTCTCACCCAATGTGAGGTTGAACTGTTGACCTTGTGTACATCCTACTTCACAAATGAGTCTGTCAGATACGCTAAGCCTATAGGCTAAAGATGATGCCCCAGCACTGCGGAGAAACCTCAGGTGACTGTCCAGGGAGCTGGCTGTTTCTGTCAACTCACAAATTTTTTGGAAGTTGCTTGCATGCACTTTCTGTTTTTATTTTTGTTAGCTAATATTATTTCCTTCTTGGGTCTCTGAGAGAGTTAAAGATTAGTTAGTTATAGTTGAAGGTTAGTTAGTTACAGTTAAAGATTAATTAAGATAAAAAATAAATTAGATACATTTTGGACTTAACAAAATAGGATAGATAATAAAATTATTGTCTCTAAATTTGTCAAATACAAATGGACTAGACCTGTTTAGACAGTTATTACTTGTATATATTGTATATAGTTATTGTACTTTTGTATATAGTTTTTCTTTTGTTAGTTATAACCTTTTTCTTTTTATTCCTTTTTATTAGGAAATGGATTAATTTAAACTGTAAGAACAGTTAGCAAGAAGCCTGCCACGGCCATACAGTTTGTAACCAATATAAGTCTCTGTGTTTACTTGGTTGGGTCTGAGTGGCTGTGGGACTGGCGGGTGATAGAGATTTGTCCTGACTGTGGGCCAGGCAGGGAAACTCAAGATACACTTAACCTTGAAGTTCTCACCAGACAAAATTGAGATAATATGTTTTTATTATTTAAAACACACGTTTTTTTGACACTTTGAGAGCAGACCTAAGAGGAAAACTCAGAAGGATCAAGTTGAGGCAGCATTTTGGATTAGATAAGAAAAAAAGACTTACAGGCATGTTTGGAAAATTACTCAAGCAATGTAAGAGTTTTATTGGTCAGTTTAAAGCCAGATCAACAGCACTCTCACCCAGGCTTTAACTAATCAGGCCAAGCACTCACACAATGCTATATAAATTCCAGCATACTGAAACAGTATTAGCTTAGTACTGCTGTGGCCATCAGTAGATTCCTCTCAAGCACAATAACTCAGTGTATGGTACTAGACTTCCTGAGTATAAAACAACTAGAATGAACCTTAATTTCCAACTTTTCAGACCTAAAATAGACAAGATGTAGAAGACTGAATCCAAATATATAAAATCACTTTTAACTAATCTAAGATAATCTTTTCATACATTAAACATGAGAAAAACATTTTTATATTTACTTGACTGTATTCAAAATGTTTTCCTTTTTAACTGTGGTTAACTTAAACTGCTTACCTGTGTGTGTGTCAGGATCAATTTCTTCTGTAGTATAGTTAATTTGAGGCTATTTCGAGGTCATAAGGTGAGAACATTTACATTGTGTGGGAAGAACCACTTATTCCTTTTCATGAGTAAGAAACATAAATATCAAGAAAAACAAGAGAAACACTATAGGTCTTGGGTAGGAAATTTTACTCCTTAAATGCTTTCTTTTCATCACTTTCCTAAATTTAAACCTTGCACATTGAATCTTTTATGTTCTTGAGCTTTACCCCTATGACACTAAGGTTCTTTGAGAATATGCTTTATATCATCTTCCTGCCTGCCTGCCTGTTTATCTTATGTAGGGGTGTGTGTGTGTGTGTGTGTGTGTGTGTGTGTGTTGGTATGTGCATGCAATACAACACGCTTGTGGAAGTCAGAAGACAACTTCAGGAGTTGATCCTCTTCGTCCACCATGTGGGTTCTAAGGACAGAGCTCAGGCTTATCAGCAAGTGTCTTTTACTCATGGAGCTCTCTTTGCTAGCTGGAGAATATGTTTTTTCTCTTGAAGTCTTTTTTTCTATTTAAATCCTCCACACATTTCACCTTCTTAGACATGTTAAGAGCCTGATTAAACTCTTATTGCCTCATTAAAGGGAGGAGAGTCTGATGTGTGGATACTCTACTCAAGATAAAAGTGGTGATAGTTTAAGCACACTGGTGACAGGAGACATCATTTTGCTGAGCTAGATGGTCATCTTCAACTGTAATGCAGCTGAGTTACTAAGTCCATAGTTATCTAGTGAAATTTTAGCTGCCTGATAATGCCTTAGTTTTTAAAACAACTGTCTTCATGTTCTTAACTAGATTTTATAGTTTTTAATTGATGACTTGGAAGGGAAACTATAATGGATTGTATTCTACAACCAATCTTTTGTTCAAGTGAAATGGCAGTAATAAAAAATAAACCTTGTCTCCTAGATGAAGATGAATTAACGTAAATAAACAAAAGGTGAAATTGTGACGTAATGGTGATGTCTGATTTATTAAGCATGTCATCATAAACCTGACTAAAACCTGAAAAATATGTCTTTGTTTTTACTATCCATCAAACAATAAAATATGTAGGCTATAGACCACATAAAATCTATTTCTGTCGTAACAGTCATTGGACAATTTTTACTTGATCCTATATTTTCAAATTTCTAGTACTTTGCATTTAAATACTAGAAATACATTTAAATACAATGGCTGAAATGTTAGAACACACATAGTATGGTTTTCCCTACAGGTCTTTTATTCTTTTTTCATTTCAATTATTTATTCCATCCACAGACTTCTTGATACTTGCATTGTTTGTGTTAGAAAGAACTAGGAGACTGGAAGTAAATAGAGTACTTTTAAAAATCCTCCTTTTTTCTAGTAATTAATGTGAAAGATAGATTTCTATAGACAGGTTTCTTTCCATCCACAATTTGACTTTAAGGGTCCATTGGTCTGGACAGAAAGGAAGGATGTGCTTAGAGCCAAAAGTTAGCATAGAACTAGCCTGTTAGAAAGTGAGACTACAGATAGAAAGGACCATGGAAAAAACATGGCCAATGAGCTCCATGTCTTGGAAATAGTATTGTGTCACTGCTGTGTGGTAAAGAACTGTCTAAGTCTTTCTTTTCTTCAATATTAGTTCATACAAAACATTAATATATGTTAATAGTCAAACAATTTCATTTGGGTCTTGTGACTCTGGATTGAGGCATAGAGATGGGCTAACACAGCGCGCCTAAGGTTTTCTCATTTGAATGGATATGTGTAAATCTAAACCACTGCTGCCCTTGAAAATGCCTAGTGCCTTTTAAACATTGTTTCAATTTAGTGAAGAAACAGGGAAAGTCAAAAGAGTTATTTATTGAATCTTACAAAAGGAGATCAGAATGTCCCCTCCTCATTTCCCACCTGGCTACAAACACTACAGTTATATGATCAGTTTTATGACTATTTATTATTCCAAATTAAACTCAAAATTGGCAGACTTCTACTTATTTAAATTTGGTCTGATGCTTTGTTTTATATGTTACATGAAGTAGAAAAGTCATACCAAATATACAAGAAAAGATGAACCCTTATTTGATAAACAATGCGTTTGTGATGGTTCAAGATGGAAGTAAGGGTTGGAGAGAAGGTTTTTCCATTATTTTAAACAAAACACCCCCAAATCTCAACAAAGCATGCTCCCAGGAATGCCCACACACAGTCTTCATTATTCATGCTTGTCAGAAACTCATTGTTCATGCACTGGAACTTTTTAGATGTCTTTTTTCCCCTTCCTCTGTTGCTACTTGGACTCTCCTGATCATTTTTAATCTATTCAAAATAAATAATGATGATGTTTATTAATTTTCTCTGCTGATTGGATCCTATAAAAGACCACTGTAGGCTCACATATTGGAGATGATGAAGCTGAGGTCCACAGAAGCTACATACTTGTGGATACCTGCTGTGGGATGATCTGTATGTCAAATGTGTTGCTGATTGGTCAATAAATAAATCACTGATTGGCCCGTGGCCAGGCAGGAAGTATAGGCGGGACAAGGAGGAGAATAGAGCTGGGAAGTGGAAGGCTGAGTCAGGGAGACACTGCCAGCCACCATGATGAGAAACAGCATGTAAAGATGCCGGTAAGCCACGAGCCATGTGGCAAGGTATAGATTAATGGAAATGGATTAATTTAAGCTGTAAGAACAGTTAGCAGAAGCCTGCCATGGCCATACAGTTTGAAACCTATATAAGTCTCTGTGTTTACTTGGTCAGGTCTGAGCGGTTGTAGGACTGGCGGGTGGCAGAGATTTATCCTGACTGTGGGCCAGGCAGAAAAACTCTAGCTACAATACCTGGCAGATAAAGACTTAACTCCAATCCTATCCCTATCTTAGGCATAATCAGAAAATATATCTTCAGCTCACTTTCATCAATAGAGGTTCCCCTCTGTGCATATTTTATCTCTTCATTGGGGGATCAAAACCAGGGGCCTTGTCCAGGTTAAGTATACACTCTATTGCTGATCTATATTCCAGGATTCAACATAATATATTTTATCATTTGGCCAAAAGTGTTCTTATCATATAGTTTGCTTTATCTATGAGATCCTTTGAGTGCCATTTTAGATTAATCAAATTTGTTATTTCTAGGAGTCTAGATAAGAAAATAGCACAGCATTGATTGTTCAGAGTTCATGGGCTGTGTCTATAGCTGTCTAATGGGGCATTTAGAAATTCTCTATGGAAAATTGTTTTAATTCAGTTTATTTTTTCTTTTAAACTACATATTACTTTTAGTCTCAGAATGAAAACAAGGGGGTTTTGACAAGGAAAAGAGATATCAGAAGATGTGGTTCATTTGTACTTTATGTCTGTGGGTTTGAAGTTCTTGAGAAACCATTTAACCAGCTGGTCTGGTACAGAGAGGATACTGAATAATACACAGGAATGTTTAAAAAAAAGTTAGCCCCTTCCTACAGGGGCCATAGCCATGGAAACCTTCTGGTAATTTTAAATAAAATATATTCATTTTGTCAGCACAGCACTGTGTACAAAGATAAATATTTTATGAAATAATGTAAGTTAGTTTGGAGATATTCTCCCACGTTACATCAAGTATGTTAATTATTTCACTTTCTCTTTTGTATTTGATAAAGAAATCCCCATTAAGCACTGGAAGTTATTCAGTGTCCTTGCTGGCTATGGTTTCACTTCTTTCCTTATACATTTTCTTAAAAGTCTGAATTTTTATTTTCACATACTTGTATAAAAGATCAGCTTCAGGTTTATCCACTCCAGCCATGGAATGGTACATTATTGATAAATCCAAAGTTTAACTAAGAAATAATGTGTGTGATTTTTATAAGTTTTAATTTGATGTAGTGCTATGGGATATCTTTCTGAGTGCCGTGAATATGTGTTGCTCTGATCAGTTGATAAATAAAGCTGCATTGGCCTATGGCAAGGCAACTTAGAGGCAGGTGGGAAATCCAAGCAGATATACAGAGAGAAGAAAGGAGAGGAGAGAGTTGCCGCCAGCCGCTGCCAAAGGAACAGCAAGACGCCAGCACACCGGTAATGCCACTGCCATGTGGCAACTTATAGATTAATAGAAATGGGTCAAGTTACAAGAGCTAGCTAGCAAGAAGCTTGCCATAGTCCATACAGTTTATAAACAATATTAAGTCTCTGAGTGATTATTTTATAAATGGCTATGGGACCGCGAGGCTGGGTGGGATGGGAGAAACCTTCCTGCTATAATGTAGCATCTCCTACTCAGGCAAATAACTTCTAAACTTACACACAGATAATATAGGATTAAACAATTCTAAAAGTTGTAAAAGAATCATTATATGAAACTTCAGTGTCACATAATGACCTTTTTAATATAAAATACCCTATTATTATCTATCCCTGCTGTGCGAAGTAGAGCCAACTCATTGCATCACTCCAGGTGCAAAATTTTCACCAGATTCTGTAGGAAAAGTTCTTTTTAGAATCAGGTATTCTGGACCTTACACAACCCTTCAAGATAGTCTTTGGAATTAAGTATCCTTGACTCACCAGCTAAGAATTAATCCCACTGGAAGTGAAAATATAATGGTGAACAATGTACAGTAGCCTTCCAAATTTTCTTTGGATAATTCACAAGTTCATGTCCACATAGCTTCATACTAAATTCATATAGAATGTGCATCCAGAAATAAAAGGTTGCTTGTTAACTAAGGTGTATAAAGGACCACAACTTCTGAGGTGAAGGCTGAGAAATCTTTGTGTCAGAGAGGCAAGCCTATAGCATAGAAGTAGCAGAAGAATAAAATAACAAAGTGGCTGAGTAAGATACAGGAATGCCCCTTTTGGGTGCTCATGTTTCATGATTACTGAAGCCTCCCCTGGCTCTGCTAAAAATCTTCAATTACAGAATCTAGCTCAATTTCCAGAAAATAAAACATATGCTGTGGGATGGTCTGTATGTCAAGTGTGTTGCTGATTGGTCAATAAATAAATCACTGATTGACCATTGGCTAGGCAGGAAGTGTAGGTGGGACAAGGAGGAGAATAAAGCTGGGAAGTGGAAGGCTGAGTCAGAGACACTGCCAGCCGCCATGATGACAAACAGCATGTGAAGATGCCGGTAAGCCGCGAGCCACGTGGCAAGGTATAGATTTATAGAAATGGATTAATTAAAGCTGTAAGAACAGTTAGCAAGAAGCCTGCCACAGCCATACAGTTTGTAACCAATATAAATCTCTGTGTTTACTTGGTCAGGTCTGAGCGGCTGTGGGACTGGCAGGTGAGAGAGATTTGTCCTGACTGTGGGCCAGGCAGGAAAACTTTAGCTACAAATGGCATCCAATGTGGTGGCAAGAGTTTCCACCTAAAAACTGAGAAAAAAGATTCTAAAACGGAGCTAAAAACAGTTCCTAATTGTCTCTCTCAAATGAGTGGCAGCTGCCGGTTTGAGCTACTGGTGGGTTCCTAGTGTGTGCGCTCAACCTGCCATATGGCAGGAATGAGGCTGGCAAGTGGCACATTAAGCTGCATGGTGGATTTAGACTTTGCTAGTACAAAAAAAAAAGAGGCTTCTGGGCTACATGCTGCTTGGATAAAAGCATAGACCCATGATAACTCCCAGAGCTGGCGGTAAAACGTACCACCTCCATGTTGGGAAGCTGAAGTGGGCAGAGCCAGCAGCCACAGCTGCTGCATTTTAAAGCAATAGATTCACAATAAGACAGATTCAGATGTAATAGTTTACAATGTGTGTAAAATATATGTAGGCTTGAAAGAGACAAAAAAGGTGATATATACAGTTATAGAAACAAATACATAGTTTTAAAAAATAAAGTCTTTAAAGAGACAGTAAAATTAATATTAAAAAAAGCCATGTAAAGATGAATATTACACAGAGAATCTGGATTGTGTTGTCTTTGGGATTTTTAACTGCAGAAAAACATTTGATTGTAAAAGATGTTGAGTTAAACCAATATGTATATTTTAAAGGTACCTTGACTTCAAAATTTGATGTAAGGATGTGTTGCTTTGGAAAGGAGACTCTGCTTTTGTTCCCACAGAAAGCCAAAGACTATGGATTTGTTCCAGATTAAGATACATCAGGTGTGACCAACCAAGACCCCCTGAAAGGTCTCCAATGACACCATGGCCCAGATGACCCAACATCCAGAATGGTTTGAAGGCAACTGGCTCAGACGATACACCCTCATGGACTATTCCATAATCCTAAAATTTTCTTTGTGTCCGCATAAGATACAGCGCCCCCCTCCAGCAGGAAGTAGTAAGAGAAGCTATGCCCAAATTCCCAAATTATATGTAATTTTACTTTGTTAAGATTAAAACCTTCCGGCCGGGCGGTGGTGGCGCACGCCTTTAATCCCAGCACTCGGGAGGCAGAGCCAGGAGGATCTCTGTGAGTTCGAGGCCAGCCTGGACTACCAAGTGAGTTCCAGGAAAGGCGCAAAGCTACACAGAGAAACCCTGTCTCGAAAAACCAAAAAAAAAAAAAAAAAAAAAAAAAAAAAAAAAAAAGATTAAAACCTTCCTTTTTGAAAAAAAAAAAAAGAAAAGAAAAGAAAAAGAAAAGGGGAAGTGCTGTGGGATGGTCTGTATGTCAAGTGTGTTGCTGATTGGTCAATAAATAAATCACTGATTGGCCAGTGGCCAGGCAGGAAGTATAGGCAGGACAAGGAGGAGAATAAAGCTGGGAAGTGGAAGGCTGAGTCAGAGACACTGCCAGCCGCCATGATGACAAACAACATGTGAAGATGCCGGTAAGCCATGAGCCACGTGGCAAGGTATAGATTTATAGAAATGGATTAATTAAAGCTGTAAGAACAGTTAGCAAGAAGCCTGCCATGGCCATACAGTTTGTAAGCAATATAAGTCTCTGTGTTTACTTGGTCGGGTCTGAGCGGCTGTGGGACTGGCAGGTGAGAGAGATTTGTCCTGACTGTGGGTCAGGCAGGAAAACTAGCTACAAACATAAGCTTCCAGGAAATAATGAATGTCAGCCCCATTCCACTCAAGCTGTATTCCAGAATCTTTTACCTTCTTGCCTCTGTTGTGGCTGCTGCTCATTGTTCAGCATCAGTATAGGAACCCGCCTGACACCCACTGTAGCCCATCCTCAGGTAGAAGACATCACTGGGCCTCTTCCCTATATCTCAAGTGTGTTCTACTCCACCTTTGCCTAGTGCAACCACTCATACATAAAGCCTCACTGGTGATGTTATTTCCACCAAAAGCATTATCTAGTCCTTTCCTTAAAAAAATAACTTCTGTTCCTTTCTATTTACATTGAATTTCAAATCTCCAACACCTTCTTTTTACTGCGTCTATTACTGAGCTATGGCCAAGTTCCTCTTATACTTGCTGCTTCTTAAAGAAAATAAAATCCACCTTGCAATTTTTGCCTCCTTAGGCAGAGAGGGGGCTCAGGGTAGCTACATTGTAAATAGTTAAGTTGATGGGAGTTTAAAAATGCTCATGGAGGGATAAGTTTTCTTCCAAGTCACGCACATTGAAATGTGTCTTCTTAGCCTCAAGTATGATAAACTTCATAAAGACAGACTTCTTAAAACATAAAAGTCATTGTGGAGACCAGAATCCTAGTACAAGGTTCTAAAGCTAGTGGCCTTCATTTCCTTTCTTCTGTTTTTCTGACAGAAGAAAAGAAAAGCCAGATGAACACAGTGGAAACCTGCTAACATGACTCCAAAACATATTTATAATAGCTGCACCATAAGGCTACATGTCATCCCTAAGGTCTGCCAAGTACAGTGGTTTGTTCAGTGAAGCACCTGGAACTCTGAGCATCTCTGCTCAGAACTATGAAATTGAATAATGATAAAAATATTTCATCCATTAAACATGCTCTTTAAAGACAAAGAACTTCAAAGTACATCATTGATTTCTTTTAATCTTAAATTCTTAACTTCTGACCTGAATCAAATAATAGTACAAAACTGACCAATCAGAAAATAGTGTAATGTAGTTATTTCCAAATTCTACTAGCTCATAGCATTCAGTATCTCACTAGCTTTCTCATTAGATCTAAAACAAATGACTACATGACAATTGCATGTAAGAAATAATTATGTCTAAGCAACTGGATAATGCCCAACTTAGCAGTTCATAACAAAATCAATCTGATAGCATTATTTACTTCCTTCTTGACAGGCATAACTGCCAGAAGATTTCAGTTCCTGGAGGGTCCTGCACAATTCCTTAAACCTTAGAGCCATGTTAGATGTACCATCTGTACTTCTCATTCAGTTTTTATTATAGCACTTGCAGAAATATAAAATCAGGTTTTCATTTTTTTTCTTTTGAGACAGGGTTTCTCTGTGTAGCTTTGTGCCTTTCCTGGAACTCACTTAGTAGTCTGGGCTGGCCTCGAACTCACAGAGATCCGCCTGGCTCTGCCTCCTGAGTGCTGGGATTAAAGGCATGCACCACCACAGCCCAGCTCAATTTTGAGACTCAAAATCATACAACATGAGGTCATATAAAAGTATGAACTACCCCAGCTACAGAGTGCAAAAAACTACAGTGATCAGCAGATGCTTCATATTCCTGCTTCCTTCAACATTTGAAGATATATTCTGGCCTCATTGTGAATTTGCTGAGGCACCTCAGGCTCTCTCTTTTCTAGAGTTGGTGAGTGGCAAGGAGCTCTTGCTACACAGTCATGGGCACTGGATTTCAATCTTAGGGCCATTATAACATGCCATGTTTCTCCCAAATGTCTGAAGCTCTGAGGGAGCTGGGGTCTTCTTCCGTGCTTGCACTTCACACCCCCCCATACACAGAGATAAAACAAATATAAATTAATAAAATATAATTAAAAATAATAATTGGAGTTGAGATAATATATGAGTCTCACTTATGGAATGCTTTAAATTGTCTGCATATATAGAAATTCAAAATAAGTAAATGGAAAAAGTGATAAAAATTTATACTGAAGGATCATGATTTTAGAAAAGTTTCTACTGGGAAGTAGTTGATAGAAATGATACCTCTGTGTGGATTTATGTTTATTTTTTCAAAAAGTTTCATGGTGTTGAAGAAATGGTAAACTCCAAAATATCTCACTGGAGCTCCAGAACATCCAGACACATTCATTACAATAAGCAAGGCTATGGTCTGAATGGTGGCTTACAGCACTGATGCTAGCACCCTAGTGACAAGGTAGGAGAATCACGAATTTGAGGCTTGGTCTACATAGTGAGTTCTAAGGTACCCATGGCTACACAGTAAGACCCTTTCTCAAATAAACAACAAACAAAAAATTCACATGTTGTAACATTACTTAGTAAGTTAGGAGGAAAGGCCATTATGAAGTGGTTAAGTCAGGAGGGTAGAAGACTCAAGCATGCTATCAGTGTTCTCACAGAATGGTCCCAGAAAACTGTCTTATCTCATCCAACTTGTAGGAGACACAGCAAGAAATATGCCTACTATGAGCCAGAAGGGGGTTTGCCCAATATCCCAAATCTGCTGCAATCTTGGTGTTGGTTTTGGTCTTCTTTGTCTCAAGAAGAGTAGAAATAAATTTATGTTGTTACATGCTACCTAACCTGTGGTATTTTGTTGTAACAGCTCAAATGAAGTAAAATGACTTCATTTTATTTTATTCATGGGAGAGAGAGTAGAAACATTCATGAAGTAAAAGTCAATAAACAATGTACAAAGACAAGCAGGTACTGGGAGGCTAGTATGTAGGTGGAGAAAAATCAGAAGATGATGATACCATAGGTGAACTTTGTAATGTGGTGCACACTTGTAATTTTAATATTGAGGGGCACAGGCAGGCAGAACAGGAGTTTAAGACAATCTCTATCTATATAGGAGGCCTGGGCCAAATGAGACCCCATCTCAAAACAACAGCAAAAAGAAAATCATAGTAGAAAAAATTACCACATTTAAAAGGTAAAATCTAAAATTATGAGAAAGTGGTAGAGGGCATATAATATGTTCATTCTCAAGCTTTGTCCTAATTAGAGTGTCACTGTAGGAAGCCTCCTCCAAGACCAAATTCTCTCTCTCTCTCTCTCTCTCTCTCTCTCTCTCTCTCTCTCTCTCTCTCTCTCACACACACACACACACACACACACACACACACACACAGGAGCAACATTAAGTGGACTCAGTAGGCTGTGTGTGTGTGTGTGTGTTTAAAACTGACCAACTTGAATTAGACAATTTATCAGATCTCTGGAGAAAACTGATTCTTCTTCCATTAGTAGCCATTGATTGCCTATAGTCCTATGGAATACATGAAATTTGTATTTCTAATTAACACACTTTAAAATTATGATTCCTGCTATGTACAGCAGGGTTCAGATTAAAAAGTTTTCAGAATTCAGTTCATTCTCTAAGTATTCAGGCACTGTGGAATATTTTAGAATATCTAGGATTGTGAAGTTTCATATAAGTGTGCCACAGTATAAGATAGCATTATGAAAAAGGACCACCAGCAGGGCTCTGAGTGCCTTAATATGCTAGAAGAAAGCAGTACTCACACTCCACTACTCTGAAAAGTGATGAATTAAATAGTGACATCCTTTGTACGCTTGTCTGGTTTGCAGAATATGCTTTGAAAATACATCACAATAATTCATAAATTATCTTAAAGTACAAATTTGCATCTTAAGCATACTTGGGAGCTGTTCATGTGGATAGCAGGGGGAAAAATCTAAGGAGCTGTGTTATAAAGATGCAGAGTCCTTTATTCATTTTTTGGAGTGTCCTATAATTATAGTTTCCTTGTCTGTATCTGAGAACACAAAGACAAACTGGACAAAGTAATCCTTTAGTGTCAGATGGAGTAACTTTCCCTTGTACAAATATGCTCTAAAGTACTTGAATTATTTCACATGAGTCAAGCTTCAGCAAGCATATGGAAAAACAGGAAAGAGTGTCTTAGTGTCCAGACTCATCAATCAAGTGCCCCTTAGGATCCCTGGGGGATGGTGTCAGGAGTATTGTCTTGGCTGTTACATATAAGCTATATTCAGTATCATTTTCTTTTTTTGGTGTAGAGTCTTGCAACATAGCCCTGAATGACCTGGAACTTGCTATATAAATCACTCTGGCCTAAAACTCACAGATTCACATGCCTCTGACTCCTGAGTGCTGGGATTACAGGCCTGAGCCACCATGAATGGCCCTCACTTATAATGCCTAATACTAAAATTACTACTAACACTAATACTAAAATGCCTAATATTAATAAACATTGCATAAGTAGATGATGTAGTATACTGTTTAGAGAAGAATAATAAGAAAAAGGTCAGCATATGTTTAATATAGATACATCTAAAAATATTTTCAGAGGTCAGTAAGAGGGCTCAGCAGGTAAAAGCACTTGAGCTGCCTCAGCCTAATGATCTGAACTTGACCCTTGGAGTCCACATAAAGAAAAAGAAGAATTGCACATGTGTGTCTGATATCATTCTCAGAGTTCATTATGTTATCATTTTAGAAGACTTTTAAAAAAATAAAAATAAATTAACACACATTAAACTATCCTATGGACCATGTGTTGAGATGATGACATCTCTAATGTAGAGACGTCTCATTATTTCAGTGTCTTGCTGTGTGTCACTAAGTCATCAGCATTAATCATAGTTGGCACATTCCTAATGCATTAGTGCTGTCCTTCATGGAGTGAGAATCTACCAGCTGACTCACTGTTCTCTGTTGAATTAAAAAAAAAAGTCTGTGGTTCAGATGAAGAAACCTGAAAATACACTGTTTTTGTCTTCATTTCTCACTGTTTTTGGAAGCCCCAAATGACATACTGTATGTTGTAGTGGTATTGTGTTCCCCAAAATATTGTGCACCCTAATAAACTTATCTGGGGTCAGAGAACAGAACAGCAACTAGATATAGAGGCAAGAAAATAGTGGCACACATACCTTTAATCATAGCATTCTGAAGGCAGAGATCCATCTGGATCTCTGTGAGTTTAAAGTCACACTGGAAATTGCCAGGCATGGTAACTCATGCCTTTAATCCCAGGAAGTGAGCCTTTAATCCCAGGAAGTGATGGCAGAAAGCAGAAAGGTATATAAGGCGTGAGGACTAGGAACTAGAGCTGGTTAAGCTTTTAGGCTTTTGAGCAGCACAGTTCAGCTGAGAGGCATTCAGTCTGAGGAAACAGGATCACCTGAGTAATTGGCTAGGTGAGGGAGCTGTGGCTTGTTCTGCTTCTCTGATCTTCCAGTATTCACCCCAATACCTGGCTCCGGGTTTGATTTTATTAACAAGAACTTTTAAGATTCATGCTAGAGTATGTTATGTATTAGGGTTTTTTTTTTTTACAGTCCCTAATATTCAGTTGATAATAAAACTTACTCAAAATATAAGCTGAATAAGCACAGTGACTTTGATGTACCTTAGATATTTCAAATTAGAAGAAAAATTAAATTGTAAGTTTTTCCTTTTAAAAATTTTTTTTCCAAAGCAGATACTTAATAGACTGGACGAATTTCATCCCATGCCCCAAGGTGGGTAACAGTCGTAAGACCTTCACATGCATAGAATGCTTTGGTTTACGTCTCAATTCTTAGTGACTGACTTGTGTGAAGGACAGATGAAATAAAGAAAAACCAATTTTTAAGAGTATGACCTTAATTTTACCTGGAGGAAAACACTGATTTTGATACTTAATGTTAACCATCATTTAGATCTATTAACTGAATAATGAACTATGATTACCCAGAGAAAGCATAATCAGTAGTAGACATCCTTCCTACTCTCCAGTTTTTCCTGAGGCATTTTCCTTGATGTGAGTAAGGTATTGCTTTTTCAGTTGTATTTCTGTGGATTTCTCTTATGAAAAAACTGAAAGATTCTTTCTGATCTTTCTGCTGATCTGTCCTACATCTTATCAACACCTACTCAAGATCTATGATGTAATAAAAACAAATATTTCTTTTTTCCTGCTGTGGGATGGTCTGTATGGCAAAGGTGTTGCTCTGATTGGTCAATAAATAAATCACTGATTGGCCAGTGGCCAGGCAGGAAGTATAGGCGGGACAAGGAGGTGAATAAAGCTGGGAAGTAAAGGCTGAGTCAGAGAGACACTGCCAGCTGCCAAGATGACAAGCAGCATGTGAAGATGCTGGTAAGCCACAAGTCATGTGGCAAGGTATAGATTTATAGAAATTAATTAATTTAAGCTATAAGAACAGTTAGCAAGAAGCCTGCCACGGCCATACAGTTTATAAGCAATATAAGTCTCTGTGTTTACTTGGTTGGGTCTGAGTAACTGTGGGACTGGTGGGTGACAGAGGTTTGTCTTGACTGTGGGCAAGGCAGGAAAACTCTAGCTACAAGTGGTGCCCAACGTGTTGGCAAGAGTTTTCACCTAAAACCTAAGTAAAAGAGAGTCTAAAATGAAGCTAAAAACAGTTCCTAGTTGTCTCTTTCAAGTTAGGGGCAACCTGCTTGTTTGAGCTACTATGGCGGGTTCCTGGCGTGTGCACTGGACCTGCAGTGTGGCGGGAATGAGGTCTCTGCAAGTGGCACATTAAGCTGCATGGTGGATTTAGCCTTTGCTAGTATAAAAAAAAAGAACAGGTTTCTGGACTACATGCTGCTTTGACAGAAGCATAGACCCACTATTTCTGAGAGTTGATGGCTCCCAGAGCTGGCGGAAACCATACCACTGCCATGTTGGGAAGCTGAAGTGGGCGGAGCCAGCAGCCACAGCACTGTTTCAGGCTTAGAAGGCTGCAGTTTAAAGCAATAGGCTCAAGGTAATATAAAAAATAAGCCACGTAAAGATGGCTACCACACAGAGACTCTGGATTATGTTCTCTTTGATATTTGTAACTGAAGAAAAACATTTGATTGCAAAAGCTGTTGAGTTATGCCAAAATGTATATTTTAAAGGTACCTTGACATCAAAATTTGGATGTAAGGATATGTTGCTTTGGAAAGGAGGCTCTGCTTTTGTTCCCACAGAAAGCCAGAGGCTATAGATTTGTTCCAGATTAAGATATATCAGGTTTGACCAGCCAAGACCCCCTGAAAGGTCTCTGATGACACCATGGTCCAGATGATCCAACATCCAGAATGGTTTGAAGGCAACTGGCTCAGACGATACGCCCTCATGGACTATTCCATAATCCTAAAATTTTCTTTGTTTCCCCATAAGATACAGCATCCCCCTCCAGCAGAAAGAAGTAAGAGAAGCTATGCCCAAATTCCCAAATTATATGTAATTTTACTTTGTTAAGGTTAAAACCTTCCTTTCTGAAAAAAAAAAGAAAAGGGGAAGTGCTGTGGGATGGTCTGTATGGCAAACGTGTTGCTCTGATTGGTCAATAAATAAATCACTGATTGGCCAGTGGCCAGGCAGGAAGTATAGGCGGAACAAGGAGGAGAATAAAGCTGGGAAGTGAAAGGCTGAGTCAGAGAGACACTGCATGTGAAGATGCCGGTAAGCCACGATCCATGTGGCAAGGTATAGATTTATAGAAATGGATTAATTTAAGCTATAAGAACAGTTAGCAAGAAGCCTGCCATGGCCATACAGTTTATAAGCAATATAAGTCTCTGTGTTTACTTGGTTGGGTCTGAGTGACTGTGGGACTGGCAGGTGACAGAGATTTGTCCTGACTGTGGGCAAGGCAGGAAAACTCTAGCTACAGTTTCCTGAGTGTACAGCAGTCCAGAACTGGAGTTACCATTTTCATGAATATTTTGACTCACTATATTCTTTTTTTACCCCCACAGAATGGTAGTATTTGATGAAATGCTTATGAGTCCACAAAGGAAAGAAGTGTTCTGCCTCAGATAGGAAAGAGATTCAAACAGAAATTAAAAATGTCTTTTCTTTCATTTTATTGTTTTTTAAAAACATTTAAGATGCAGCTTGGAAAACATTTTCATAAGAATTCTGAACTCTAGTTCAGAGCTCAGAAGCAAGTAGCATCTTGTAGATATTTTTAATGAATGTATAAAATAGTAATTAGCAAATCCATGAAGTCTTCACCAAATGTCTAACAGACAAGTTAAAGCCTGTCTAAATCTAAGCTCTGGTAATTCACCCTCTGAAATGCATCTATATCTAAATCTTCCTCAGCTCAGTAGATACCAACATCTTTATTTTTGAAGATTCCAGGTAAATAGTTTAATAATACCTCATTTTGCCCATTTGGTCTCTTTCCCAATCAACATATATACACATGTGCACACACATATGGACACACATACACACACACACACACACACACACACACACACACACACACACACACACTCATTCCAATCTATTGTGAAATTCTGTTAGTTTTATCTTCATCATGTGTAGAGCTTTGTAACTTTTAGTACTTCACCTGTTGTCAACTTAGTTCAGACATTCTCACCTCTGGCACACATCAAGAAGACCTCTAATTATTGTCTTCATTTCCTGTCCACTACACTCTAACCTTCATAGGGCATATGCTTCCTTTTATGATATAATTCTAATAATATTACCTTCCAACTAAAAATCCCCCAAGTGTTTCTATTCCACCCAGGTTGAAAATTCCATATTTTTACCATGACTCTAATGGCTTCTCCACAACTCTGTCTTCTATCCTTAGCATGCTAGGCCCCTACTGTTCCTCACATACATACCAACTAAACAAGTAGTTCTGCCTCAGTATCTGTCTCTGTGTGCTCTCTCACAAGATTTTAGATCCCTATTTTTTTCAAAATGAATTTTTTATTTAATTTTCATATTTTTATTTTAATTAGCTAATTTTCTTGTCCTTCCTCTAGATTACTGGCCTTGTGGTAGTATGATGCCCTCTGCTTTTATGTTTCAGTTATCTGGACCTAGAGGACAGATTCATAATTGGATATTCAATTAACCAATGTTTATACAAAATTTAATATATTTCAAGGGAAGTCCCTTAATCTGTGCACAGTAGTAATTTAAAGGACAGTGCATAGTGTACTTCACTGAATTCATTGGTAAAATGATCTCCCTCCAAGATAGCATAGGACCAGTAGAACAGAGCCAAGTTTCTCATGTTCCTAAATCTATTGCTGGTTCCTTCAAATGACTGTCACATTTGTCTAATGTTGAAAGAATACATTGGATTTACTTTCTTTCCTATTGTGAACCACACAGAAAGCAATATTTCTTTTTTTTAATTTTTTTTATTTTTTATTTTATTATTTTTTTTTAGGACAGAATTTCTCCATGTAGTTGCCTGTCCTGGAACTCACTCTGTAGCCCAGTCTGGCCTCAAACTCACAGTGATCCACCTGCCTCTGCCTCCCAAGTGCTGGGATTAAAGGTGTGCACCACCACTGCCCAGCTCAGAAAGCAATATTTCTTATATAATAAGTCAGAAGCAAGTATCTCAGAGACATTAATATTTTACAGAGTTAGAAAGGTGAAAAAGTTACAGGTTATTTGCAAAGTTAGATGAACCACAGTCTTAGATAATTATACCAACAGTGGTAAAAAATAGTAATCAAACTAACAGATTAGTCTTGGTTTTAAGAAAAAAAAATAACTAAGATAAAACCAGAACTGCAGAGATGGTAACCACAGCAAGGAGGGCATATGTAGAAATTTATAACATGCATCACTAGATGATGACTGCTGACCAGAATAGCTCAGACAATAGAATGAAGAAAATGCTACTACCATGGACATAGCTGAAGAAAACGCCATATTTGCTGCTAGCACAAATGCAGTGCAAAACATACTTTTTAGCTCCTGTATAATCAGCTCATACCTAAAAATGTCAGCCCTTGAGATAAAACATTGACCTTAACCACCTGAATTTAAAACACTGGATCTGATTCTTTAGGGTCAGCCAAAGGTGACTGCTCCAAAAATGTTCTTCATAAAACTTCCCCATTTTAGTTCTTCAACTGCATGGCTTTAAGTGATTTACAACATGACAGGTAACTTGTTTCACTTATAAAGTACTTTTTCTAAAGATCTGTAAATGCCTGAGATAATTAATAGTCTTTACAGCAATTAGTAAATATACTAGCCCCTCTGATGGAGATATATTATTTATGATTAATTTATACAGACATTCAGTATCTTAATAATTGTATAATGATCTACTTCACAAATGAATTGTCAAGTACAGCTTTGTACTCTTTAACTTCCTATCTTGAATGTAAACTAATTATTTATGGGTTTTTCACTTTTCTGAAAGATTGTAAAGAATCCAAAATGATGATAATGGAGGATGATGTATATTTGGTTTCCTATAGCATGACATGAGCCTTCTACTGCACAAATATTGAATATTCTTATTCAATTTTACAGTGGCTACTTCCTCAATCAATTGACAGAGCTAATAAATAAGTCAATGAAATTTCCCAGCTATTGCTTTGATAAATCTCATCTAGATTGCCATATGGGTATATGTATAGATTTTATATCCTTAAACAAAAAACTGTATGAATATTCCAAACATACCAATTAATTTCATAGATTCTATAATTTTTAATTAACAAAGGTTTTAGTCTTGTGGTTCTTGGTAAACAGGCAAGAAAACATGATTACTCCTATAATTATAATTGGTTCTCCTACATAGGCATCTTCTGTGTGACTAAATAAATATCTCTCTGTATACATTCTTTTGGACAACATCATGAAGTTATTACTGTGGGAACCTCTAACTATAAATTCTTGACAAATTTTCCTTATTATTTACATTAAATAAAAACTAGGTTTATTATAAGTATAATACCTTACCATACATAAACCATGTCACAATATCTTTAAAACATTTTTGTCTGCTTTTTATAAAAGGATGACTTTTCAAAATTATATGAGTCCTGACAGTCACAAAAATATTTTGAGTCAAAGCTCAGAACACTCCAATTAAAACTGTCCACTTTTTACAAAACATGGCCTTCATTTATATACAGCTGGAAAGCACAGGGCCTGTGTGCTCTTACTTTCTGACCCCAAATGTGGCAAGAATAGTTAATCAGTTGCAAACCTACTGTGGTCTTACAATCCTTCACACAGAATCACTACAAGCAACCACTAGAAACTGATAGACTGAATTCCACAAAGGGGAATTCTGCTTGCTGTCCCCAAGAGCTTAGTGATACAGATCCATGTGATTAGGAAAGGATGCAGTTTTCAGTAATTTAGGATGAGTGTTAATCAAACTCTCATATATGTTTACTTTAAAATTAAATGCTCAATCATAATTGTGCCTAATTTTGCTTATTAGCTGTTTCCTGACCACCTCATAGGTGTTAGATAATTGGTTTTGGCCTTCTTTTTCAGTGCAGTCATGTAGGGCTCTGGGGGGGGGCAGTATTGTATAATATTGAGTAATCTGGAAATTCTGATATAGTCAGTTTGAATTTAAGGAGTGAGAGAGGAGTGACTTTTTAAATCAAGTATAGACAAAATGGGAGAAATGATAAGAAAAAAATCTATCTAAATTTAAGAACCTAGTGACCTTATTTATACCATTTCTTAAGCCTCAGTTTGTCAGGTATAGTTTTGCTATAACAAATTCCCTTCTCAAAGTTATAATAACCAATAGAAGTGACTTAAATAAAATCAGCTAAGCATCAACCCAAAGAATGTGAATTTAGTAAACAGAAATAATACTAAAGTACTCCTACTAATGTTTATTCAAGTCTTAACCCTAAAATTTATTTTACATATTTTGCAGAAGACAACTCAAGATTATTTCTATATCCAAAATATATTTAAGAATGACTTATTTAAATAATTTATGTACTATAAAATTCTTACTTATAATGTACTTTTCACCAATTTGTATTTCTGTATGTGTTTGTGTATGTGTGTATTTATGTGTGTGCATCTATGTATGTATGTGGTATACATATATGATATATATCTATGGCATATGCACATATGTGTGAGGGTGCATAGGCATGAAGACCATGGGAGAATATAAAGTCTTTCTTAGTGGAATTTTCCCAAGGGCCTGCCCTGAGAAAATCCCTCCTAGGGTTCTGGGGAAGACGCTACACCTGGATGGAGGTTATCTGAGGGAAAAGACTCTGTACACCATGCTCTTTCATGCATTTACTTTATTTCTCTAAGTCAAAACTCTATCTATACAGCTTCAGCTCTGTCTCACATTCAGGTCCTCTGTGTACCTGCCGGGCCTGCCCTGTCATAGTCCTAACTAAGCTCCTATCCTTTCGACCTCATCTTCATCCTCTTTTCCTTTTTCCACCATCTTTCCTTCCTTGCTCCTTACCTTTGCTCTGATAAACTGCCTTCTTCTCTTCTCCTTGACCACACGGCTCTGTCTACCATCTACAGAAACTGCCTTGTTCTTTCTCTCCTGGCCATGCGACTCTCTGACCAGGAATTCTGCTCCAGTCTTTAATGTACCTGGTTAAGAAAAAAAGCCCTATTGTCCTAAGTCAATAGCTCTGCAATGCTACTAGGCCTGAAGGCAAGGGATGGTTTGAGCTTCATTTGTGCACAAAACAAAGCTATGCATCTATAGCCTACCTGTTTCCTATGCCCTGCAGGGGTGTTACTTAGTGGATAAGCAGTAGATCTGAGGAGCTAAACTGTTTGCCACATGACCTAGTAGTATATGGGCACACAAGAATTTTATAGCAGAAGACAGCTGATACATATTAAAAGCTAAATAACACCAAATATTCCTTGATAAAAATGGCTTCCTCTTGAAGGACTCCTTGATCGGTCAAGTTATAGCTTATTACATACAGCTGAATCTCTGTAACATATTCTTGTAGCCCACTGCACTTTCTGTCACTTTCCAACTTGTTTTTTGAGACAGGGTTTCACTTTGAGCCTGAAGCTAGGGTAGCACCCAGAAAGCTCTGGTGATCCCCCACATCTGTCTCTCTCTCTCAGATATTGCTGGGGTTGCAGGAGCACACAGCCATGCTTGGATTTTTATGCAGATGATAAGGATTTTCACATATGTCCTCTTGTTTGCACTACATGCATCATTACCTATAAGCTATCTCCCTAGTTTCTATTTAGTGACTTATTTACAGTTTATTACAGTGTAGTACAACTATCATCATTTGAAGATATAGTTTTGAATTTCTCTTGTAGAACCCCTGAAGGACACCCCCTTCACAGAAAAGCAGTTTGGCAAAATCATAATAACAAAAGTTTTCCATTGAAATAGGAATGATAATTTGGAAAAAATTCAGTTCAGTTAGATTCTTTAAGATGAAGGAGACCATAGGGGCATAATGACCACAGAATTTCTTATAACCCTTGTTTGGTTCCTAGTTTAAAAACAGAAACTCTATGGACTTCCAATTTCCAGTGTGATTTATAAAGAGTTTGGACATTGTTACACCCATCTTCATCACAAGAAAAAATTAAAGAAGCTAGAAGCAGTAACTCTATTAAGACCCAACAGTGAACTGGCATTGTATTGCCAATTGTTTTTCTAAACACTGGGACATAAGAATAAGTGAGAAATTTCCAGAATTAATCTTAAAAAATACCAGAAGGTAGGGTAAATACAAAAAATGTAAAATTTCTAGCCCTTTACATGTCATATTCACACAACAGAAAAGCAAATAAAGATAAAATATTAAAAGAAGTAACAGTGAAATCACACACACACATACACACACACACACACACAAACACACACACACAAACACACACACACACACACACACACACACACACACACACACACACACACACACGTATAGAGCAGGAAGCATCCACGTTTATCAGAATTATTCTTAGACACCACACAAGCAAGAAAAGAGTAGAATGAAATATTTCCTTTGGCAAAATCCAAACAACTACCAAGTAGATTTTTGAATCCTGTAAAATTATCCTTCATCAGTGAGGGATAAAGAGACTAATAGATAACTATAATTATCAGAATTCCCTGACTGTGAGCCTTCCTTTTGAGATACATTGTCAAAACAACAACTACCAATCCCTCTCAAGATAAAAGGAAAATAATGCAACCAGAAAACTTGAATCTACAGAAAGGAAGAGACAGGAAGACACTGAAAGCAAAACAAACTAGTTGTGTTTTTTTTTGTTTTTGTTTTTTGTTGTTGTTGTTTTGTTTTGTTTTTTGTAACTTAATTGATCTAGAAGAGAACAGTCTGTCCAAAATACATTCAAAAACAAGTCAGGTGTTTACAACTCAGGACTTGGTGACATGAATGGTGGTAGTACAATAGGAACAGGAGGGGAAGAGTGTGAGCCCTCTGACTTAATTGCACATGAATCACATTTTACAATGCTACTTGAAATAGGATTTACCTTAACTATAAACAAGTACAGCAGACTTCTAGACAACAATACAGTTTTGTTTTTAGAAAACCAATATAATTGTCAATCTAAAATAGAAAGGAAAATGGGATATTAACTAATTTTCCATTAAAACCAGTGAAGGCTGAGAAGTAATGGGGCCAGAAAGAGAGGTCTAAAGTGCTCTTAGAGATGTTGGAAAACTAGAAATGTAAATAGGGGATAGTTATTTAGGACATTATAAACTCATGTTACCTGTGATGAAAATGGTGTAACAGTGACACGAGAAAGATCTTGTGAAACTGACCTTTAGATTACTCACTAGTGTGTGTGTCTACTTATATACAAAGAAAAAGATACAGCAAGTGCAACAATATTCAAACAATTGTTGAATATAGATAGTGGCTGCATGCTGCTTACCATGCAATTCCTCCAACTTCCTCCCATATCAAAAAGTAATATTGGAGAAGTGAATTCATTAACTACTAGCAACACTTATCCCACAGTAAAGATGTCAATGAAAATCTACATGCTGATATTGAAACTGTCCTTTGAAGAGTCTCAAGGCATTAAAGCAGAAGTTGCTGTTTATGAGCTAACTGGATGACATCTATCCATATGTTTGCTGTGTTCTGGGTTTTTAATACTGGAGATTGAGCTTGATGTATAGATGTGCTAAATAAACATGCTACTACTGAGTTACACACCCAGCCCTTTCTATGAATGAATTTAGTGTTTTATTTTAAGGTAGGGTCTTGCTAAGTTGCCAAGGAAGGTCTGAACTTACATTACTTCTGCCACATCCTCCTGAGTAGCTAGGATGTCAAGCATGTGCCAACTAACAACCATTCTTTATTTAAATTTTGTGTTGGATACTGATTTTCACTCCCATTTCCTAGAAGTTATTATAAATGGATTTTGGTCTCAAGATACTGAAAAAAACCATCAGCTGCTAGTATTAAACCTATAAATCATATATCATAATTGTCAAATTGTAATTTTAATTCTTAAGTTAATATAATTGAATGTCAAGAAGTAATTTGAAATTCATGGGAACTGCAGGAAATAAAATTAGTAGGAGGTGAAATTAAAAATGAACCAATAAACACATTTTACTAAATTAGCAATAGCATCTAATTCTATAACTTATTGGAAAACTGAGTCCCTGGAGATATTCTTCTGCTTATGTGGAATATAGTAACCTGCTACAATACATTCTAGACACAATAAAAAGAATTGTATGGAAATCCATGAATTGTGTTATGTAATTAGACATTAGTATGGCTAATCAAATCACAGGGCCATGATAAACACCTGTCTTCCTTACTTATATGCTTTGTATTGGCATAGCAATCACAAGATAAACATAATTACAGCAATTTGAATAGAACATCTGCTAGTTAAAGTGAAAAACAAGTCAAATGTCATAAGTGGTCACAAAAATATCCAAAGGGCAGCAATTTTCTAAAACAACATTGAAATTTTTGGTTTTGCAGTGTCATTTGAAATAATTATATTTGCATGTGCATGGGTTTGTGTATGTGTGTGTGTGAGAGAAAGAGAGAGTGAGAGAGTGGTGTTACTCAATATAAGATGTGTGTGTGTGTGTGTGAATTTCTCTAAGCAGCATGGCCCTAATTCAAAAGTATTATATCTTAGGGAGAGAACAAATGTTGCTAGCTTCTAAGAGTTCAGAAATAGAAAACAAATATGGTTTTGCAAAATAAAAACGATGGTTTTCAGTTTTATGATAACAGAGGTGTGGCAATGAGTCACACTCTGCATAAGGAAGAGCTAATTCATGTATTTATAACACAAATTAGGCCAATGCTTATCATTTAACTGAATACAATTTCACAAGTGTTTTGTGCATCACATTGTTTAAAAAACTGGAGTGATACAAATATGATTAACTCATTCCTAGGACTTATTAGGTCTCATTTGCTTCTAATTTGTTTAAAAATAAATTAGATTTAATGGCAGGGGTCATTAGTCCAGTCATCATCAAGTACTGGAAGATTGAGTTCTATCTAGAATTGACTTCCCACAGTACAACAGAGAATAACCATTCCCTTTCATCATAACATCATTGAGTTTTTCATGGTAGAGATGACTTTTAGACTGAAAATGGTGGCCATGGTTAAGGAGCTTTTAGACTTCTTGAGGTAGAAAATGAAAAGGGGAAGAGAGGCCATAGTCATAGGAATTTCTAAGGTATATAATTGATAAAACAACTCAGGTAGAGGAAGCAGATGAAGAAAGCACAAGACAGAGATAGTTTAAGTTTCTGGCACTTTAGAGATCCTACTCTTGGTCCAAACAGTGTAGAATAGATGTGAGAGTAATCTGAAACCACTTCAGGTTCCCCTTGCAAATCTCCTGTTATATCTGCTCCGCCATTTTCTTTCCAAATTAATGAGTGATCACTAAAGACTGATTTATAAAACTTTCATAGAATTGAACAATTGATTTACCACTTCTTAAACATAGAGAGGGAACAACACAAACTAATAGTCTGCCAGCATTTGAAATATGACATGAGCACAGTAAGAGTATTTTCCAGTGCCTAGTATTTTCTTGAATAATAGCATTTCCACTTTCAGTCCCCTCTGTTGAGGATACCTGGTTATCTTCAGAGATTGCCTTTCACTTCATTTGTGTGGACTCTGATCAGAGAAGCCTCTACAACCAGAATCAGTGATGTTCTTTAACCTACTCACACTCCTATTTTACTCAACTCTACAGTACTAGTCTTGATACAACATGTACACATGTAATCTTGTCTATTGTCTAACTTCCCTCAGTAAGAATAAAGAGGTAAAATGTTCCATGCTCTTCTAGAGAATCATGACTAATACAGGCTTTGGGGGAAATCTGAAACACTTGCATGAGTAGTAGATTTAATCATGGAGATTACAGTGCAAATTCATGTTGTAAAGCATAATCTTAATAACAGAAGATAACAGTCAGCTTCTTTCTGTGTCTCCCCACTGCAGGACTCCAGCACTGTTGAAATTACAACTGCCATTGTCATAAATAATGGCTTCTTTCCATTCTCTGTACTATGTGTGCATTCCTTTCTGTGCCCCTCTCCCTTGTTGTGTCTTGTCCTGTACATTAGTAACTTTTGTGTAGCTGTGACCAAAATACCTGACAGAAACAGCTTAAGGGAAATTTATTTATTTTGGCTCATGATTTCAGAAGTATTAGTGTACCATGGCAGGGAATGTATAGTAGAGCAGAAAGCCCATGTTATGACAGCCAGGAAACAGATAAAAAAAGGAATAAAGTGTCCAGAGTAAGTTACTTCTTCCCAGGACCTGTCCACAGTCTCCAAATAGGCATCACATCCAGTCTCCACCACATCCCAAAAGTTTTATCATATTATGAATCCATAAAATGATCAATTATTCATTACATCAGAGGCTTTATGATCTAATTCTCTATGGAGATGCTATCACAGATGTTCCCGGGTTTATTCCTTACTTATCTTCCAGGTACTTCTCAATCCAGTCAAGTTGACAAAATCAAACATCACAGTCTGAAACTTTCTGAAGAGCTGTGGATTATGAAAGGTAGTCAAATCACTGTCTTCTAGTAAAGCTAAAATGCTATTCTATGTAATCTAATCTGACTTTTAAATAATATCTTACAGCAGAATTATTTTTAACATAAACAATTTGTTGCATCTTGAAGGGTCTATCTTCATATTTAAGACATATATATTGGGGCTGCAGGGAATGGCTCAGTTAATAAAGTGGCTTCCAAACAAGCACATGGATCTAGACTTGGATTCAGAACTCACTTAAAAAAGAGGGACATGCCTACAATACCATCCTTGGTTAAGGGGTATTGGTTTGATCCCTAACAGTCAGTGATCAGGCAGGCTAGCTGACTCTATGTGTTTCTGGTTCAGTTAGAGCTCCTGTCTAAAAAACTAACAAACAAACAAAAACAGTTGTAGAATTATGGAGAAAAGACACTTGATGTGAACTTCAAGTCTCCATAAGCACGTGCACACATGTATGCCCATTTGCACATATATACATACTACCCCTCCACACACACCTGCTGTGGGATGTTCTGTATGGCAAATGTGTTGCTGATTGGTCAATAAATAAAACACTGATTGGCCATTGGCTAGGCAGGAATTATAGGTGGGACAAGGAGGAGAATAAAGCTGGGAAGTGGAAGGCTGAGTCAGAGAGACACTGCCAGTCACCATGATGACAAACAGCATGTGAAGATGCTGGTAAGCCACGAGCCATGTGGCAAGGTATAGATTAATGGAAATAGATTAATTTAAGCTATAAGAACAGTTAGCAAGAAGCCTGCCATGGCCATACAGTTTGTAACCAATATAAGTCTCTGTGTTTACTTGGTCAGGTCTGAGCTGCTGTGGGACTGGCAGGTGACAGAGATTTGTCCTGACTGTGGGCCAGGCAGGAAAACTTTAGCTACACACATGCACAAGGACTGTTCTGCAGCATACATGTCACCCACATCTGATTGTAGAATCCAAGTAGGTTTCTCAAAGAAGTGTAAGAAAGATATCTCCCATGATGGTCACACCAAGGTGACCTTTTCTACAACCAAAAATAAGTATAATTAGATGGAAAATCTAAAATGATTTATGAAAGCTCTGAATGCTGTTCACCCAGATGGGATGAGGAGATTAAGAGCTGACTGATTCACTTAATGAGAACTTGAAAGTGTAATTGTACCTGTTAAAGTTAACCAGATATTTCTTATTACCATTGTGCATTGTATTGCCTAAGACTGGTAGATCCTCCATTTTTTTTAATTGCACAATCCTTACCAGGGGAATAGGAAGTATGCCACTTATAGCATATCTTCCTATTGAATATCTTTAAAAACCTTGTCAATTATGATATGTAGAATGTGAAAAAGTGCTATTGTTAGGGTATATCAAATTAAACTTTCAATTTGATGAAGATAAAGTTGATAATCACATTAAATTAATAAACCCAACAAAAAAGGTGTCATTTCTTGGAATAAATAACAAAGCTGAAAAATTAAAGACTTGGAATGGGTTCATGGCAAATTTTCAAATTTAATATAAACATTTGCTTTAGTGTATTATATTAACAATATCTACTGGAATTAAATTATCCATAGTAGTAAAGGACAGAATAATTGAACCCTGTGATATTGCATCTCAAGATTATTGGTTGTTGCTGGAGTTTTCCTGCCTGGCCCACAGTCAGGACAAATCTCTCTCACCTGCCAGTCCCACAGCCGCTCAGACCCAACCAAGCAAACACAGACACTTATATTGGTTACAAACTGTATGGCCGTGGCAGGCTTCTTGCTAACTGTTCTTATAGCTTAAATTAATCCATTTCTATAAATCTATACCTTGCCACGTGGCTTGTGGCTTACCAGCATCTTCACATGCTGTTTGTCATCATGGTGACTGGCAGTATCTCTCTGACTCAGCCTTCCACTTCCCAGCTTTATTCTCCTCCTTGTCCCACCTATAATTCCTGCCTAGCCAATGGCCAATCAGTGTTTTATTTATTGACCAATCAGCAACACATTTGCCATACAGAACATCCCACAGCAATTGGTGTTGTGTATGATGAGTTCATGTTTACCAGGAATAAGTTTTTCTTCATTGAAAGCACTATGGTAACAAATGTATTCCTTAGAATAAGTCCAAAATACCATCAAATACACAATGAACAGAATGATTTTTATGAAGATAGAAAAGACAGAGTGTGATTGCAAATATACATCTTACTACTAAGTTTCAATGAGAAAACTACAATCTGAATGTCAAAAAGACAGATTTTCTTTGAGAGGTTGAAAAAGAGTTGATACAGGTGATTGATTTATAGTTGTGGGCATTTGTATGTCTTACAAGGGGCAGATTAGTCTAGGAGTTGAGCTGACACAAGAACCATGTCTCCATTTTTATATAAATACAATGCCACAGGGAACACATTCATACTTTTAGACCATAGGCAAGCTTAGCAAATCAAAGATGTCTCCATCATGGCTTTTTTTAAGAGTTAATTTTATTTTCTTTTGAATTCTTTTTTATTTAATATAGGCATGCACTCAATTTATGTAGAAAATACTGTGACAGAGGCAGGAGAATTACTACAACTCAAGGTCATCTGGTCTGCATAGTAAGGTTGAGGCCATATAGGACTACAGAGTCTTAAAGGAACGAACAAAATGTCCAAAGGGCAGTGCTCAGTTTTGAATTGCTAGCCCTCTTCTGTTTTCAAAAGTCATAATGTCTACATAGAAAAATGGATCAATTAAATACTTGCAGTGCTCAAATACAGAGCCAGATAGATAAATGGTAAATGGGCCTAGAAAATTGCAGTTTCCATGTACTTAGTGGTCATACATAGAACAGATCCCAGACCTTAAATTCATTGTGTAGTCTGTCTTGTCAGAAATGACCTCTCTGCTCTTCCAGAGTGCTAAGTGGAATACTCTGACAAAGGAGCTGTCAAGGCTATGAGCCCACTTAAGACCATGGTTTCATTGTGGATCTGGTATCCCATGCACCTCTACACACCAGTGTTATTCATACAAAAGAACAAAAAATAAAACAAAACACTATTTGCTCCATCAAAATGGAAGATAAAACATCCAATGTATTTAGCATAGTTTTAAGAAAAAAATACAAGAAATCGTTTCAGATACTTTTCCTCTGAGAAAGAGAGAAAGGCGGAGGGAGAGAGAGAGAGAGAGAGAGAGAGAGAGAGAGAGAGAGAGAATATGCCTTGTTCACAGGGTTTGTGCAGGGACAGTGCACAACTGTTGGATCAGGTGAACTGTGCTATGCTAGGCTCCCTCTCTTTTTCAGTAAGATCCAGCTAATTTATCTGAAGCCTTCTATGTTTGTTACATTTATTTTGCGGGGATCAAATACCTGTCATAAACAGCTTAAGGGCAGGGTGGGTTTTTTTGTTTTGTTTTGTTTTGCTATTTCAGAGAACCAGTCCTTGCTTGTTTGGTTCCATGTACCTAGACAGAACATCATAGTACTAGGATGTGTGGTGAAGGAGAGCTATTCATGTGATGAGTGAGATGGAAGAAGAGAAGAGGACAGGAAACATCAAGAGGGAACAAATTCCCAAGGATCAGTCCCCAGTGACTACTTACTCTGGGCCCCACTTTCTAGGTTTTCACAACTTTTTTTGAATTTTTTAAGATTTACTTATTATTATTATTGATGTTGTTGTTGATGGTGGTGGTGGTGGTGATGGTGGTGTGTGTGTATGTGTGTGTGTGTGTTTGTGTGTGTGTGTGTGTGTGTGTGTGTGTGTGTATGCAAATGTCACAATTGTGCAGGTACCTGCAGAAGTCAGAAGATGGTGGCAGGTTCCTCAGAGTTGGAGTTGCAGGTAGTTGTGAGCAGCCAGAGGTAGGTGTTGGAAACCAAAGTTGAATCCTCTGGAAGAGCAGTAAGTGTTCCTAACTACTGACCAAGCTCTCCTGTCTTCTACAATCTTTCAAAGTAGCATCACCCTCTTGAGACCAAACATTCCTATGGGGGAACATTATATATTAAAACCAGAATGGCTCCTTTTAGGCCATTGATTCTTTAGAGTAAGTTTTCTCTGTAGGTATCAAAGCAATCTAATCTCCACAGAACAGGTGCTTGAGGAATTCTCTCCATGTACCTCTTACCATGCACCCCCCAGTCACTGCTACCTGTTTAAGTCTAGGATTTGTGTTTGGGATTATCTCACACCTCAGCTACTGTGACTAACCTGTCTGTGGAGAAACAAATATCCTCACAGAACCACCAACTTCCTTCCACAGAAGACAGTCTATCAGGAATATTAGGCAATGGGTGTTATTTGGACATTTAGCTTACTCCTGGGATCTTTTCTTAAGAAGCAATCTAAAACTTAATACAAACTGTGATCATTTTACTTTAGTATCTATTTTGTACAAAGAAAAAAACTTAGCTCTTCTATTCCTTCAGTGATACTCTTATAAAAAATCTTTACAAGATAATCACATGCAAATGATCCTAAAAGATGTCTATTTTGCTTTTGAATTGCAACATTATGAAAATAGAAGTTTTTGAATTTTTAATTTTCTCTACTCAATGCCAACACTATTCAGTACATCTCAATGTGGCCTAGACTTCAAAGTTTATTGCCTTTCAACTTTTTCTTTATGCAGAGAAAGAAGACTGTCAGTACATTGATGACTTTAGTGTGCCGTATCTGTTTTTCTTTTTCTGATTAGGTCTTGAAGTTCAGTGTATATCATACATATACTATGTACTGTTTTCAGAGATGACTACTAAGAACTCCTAAGTCATCTTAGAAAGAAATTTTGGGGACACATAATTCAAGGACTCTTCATTGCTAACCAAATGTGGAAAAGCCAGATGAAGTTAATTCATCTTATAAAACTAGCTTGTAAAAGAGACCAACATGAAGCAACTCATTAATATATAAAGTAAACAGCAGTTATATTGTTTAAGTAATTTGTGATCAATTTGTAGAGATAAACCAACTTGGTCTCTCCTGTATTTCTGGATTAAATCATGTGAAATCTTAGATTTAAAGCCACTATTATAGTCATTTATGGGGATAAGCATGAGGAAACAAATAATAGCTTGTTATAGAAATTGCAAGCACACTGGGTGTGTACATCATACTTCTAATAAACACAACTATTATATATACTAAATGTCACTAAAGTATCTTCTCTGTCACCAGTTATACATAATTTCTTACAACCCAATGAGTAAGTACTAGCTAGATCAGGAAAAAGTTCTTATACTACAAGGAGCTCTGGGGCAAATGGACATTGTCATTAAGAAGTTTAATGTCTTATTGGGAAACTGTTAGCAATAAAGAAGGTCAAGAGCATATATGCAGAAACTGTATGAATGCTGTGGGATAATGCTCTTGTACACTATAAAGATTTGTCCCTCGAATTGGTTTAATAAAACTCTGATTGGCCAGTAGCCAGGCAGGAAGTATAGGTGGGGCAATCAGACTAGGAGAATTCTGGGAAGAGAAAGGGCAGAGTCAAGAGTCACCAACCACATACAGAGGAAGCAAGATGAGAATGTCATTTTGAGAAAAGGTACCAAGCCACGTGGCTAAACATAGAAGAGAATTATGGGTTAATTTAAGTGTAAGAGCTAGTTAGTAATAAGCCTGAGTTACTGGCCAATGATTTATAAATAATAATAAGCCTTCAAGTCAATTATTTGGGAAGTAGCTGCTGAGTATTTGGGAACAGGCAGGTGGGAGGGAAACTTCTGCTTATGTGCATGCTTTATCTTATCTGGTTTTCTATAAATTAACAAATTTTCTAAAATTATTATCCTACACACAATTTTAATAATAAACTATATTAGTAAAAATTTAACCCTACATAATTATAGAGATGATCCATAAGGAAAGACAGTTGATAAAAATTAATTAAAATTAATGCTCCATAATTCTTCCTAACATGACATTAAGATATATATTTTTTAATTAAATTTAATGCTATGACTCATCAAACCTCCAGGATCAACTCAAAAGAAGGAGTCAGTTATTTTGGCTCATGTTTTTAGCGGCATTAGCACACCTGAAGAGTTAAGGACTGACAGAGCATATTAATGCATATCATAGCAAACAGGAAGCAGAAATATGGAATACAGGAAGAATGTGTGCAAAACACCCCTTCAAAGACAAGCCTCAAGGACTTAAGTTATATTGTGAGTTTATTAAGTGGTTGATTCATTTATCTAACTACCTTTGGAATGTGTTTACAGATAACCACAGGTGGTTTGTTGATCTTCTAGACATTTATTTTTATTCATTTATTTATTTTACATAGGTGAGTGCTCTATCTGCATGTATGACTTTATGCCAGAAGAGGGTATCATATCCAACTTTATGGTTGGTTGTGAACCACCATGTGGTTGCTGGGAATTGAACTCAGGAACTCTGGAAGAGCATCCAGTATTCTTAACCAATGAGCCATCTCTCCAGCCCCCTTCTAGGCATTTAATTGGCCAAGTTCACAATGAAAATTATTATCATAATCAATAGTACTAACAGAGTTGGAGGACCCCAATGTAAACTGGCAGGGAGTCACCAGGTAGGTTTGATGAGAATGCTTCAATGTGAGACTTCCTAATTTTCATCTATTGTTATCATTTGGCATGACACTGAAGGCAAATTGATTTTACAAGTACTATTGATACCATAGAAATCTTTAACTTTTTACAAAAAGTAACTCTCTTTATAGGCCAAAAGAGACAAATGAACCAAAAACATCAACATTGAACTTTGAAATACATCAATCATCTCAGAAATAAGTCAAGTACATCAGCCTAAAGCCTTGGAAAATGCCAAGGTCTAAGCCACGAATCTCAAAACTTGATTATGGTGCTGTGGAATAATTCTCTTTTACACTATAAAGATTTGTCACTCAAATTGGTTTAATAAAACACTTATCGGCCAGTAGCCAGGTAGAAAGTATAGGCAGGATGACCTTAGAAAACTGAAAACACTAGAAAAGAGAATGGTGGAGTTAGGAGTTGCCAGCAAGATGCAAAGGGAGCAGGAGATGAACATGCCATGCTAATAAAGGCACCACCAGGTGACAGAATGTATATAAGGAGTATGGGTTAACTTAAAATGTAAGAACTAGTTAATAATAAGCCTGAACTATCAGCCAAACATGTATAATTCATATGCAGCCTCTGAGTCAGTTATTTGGGACAGGGTGGTCAGAACAGGAAATGTCCATCTACATTGTGTAGCTAATCAAAGGACAATGAGAAGTCTATTTTCCAGGGGGAAATGTCATTTTAAAAACAAAGAATTGTGTATCTATGCTTCTGTTTCCATCAGTCACTGGATGAAGGCTCTCTGATGGCAACTGGGATACTTAAAAATCTGATTACAGGATTTTTAACTGTAATGGTCAGTTCATTAACTTTAATGGCCAGTTCAGGCTACCTATCCACTATTGCTAGGAGTCTTAGTTGGTTGGGGTCATCCTTATAGATTTGTGAGAATTTCTCTTGTACCAGGCTTCTACCTGACTCTAAAATGCACACCCATTAAGATGTCTCTTTCATTACTCTCCCCATCCACCCCGCCTCCTGTTGTGAGACTTCTAGTGGTGGAAGCAAGGCCTGTCCCTGACCCTTTGGCTAGCTTCCAGAAACCTATTCCTCATACTGAGTTGCCTTGCCCAGCCTTAATACAAGGGGAGGAGCTTAGTCCTACCTCAACTTAATATGCTATGCTTTGTTGACACCCATGGGAGGCCTACTCCTTTCTAAACAGAAACAGACAAGAAGTGGATTAGGGGAAGTGGGGGGAGTTGGGGTAGGGAATGGGAAAAGAGGGAGGGGAAACTGTCCTTAGAATATACAATAAATGAATACATTTAATTAATAATAATAATAAAGAAAAAACAAACAAACAAAACCCCAAAGGTTTAGTTATAATTGTCAGTGCAGTTATTTTTATTCTGTGTCTTTCCAAATGTGTTTTACTGGAATGAGAAAGAACTGAAGGAGAGGGCAGAGGAAGGGAGGGAAGAGGAGAGGAGAGGAGAGCTGAGGAGAGGAGAGCTGAGGAGAGGAGAGGAGAGGAGAGGAGAGGAGAAAGCAGGGGATTTCATGAGTAAAGATGTCAGAATTTAATTCTGTTCAGTGATAAAACGGTCAGATGCAATACATAGCACATGAAATGAAATAAACTTATTAACAAGTTTTACTTTGAGGCTAAAATATTCAATATCCAAAACTCCAGGGATATCCAGGTGTAACAACACAGGCCTATAGACTCAGTACTCAGGATGCAGATACCTAAGGACCACTGTAAACTTGAAGTCCCTCTTGCATACAGGGTTAGGTAGTTAGTTCCTGTCTCAAAACAAACAAACTAAAAATCACAAAATCCATTCATGTATTTACAATATTGATGTCAAAAATGGGATACAATTCAGAGTATAAAGAGTGTAGAATTATCAGTATGTTTCTGAACCCCAGCAATTAAGAAAGGGATACAGATATGAGGCTGACAGATGCCCTTATACTACCCATCAGAAATCATGGGTATGTTGTTGACTATGTAAGTCTCTCCATTTCTCTTTCTGCCCAAGAAAAATTAGACTTTTCCTGTCAATTAGCTTTTGTGCCATGGTGAAATGCAGAGTTCATTCTTACTGAAAACTGGGATATGGCCAGTGACATAACAATGCCTATTTTATTTTCCATCAGGATAGTGTAACTATTTGGTTTACTGAATTCTTACTGTATTGTCATGCTCTGAGAACATACTTTTTGTAGTAACTGGTTTAAGTTGTTATAATTGGAAAGTTAAAATGGGGCTCTACTGTGTCCAGACATTCATTATGTGCTATATCAGAGCAAAGAAGATGAAGTAAATGAAAGCAGGGGATCTTAGTTTAAAATAGGGAACCTTTGATTGCACAAGGGATGAAGATGGCAAGTCATTGTATCTCTTGTATTTCTATTAGTAATTCAGATAGAAATCATCACAAAAAATGGCAAATACAAGCTTTATAAGCACTTAGATATCCTCTAATTCTACTTTCTTAGGCAATTCTCTTTAAGCACCAAGACAAAAGGTGAAAAATACCAGATGAGCAATTGCCACCTCATTGATGGAATATTACTACTGTGTTTGTATCCCTTGCTGACAGTACAAATCTTCCATAGATAAAAATCTTGGGATAGTCTTTTATCTGCCTGCCAAACTTTAAGCCATGCTATACTGCCCACACTTCCTGAATTTACCTTCTCCAAGTGTACATGGCATCTCCAAATCATTCCATCATTATTAAAGTGGCTTACACAGACATCCACTTGATGCAGAGATCTCAGAAAGGAACAATGTTGTTTTTCACTTACTAAGACATTTTGATGTTTTGAGATTACATGAGTCCTTGCTGTTAAAATGTGTGTTTCATAGAAGGTTGTAGAAAGAGCTGACATTCTGTACACAGAAAACATGGTGATACTGCTGTTTACTCATGTATCTGCCTGTTCTCTTTGGATCAGACATTCAGGTAAGTGAATCTTTAAACAGCAAGATGATGGATGTGTGTCTCCAAGACCTCATGTGATGTTTTGAGTCTTTTCTTAAGCAGAGACAATATGGATATGATATAAAGGTTAATGTTCTGTAATTTGTTACTGGAGTCCATCTACCTAGTATTAATCAATCACATTCTCAGAGGACATGCTTTATTACCAGTAAAACTGACACCCAATCCAAACCCTCCCCCAGCCTAAACATTGTTAAACAGAAAAGACTGAGAAACAGTTATCAGTTACTATATAGACAGTTCTCTTCTTGGACTAATTTGACCATTTCTATGCCTACAGCAGTGAGTATTAAATATAACTACCATGATTCACAGAAAATTAAAATTTTAGGCCAAATAGTGTATATATATATATACTCTTTGTTTGTGAGGAGAGGGAAGAAAAAAATCATCCTTTGAGATAACATACATGGTGTAACAAAAATTCTAAGCAGTCTTCTAATAAAAAATCCTGGTGCCAGATATTAGGGCAAATGCTGAAAGATCAAAGAGACAAGGAACAATCTACATTTTACCTCTAGGACTCCTCAGACTGAAAAAGCCTCCAGCTGAAAGGGACACTTCTGCCAAAAAGCCTTCTAGTTCCTGTCTTCTCATGCCTTATATACAGTTCTCCACACACCCATTAAAGGCATGTGTGCTTCCCAAGTACTGGAATTAAAGGTGTGTGCCACCAGTGTCTGGCTCTGTTTTACTCCTAGACTGGATCAATCTCATGTAATCCAGGGTGGCTTTGAACTCACAGAGATCCAGAGGGATCTCTGCCTCTGGAGTACTAGGATTAAAGGTGTGGGCCACCACTGTCTGGCCTCTATGTTTAATCTAGTGGCTTATTCTGTCCTCTGATCTTCAGGCAAATTTTATTAGGGTCCACAATACATCACCACATTTCCTCTTTTTTGTCTAAAATAATAAAAGAAGATTGTAAGTATTATAAGAAAACCTATATACAATAAGTACAAGTATATGCAATATATATAGTCAAGAATTACATTAACAATGTTCAGCCCATAAACATTTGACAAATTCAGAGAAAATCCTCCATTATTTATCCTATTTTGGTGAGTCCAAATTGTTGTATCTAATTTACTTTCTATCCTAACTTGTATTATCAACCCAAAACTATCCTTTGATATCTTTCAAACTTATACACTTCTTCAAATATACATTTTCAAAAGCCAGAGATTCAATTATTATCTATCTAGCTTCTGAATTTGGTATCATTCTATTTACTGCTGAAGTCAATCTTTGTAAGAAATCAGTGAAGGGTTCTTTTGGGCCCTGTATAACTTTTGTAAATGACTCAATATTCTTTCCTACTTCTTCAATTCTGTCCCAAGCATTCAAAGCTGCCATGCAGCTTAAAGCTAGGTTGCCATCATCATATAAATATTGTCTTTGTATATCAGCATAATCACCTTCTCCAAGAAGTTGATCTTGGGAGATTTCAATACCTCTAGCCCTACTTCACTGTTCAATGGTCTTATCCTCATCTTTCCACCATGTCCTCCATTGTAATTGGGGATCAGCCTCTAAGACTGCTGTAACCAAATCTCTCCAGTCTTGAAGGATAATTCTATTACAAGTTGACCATGAATTTAACATCTGCTTCACAAAAGATGAGTGGATGTCATATGAGACTATTGCTTCTTTGAATCTCCTCAAATCTAATATTTGCACAGGAGTCCAGTCAGCTCTTACACAGCCTTGAGGATATCTATCACTGGGTAGTTCATGTAAGGTTACTGGATAGATTAAGGTTGGCTGTTTAAAAAGGTAGCCTGTTTCTCTGTAATCCTATGGTGATATTTTATTTGTGCTGAAATGTGAGTTAATGCAATGCTGAGATTGGTTCTCCTTTAAATTCTTCTGTCTGGGTCTGAATATCTCTATGATCTGTTTTAACAGGTTTTTCTAAAACTTTGGTTTTGGCACTCATATTAACCAACTTTTTAAATGATAAAACAGAAATGATCAAATAAATTATATTTCTAATTGACATTACATAAACCCCATCAATATTAATTATCCTCTCATTTAATTGTTCCATTTTCAGACTGTTTAATGTATAGTCAAACAGAGACCAAATACCTTCAATTGTAAAAATGTTGTCCAGAGCCAGGCAGATTTCTGTGAGTTCGAGGCCAGCCTGGGCTACCAAGTGAGTTCCAGAAGAGGCGCAAAGCTACACGGAGAAACCCTGTCTCGAAAAACCAAAAAAAAAAAAAAAAAATAGTAAAAATGTTGTCCATTTTTTAATGTGGGAAAAAAAAACTTTTTTTTAACTAATTTTTCCCTTTAAGAAATCTTAATTGACTCACCAAATCTTCTGACAATGACAATTCAGATGATGGTGTGGCAGCAGCCTGAGGAGGGAGCTCAAGGAAAGGCAAAACCCACCAGTAAAGGAAAGAAGTGAAAGATTCAGCCATCTGTATGGGAGAAGTGTGCAAAAGTGGGTAACTCCTGTGGTTTTTGGAGCCCAAAAACCTATGGAGTTTCCTTCAGAGAGGCTGCAACAGAAACTTAGTCAGCAAGGTAGAGACTCTAGCCACGTGCAGCTCGGGCCTGAGCTGGGGACTGCAAGGCCACAAGCAAGCAGCTTTTTCATGAATCCATGCTCCAAAAGTTGTATGCCAGATGTAGCATGAATTCTAACGTTCTTTTAATAAAAAATCCCAGTGCCAGATATTGGGGTAAATGCTGAAAGATCTGAGAGACAAAGGAACAAGTCATGTCTTACCTCTAGGACTCCTCAGCCTGAAAAAGCCTCCAGCTGAAAGGGACACTTCCGCCAAAAAGCCTTCCAGTTCTTGTCTCCTCACGCCTTATATAGTTTTCTTCATGCACCCATTAAAGGCATGTGAGCTTCCTAAGCACTGGGATTAAAGGTATATGCCACCCATGTCTGGCTCTGTTTTACTCCTAGACTGGGTCAATCTCATATAATCCAGGGTGGTTTTGAACTCACAGATACCCAGATGTATCTCTGTGTCCCAAGTACTAGGATTAAAGGCATGTGCTACCACTGTCTGGCCTCTATGTTTAATCTAGTGGCTTGTTCTGTCCTCTGATCTTCAGGCAAATTTTATTAGGGTACATACACAAAATATAACCACAACATGGTTTTTGTAAATGTTCAAAATATGTATTGTTTTGCTATTTTAATACCTTGTATGCTGTCTCAGACTTTATTACGAGCATATATTGCTGTGGAATGGTCTGTATGTCAAATTGCTCTGATTGGTCAATAAATAAAACACTGATTGGCCAGTGACTAGGCAGGAAGTATAAGCGGGACTAACAGAGAGGAGAAAAGAAAGAACAGGAAGGCAGAAGGAGTCACTGCCAGCTGCCGCCATGACAAGCAGCATGTGAAGATGCCAGTAAGCCACAAGCCACGTGGCAAGGTATAGATTTATGGAAATGGATTAATTTAAGCTATAAGAACAGTTAGCACGAAGCCTACCACGGCCATACAGTTTGGAAGCAATATAAGTCTCTGTGTTTACTTGGTTGGGTCTGAGGGGCTGTGGGACTGGCGGGTGACAAAGATTTGTCCTGACTGTGGGCCAGGCAGGAAAACTCTAGCTACAATATATGTTATATATTGTATGTTTATAAGTTAAGTTAAATTATATCTGTAGTAGCCTTTATTAAATATTATGTTATAAACATTTGATAGAGATGAGAAGTGCTTATAACATAATGTCAGCTAGCTATACGGTAATTTTTTTTCTATTAAATTTTCTAAACAGTCTCTTATTGTGAATTGGTCAGAATTATTTGTTTCTGAGTTTGGTGTGTAAGGGTTTGTGATTCACTTTGAATTATAACAAACATAGATGCCTTACCTGTACACATGTTATTGATTAGTTTATTAGGATATGACTTGTGGAAAAGAAAGTTTGAGTAGAAGTACATATTTTCATAAATATTTTAAAGAGGTTTCCAAAGTTCCCTTTAATAATTGTGTACTAAATTAAACACTAATCACCAGACTATACGTTTATTATTTTGCTTATCTTCACAATTATTGGATATTGTATGTGGACACAAAGTTTTTATCTTGCTTAACATTCCAGGTTTCTGAACAAAATCAAGTAGCATAGTGCATACATGTCCTTCTATCCTTTCCCATCACAGATAGCACTGTATTGTAGTAAGGCATCTTACCCAAAACTTTCTAGAGCCAAGCAGAGGTGAGGCAAAGCTCACCAATTCTCTCCCTTTCGCTAGAGAATCCCTGCTGAAATTGACCACATTTTATGATTCCCAAACTTTCCAAGTTTGTCTGGGAAAAGAAAAAATAGAAATAGAAGAAAAACTTTTCCAGTAGTGAAAAGGAGAGGATTCTGCTGCTACCCTTGGCTCTTTTTAGTTACTTTCACACTTTAAAGAAACCATTCTCTTTTTACTAAGTACATGGTTGAAATAGCAAAACTCTTCACTTCACGTTAGAAACAGAACATTCTCTCACAGTGGGTTTGTGTTATGTAACTGGTCTGAAGGAGAAAATAAAGCTGATGTAAAGTCATCAAGTCAAACCATTAAAATGGCAGCATATGGTGCCAGTGGAAAGGAAGAAGGGGATATTCCTGAGAGGGGGAAGAAGCCTCTTCAGAAAAAATGTTACCTAGTTTAGTCCCCCTTTAGCGTGCAGAGATGTGCCTGTTAGGTTACACAACTAAGACTAGCTACCAAGCAAAAAAAAAAAAAAAAATGGCCGGGCGGTGGTGGCACATGCCTTTAATCCCAGCACTCGGGAGGCAGAGCCAGGTGGATCTCTGTGAGTTCGAGACCAGCCTGGGCTACCAAGTGAGTCCCAGGAAAGGCGCAAAGCTACACAGAGAAACCCTGTCTCCAAAAACCAAAAAAAAAAAAAAAAAGACTAGCTACCAAACCTCAAATTTGTTTCCTGCTCATGGGTGTAAACAGCAAAGTGAAGCAAAGTGTTTTATTAAAAAGAATAAAAGACATAGGCATATACGTATATAACAACAATTCATGAAAAAAGAGGTCATGAATTTGAAAGAGAGCAAGAAGGGGCATGTGGGAGGATTTCGGGGAGAAAAGGAAAGTGGATGATGTAATTCAAAACTAAAAGATGTTTTAAAAAAGACAAATATATGTGTTTATTTACAAAATAAGCAACAGTAGAACTTTTCTTTTGGTATGGTATTTCCTTCTATGGAAAATAAATTCTGGGTAGATGACCATAGCTCAGTTTCATTCAAAAGCTATGCTTTATTTTTCATATACTTATTTATTTTATGTGTTTGAGTGTTTTGCTTGCATTCATGTATATTTACCACATGCATGAGGTCAGAAGAAGGGTTTAGATACCATGAAATTGGAGGTATGGATGGTTGTGAGCTAATATATAAGTGCTGAAAACTAAACTCTCTGAAAGAGGAACAAGTGCTTCTAACCACTAAGTAATCTCTCCAGCCCCCAAATCAAGAAGCATTAAGTTCAAAATCCAGCTGCACTACTTATCAGCTTGGATAATAGGACAGGTTAATCTCTGTTAATTTCAACTTTTTCTTCTGTAAAATAAAGATAATAGTAGCACTCTGCTCATCAGGTCACTGTATTACAGATAATGGGTAAACACAGGGCAGAATGGTGATAAATGAGAAATGATGATACATTATTAAAGAATATAAATATAAAGAATAAGGGAATGTGAAGAAAATTGACTTAAGAAAATCAAAGTGGATTTTGTTGTAACCACTGAATGTGTAAAAATGCTAAATTTAAGAAGTGACTGTGCTTAGTCTCCATTTTCTATTTTAATAATGCCATTGTTCATGTTAGTGTATTATTTTAATGATATACCCTTTATGAGATTCCAGGAGTCCTATTTCCATGGATACATGTTTTTAAAATGCAAACATGTTGTCTTTGTTATATTTTGTTACTTTGAGAATCAAAGAATTTAAGATGGTTTTGTTAAAACAACATTTTATTAATTGCCTAATATCCTATGATATTCTTCCAAATTATGTGGAAACAATTATTATGGTAACTTACTTTCATCCTTTTCTCATGGAGCTTCCAATAAATGTCACCAAATATATTAAAACCAAAACTGAAGTCAAGGGCCTTCAAAAGTTGAACAAAGAAAGAAGATAAGACATATCCAAACTGGGGATTCTGAGTGTAAAATTCAGTAGGAGCACAGTCCTCTCCACATCTGATTTGATTGATTTGATTCAAGATATTGATGGCTTTAATCATGTGATCAGTTTACCCATTCAAAGTGCCCCCCATTTGCTCTCTCTCTCTCTCTCTCTCTCTCTCTCTCTCTCTCTCTCTCTCTCTCTGTTGATGGATATAGTTAAAATGAAAGTAATAGTTATTTTTAAAATGGTAAAAAGTCATTTGCCTTGCTTAGCAACTTTATGGTACCCAATGCAATGTCACATACGTCTAATTGATTATAACTTGGAAAGTGCATGTAAAAACTTTAACCTTGAAAGTTCTGGGAGAAATTCATCCTCTTTAATGGAAGGGATCAGGGGAGAGAGATAATGTAATTCAGCAGCAAGACCTCTCTTTTGTAAAAGCACCATGTGAGAGTCCCTGGGCTGGAAAGTGCTGTGTTCCCACTAATCTAAACACTCACTAGCTGAAAAGTCTTTTTTAATGCTTAGTTGTCCTCTGAGCACTGGTGTTCTCTTCAGGGCAACAACAAACCACAAAGTTGCTGAGAAGACAATATAAGTATGCATATAGTTAAGCATTTACATATGTATATAGAGAGATTAGATGTAGGTAGTGATAGGTGGTAAATAGTCATATATGTGTCCATTCATATGCATTCAACAGTTATGTGTACTTACACATGCTTTCAAAACCATAATATAGTAAAAATACAAAAATACCAAAAAAAAAAAAAAAAATGCCGGGCGGTAATGGCACATGCCTTTAATCCCAGCACTAGGAAGGCAGAGCCAGGCAGATCTCTGTAAGTTCGAGGCCAGCCTGGGCTACCAAGTGAGTTCCAGGAAAGGCGCAAAGCTACACAGAGAAACCATGTCTCAAAACCCCCCCAAAAAAAAAAATACAAAATACTGTTATTAGTATTTAGCTGGTCTCTTACAATGTTAAGCATAGTCTCTGACACAGTAAAAACCAACTCTAATAGACAAGAACTGTAAGAACACATATCTTTTGAATGGACATGTTCTGGTAGGTGAGAAATTCATATCAGAAATTGTAACTATGGTTATGTTGTCTTTTAAAGATATTAAACTGTCAATATTTCATGAGTAAGGGAGAAAATATATGAAGATCATATATAATTTGTACCCAGAATCCCTAGTCACTTAAAATGTCATCTTTCAACTAAGCTGGTTATTTTTTAAATTGTAAGGTATTTCTAAATCTCTGATATAGTTAGTTAAGTTAACAGAAGAAAAAAGATGACTAGGGAGCACAAGAGGAATAGAGAAGGAATGAGAGAAGAAGAAAGTAAGGAAGGGGAGAGAGAGAGAGAGAGAGAGAGAGAGAGAGAGAGAGAGAGAGAGAGAGAAGCAAGATAAGAACTTGGCATGGTGTACATCAATTCTAAACCTTCAAACTAGCACCCATAAAGAACCAGATGCCTTCATTAGCAATGAATGTAATTAAGTAAAATAGTCTCTAATTAGCTAAGTGTGAGAAATAGGCAAGAAATCATGAAGACTGTGCACATACTGTATATCATATAAAATGCGATGACTTGGACCCCAGAATAACTGAAGTAATTCAAAATATGCTCCGGTCTCATTCACTAATTTAATTTTTTTAAATTAAATTAAATTTAATTGACTAATTAGAATTTTTAAAGTGCAAAGTTATTGTTGATTCAAAGCCAAAAGTTTCCCATTTTTTAGTCTGTAACAATTCACTTTACAAGGCACATGATTATATCCATGCATAAAATAGCTAAAAGCCATAATAAATAAAATATAATATTCCCTTTCAAAAATATAATTGCAATCATTCTTAATGAAAACAGTAGATAGGTATGAATGAAAGTCATATATGTGAGATATAGTTTAGAGCTATCTAGTTCCATTCAATATTATTTTCTCCTGCTAAAAGTCATAACAAAGGTCTTCAGCTAAATTCAGTCTTTGTTTCCAGTGATGGCCACTTTACTCATTACATTTTCATTCTTTTTTTACTCTGGCAAAAGGACTATTTATCCTTTCATCTCAACAAAAGAGTACTTCAGTCTATTAACCTTCTGTAAACATGCTCAGTAAAAGCAAAGTCTTTGGATACCAGGGAGTTACCAAAGAACAAGTTCAAACATCATTCACCTTTAAGACCATCAATGAAAGAATACACTAATAATTACACTTAAATAACATATTTGCCATACTTTGTGTGGATGGAAGGCATCAAATGACAGGCTCTCTAATAGGCATGAGCATAGAGAACTTCCCTCTCATTTGCTAAACCATTAGATTACATTCCTAAAGCTAGCCCACAGGGTCTATTCCCTTATTTGGCCACTTCCTTATGTCTGACTAAAACTCCAAGGTCTAGAAAACAAAATTAATTATTTGGCTACATTGACTATCATATAAATCAGAACTTACCAACTCATCCTAACACAGACTTCATGTTTTTCCCTTTAAAAACCACTTCTGCAGAGATACCTGCTGCTGCCTTTGTCCAATACAGAGGTACCCATATCACTTGTCCACTCCAGGGTAATAAATCTCCTGTGTGCTATAAATTTTATGTCTGGGTATATTTTATGCCAACTCTGAGGCTCCCTACATCAAGAAAACAATAATTCTGAGGGGAAATTGAGATAAACTGTTTCTAAATCCTATGTCCCTGGATATAGTTTCTGGACTGCTCATCATTGATTTTTCACTCACAACACATGCCAAAGAACCTATGGCATCACTCTTAATAAGACTGAGAGTTTTATAGATATGAAGAGAGGGGACAACTATGTCTTGTTCTTGATTTTGCTGGAATTGCTTTGAGTTTCTCTCCATTTAATTTGATGTTGGCTATAGGCTTGCTATAAATTGCTTTATTATGTTTAGGATGTCCCCTGTATCACTAATATCTCCAAGACTTTTATGATGAAGTAGTGCTGGATTTTTGTCACAGGCTTTTTCTGCACCTAATAAAATGATCATGATGTGTTTCTTTTAGTTTGTTGTGGTGATATTTTATTTGTGCTAAAATGTGATATTTTATTTGTATGTTAATAAATAAAGTTTGCCTGGAGATCAGAGGTCATAGCCATAAACAGAAGTCAGGCAGTGGTAGCACACACCCTTAATCCAATCACATGGCAGGCAGATTCTCTGTGTGTTCAAGGACACAGCCAAGCGTGGTGACACATGCCTTTAATCCCAGTACCAACCATAGAGACCTGGAGGTTTGTATAGACAGGCAGTGATGAGGAAGTGATGTGGCTGGGCTTAGAGCCAATGAGAAGGCAGAACAGGAAGGCAATAAAAGCGCAGGTTAGACAGGAAGAGGCTCTCTTGGGAAGTTATGGCAAGATGGACAATATCAGCCAGAAAAAAAAAAAGATATATAAAAATGATAGAGGTAGATTATTGAGTCTACTCTGAAAATAAAAGAGAGGATATAGATATGATATAGATAAAAAAGTAGATTATTGGATCTACTTTTAAAAGACAATTACTAGTTTTAAATACTTTACATTGGATTGGATTTTTATATATTGTATACAAATTATATATATTGAGATTGACATTGTTAGAAAATACTGTATGTATTTTTTCTAATCTTGTTCAGGATATTGTACTTACATTTAACAATATAATGCAATTTGCTAATCTTTGAATGTTATTAATACCAACTATTAGGATATAAAGAAATGAAAGTTAGTAGTTAGACATTACAGTTTGTTTATATGTGCATTACATTGACTGATTTTCATATGTTGAACCATCTCTCTATGTCTGGGATGAAGCCTAGTTGACATGGTGGATGATTTTTTTGTGTGTTTTAGGATTCAGTTTGTATTTAGTTGAATATTTCTGAATCTATGTTCATAAGAAAAATTTGTCTATAATTCTCTTTCTCTGTTGAGTCTTTGTGTGGTTTGAGTATCAGGGTGACTGTGAATTCATACAGTGAATTTGGCAATGTTACTTCTGTTTCTCTTTTGTGGAATAATTTGAGTAGTACTGGGGATAATTCTTCTTTGAAAGTCAGGTAGAAGTCTGTGCTAAAAGCATCCTCTATTTCCTTAGGGATTATAGTACTTGAAGTTCTAGCTAGAGCAATAAGACAAAGGAGATCAAGGGGATAGAAATTGGAAAGGAAGAAGTCAAAGCATCATTATTTGCAGATGATATGATATTACATACAAGCAACCAAAAAAAAATTCTACCAGAGAACTCCTATGCCTGATAAACACCTTCAGCTATGTGGCTAGAAACAAGATGAATGAAAAAAAATCAGTAGCCCCCCCCCCCATATAAATGACAAATGGACTGAGAAGAAATCAAGGAAATAATACCCTTCACAGTAGCCACGAACAATATGCAATATCTTGGGGTAACCATAACTAAGTGAGTGAAAGATTTGTAAGACAAAAGCTTCAAGTCTTTGAAGAGAGAAATTGAAGAAGATATCAGAAGACAGAAAGATATCTCATGCTCATGATTCAGGAGAATCAATATAGTAAAAATGGCCATCCTACCCAAAGTAATCTACAGAGTCAAAGCAATCATCATCAAAATTCCAACACAATTTTAACAGACCTTGAAAGGACAATACCCAATTTCAAATGGAAAATCAAAAACCCCAGGATAGCTAAAACAATCCTGAACAAATAAAAGAACTTTTGGAGGTATCATATCCCTGATTTGAAGCTGTACTATGTGGCTATAGGAATAAAAACATCATGGTATTGGCATAAAAACAGATACATTGGTCAATGGAATCAAATCAAAGACCCAGACATAAATTCACACACCCATGGAAACCTGATTTCTGATTTTTAAAAAAGCCAGAAATACACAATGGGAAAAAAGCCATCAACAAATGGTGCTGGTCTAACTGAATGTTTGCATGCAGAAAAATGAAAATAGATCCATAGTTATCCAGAGGCTGGATAGCCCAGACACCTAGGATAGAACTGAACATGACTGGCCAGAAATAAATAAATAGACAGACAGACAGACAGACAGACAGACAGACAGATAGATAGATAGATAGATAGATAGATGATAGATAGAGAATTAAATAAATGGCAACAAAATTATTCTTAATAATCTGTTATACTTATAGAACAGAGCCTAGCCCAAAAAGGCTTCCTTAAGCAAGTGATGGGAGCAGATGCAGAGATCCACAACCAAACATTAAGCAGAACTCAGGGAAACTTGAGGAAGAAGGAGAGGGAAGGATTGGAGGAGCCAGAGTGGTCAAAGACACCACAAAAACACAGCCCACAGAATCAACTAAGCCGGGCTCATAGGGCTCACAGAGACTGAAGCAACAATCATGGACTCTGTATGGGTCTGAGCTAGTTTCTTTGCATATATGCTATAGTTATGTAGCTTGGTGTTCTTATGGCATTCGGAATAGTGGGAGTGGGTGGTATCTTTGACTCTTTTATCTACTTTGGAGATCTTTTTCCTTCTACTAGGTTGCCTCATCCAGTCTTGATATGAGGGTTTGTGCCTAGTCTTACTTCATCTTCTTATGCTGTGCTTGGTTGATATCCCTGAGAAGCCTACTCTTTTCTGAAGGGAAATGGAGGAGCTGTGGATCTGTGGGTGAGGTGAGATCGGGGGAATAGGAAGAATGGAGGGAGGGCAGGCTACAGTCCAGGTGTATTGTATGAGAGAAGAATAAATAAAAAGAAAAAAAAAAGACCAAGAGTTTAATGGATACTGTTGCCCTGATGGAAAATATCTGCTCGTTCACAGCTTATATTCCTTTTCCAGGTAGACAATGGAAGCAGTCTTGTTTCAGGCTTAGCCTTACAGCTTTAGTAGCATTCTCAGCAAGAAGTTTTTAAAATTATCTCCAAAAAATGCTGAAATATTCTATGAAATTTGATAGATCATTAGTCATCACAATTCAGCTGAAGGGTATGGACCCATTAGTTCCAACTCCAAAGGTCCTCTGCAAGACAGTTATGTGAATTTTGGCATAAATAATATTTTTTTCAGTTAAAAATGAAATTCATCTTTTCCTATGATTAACAACTAATTTTTCAGTGGCTAAGATAAGTCATTTAAAAATATGTTTAAAAAATTCAATGATGAAAGTGATCCTAGAAAGTCCTTCAGTTTTATCTACATAATTTTATATATGAGAAAATGAAGGTTTAGAGAAGTTTAGAAAGTTCAGCTAATTCTCTTCCCATGGTACAATATGCTTAACTACATGCATGTAGAATTACTTAACTGACCCTCTATCAGGATCATTTTAAAACTGATTGGGAATTCAAACCACAATGCAAAGCATATATTTGACATTTTAAAAAACAAGATAAGATCACATAGAAGAAACAAATAATAATGTAGAAGAACTGAAATGTCTATATTGTCACTGCTGACCTTGCTGAGAGTTTTTGCTTTGGGACCAGACTTATGTAAACCCACAGGCTAAGTCTGTATAAACTATATCAGAGAGCTTTTAATCCAAACAGTCACAGCATCAAATATGTCAGACCTTTGTAACTGCAGGATATCTCAAGCATTGTGGAGATTATAGAGGTATAGATTCCCAGAGAACATCTACATCTGCTGAAACATATCTTCCAAGAACAGGGCTCAAATATGAACATTTTTCAGATATCTTTAATGAGACTCCTGCTTAGCTTAAGTGGAGGCAATGTCTCAGCATAATGTACCACATTCAAATTCCTCCTTATGCATCAATCTTCTATGCATCAACCTTCTACACAGGATGACAAGAGACCAACTCTAGTCTTTAACTCATTGAAAAAATATTTCACACTATTTTGATAATATGCTTAGCTATATAATGAGCCAACCCAACATAGTCAGGACAATTTTGAGTTTACAATTAGTTGCTCATAGTTATTCTTGCATTCTAACCCATTCCACCCCATCAGTTGAAACTTCTAGTGAATTAGAATCCATTCCAACATTCATCAGAAGGGACATCAGTGTCTCTTATATTAAAAATTAACATGACAGGCCAGGCAGTGGTGATGCACGCCTTTAATCCCAGCATTTGGGAGGCAGAGGCAAGTGAATCTCTGAGTTTGAGGCCAGCCTGGTCTACAAAGTGAGTTCTAGGACAAGCTCCAAAAGCTACACAGAGAAACCCTGTCTTGAAAAACCAAAATAAATACATAAATAGAAAGAAAGATAGATAGATGGATAGATTAATTAATTAATTAATTAATTAACATGGCTTATGATTCATTTTCTGATGCTCTGTCTTCCTGGTAAATCTGATTCTGCTGCCCCTTCCTCCAGACAGGGGCATGGTATCCACACACCTGACCACCCTCCTTCCTCTGCTAATCAAGACTTTCTAAAATCTTGGTTTCCAAGTCTAGAGAATGATGCCTGTCTTCCATTTGTATAGTGCCTAAGCACTGCATCTTCACCTGGACAAGCCTTCACTGGGGCTTATGGCCCTGCCTGTCCCTTGAGAGAAAGTGCATTTTTTAAGTACTTCACTTCAGCATTTTTAAAAAGACTGTGTTATATAAAAACATTTAAGGAAAACACAATTGTTGGAACATGGAACAGGAATGGAGTCATGTGAGAAGAATTCTGAGTGCTTGAGAACATTCCAAGAAAACAAGACAAGAGTCTTGTGACCTCAATTTTGTCAAAACACAGAGTTGTTCTTGGAATATGTTTTTGTGTGTAGCAGATAGGAGGGAATTTACTTCAGATTACTCATTATTGCTTGCTTTTGTTAATAAATTAAATGTTTAAACTATCCTTTATATGCCTCTATGGAGAAACATGTTTTTGCCACAAGCAGCTTGTCCTTGTCATTGCATACATCTTGAACTAATTAGAACTTTACTCAAGTGACATTTCTTAGTCACTTGAAAGGAAAAATGGAAGAATGGGCTTGCTACAGGGGTAATGTGTGACTGGCTTCAGATATGGCCTAACATTGTGGTTTTAGTAGCAGAATGGTGAGGAAATGAAAGAAAGTATCTCAGAAGGAAGATAGTAAAAAAGACAGTAGGGGACAGATCAGGTACTTAGGAAAATAACTGGGCACAGGGATTTGGGTAGTGCCAAGAGTACAGTTCAGGTAGGTTATGAGTTCATGTTTCTGAATGTTTATAAGTTTCTCTAATAACATTTAGTCACCAGAGTGCAGGAACACATTGAGTACCCAAAGTCAGGCTAGCTTTAGGGCATCAGCAATGAAGACCACTGGAATGGCACATAAGAAGAAAATGAGGAAATGAATGTTCAGAAAATATTGGGCTCTAAACAGGCTTGAGTTGTGGTCCCAGGAGGAAAACAATTAAGAAGTCTGGAGGGAAAGTAGATCCATAAACAAGATATTAGAATTAGTAGTTTCCAACAATGAGAAACTTAGGGAAGAGGGGAAAATTCTATTCTTTTTAAAAATTTTGTTTTAGCACTTATTTATTTGTATGAGTCAGGGTAAACATGTTCCATAGAGGACAACTTGCAGAAGTTGGTTCCTTTTCTTTCACCATGTGGGTTCCAAGGCTCAAACTCAGGTATCAAGACCCTAGGCTCAGGGGCAAGCAGCTTTACCCATTGAGATATAAAAGGTCTGTTCTTTTTTTTTTTTTTTTAATTTATTTTAATTTATTTTGCAATACAATTCAGTTCTACATATCAGCCACGGATTCCCTTGTTCTCCCCCCTCCCATCCCCCTCACCTTCCCCCCAACCCCCCCCCATTCCCATCTCCTCCAGGGCAAAGCCTTCCCCACAGACTGAGGTCAACCTGGTAGACTCAGTCCAGGTAGGTCTAGTCCCCTCCTCCCAGGCCGAGCCAAACAATCCTGCATAGGCCCCAGGTTTCAAACAGCCAACTCATGCAATGAGCACAAGATCTGGTCCCACTGCCTGGATGCCTCCCAAACAGATCAAGCCAATCAACTGTCTCACCCATTCGGAGGGCCTGATCCAGTGGGGACCCCTCAGCCATTGGTTCATAGTTCATGTGTTTCCATTCATTTGGCTATTTGTCCCTGTGCTTTATCCAACCTTGGTCTCAACAATTCTCGCTCATATAAACCCTCCTCATTCTCGCTAATTGGACTCCCAGAGATCCACCCGGGGCCTAGTCATGGATCTCTGCATCCAGATCCCTCAGTAGTTGGATGAGGTTTCTAGCACAACAATTAGGGTGTTTGGCCATCCCATCACCAGAGTAGGTCAGTTCGGGCTGTCTCTCGACCATTGCCAGCAGCCTGTTGTGTGGGTATCTTTGTGGATTTCTGTGGGCCTCTCTAGCACTTTGCTTCTCACATCACCAGGGAGGCTACCTGGAAAACAGGACCCCAAGAAAGACACAGGGATCACCCAATGACAGAGAAATGGAAGAGATCTACATGAACAGCCTGGACATGAGTGGGGGTAATGAAAGGCGAGGGTTGAGGGAAAGAGAGCTTGGGGGAGCGGGAGATCCCAGCTGGATCAACAACAGAGAGGGAGAACAAGGAATAGGAGACCATGGCAAATGAAGACCACATGAGAATAGGAAAAAGGTCTGTTCTTTAGAGCATATAACAGGTTATCTCTGCTAATACTCTAAAGCATGGCAAACAGGCATGACTCTTTCTTAGTGCCTGAATGCATCTCTGATTTAAATAAAAGTGAGAGGAAAGAATGCAAAGTAAGGGCAGCTGGAAGATTTTCATGGGTGTATCTTGGTTGTGCATTGCATGAGGTTCATAGGAACATTTTGATATTTTGTATTTTTGTATTTTGACCAGACTCCCAATCTCACTCCCTTCCCACACTTTTCCTTTTCCCTCCCTTCTGCTTTTAGACCTTCATTCCCCTAGATAGTTTCATTTCTACTTTTATGTCATATATGCATATACAATTTTTTTTTTTTTTTTGGTTTTTCGAGACAGGGTTTCTCTGTGTAGCTTTGCGCCTTTCCTGGAACTCACTATAAAATATAGGATCCACAAATAATAGAAAATGTGATATTTGCCTTCCTGAGTTTGACTTCAGATCATAAGAGCAAGGAATCACGGCCAATCAACATGGCAAGTGAGCCTCTCTTAAAAAGATGGTGATATCAGCCCCTAATTGTTGTTGGCATTTGATTTTTCCCACACTGAATCTGTCCATAGGAGTTGTAGTGGGTAGCCATTCCAGCTTTGATCTGGAAGTTCCAACCCCCATTGAGACTTCGGCAACTGTCACGCCTACAAGGCGGGGCCAAGGGAGGCGCCTGGAGACCTGAGATCTGGATGGACCAGCGCTTTCTCTGTTCTGGGACCCTGAACAGTGGACGTGGACCAAGCAGAGCTCCAGAGAACACCACTGGACTGCGACACACCTTCCCCAGACCCCTCGACCTACTTATCCCTTAATTTGTAAGTTATGCCATTAAATAAATCTCCTTTTAACTACATGGAGTGGCCTTAATAATTTCACCAATAAGGAGTCAAATATCTCTTTCCTCAATTGTCATGAAGACTGCTGGAGAGGTATAAATGTATAGCCAGAAACTCAGAGAAGATCAGTAGAAGACCCAGTCTCAGCTTTATATCCATGATTTTCTCAATTTAATAACCAAATGAATAGCAAAGAAGTCATTTAATTACAGTGCGAAGAATTACATGGGTAAGACAGTATGAAATAAAATATATGGTAAGTTCCATTTTAAGTTACAAAAAGGGGAAAATCATTTTAAAAGCCTCGACATAAAATTTGGTTCAAAATCAATGCTCTTATATATCACAATGCACACTAAGATCATCTACTTCCATGATGCTGGAAGTAAATGCTTTTATCTGCTAATAAATCAGGGTAGTTATCCTTTGTGAAGCTCTGTGCTAGGCTCTTTAGCAAAAAAAGGGAGGGAACCCTTTAGTTTATAGCCTGGTGGCAAAGTTCCACATAAACACTGAGATATTTTCAAACATACATGCAACATCACTCACATAAAATATACAGCAGATTACCACTGATGACATCTGCTTCCACAGGTTGCAACTATTTTGAGCCTCTAAGTTTCTCTATCCCACACATACTTAAAAGTCAAAATGGTAATTATATTTTCATAGATATGTGAAAAATGTCAAAACTGTGCCAGAATTTCTGCAATGTTTGGCTTTTGAGTAACCTCACATTTTTAACTATCAATCTTTTGCTTGGATTACTATAATTTTATTTGCTATCTAAAGCCTTTTAGAGAAAGGAATAGGGTAACCTGGAGAGTGAGTTTTACTGTGTGTTTTCACTTGACCTATGCTATTGAGTTCTCTACCTCAAGACTGATGTGTTCTTTATAGGCTAGGTTACCCATGTTTGACTGTTGCTATTAGGGCACTCTATCCAACAGGAAACAATTCTTAGAGATGCTTTTTCTATCAGTTGAAAACTAATAGGAGCTGATAAAGTATGATGACTCATCATACTTTATTTGGCAAAGAGAAAGGCCAGTTCTATCTCTCATTTTTGTTATTGTTTAAGAATTTCATACATGCACATAATGCATTTTGATAAAATCTGCTTTTCCTCCCTCTAACCGCTACTCATCCCTCCTATCACTATTCCTTACCAACTTCATGTGCCCTCTTTGTAAAACTCACTGAGTCTCCTAAGTGTGCATAGGTATAGGACCATCTACTTCAGCACGGGTAGCCTCTAGGGGAAGAATCTCTGAAGGAAACTGATATTCCTTCTTCCAACAATGATCACTTGCCAATAAACCCTTGGGTAGTTGTAGAATTCCATTAGGTCTTCCTCTACCTCGCTGGCATTTGAGCTGACTTGATCTTGTGCATGTCTTATACATGCTGTTTCTATGTGTTTGTATGTGCAACTGCTATGAGATCCAGCAAATACTATTTAGCTGCAGATGTCTATCTACTACCTCTGGCTCTTAAAGTCTTCCCACTTTCTTTTTTGGGTCTCATTTCTTCATGTATTTAAGCAAACTTCAATTTCTCTCCACCTATTTTCTATAGTATAGTTTAGCTCTGCCATCTGTCCCTATTAGATCACTCCAAAGGAAGAGAGGAAGGAAGCAAATGATGGTAGCATAAATTCCTTTTCTCTCCTCTTTCTATCCTGGCTGCTAAGGTCTGAAAGTGTACACAGTCTATGCACACATATATTGAAATGTTAAAATTACAAATATGGCTAAGAGGTGGGACTAGAGTGTAACGGGTAGCTGTTCCAGCTTTGACCTGGAAGTACTATCCCTAGTGAGGCTTCTGGTAACTGCCACACCTACCTATGGCCTGTCCCTGGGGTGGGGCCAAGACAGGAGCCCTTAAGACCCGAGATCTGGATGTGTGGCCCTCTTGGTTCTGGGTGATCCTGGATGCTGGAAGACAGACCGAGTCAGAGTTCCCCAGAGAACCCCCACTGAACTGCATCTCACCTCTCCTGGGTCCTCTAACCAATCCCTTACTGGTTGTAAGTTACCCCAAAATAAACCTCCTTTTTAACTACATGGAGTTACCTTGATAAATCCCCGCATTACTAGAGAATAGTGATTAGGCCTTGAGGGTGTTGGTGCCTTTATGATAGAGGCCCAGAGAAGCTTCTTCCCTTTCCACCATGTGAGGACCCAGGGTGAAGGCACAGCCTTTGAATAATAAAGTAAGCCTTCATCAGACAGAAAACCTCCTGATAATATGATACTGTATTTTTGAACTTCTGGAACTATAAAAAATAAATTTAGGATGTTTATAAGCTATCCAGTACATGACATTTTTTATAGTAATCTGAACTAACTGAAACATGTTTCAAATGCTCACTGTTAATCAAATATTTACATTTCTTCAAGCGTTTATCTAATAGTTATAAACCATTTAAAACATTTGGCAAGGTAATGCAAAAGTATGTCATTGCATGGACTTTTGGTATTCACAATAAGGGATTTTGTTACTGTTCATTTTTAAGCTTTAAGTACTATTCATTTTTCTTTCAGAATAAACAAAGACTGGATAAGGAGAAACTAGGACCTGTAAATAAAATTCACGTAATAATTTTACTTAACAGCTTGGTGGTTAATCTTATGCATAGCAACTGGGTCTCCCAGACTTTGTTAGCACAGTGCTTTGTTAGACTGGAGAGCTTAGAGGCAGGGATCTATCTTCTTTTTCCACAGGGGAAGGAGGGCTCAGCTTAATACAAGGCTCAGTGTTATATAATTTTGTGCACAGTAGAAATGCACAGCTTGGCAGCACAGAAAATAAACATGCCTGATTTATATATAAGCAATGGTGATATGATTGTCATAGCACATGTAACATCACTGGTTTGGGAAATGATCCAAATGTCAACTAGCATACACACTAAAGTAGGGGGAGCAAAGTAGGATTCTTGTGTTGCTTTGTATGTGGGTATCTTTCTTCAAAATCAGGTTCCAGCTGTACTTAGAATACTCATAACTCAAAAGAGCTGATATTCTTAACTCAAAGTTGCCTTCATAATACCAACTACTTTTCCTTTACTAACAGTATAATCTAGGATACAAAATTTTTTGATCTCATCATTAACTAGAACCTACAATTATGAACTATTATTTGTATGAGTTTCCTCTGGCCACACTCATCCATCTGTAGGATAAGCTGGCAAAATGAAATAGGCTTTCATCCTAAGCTGTTGCAAAGCAGAGCTTACTGCTGAAACACTTGGGACCTACAAAGAGAGCTTGGTTACTATGAGTTGTTATGACCTCTGAGACTTAGAGAGAAAGTATTTGATTTAAACTGCTCATTCTTTATACAGCATATGAATTTGAGGAAATACAAAATATATTATTTCTTTTAATATTTGTTTAAAACAATTCAAGAAGCAACAGAAAGAGAAGTATTCTTCTAATAATTGTTACTGCATCAAAGATATTTCAACTTCAATAGATCTAATCAAACAAAACAGTGCATTTTGAAAAATGAAACTTGAGTCACTCAAATACCACTTATTGTGTTTGATATGAATTATGCAATTGCAAGTAACTCAAACATAAGCAACATTAAACTATAAATCCACAACTGCCTACTATCATTTTTGTTCCATTATTTTTGTGTATAAACTGTTTTTGGACAAACTTGTTGAAGACAATATAAAACTTGGCATTATAAAACATTTGGAGCAGTAAAAATTTATATACTTTCCTATTTTATGTTAGACCAGATTTCAGAAAATCAGAGTTCCTGTTAGGTTATGCCCTGACATGTATTCAGTGATTGGATAAGGAAACCACAGAGGAAGCCTGTGTAGACACAGCTACAGGCATCATCATGTGATATAGCAGCAACCAAGCTGCCTGTAACAGAAAGGGTTAACTGATATAGTGGAGAGAAGTTAACAAGGATGGTCACCAGGCAGTAAGCTCAGGCTCATATTAAAGTATTCAGGGGAAGGTGAACATAAATGCTACAGATAATGACATAAAATAGAAAGAATCATTTCAAAGATCATGTGGCTTCTAGCTTTAACCACAAACTACGCTGAGACCAGCCCCAGGAATATAGAGAAGCCAGGAGTAAAGAAGACCATGGCAGAAGCAGGTGTAAAACTCATCCATAAACATCCCCACCCACTTCCCTTCCTCCTGAGTGACTGTTTCACCTTCAGTCTTACAACAATCCCACAGGACCCTGAGGCAATTCTCAATTAAAAAAAAATGGCCTGTGTGAACTGGCTGACATTATGTTGTAATTATAATCTTACAGAGAATCAGAGACCCTCACATTCCATAGAAATAGACCAGTTGTTACTATCTCTAGGTGAATTCTGACTTAAACACAAAATGTCTGGCAATAGCTTTATAGCATGAGCCAAAATAAAACTGGTTTCTATGTCTCCCAAATAGTCACATAAGATCCTAAGGAGTACTCATGTTCAGGTTTTATATTTAGACTTTACTAAGTTCTTTGTGTACTGAGATATTATGTAACAAACCCCAAAGGAATGTGTAACTGGTTAATTTTCCTCCCCTTCAACATATTCATTTTGGGTCATTTTAACTGGAGTCCTAGGAAACAAAAAATATTCAAGTAAGAAATGCTTTCTAGAGTGAAATGAAAGTTAAATCATAGTCTATTTGAAGGAGGTGGATGAGGCTTACAGTGGGTAGCATATTACAGGTAATTTATTTTGCACATTAAGAAAAGTATTCTTATGCACTTTAGATACTTGAAGTTAAAAAAGGACAAGTTATTCATCCTTGATAGCTAGTACACAGGTCTCAGATGCTGGGAAGCCCATGCTCACTTCACTCAAAGTTTTTCTTCTTGTCTATTTAATAGCAGTTTGCAAATTTTGACACCTTCAACTCACTATGAAATCACAATAACATCTCCAGGTTAAGGAATGAAAAGTTATGCTTTCTTATTTGATTTAGGTATGGCTGAAATCCCATAAAACATCAGAAGAGTCTGTTTGGATTTATTTCAATAAATTTAAAATCATGAAAGGCTCTCACAGCAACTTTAGAAATTTTTATAAGACAAAAGACTGTGCACAGCCCGTGACAAAAATCTACAGAAAAACCTGTTCATGTGGTGTTTGATGAAACCTTTTATAAAGTAGTGAAACTTTAAAGATCAAAGTTTACATCCACCTGTACATTGATTTTTAAAATAGTAACAATATAATTAATGTTTCTAAAATTACACACCTACACATCTACTTACTTATCTTTCTGGAAATAGAATTATAAAATGATGAGGGTGGAGCTTGAATTTCTAATTATACCATGAAAGTCATAGATATGCTGTTCTTGTAATTCTTAGTGAAGTTAGTAATCTCTAAGCCCTAAAACTCCTGTAAGGCAACAGCTCCCTTCACATCAAGCAAGCACAGCCAAGGTCCTACCCATTGGGAGCCTAAAGCAATAACAAAACAAACCACCTAGAAACTTAGCTCTCTTCAGCCTTTCTACAGAGCAAACTACATAGGATTCTGTTTGACTGCCTCGTCCTTTCCCTTTCCTTCTCTCTAAGGAGAACTGTAGCAGGAATCTTAGAGAGTCTTATTAATAAAATCAAACCCGGGGCCAGTTATTGAGGTGAAATGCTGGATGGTCAGAGAGACAGAACAAGCCACAGCTAACCTCACCTGGCCAACTTCTCAGCTGGTCTTGGTTCCTCAGACTGGAAGCCTCTGTGTCCTCATATCCGAATGGCTCTCAGCTGAACTGTGCTGCTAGAAGCCTGAAAGCTTAACCAGCCAAATGCTTCTAGTTTCTGGTCCTCACGCCTTATATACCTTTCTGCTTTCTACCACCACTCCTTGGGATTAAAGGCGTGTGTCACCATGCCTGGCTGTTTCCAATATGGCCTTGAACTCAATGAGATCCAGAGGGATTTCTACCTCTGGAATGTTGGGATTAAAGGTGTGAGTGCCACCATTTTCTAGCCTTTGTATCTAGTGGCAGTTCTGTCTCTGATCCTAGATAAGTTTATTAGGGTGCACAATATTTTGGGGAACGCAATGCTACCACAGAGAACCCTCTGGATCTGACTAGTTCCTGTGATTGAGAACTGGAAAGAAGTATGAAGAGAAAAAAAAATAGAAGAGGCAAAGAGACAGAGCTGAAGGAGTTTTACAGGAAAAAAATTATCAAAAACTTAGAAGCAAAATGAGACAGAAACCTCAGTGTGGGAAGGAGGAGTGTGGGGGAGATAACTGATAAGCCTGTGAGATACTTTGAGAAATTATGTATTTTCCTTTCATGGAACTAAAAGATTCTATACAGATCTTGAGTTATTTTGAAATATATTGGTTACATGGCTGCATTACATTTTTAATCCTTAATGCTTTAGGGGTGAGATATGCAGGTCATTCACGTGGTGTGTGTGTATGTGTGTGTGTGTGTGTGTGTGTGTGTGTGTGTGTGTGTGTGTGTGTGTGTTTGTCTGTGCTGCCTGTTTATTTGTATATACACATATGTATACATAAAAATTCATGTACACATGTAGTATATACATATATATTTAAGGTGTATAAAGTGTTGCACAGTTGCATGAGGATCCATACATGACACAGATCGTCATAAATTATCTATCTCTCCCCAAGAGCAATGCTGTCACTTGCAGTTACATTGTGATATCCAAATCAGGAAGGCATCATGCCATGGCTCCCCAGAGGAAAAGTCCCAAAAGAAGAAACCTCATATCCTAGTCATGTATTATCTTACACTACCCACCCAATATTTCATCCCATCAGAGTTCTTTCTATAAAATTTATGCAGGAAGGAATAAATTATAATCATGAGCGTATAGAAGCCAAACTGGGCCCAAAAACTCTTCAAAAGAATAAACGTAATGGCAGCAGCAGCAGCAGCAGCAGCAGTTGATCCTAAATATGTAACTACTTTCTAGATTTCTCCAAACACTAGCAAAATGTTTCACAAAAAATATTTGAATGCTATCTGTATTGATTTTAAAAGTCAGGAGCATGAATCAAATCTCATGAATATATATGCTAGTATTTATAAACTTTCTACTATCAGCATTACTCTCCAAAGGCATTTCAAGTATATGGCAATTTATAGAACATTTAAAATCACATCTGGCTGTAATTAACCATGTTAAAAAATCTACAATGTGTCAAACAGTAGCAAGTCTCATCATGAAATACAAGTGAAATGAGGTAGTCTGTAATAGGATCATCATGAGAAGTAAAAGGCTAAGGGGCTCTTACTATGAAAGGGTTTTAATAAATCATTAAGTTTAACATATTAATGTAAATAAATGTTTGATCTTACCTATGCATGTGTACAAACATGCATGCACATGTGTGCATGTTCACACACACACACACACATACACACACGAATACACACAATCATAAAGTTCAGAAGGACTTAGAAGCTACACTCAGGCTTATCAGCTAAGCATCAACTTCTTCTGGTTTATAACACTCCTCTTAGGACAAGATCTGAGAAATGCATGCTGAAATACATTCTCAGAAAGGAGAGCAGAACCTAGCATTTAGCTATACTAAAAATATACATTGTCTATTCAGCACAACATATTGCTCTGATTCTAAGGTATTTATATCAACTTGAAATATTTTTTTCTAAAAATTATGTGGATTCAGCAAATCATAGACATTGAAATAGCTTCATTGAATTGCAGTCAACATTAACACTTCCTATCAGCTCTGTTCACCAGTAAAGAAATGTGAGGTGTGGCAAAGTGGACTGTGTATATTGCACAGTGCCAGCATGCCATCTGCCTGAAAAGACATTCATAGTACAATGCTATATTTCAGGAGAATGAATCTAGGAACATGAGGATCACATGTCAGAGGAATGCAAGCATGGCTTTTGCCATGATTTCAACAGCTGTGCCTCCCTTCTTTCTGGGAACTAAGCACTGTTCTATGTAACAGTGGGAAAGGAGAAGACCATGTAATGTGACATCTGATACAAAAGGAGAGAATGTTAATGCAGAGGCTATAATTCAGTTTCTCTAGGGATTGTCCCCCCAATTACATCAGAGGCCCTAGGATCCATCATAATGGGATAGATCTGACTAGTGGAGCATGACAAGCCATCTCTTTAGAAGTCAGTGGAGACATAGTATTTCCTTGCTGAGGGGAGAGTAATGACTAGGAAGGCTCTGAAGAGAGAGAAGCTGAGTGGTGGGGCTGGCAATTTGTATAGCTTCCATCTTCATAATGCTGGCTGTTTGGTAAGCACAAGAGTGGTGGCAGCATTACACATAACATCTATACTTTCTATAGTGAAATAAGGAAAACCTTTCTTCTAGCTCCTCCTTCATCAGTGCGGCAGGGAGGGCTTAGCATAGTTCTGAAAAAGCTAATAAGACAATTCCAACACAGTGCTTATAACAATAAGTATTAATGCCAAAGTGGTTATCATGAACAAAGTTTCTCTCCCTCCATCCATTCTATCTAACTACCTACTCACCCATCCCCTTCTCTCTGTGTATGTGTTTGTGTCTGTGTGTGTAATTCTTGGGATAGAACTCAGGGACTTTCACATTCTAGGTAAGTGTCCTACCATGAGCCCTCTCCCATACTTTTAAATGTTTTTTTTTTTTTTTAAATGAGTTAAGTTGCACAAGCTGACTTGGGCTTGTGATCTTCTTACCTCAGTCTCCCAAATAGCTGGGGTTATAGGTCTGTGCCACAAGGGTCAATCAAAAAAATTTTTTAATTAAAAACAATCCTGTACTTGTACCACAGCCATTCAGCTAACCAGCCTTGTCTATACCTGGTCCTGTTCCTCAGAGGACTGTTGAAGCATTACCTCAAAGTCCTGAAGCTTCTTCATAAATAGAGAACATCACTGCCCCAGAGAAAGAGTAAAGTTCAAGGCTGGCCAGAATCTTTGAGCACCATTTTGTTTTATTCTCAGAAACTTTTGAGGCAAACATTATTTGTTTTTTCATTTTGCAGTAAGTAAAATTCTCATAAGCTGAGAACTTTAGTGATAGTTGAGACCCAGGCATCTGACTCCATCTCCTAATGATGGAACCTGTATTGAACCTTCAGTGTACTGCTGGAACTGAAGTATGGCAAAGAAGTCAGATGGGGCTCTCCAATACTTAAGCTGATAGTTTAACAACCAATTGTTGCTCCTTTTTTTTTAATTCTTGTTACAAAATTTGAGCCTGACAGTGAAACTCATGTCAAAATTAAGGTTCTGATGATAATCAAATAGGCATCTGAACTGGGCACAGGAAGAAGAGGCAGAGGAGAATGCAATGTCCTATTTTTATATTATTTACTTATTTACCTGAAGCCACATGTTTCTATGAAGACTGGTCCACTAGGTAGCTCTTTTCTTACATGAACCTGTCAGAAAGAAGATCTCCACATCATAGACTACACTAGATGCTCCAGGCCAATAATATTCTTCATTTGTATGACTACTGGAGTAGCTTAATATCTTGAAATACTTGTCAATGCAGAACAACAATTTTGATCAAGGTTTCTCTGAACTTAATCTCTAGATTTTCCAAATGCCCATAGCTGAAGACATATCTGTGACCTAAAAATAAATATGACCGCTATTAACTAAGTGGCTGCTGATTTTACTACCACTACTTTGGGACCATTGCACCAGGCCCTCTGGTTGACCCAGAACAGTCAATTTAGCAAAATCTGCCTAAGACTTCTACCTACATTTTAGACTGTACTCCTAATTGTCATTTTCACTGCTGGAGCTAGTCTTAGCATCTTTGATTATTCCCACAAAAAAAGAAAGGTAGATAGTTACAATAACATCTTAGCACTTAGGTTAAAAGTTCTTTTACTCTAGTATCTTCCTCTTGAGTCAGTATAGATATAGTACTCTCTTCTTTACCCATGTTCCAAGCTAGACTGCAATTGATGTTTTTGTGTATAACCATATCCTCTTCCCTGATAGTCACCACTAGTCCTCCATCTGTGTGTCTAGGAAGATGCCCTAAAAAGGCAGCTGAGATGAACCCTCATAGGACAGACACAGGAAATTCATTTCAACAAATTCTTCAGATGATTCTGATCCTCTCTTAAGTCTGAGACCTACTGGATTAAAAGTGCAGTATCCATGCTTTTCATTAAAGATGTTTCTACTAAATTATTTATCTCATCAACAAAATGACTAGAATGGAATCAAACAACTCTATGAACAGGTAGGAGCATAGCAGGAGTATTTGGGAAATGAGGATGTGACAGTTACCTTCACACCAATTCCCATGTCCCTAGGAATGTGGTAAGTATATGATGCAGAACTATTTGTCCTAAGATTGGATTCTGCTAGGCAAAAGGAGACACAAAGTTGACTTCTGACTACTGAAAGTGCTTTCAAAGTGGCAGAAAGGAAGGTGGCTGAGCTCTGCACAGACTGACTGTGGTGAGGAGAGGCAATGGTGGAAACAGTGTGTACACATATGTTACAGTTTACTGAATGTACCCTAAGTTCCTGAGAGATGAAGGAATTAGAGTTTCTCATGGTTCTCCTTTGACAAGAAGTAATGACAAATGGTCCCCAGATCAAAGCTACGGCCATCTACATTTTGCTTCTAAGAAATGCAGACTTCCGTATCATAAACATATATGAGACCAAAGGACAATATTAATTTGGATAAAGAAAAGGATATGCAGTGTTTATTCTGACATATTAGACATTGATTCCAGAGATTTATGAATGTTATGAAAGCACTGTACCACTGAACTATATCTCATGTTATAACTATGCTTATTGTTATGCTTTAATGGTTTCAGAAAGGATTTTGAGAATACAATGTCCATATCCTTTCTTCTTCGCAATCTCTAAAACTGATAGTGACCACAGCTAAATACAAAAGGAGTGTGTTTATATTCAGATATGTTGAGCAAGCAGCATTTGGGAAGAATCAGTCTTGGGTCAGTAGAATTTATTGGTAATTAGTTACTATTATCAATCAAAATAAAGGGTGTTACTCTTAACAAGTTTTTATTAAATTTTACTATCTCATAATTAATTTTAGAGGCCCAAAGTCCAACAGTTCTCTACAAGATAAGCTGAAGGTATCAGCAGGGCTGTGTACTCTTCAGAGTCACCAAGAGAAAGTCTTTTTCCCTCCAATCACCTGTGTGTTGAGGTCTCCTGCATTCTTTGGTTCCTGGCCTCTATCATCCATCTACAAATCCAACAAAATTGCTTGTTCTAGAATGTTTTCTTCAGATTACTTCTCTTTCTGGAACTACACCTAAGATCCAGAATACACTTGATCCCTATGTCACACATCTGTGGCTCTATTTATTTATTACTATTCATTATGGGCTGTTGGTCATGAGTTCCTGACTCAGTATATGTGTCATGAAGTAATAGAACTTGGAAGAAATGAGAAAATCAGAATTTTATTGCAGATGCTGATGAAAGGTGAGGAAGTCATGCAGAAATTGGGAGTTTTCACTTCAGTGCATAGCTCCTTGAGTAAAGCTATGCTCCTGGAGGAGGTTTGGGCCCTTGTAGAGGAAAACAGAAAAGGATTTTGTGCTTTGTCTGGTATGCACTGTCCATTAAACAGATATCTTTTAAATATGGAGCTCTACACACCAATAACTAACTCACTCATCCTCCAACTTTCAAATTCCTGTCAAACTTCAAGAAAGAAAAACCTTGTTAAAAAGAACACAAACTTGTGTTTTTCAAATGGACACACTCTTTTGTGCTATTCAATATAAGCCAAAAATTTAAAGAATATTCCTCTAGTATAAATCAGAAGGTAATGTGTTTGTGAAGCACTTTGCTAGGGCCTCCCTTTGGAAAATCTTATGCAAATAGCAACTGGACTAAGAACTTAACATTTTAACTTTTAATGTTTAACTTTCATGGTCACACAGATTCTCTGAACAGATTATTTGCATGTAATTCCCCTCTCCCATTCTTGTTCTGATATCCTTGCTAACACTTTAGGACATATAGCTTTCGAGGAGAGTGTTTCCTCTAGTATGTATCCCAAGTATAAAGAGTAAGAATTTTAGCTTATAATTAATGGATAAACAAATGAACACTATACAATGTCAGAACAACTGCCATGTTTTATTTCACTGCTAGACTGTTCTTGTAGACAGAACATGGCAGGCAGAAAGATCTCTGAGCTTCCAATGCTCATGTCCTGCTAAGCTTTGATTCTAGGATACTAGATGTCTTAATTAGGATTTCTATTGTTGTGATGAAACACCATGACCAAAAAGCAAGCTCGGGAGGAAAGGGTTTATGAGGCTTACACTTCAGCATTGCTGTTCATTACTGATAGAAGTCAGGACAGGAACTCAAACAGAGCAGGATCCCAGAAGCAGGGACTGATGAAGAGGCCATGGAGGCATGCTGCTTACTGACTTGCTTCCCATAGCTTGCTCAGCCCATGTTCTTATAGAACTCACGACCAGGGATAGCACCACTCACCATGGGCTGGGCCCTCCCCCATTGATTGATAAAAGAGAAAATGCCTTATAGCTGGATCTCAATTAGGCATTTCCTCCTCAGGCTCCTTCCTCTAATGACTCTAGCTGTGTCAAATTGACACACAAAGTCACCCAATATACTAGGCATGAACTTCATAGAAAGGGCACTATCAAGTGAAAGACAAATTCCAAGGCTAACTCCTGCCAATTGTGCTGAATGATTTTGAAACCTTTCTTTTGCTAGGGAAACATTTCCTTAACAATGGTGGTTCCCCGTGAGCCTTACCTAAGCTACATTCAGAATAGCTAGCTGATAGGCACTTGATATCCCTGAAGCTCTGCAAAGAGCTGCACTTAAGTGCCTTTTAATGGCTCTTCCACTTCCAAAGAGGCCTCCCTCCCTCAGACCCTGTTGATATAATTGCTAGTTATCTAAGAGACTATCCAATCGAAACACTTTTTGCCTTCTTTTTCCAATTGTCAACATGAAAACTGTTTTGTTTTTTCATGAAAATAAATATGGAAAAAAGAAGTCCATAAATGTCTGTGCTATTGGTAGATCCTAGAATACAGATTGTCCTTGAAAGATGAATCTTCTTGAATGGCAAATGAAATCAAGGACTCCCCTCCTTTTATAAAATGCATCTGGACAACATCTTCTCTAGCTTTTAGATGGCCTGGGTATACTTGAGGAAACCAAGCTAAACTCAGTTTTTAAAGGCTCTATTGAGTGAGCACTGCATAAATTATTTGCTATTACATGTTTCAACAAAGCTATACAATTGTTCTTTTTATGAAAAGAATGCAATCTGAAAGCATCCTCCAGCAATAAAGAAAAGGTAGAAAGCACCTTGTTTGCCCCTTTCCATTTTCTCCACACTAAATTTCAAGCCCATTATTTAATCAGACACAAGTAGATTATTTTCAGTCTAATGGAGACTTTAGTAGGGTATATCAAACAAAATTCCAAGATCTGCCATATAAACGGTGCTCAGACACCCTACAATGGTCAGGAGTCTTATCATCATGTTATATAAGAATCAGTGAGCTGACAAGTATCTGTGGCTACAATTTCATTAACATTCCTCATTTATGTAAGAAAGTTAATGGTCAGAAACTGTGTTGGGTTTTCTATACATCTGGTGATGTTGAGGTTAAATTTAGGGAAGTCAGATATACTCAGACACTTTCAGTTCAGTACCTAGATGAGAGCATAGATAGACCGAGGATGTCACAATAGGAAGCAAAATTTTTTTGCAGGTGAGAGACCAAGACAAACAAGCTTGACCACAGTACACAGAAGTCATTTCCACAAGCCACAAGCCTTCAAAATTTCATGAATAGTAATGAAATTTTTCTAAATATTACAGAAGGCTGGGATAGAACTCAGGTAAGATGCATGACTCATTTTTCTGATAGTGATTATTATGCTCCAACTGTGATAACCATCATGAAATTTCTTTAAAAGCTGGAGGAGAATGAAAATAGCCACACTGGGCAGGATAACAGGGATATATAAGACATATGTTTGACACAGTGATCCAGGAAAAGAAAGAGCATCAAATTATGTGTCTCCATTCAGTAATAATAATTTATTTCAGATACAGTTTAAATTATGCAAAATGGATATCTATCTGCCTCACAATGGCTCTGGTTGCACTTTTTAAATTGAGCTAATAAATATTACTGAAGTATTTCAAACTTTGTTCCTTGACTTCTATGGCAGCCTTCCTGTAGTGACTTGGAGACATCACAGAATTAAAATTGATACTGATGTAGAAGAGTACAAAATTAGACCATCGTGTTAGGTAATGGCAAAAAGAAAATTGAACACTGGCTTCTTAGTAACCACAAAATTATCACAGTCTCATCCCTTCCTACAAACCATTTACCATTCCTGTAAATTTTATTCCACCCACAAGCCAAAAAACATAGCAGTCAAATGTTAACTAGGGACCATGTGATAGGGGATAGATTCATATTATTTAATTAAATAATTTTACATGTAAACCTTGCCGAGAGAGTGGCACTGACCTTCGAAACTCCCAGAAACCATACCTTGCATCCAGATTAGAGATTGTCCTGAGATTCACAGAGGTATCTTAAAATTTTTGTTTGATAATATTATGCATGTACATGTTTTTTATCAAATCCATCCTCATTACTTTCATCCATCTGCTCCAATACCCACCACCACTTTTCCCTCCCAACTTCATGCACTCATTTAAAAACACATTGAATATAATTAGTGCTGTCTATATGTATATGTGGGAAGGGACATCCTATAGAGCAGCCTATCAGGGACCATATCTAAAGGAAACTGACTCTCCCCCATCAGCCACCAATTGCCAGCCACTCCTCAGCTAGATGTGGGGTTTATGGGCCCTTCTCCACCCTGATTTACAGTATTTTTAAGTCTTTGCATCACTAGCTATGTTGGGATAGCAGGATTTTCTTAGATTCAAACTCTAATTACACAGATACATCTTATTAATTGCTTAAATATGAATGAAATCCCTCCATAAAAGATTAGTTTTGTCTTTGATATTGCCTTCTTTAAGCTGATAATGGGAGCTTAAATTTCCAAAGATAAAGCAATAAAAGTTACAATATAAAATAAAAATTAAAAATATTTTTGAGAAAATGTTTAAAAATCAATAGTCAAAGAAATTCTTGTCAATTATAAGAAAGAACATTCCAGAAGGAAAATACATTCAGTATAAATTTGTGAAGCCATTAGTTATAAACATATCAGTATATCCTTAGGCCATACATAATTTTTTAATGAAGGGCATAATATTTGACTTACATGATTAAATGTCTTTTTTATTATGCTCACATTCTTGATTTTAATAACCAGTAAATGTACTCTTTCTCTACCTAAATGAATCTGAAAAATTCAATTTCTTACTGACTTTAAAAATCATTGCTCCAAAACAGAGCCCCTAGTCTATACTCATTGTCTCTAGGTCTAGTGTCACTATGAGACCCAGAATTCTGTTTTGAATGAGTCTTCTCTTAGTGTGTTCTGCTTCAAGCTAAAAATAAGCAAATAATTAGGAGACAAAGGCACAAAAAAAATAATGTGGATCATCATTAAGGATGCATTGTTGGTTTGCTTGACTATTATGTTTTCTCTATGTCCTCTTACACTTTATACATTAAATTTCTAGCTTCCATAACCAAGAATGTGACCTTATTGGGAAATGAGGACAATGAAAATATAATTAGTCAAATTAAGCTGAAATCACACTGTGGGAGGCAGCAGGTTTTACTGATTCAATATGTCCAGTGCCCTATAGAATATATGTGTATATATAAAGAGAGAACATGAAAGACATAGAGACCACCATTGGGACATTAAAGAGACATCTGCAAGTGAAAAATCCTGAAGAATCCAGAAAACTACTAGGATATAGATGATAAGCAAAGAAGAGATTCTGTCTCACAGCACCAAAACTAAATGTTTTTGTTGACACACTGACCTCAGAACCTCCAAATTCTAGCATCCTGCACTGTTAGTATAATCACTTTCCTAGTAAGTTAATTCACAGGCATCTCAGAAACATGCCCCAAGATTCAGTACAATGTTTCTCAGGGAAAGCAGCTGTAAAAGTACAATGAAATAACAATACAAAGGCCAAAGTAGCTTAGTTACCTTTGAGGCTAAGTGGACAATTCAACATCTTAAGGGGAACTTAGATGGGAATTTTCTGGGATGTACTTGACTTCTTCTGCAGTAGCAAGCTATGCAAGTAAAGAGATTTATAAACTTAAGAGCACTGAAAGCCCTCTGGATCTTGAACACATGCCTCCTTGGGTCTTGAGAAAACAAAGACATGAGTTTTCTGGATTTATATTTTGTGGTTATTATAGCTTCCATCACTCACTATAACATTTGATGTTCACAGATTATCATAGAACTTAAATGAACAGAAACTTTACTTACACCTAATGTTCTAGACATTAAAAAAAAATAGTCATCTTAAAGATGTCAAGATACTAGCTGATAAGGAGGATTTAGAAATAAAATTAATTGAGAATTCCATCTAGTTGTTATCGTGAAAGTCAATGCAGATTTGTGGAATCAACTAAGTTGCAAGAATAGGATATTTCATCCTACACACACACACACACCAAAGAAACAAACAAAAAACAACAATAACAAAAACTGCAGCAACACACTGAAACAGAAAAAAAAAAAACCTAGTTGCTCAGGATGACTAGTACATCCAGGATGACAGATACCAGAAGGCCACTAGGAACAAAGGAACATTTAAGATATCACCAAAAATTACACATCAGGAACTAGCATGCTCCCTAGACTCCTGCTCTGAATTGGATCATGGCTTCTTTGGCTACTGAGGTAACCAACAGTCATTCCACTGGGAAACTCCAGACATAAAGATGCAATTGTAGCTCCCACCCTACCCCAACCTAAGACGCAGCTTCTATTTAATCACTTCAAGAGAGGATTTGCTACCTCTACTAAACCTTTGCATGCCCAAATCATGAAGATAAGACACTAGGTAAATGCTGCACTCTAGACCTAATCTCCATGGCTATATTGGGTCCATGTATTTTTCACATGTCAGTTATAAAAAAGTGAATTTCATGTTCCAGTGCTCCAAGGAACAACTTCCCATCATAGAGCTAGACCCAGCCCCAACCTTGGACTATAAATGCATCTGCATTCCTACTATTGGATCTTCTGTCAACTTCACAAACATCCATATCTCAAATTCAGTTACATTGGTAACTGACAGCAGTTGGTGACAACAATGTGACTTGCATCCAGGCACTTGTGGGAGCCCATTTTCAGGTTCCTGATGGCTTTACCCAGCAGGTCTGCATAGAGAGGATGATTAGGACCACAGGCCTGAATGCAGGTATCTGGGATGGTCTGCACTTGGCTGTGCTGTGGGGAGGTCTTTTGCTCCACCCCTTGGCATTTCTATAAATACCCTAGGACAGAGACAGTCAGGGCCCATTGGAATAGGTTCCAGGCCCTCTTGAGACTATCTTGTATTTTCTATCTGTTTATCTCCACAATCTAAATCCCTCTAATATTTCCTGCTACTCTCACTCAAGAAAAGTCTAGGGAGCAGTGGGGATGGTGGGTAGCCACCCTACAGGCACTAGTACCTTTCTGTTATAGATTCCAGAGCCATTGTCATTCCATTCATGCATATAGGCTTCAGCTGAGCCAGAAGCCCCCCGTTACATGGGTATCCCTTATCAAATACCAGTATTTCAGCCACTGAAGGGAACCTACAAGCTAGATCAATTGTCAAGAGAAAATGTCTCGGCCACTACTTCTCTACTCTAAGTAAAAGAGACCAAAAAGACATTATCAGTCATCAGCACCAAAGACACAAACATTGGCTAGTTCTTTGGGCATCTAATGTTGGCTGCTGAGGAAGTTCAACATTGATTTCAGTTGCACAAAGACAACGTCACTGGCCATGCTTTTTAGTGCCAGAACTGCACAGTAAGCATCCTACTCTCCTATACACAGGTATCCTAGGAGAATTTCTGTTCATAATGAAAAATGTCCATAGAGTTTGGGAATGATGACTGAGTTATCAAATGTACAGACATCAATGCAAAGCAGCAAATATAAAAACCAAGAACACAAATTGACCCCATAGGGAAGATCAGAATTGCTAACAGGCTGACTTCAAAGAAAATGGAACTATATGGACTATCTGACAAATTATTCAAAATGAGTGTTTTTTGTAGCTAGAGTTTTCCTGCCTGGCCCACAGTCAGGACAAATCTCTGTCACCTGCCAGTCCCACAGCCGCTCAGACCCAACCAAGTAAACACAGAGACTTATATTGCTTACAAACTGTATGGCTGTGGCAGGCTTCTTGCTAACTGTTCTTATATCTTAAATTAATCCATTTCTATAAATCTATAACTTGCCACGTGGCTCATGGCTTACCAGCATCTTCACATGCTGCTTGCCATGGTGGCAGCTGGCAGTGTCTCTCCCACTCAGCCTTCCACTTCCCAGAATTCTCCTCTCTCCTTGTCCCGCCTATACTTGCTGCCTGGCCACTGGCCAATCAGTGTTTTGTTTATACAGAATGATATCCACAGCAGTTTTTTTTTCAGGATTTGAAGCAAACATCAATAAGATAGAGAAAATGATGAAACCTATAAAATACTGAGTAACCCAGAATTCTAAGAAACATTGAAATTTCCAGATGCCTCTCAAGCAAGGAATGGATAAAGAAAATGTGGTACATTTACACAAATGGACTATACTCAGCTGTTAAAAACAAGGATACCAGGAAATTTTAAGGCAAATAGATAAAACTAGAAAAAAATCATCCTTTTGAGGTAACTCAGACTGAGAAAGACAAACATGATATATACTCATTCATAAGTAGATATTAGTTGTAAAATAAAGGATAACTATGCTACAATCCACAGACCCAGAGAGACTAGGTAACAAGGAGGGTTCGTGGGGGAGGGGCACCCAGTTCTCCCTAGGAAAGGAAAGTAGAAGAGATTTGTGAGTGGACTGAGGACAGGTGGGGATGGAAACATGAGCAATCAGGTTGCGAGGTGGGGGCATTACTGAAAGAGACTATTGGGAGGAGGAGCACTTCAGGGTTAGGTTAAAAACCTGCTGCAAAGGGAATCTCCCAGGAATCTGCAAGGATGACCCCAGCTAATACTCCTAGCAATATGGATATAGATACATAGCCTGAACTGGCCATCTCCTATGACCAGATTGGTATCTACCCCAGTTGTCATCAGAGAGGCTTCATATAGCAACTGGTAGAAACAGAGGGCAAACCCACAGCCAAACATTAGACAGAGTTCAGAAATCTTGCAGAAGTAGTGGGGTTGGTCAAGGACACCACAAGAAAACTCATAGAATCAACTAACCAGGGTTCATAGGGGCTCACAGAGACTGAATCGACAACCAGGATGCCTGCATGGGACTGACCTATGCACTCTGCATATATGTTACAGTTATGTAGCTATGTCCTCTTGTGGGACTCTCAATAGTGGGATCAGGGGCGGTCTCTGATTCTTTTACTAGCTTTTGGGAACCTACTTTTCATAATGGGTCAACTTGCATAGCCGTAATACATGGGGAGTATTACTGCAACTTGATGTGTCATGTTTTGTTGATACTCATAGGAGACCTGCCCTTTTATAAACAGAAATGGAGGAGAAGTGGATTGAGGGGTAGGAACAGAGAGAGGTTGGGGAGGGACTGGGAGGAGAGAAGGGGGAGGAAACTATGGCCAGGATGTAAAATAAATAAGTAAATATTTTAAATGCTATAAAAATCTATCTTGGACTCAAGAAAAAAGAAAAAAACAAAGAAATAAAGAAAGGAAAACATCAAACAGAAATTCTAGAACTGCAGAATACTATGAGTGAAATTAAATATTCAATAGAATGGATCCATAGTATACATGATCAAGGAACAGGAGAAATTTATGACCTTAAAAACAGACGTTTGGAAACCATGTAATTGAGGGATGGGGTAGGATGGGGGAAAATGTTCACAAGATTTGTAAGGCAGCATCCAACAAGAAAGAAACTTTAAGTCATAGGAATTCAGAAACAGATAAAGTACTGAAATTTTCATTAAATGAATAATAGCAAAAGACTGTCTAAATCTGTGGAAAGACATAGATACCCAGGTACATTAAGGTTGAGGTTTCCAACATATTCCATTTAACAACATTATGCCAAAGCACATTAATACTTCAAAATTGTATTTGCTTTAGTTTCTTCAGGTTTTACTGGAGCACAGTTCTCATGAGAAAAGACTCACCACCTTCACTATTCACATCATGTTCCAAGTACTCAGCACAGTACCTAGAGTATAGTACTAACTTTTGTCTTAAATGAATTAAGGAAAAAAATTTTATTGCTCAAATTCCTATAAACCACAGACCTATAGGCAGCATTCATTTAATGGCTAAACTAAGGCAAGAAAACCCAATTTGTTATAACTTATGTAAGGGAATACAGAGTGACGTTTTAAAGATGTGACTTAACCAGTAGGTTTATATTTTGAGAAATAATAAATTCAATACTCTAAGGCCCTGACTTTATAATAAACCTCAATGTATGACTACGCTATTATGTATATAAGTTAGTATATTCTTTATAATTTCATACACAATGTATTTGATCATATTCATCCAAAATCATCCTATCTTCCTCCCACTTCCATCAATCCCTTTATTCTCTTCAAAAAGTCTCCCATCCCACTTTTATGGCTTTTATTTTATCTCTGTCTCTCTGTCTATGTCTTTGTCTGTCTCTTTCTCTGCCCCACCTCCACACCTCTCTGCCCAGTTTATTGGCTAGTGCTAACTACCCTGTCATTCTCTGTTGTTTTCCTGATCTTTAAGTTTTTTCCCTTGGATGTTCTCAGCCTTCTGCAAGGCCCCAGTTACAACTTATTGCTAATGATTCCCAAATATTTCTCTATCTCTTATTTCCCACATCTTACTGGACATTAGCCCTAAAAGTCTCAACCTAAGTTCAAAATATGTCTCTAAATATAGTCATTATATTTCTCTACTTTATCTTCCAACAAAATGGACTATTTTTGCATTCTCTAATAGTCATTGAGATTATCCGTCCTTTAACCTGAGTCTCAAAGATAAAAGTCAATCAGTAGCTCCCATCAGTGTTATGTGCACAGTATCTTCTCAGACCAGCTCCCCTCTTCCCTTCCTACTACTATACTTCCTTGTCTCCATTTTATCATTATTTTTTGGGATGACTGTAAAACCAGGGTCAGTTCCTTCTATTACAGAGCATTCCCTACTCAAACACCCCTATTTTCTAGCTAATAATAAAAGCTCCCTTCTACCACTCAAATACTTGGCTAGCTCCATGATTGTTTCTTACATTTCAGTACCCCATTTGGTTAAGAATCAAACTTAGTTTCTAAGTCTTATCTCCATTCACTTATCTCATGCAAGTTTTATTCAATTTGAGTTTTTAAAAATCACCTTCAACATATGCTAGTCCTTTCTGCATCTCTAGTTCTATATATACTATTCCCCATGTTTGAAATACATTTCCTTGACTCAGTGCCTGGCCAGGTGCAAGTAATCTTCCATGATCCAGAACAAATACCATCTGCCATCTTAAACATGTGTTGCTTTCACTCAGAAGGATTAAACTCATTTCCCACCGTTTAAGTATGTTATTCATTTTTTAAACTGCTCTAAGTTCAAATACTAAATTTTACTAAAAGTTTTCCTTTTGAATGCCCTCTGGGGGATGTTGATCTGCTGAGACTGAAATATAATCTATTTACTCATCTTACTAGCCAAGCTTCTTTTAAGAGTATATAGTGGGGCCTCCTTCTTGTGCCCACTCATCACCACATAGGAACCAATGAGACCCACTGTTACTATTCTGATCCTGCCACTTGGGGCTGCCCTGCATCCTGATGTAGAAGCCTCTTCTTGAGGAAAAAGTCTGCCCCTTTCTCTCACTCTCCCTCTACTCCCACGAGGTGTGCACCCCTCGACCCCTCTCTTTCTCTCTTCTTTCTTATCTTCTCTTCATCTCTCTATTATAATAAACCATTTCCACGTGGATGCAGTGTCTGGGTTATGTATTCTGGCTACTGCCGCCGCCATGCCCGCATGAAGTGGTTCACCTGCCAGCCCGCCACTGTATCTGCCCAGCACGCCAGCATGGTTCCTTGCATGCACGGGATATCCTTGGGGTCCTCACATAATAAATCATAACACCCATAACAAATATGTGAGATAATACTGTGCCTCTCCCATGTGAGATCCACCATCGGTGACAGCACGGCCCAGGCAGGGTGTGTAAAACCACAGCTGCAATCAGAGTCATCCTGCACATTTATAAAGCTTTATTGGAACATAGCCATACCCACTCATTTGCATATTCCATAAAGATGTTTTTGCACAGCAGTGACAAAGTTTCTTGTAAATACTATAGCCCTGAGAGCAAAAATACTTGGCCTTGTCAGACCTTGATGTAACTCTGCTTCCTAAACTAAACTACTGTGATTATCTAGAACAACAACAAAAAAAATTGCCCAAATTACTTTCTTTCATCCTGAAAATAAGCTTTTGTTCTGAGTATTACATCACCTACAGGAGTTATGGAAATTCTTTAGAGTCCTGGGAAGATCAGGTGTTTTAGATATAAAAAATGACACAGTAATTTCCATTTTAAAGCCTTCCTCTTAGTATGGATGCAGTAAAAACAGGTATAATAATAAAATCACATTCCTCATGAATGTTTAGTGTTTATTTGCTCATTTTTTTGAGTGTTCTCATTTGTGACTCAAATACTATTGAGTACATTGGGCATAGCAACCATGTAAATGGTTGCTAAGAAACATTTGTAAGCTAAAACATTTATTTTAGTCTCAAATTTATGTATCAGTTGTTGTGATACTTTGTTTGCATTCTAACAAATAAAGCTTGTCTTATGCTAGCCACTAGTTAACCATAGAGGTCTGGAGGTCTGTACAGACAGGAGACAGGAAGTGATATGGCTGGGCAGGGAGAGGAAGTGATAAGGCAGGGCAGAGACAGAATCTTGGCCCTTTTTGGTGAGGAGTCAGAGAGGTAAAAGGTGACTGTGGCTGCTCCTTTGCAGCTTTTATCTCAATATCTGACTCTGGGTTTTTATTATTAAGACTGATTAGGATCACACTACATCTGACAACCCATTGTGGGGCTTGAACCCTGAGATTGAGAGTCTCATGTTTTAACCAGTGAGGTTATTTTTGTTATATTGTATATGTGTTATAGAAATGATAGGATAAAAAGTTAGCTTATTGAATCTACTTTTAAACCAAAAAAGTGACTATAGTTTTAAATATTTTACATTGATATGGATTTTTGTATATTGATACAAATTTAAGGTTATATTTGTTAGAACATACTATACATACATTTCCACTCTTGTTCAAGGTATTGTGCCTGTGCAACTCATTTAACAATGTAATGCAAATTACTAGTCCTTGAAAGTTATTATTACAAACTGTTTAGGATAATAAAGAAATGCAGATTAGTAGTTAGTCACCTATTACAATCAAACTTGTAGTCATATTAGGTATAATTTTTAGGTCAAACATATATTTTAGATAGACAGATGGTCTTCACACACTTCAGAGATATACAAAATATGGCATTTCAGATGTTTTAATAACAGGTTTTTTTTATGACAATGAGACATGTCTGCTCCTGGCCTACTTCAGAGAAGATAATGGGCATTGAAGAAACTCCATATGGAATTTACTTTCTTTGTGGCAAAAGTTAGCCACTGGGCAAGAAGGTGCCCTTGCCTCAACTGCTGACAGTATGCTGTCCAAAATGGACAAGCAAGACACAAAATAAAGTGACTGACTAACATTGCCAAGATAAATTAGGACAGCCCTTTAGAATGTTCTGCTTCACAGAAAAGGCTGTCAGATATTCTAGGCCTGTAGGCTGGAGATGGATGACTCAATGTTACAGAGGAACCTCGGGTGACTGTCCAGTCAGCCAGCTGTTTTTGTCGTTTCTCACATTTTTTTGGAAGTGGCTTGCTTGCACTTCCTGCTCACTCAGATAATATTATTTCCTTCTTGGGTCTCTGAGGGAGTTAAAGACTATATAGTTATAGTTTTCCTTGTTAACAAATTCAGAAAAGAAACTCACTAAAGAGGTGTAAAGTATATAGGATTGAGAGACATCAAAAGATAGTTTTGGGTTGGTAATGAAAATTAGAATAGAAGGTGAATTAGGTGCAACCCTTTGGACTCACCAAGATAGGATAGATAATGGAGTGTTTTCTCCGAATTTGTCAAATGTTAAGGGACTAGATGTTGTTGATGCAATTATTGCCTGTATATATTTGTATATAGTTATTATATATGTACTTATTGTATATATTTTACTATGTTAGTTATAACTTTCTCTTTTTATTTTAGACAAAGAAGGGGAAATGTTGTGATATTTTGTGTTCTGACAAATAAAGCTTGCCTGAAGATCAGAGGGTGGAGTTAGCCACTAGTTAACCATAGAGGTTCGGAGGTTTGTACAGACAGGAGACAGGAAGTGATATGGCTAGGTGGAGAGAGGAAGTGACAAGGTGGGGCAGAGACAGGAGCTTGGCCCTTTTTTGGTCTGAGGAGTTGGAGATGTAAGAAGTGACAGTGGCTGTTCCTTTGCTTCTCTGATCTTTCAGCTTTTACTAATATCTGACTCTGGGTTTTTATTATTAAGACTAATTAGGATTGTGCTACTATCAGTAGGTCAAGATGTAACACCTGAAGTGTGATATTAGTTCTTGACCTTCATTAAATATTCAACAATAAATAGCTATATATCTGTATAATAAAATAAAATCTAGACACAAAATTAAATTGTATATTTTATATATAAAAATAGGTCTACATTTAAACTATAATTTTGATCTTCCCTTTTAACATTATAGGTAATTTAAATTCGATATTTTAAAACAGAAATTGTTTAGGAAATTCCATAGAAATATAATTTTTCAATCTTTCTTTTCAATTCAGGCTTAAAAAAACATACTTGGATAATCTGTAAATTGGAAACAATTACACCTCTGTTTCTGAATCTTTAGATCATTGCTACCAACAAAATAAGTTCTATGAATATTTTTTATTCATTCATTTAGTGACTTTGATTAAATAAAAGCAAGAAAAATAAATTAGAGTAATGCTGTAATTTTCTACAAAATATAATATTTTAATTGTTATTAATATGAGATCATTGGATCATTAATAGAACATAGGAATATAAGGAACAATAACTAATTTTGTCAATTTTAATAATCTGCTGACTCAATTATACAAGTGTCATAGTTCTATATATATATTTTAACATGTCCTCATTGTAAAGGCATATTTGTTAAGGTACTTACTTTATTCAATACTTTATGAGTTTGATTGATTACTTTAACTCTTTAGATGTATTCTAAAGAGTTTCAATTTATAGTCATGTTAGGTCCACAACTGGAAGAACTGATTTTCTTATTCATAGTAGTATTGTTTTCTTATAATTTTATTAACTGACTCCCTCAACTAGAATTGTTAGGAATATATTGCTTAAGCTTCATTATCAGTAAACATTAAAGTATATGGAAAATATAATTTTGAATGATAATGGCCCCTAAAGGCTCACATATTTGAATGCTTGGCCCCAGTTGATAGAACTGTTTGGGAAAGGTTAGAAGGTGTGACCTGTTGGAGGAGGTTGGGGATGAGCTTTGAGGTTTCAAAAGACTCCTGCCATTCTCAGTGTCCTCTCTATCTCCTAGTTGTGATCAAGATGTGAGATTTCAGATGTTTCTGCCACCATCCCTTTGCTCTGCCATCATAGACTCTACCTCTCTGAAATTATAATCCCAATTTAAATACTCACTTTTAAAAGTTACCTTTGCTGTGGTGTCTTATCGCAGCAATAGAAAAGCAACTAAGACACACAGGAAAAAAAGAACATTTTCAATGAGAACCTATTTGTTGAGCATATATTAAAATATCTATCATAATTATCTGGTGCCATGGATTCCTCTTGATAAATAGTAAGTCCTTCTTGCTTAATTCGATATTTGTTAAAAAGTATTTCTTGAGTGAGTAATTGTTTAACCAGGCAAATGATTAAACAATGTCTAATGTGCAGAAACCATTTTCAATTCACTTAATGAGAATTTTAGATTTAATTTTATTTTAGATTTTAAGCTTGGCTTAATTATTTTAATGCCTAAGATTCTTTTTACACTGAATCTCGAGTCACTGTCTTCACCACTGAAGATTTTTGAGTCATTTTTGTGGCAGCCTGTGTAATACTCTAACGACAACCAAACCACTCCATTGCACATGTGTCTCAGTTATTAACTTGGATCATTTCATTTGCCAAGAGTGTGTTCAAAGTAGAACATGAAATCTGTGGCATTTTTGCTAATAATAGTTAGCATGTGTTTTGAAGTACATAATCAATAATCAAGCACTGCTACTGGGAATTCAAGGTCCTCTGACATCACCAGTCACCACACATAAATATTACTTGTGTGATCTAGGTATTATTAATATAAGCAGAAATTATATTTGTTTATTTGTTTAAAACAAAGTACCAATATTACTTTTATTTGTTTATTAATTTATTTCTCTGTGTGTGCATTATGCTTATGTGTGTATGTCATATGTGAATGTACATGTGGACGTCAGGGGAAACCTGAAAGTTGGTTCTCTCTCAAAATGTGGGTTCTAGGTTTTTGAGGTACTCAATCTTAGCAGTAAGCCCCTAGCTGAGCTACCTCCAAGTCCCACAAGCAAAGATTTTAGTCAAACACAGAAGAAAACAAAAGACTAATTAACAATTCCCTAATTTCCTAAGATTCTCATGAAAAAAACTATGAAAACAACATGACATGAAGATAAAGTCTAGAAATGTGGTACTCACTTAAAAAATGCCTGTTACAATTTCCATAACAACCTGAAGGTCTGCTTGTCTGTCTTTCTTGAAGAAAATTGGTTGTTTAACAAGTATCAAAGATTCTTTAGGTGGTTCTGCTGTGAGATGCTCTGTATGGCAAATGTGTTGCTGATTAGTCAATAAATAAAACACTGATTGGCCATTGGCTAGGCAGGAAGTGTAGGCGGGACAAGGAGGAGAATAAAGCTGGGAAGTGGAAGGCTGAGTCAGAGAGACACTGCCAGTCACCATGATGAGAAACAGCATGTAAAGATGCCGGTAAGACACGAGCCACGTGGCAAGGTATAGATTAATGGAAATGGATTAATTTAAGCTGAAAGAACAGTTAGCAAGAAGCCTGCCACGGCCATACAGTTTGTAACCAATATAAGTCTCTGTGTTTACTTGCTCAGGTCTGAGAGGCTGTGGGACTGGCAGGTGAGAGAGATTTGTCCTGACTGTGGGCCAGGCAGGAAAACTCTAGCTACAAATGGCGTCCAACGTGGTGGCAAGAGTTTCCATCTAAAAACTGAGAAAAAAGATTCTAAAACGGAGCTAAAAACAGTTCCTAATTGTCTCTCTCAAATGAGCGGCAGCTGCCGGTTTAAGCTACTGGTGGGTTCCTGGTGTGCGCGCTTGACTTGCAGTATGGCGGGAATGAGGCCTTTGCAAGTGGCACATTAAGCTGCATGGTGGATTTAGACTTTGCTAGTACAAAAAAAAAAAAAAAAAAAAAAAAAAAACGAGGTTTCTGGGCTACACGCTGCTTGGCTAAAAACATAGACCCACGATAGCTCCCAGAGCTGGTGGTAAACCGCCATGTTGGGAAGCTGAGGTGGGCAGAGCCAGCAGCCACAGCTGCTGCAGTTTAAGGCAATAGATTCACAATAAGACAGATTCAGATGTAATAGTTTACAATGTGTGTAAAATATATATAGGCTTGAAAGAGACAAAAAAGGTGATATATGGTGATATATACAGTTATATAAACAAATACATAGTTTTAAAAACTAAAGTCTTTAAAGAGACAGTAAAATTAATATAGAAAATAAGCCACAAAAAGATGAATATTACACAGAGAATCTGGATTGTGTTGTCTTTGGGATTTTTAACTGCAGAAAAACATTTGATTGTAAAAGCTGTTGAGTTATGCCAAAATGTATATTTTAAAGGTACCTTGACTTCAAAATTTGGATATAAGGATATGTTGCTTTGGAAAAGAGTCTCTGCTTTTGTTCCCACAGAAAGCCAAAGGCTATGGATTTATTCCAGATTAAGATACATCAGGTTTGACCAGCCAAGACCCCCTGAAAGGTCTCCGTTGACACCATGGACCAGATGATCCAACATCCAGAATGGTTTGAAGGCAACTGGCTCAGACGATACACCCTCATGGACTATTCCGTAATTCTAAAATTTTCTGTGTTTCCCCATAAGATACAGTGCCCCCCTCCAGCAGGAAGTAGTAAGAGAAGCTACGCCCAAATTCCCAAATTATATGTAATTTTACTTTATTAAGGTTAAAACCTTCCTTTTTGAAAAAAAAAAAGGGGGGGGGAAGTGCTGTGAGATGTTCTGTATGGCAAATGTGTTGCTGATTAGTCAATAAATAAAACACTGATTGGCCAGTGGCTAGGCAGGAAGTGTAGGCGGGACAAGGAGGAGAATAAAGCTGGGAAGTGGAAGGCTGAGTCAGAGAGACACTGCCAGTCACCATGATGAGAAACAGCATGTGAAGATGCCGGTAAGCCACGAGCCATGTGACAAGGTATAGATTAATGGAAATGGATTAATTTAAGCTGTAAGAACAGTTAGCAAGAAGCCTGCCATGGCCATACAGTTTGTAACCAATATAAGTCTCTGTGTTTACTTGGTTGGGTCTGAGCAGCTGTGGGACTGGCAGGTGAGAGATTTGTCCTGACTTTGGGCCAGGAAGGAAAACTCTAGCTCCATGGTTCCATGAAGTTAATAATGTTTATGTTTCCCCATTTAAAAACTGAAATGGAATCTGATGATATAGCCTGCCCAGCATGGGCACAGCCATGGGTTCCATTCCCAAAATCTGAAAGACAAACAATCCCAAACTTGTACTTCAGCATTTTAAAAGGTAGCATGTGCACATTGTAGAAAGGTAGAAATATATGGAAAGAGCAGAAAACAAATCATATTCTTTGCATTCTGAGAGTGTCACCATTGCCTCTCACAGTATCAATCTCAATATAAATGTATATATTTTACAGATATATGCATTACTTTAAAACAAAAGAATATATTGTATTGATTTTTAAGTTTTTCAATTAAGAATGACTTTACTTTCCATTTCAATGAATTCTTATGTCATCAACACATGGCCTCAATTTGCCCAAGAATTTCTACTGCTGCTGATTTACCTGAACTGGGAAACAATGAACGATCATATACTGTTGGGCCTTGACAATGCTTTTTAATCATGTATTTTTCTTAGGAAACCAAATTTCTAAGGAAGTCAGGAAGTTCTTCTCTCTTAACTAAAAACTAACATTAAAATTATGTTACTTCACATATCAGGACCAGTTATAGGCAGAGGGAACTATGAATGGGATTAAAGAGAGGCAATGTCTTTTAGAACTCTAGACTGTCAACAAGGTAAGTGGAAGTATCTAAGGTCCCATGCCCCTACAGGAGTTGGACATAGAAAAGTCTTCTGGAAAATGATAACACAGTGTGTCATCTTCACACTAGAGTCTTCATATCGAGTACATCAGTCACATTTCTGGTATGACATTCACACCAATTAAAGTGAAAGGCAAATGCCCCTAAAGTGAAGCTCTGGAACTCAAAGATTTCATGAAGAGACATGTCATTTTAAAGAAGGGTAGAAAACAACAGTAAACATTAAAACATTCAAAGACTTAAAAAACTGTATTACTTAGGCAAGAAGACTTCTGGTGCCTGACAAAAGATGAAGGAAACTCAGCAGAAGAAATAAATCAAGTTATTAAGGATGGAAATCAATTAAAAGATAGAAATAAGTTCCAACATAAGTTTTAAAGTGTGATGAAATTGCTAGCTACCTCACAATTTTGATAATTGTCTTTATTTTCATAAAAATATTGTTTAAATTAAATAAACAAGAAAGAGGAAATAAGAAAACAGTGTTTCCTTTTCACACATTCTAGAACCTGATGAGTCTTTAACATCACTTCAATGACAGAGAACAAGGTGACAGTGACATTATGTGACCCTTAGTGCTAGGTCATCTAAAACAAGACAACAGAATTTTACCTGACTTGCTTTTGGAACACTGGTTCTACATGGCAAGATCATGTCATGTTGTATGACATTTCCTGTGTAGACATGAACAAATGTGCATTATTATCCACACAAGCACCAACATCAGATGAAAGAAAGAATCTCACAACTCTAGGATTTATTGGAGTGATTTTCAGGAGCATGGGTGAGGGATTACTTAAAGGAGAATGAGCAGTCTCACAGAAAAACCTGATGACTCACTGTGGCAGCATTCCCACCGGGCTCCTTCTGGCCTGACTCCAGAGAGTAGCACCTAGCCCTAATCCATCTTTTGTTTAGCAGATACCTTTTGTTTCTCTTGTTGCCCTCTATGTGAGTCTTGTCTGAGTCTCCCAAGGATACAATGGCCTATGCAAAAATTTGGTTCAGAAACCCAGAAAATTGTGGTACCTAATAAATGGAGGAATTTGCATTTGACATTGGTATTTTGGGGAGCTTCTTTCAGGTTGTTTTGAAGATATGGAAATCAACTGGATAAAATGTAAATATTGAAAAAAAAATAAAAATGCCCTGGGCAAAGGGCAAGTGTTTCAGTCCTTAAAGACTGGATCACTCTGCAACCACAAAAAAACTAGATTCATTCTTAAGGTGCCTCTGAGTCTTCTTACCACAGATCCATGTGAACCCACACACCCATGTCTTGATACTTTGCAACAACTCACAATAACAGCAACCCCAAAATTGCCTCTCCCTAGCAATCATCATTCCTTCTATCACCTTGGCAGGGGGAAATTCTGTGAGTCCTATAAGTTCCTGAATTTCTTGAGCTTTGCAAGTTTTATAACTTTTCTCCACACTCTAGGAGGGAGTGTTTCAATTCAAATGAAATGTCTACACAAGTTTTGTTACTAGATACTCTGCTTCAACTTCCTGACATCTCAACCACCCTTCAGGAATCTGAGGGTGCTTATGAAACCTCTTTATTGGCTGTAACTGCATAGACACTCAAAACCAGAACTTCCTTGCTGAATCTAGCTATTTCGTCTTTGTGAGTCATAAAAAGTGTTTATTATCACTTTACAATGTGTAGCCATTTATTATGTAGCAATAAATAATTAGGCAATGGTTACCAAAATTCTCTGCATAAAATATGAACTGATAAGAATTGGCAAAGAAACTAAACCATAGAAATCATGATGATAACCAATTATAGAATTGAGCCAATAAATTTAAATGTTTTAAATACCCAGGTAAACATGACAATATTTTTTTATTTGTTTATAGTAAAAAAAAATCTATTTAAACAGCTACTCATATTTGCCTCAAACATCACTACAAAAGGCCAAAAATAATGAAAAGTAATAGATCATGCAGTAAATTAATGAAGAAAGAAAAACATCAAGATGAGCATAACAAATGTAAATGCAATAGAAAATATATAACTATCAACGCACAAAGGAAGAGCATTACAGGCTCAGGAATATGCCATAACTCGAATGGATACAGAGCAGTATCCTCCTGCAGACATCCTGTCTGCTGTTTAAAGGAAAGCCTAACAGGATCCAGATACTCCTGCAGACATCCTGTCTGATGTTTAAAGGAAAGTTTAACAGGATCCTCTCTGTGGTTTATGGCCCTTGGAGATATCTAGATAATCCTGCTGAGCAATCCAGATAATCCTGTTCAGGGGGTTGTGGTTCCCCGCCAAAAGTCTAGACCAATAGTTTCAAAAAATCACCTTGCCCCTTCTACCCAATCCCAAATTGCCAATTCCCGGTTTGTGGTTTTTCCCTATAAAAGCCCTCTACACCTGGCTTTTGCCACATTCCATCTACCATGAGGCGGCCCAGGTTGAACCTGAATAAAAGGACCCTTATGTGCTTGCAATGGAAACCGACCCCTTGGTGGTCTCTGGGGGTTTTGCAAAATGGATACAACAGTGCCTCCCTCTTAACCTCTAAAAAATTAGAAAGTAACAAAATAACACAATGAAAAATAAAGTAATTAACAAATACATACAAGGTGTTTTCAAAATCATCATAATTTAAGGGGATAAGTGTTTCTGAATGAAATAAGTAATATGGGAATATTTTTAAATTGACAAATTGATTCAAGTAGAAGAAATGTAAAATACTATTAACAACCAGCTCACATCTCACTGCCAAGCCTGTATTCCACCATGAGTCCCTCAAACCACTATGGGATATAATTCCAATGATAACTAGTTTTAAGAAATATTAACAAAAAGACAAATATTTACTTCATGCTAAATTATTATAATTCTTCTCAGGAATCTGATCAAGTTATTCCCTAAAATCAATGACTCTTAAGATTTGTCAAAATAGTAGTTTTATGTAATAATATCTGAATAAATAAAAATATGATCTCTGCCCAAAAGAGGTAGGCACATACTTTCTCAGGCTGCATCTTCACAGCCTGTGTATATATGTGTGTGTGTGTGTGTGTGTGTGTGTGTGTGTGTGTGTGTGTACATATGTATGTATGTATGCAAGGTTGTATGTGTCTATATAAAATCTAGATTCCACAAATGAAGAAAACATATGGTACTTTTCTTTCTAGATTAATATAATTTCTACTTGCATCCACTATCCTGAAGATGCATGATTTCATTATTTATGGATGAATAAAATTCCATTTTGTATATACACTACATTTTATTTACTCATACCTGTTGATAGACACTTATACAAGTCCCATAACTTAGTTATTACAAAAGGCTAATGCAAGAATCTCTGAGGTATTTTAACTTGAAGTCTTTTAGGTAAATACCCAGGAGTGGAATAACTGGGGTCTATAGCAGAGCTCTCTCTCTCAGCTTTTGAGCAGCCTTCAAATTGACATTTATCATGGCTGTGCTAGTTTATGCTCTCATCAACACTTTATAAAAGGTCTGATTTTCTTTACACTTTGCCAAAATGTATTGCTATTTGTTTCCTTGATGACTGACATTCTGACTGGGGTGAGAGCACATTTCAATGTAGCTTTAATAGTATTTCACTGGTAACTACTGATTGGTAATATTTTGTTCATGAGACAGAGTCCCTTTACATAGCCCTGGCTTTCCTGGAGCTCAGTATGTAGTTGAGGTTGGTCTCAAGCTCAGAGAAGTCCACATGTCTCTATCTTCCAAGTTCTGGGATTAAAGTCAATTGTATTATCTGAACAAATAATGATTTTAGAAAACAACAGATAGCTGAAGTAGGATATAGAAAATAACTCTCACCTATTTTTTTCAAAAGTATGAAGACAATTTGTTTTGTAACTATGGGCTCAGCAGATGTTTAAATTTCTTGAAAGCTTTAAATGTGTTCTATTGCTTAGATTAACTTCCAGACTATTATACATATACTCTTAGAATCCATTATCAGAAAGTCAATCATGTCTAAGTTGCATTTTCTTACATCACATTTAAAATAAATTGAAGTACTTCAACATAGTTTTTGAAGAATTCAAAAGAAGAAAACATATTACCTCATAATGAAAATTGTAAAAAGGTAAACATGTTAAGTAAATATTTACGAAAAAGCTTGCCTTAAAGTCAAGTCATTTTATAAAACATACAATTCAAATGTGTACAATTGAGTCTACTTATAGTATATGGAAGATGAAAAAGGTAACAGAATGCAATTTCTGTCATATGTGTCTGGAGACATTAGTTGCTCTCTTTTAAATTAAAACTTTTCCATGAAATACAATTCCAAAAGTTCAAGCACTATCCTTTGTTCCAAGGAATGCATTATTGAAATGATTATACAGGCTGTGTTCAAGCTAAGAGGTCCATCATTATCTGTTCGGCCAGGGTACATTTCATACACAGGATTTTTAGAAGTTTCCAGCATAGAAATAGCACTTTAAAAAAAATGGAAAAAAATAAAGAAGCAGAAATTTTCCCAAAGAACTACGCACCATTACTCTGAAAACCCGTGTGTGTAACTTAAGTCTAGAGGCAGACTACTCTAAGTCTAGAGGCAGACTACTCAGGCAGCATTCCTTGTACTCTGTTTTAGGAGCTGAGGTGAAGTGATCTCAGAATCTGATCTTGCAGTCATCACTTACTTTACTCGCAATGATAGTCTGTGAGTAGTGAGTGATCCAGCTTAACACCTTCTTATATTAGCTTCTCTACAACTATGAAAATCAGTTCCAAAGGTCTAAGAGAATAGTTTCTTTTAAAATATATAGACAGTGCTTTAGCATTGTGGTGCATTCCTATAATCCTCACATTTAGAAAAGGGAGGCAGGAAGACTATAGTGAGAAGAAATAACACATACTTGAGATATACACATACATACATATATTAACACTTAATGGATTGATACATTTTTGCTTATTTTAAAATATAGTTACATCATTTCCCCCCTTCCCTTTCCATTCATGATAGTTCAACAATATGAATGCCTAACTAAGACTTGAACAAGGACAATATCAGTAAACACACTAAAGTGGAAGGGGAAAAATCTCACAGAATCCCACCCCTAGACTAAGAACCACTAACAACTAATGACTGCTGAGAGGAGAATTAGTCTTCCCCAGGGATAAGCTCCTTAATCAGTCAGGCCTGAAATAATATGTATTGAGAACATTAAATCATTAACTATGGATACTGAATAACACAGTTTAGGCAATTTTACCTCCAACATAAAAAAGGAGTAATTTTCAAGATACATACCTTAAATATAATGTAGCTTCCAGTTCTGTTTAACTGTGTTTCATGTACAATAAGTAAAGCACCTCAGCACATAAAAATACACATAATACATTAATAATAACATTCAACTTAATGTATACCCTAATTTTTAAACAGGAGGTTATTAATATGTTATAAGTCCATAATTATCCTGGTAGAATGTTCCCACTTTAAAATAGATGGCTAATTCATAATAGTAATTTTGAGAAATAAATCTCTGTTTGATGTCTAGTAAGTGCTGAGAGTTCTTCATCACTGTTACTGGTGTGTGATTCAAGAACAACTTAAAAACCCACTGCTTTTTCTGACATATTTTACATCAGGTTCTTAATTTTCAACTAGAAACAAATTAGGTACTCAAAAACAGGAGAACCACTGAAATTACTGTATCAGGAAGGACACTATTTTATTAAAGACTGTGAACAGAAACAATTCTTACATACATGAGCATTTTACTGCCAAATATGGATTATTCCTATAAATTCATGTTTACAAAACTCTTTTATAGTACATTATGATGGTAAGATACTATATGGTATATTCTCTCCAATATGCTTCTGAATTTCTGAATTGTACACTCAATATTTCCAAAGATTCTATCAGGAAATATGCTTAAGAAGATTCTCTCTTTGAATTTTAAATCCTGAGTCTGGGTGTCTTTTTCTAAATAAGGAACGGTTCTTATTGGAACTTGTCCTCCTTCATGGATGATTGAGGGGCTCACAAAGACCCATCTGCCTCCCAGAGGAGCTACAGACAGTTAAAGGCTGCAGGGAGTAAAATTCACATTACTCTGGGACATACCTACTGGTACATTGACCCTGCTCAAGTAAATAATCGTCCCCAACACATGCTCATGCAGCAACCCTAACTGAATGCAATGGGTCATAAAATTTAAAAAAAAATGATGTGAAAGTAGGAGGGGAGCCTGGGACTTGAAAAGACAGGATTTCTTGGGAGGATAAACAAAATGGGAGAGGATAAGAGAGGGATTTTGACAAAAGAACATTGCACGTGTTTATATGTGTGCATTTATATGAACATATGCAATTATAAAGAATAAATACATTTTTAAATCTCTCCTTAGCACAAACCCTGCCTCCTCTACATCTTCCTGTTCTTTGTTTCATTTCTAGATGTGTAGAACTCCTAGATCTGTGTCTTCAGTCCATCCCCATCCACATCACCTCTAACTTATCACCTGGTTGATGGAATGTGCCTCCTCTGAGGTTCTTTATGGCTTACAGGAAAAAAATTAAAATCCTCATTCAAAGCTTTCCACAGCATGATACAAGTGGGGCTCTTACCACATGCTAATTGCTTACCAACAAATGCTCTGTCATGTCTCTCTGCCCAAAACTGCAAACACAAACTCCAGAGTACACTTACTTACTTAAAGGCAACCATTTTTACTGTTAATTCTTCTCCAACCGAAGTTTGTGCAAACAAGCATTGTGAATGTAAGATTCACATTTATTATAAGTCACAGCATTATCTGAAGATAAAATGTGAAAATGGCCTAGTTCATTTCTGTTGATATAGGCATTCAGTTGCAGGGAATGTCAATTAAAGAGCTTGCACACAATCACTCAGCAGGATATCAATAAATGAGAAATAGATTTTTTCAATAATTTTATACTATTGTTGATAATCACGAAACACTGATAATGATAAAAAAAAGGATGCAAGAGGATACTTTCACTATCCATTGAAAGGCTTCTGAATATCTGCTCCTTTTGCTCCAAATTAAATAACTACAAAGAGAACAGATCAGCTTAAATTCGAACAGAAATATTTTGACAAAGGAGCAGAGCTAGGCTAGAAAATATGTACATAAATATGACATACCAGCTAAGTATGAAGTCACACCCAGTTCTCATGAATAATAATATTACAAAGACAACGAATATGTTAGCACTCCCTGGTAAAAGGTGCTTTAAGGACTCTGTTCTTACTGGTCAGACAAAGATAATCCTCAAAAGCTTTTCTAACCTACTCAAAGGGAAATGACAGCATCCAAATAACTAAGACTGGGAACACACAGGCACTCAAATCATTCAATCTATACTTCCTCTCCAAGTCACAGGTAAAGATCACAAGAGAAAAAAAATAAAAACGACCAAAAACTATTTCTGTCCTTTGAAGCCCCCAAGTATTGAGAGTCTTCAGCAAAATAACAGTAAAACAGTCAGAGAGAGAGAAGCAGGTAAGAAATTACCCATAAAGTCACTGTAGACAAGCAAAGACAAATGTACTAGAGGGCTTCCTTTGTATTATAGTTCATTGTGGAGCATCATAGGATGATGATGTGGGATGGATCATTTGAAGTCCCTTGCTACCTTCAGAGACATTTACTTTTATACAGAAGCAATCTATCTGATGTGTTACTGGACTCTGTAGCTAGAGTTTTCCTGCCTGGCCCACAGTCAGGACAAATCTCTCTCACCTGCCAGTCCCACAGCCGCTCAGACCCAACCAAGTAAACACAGAGACTTATATTGGTTACAAACTGTATGGCTGTGGCAGGCTTCTTGCTAACTGTTCTTACAGCTTAAATTAATCCATTTCTATGGCTCGTGGGTTACTGGCATCTTCACATGCTGTTTGTCATCGTGGCGGCTGACAGTGTCTCTCTGACTCAGCCTTCCACTTCCCAGCTTTATTCTCCTTGTCCCGCCTATACTTCCTGCCTAGCCAATGGCCAATCAGTGATTTATTTATTGACCAATCAGAGCAACACATTTGCCATACAGAACATCCCACAGCACTCCCCCCCCTTTTTTTCTTCAAAAAGGAAGGTTTTAACCTTAATAAAGTAAAATTACAAATAATTTGGGAATTTGGGCGTAGCTTCTCTTACTACTTCCTGCTGGAGGGGGGCACTGTATCTTATGGGGACACAAAGAAAATTTTAGGATTATGGAGTAGTCCGTGAGGCTGTATCGTCTGAGCCAGTTGCCTTCAAACCATTCTGGATGTTGGATCATCTGGACCATGGTGTCATCAGAGACCTTTCAGGGGGTCTTGGCTGGTCAAACCTGATGTATCTTAATCTGGAACAAATCCATAGCCTCTGGCTTTCTGTGGAAACAAAAGCAGAGTCTCCTTTCCAAAGCAACACATCCTTACATCCAAATTTTAAAGTCAAGGTATCTTTAAAATATACATATTGGTTTAACTCAACAGCTTTTACAATCAAACGTTTTTCTGCAGTTAAAAATCCCAAAGACAACACAATCCAGATTCTCTGTGTAATATTCATCTTTATGTGGCTTATTTTTTTATATTAATTTTACTGTCTCTTTAAAGACTTTATTTTTTAAAACTATATATTTGTTTATATAACTGTATATATCACCATATATCACCTTTTTTGTCTCTTTCAAGCCTACATATATTTTACACACATTGTAAACTATTACATGTGAATCTTATTGTGAATCTATTGCTTTAAACTGCAGCAGCTGTGGCTGCTGGCTCTGCCCACCTCGGCTTTCCAACATGGCGGTGGTATGTTTTACCACCAGCTCTGGGAGCTATCATGGGTCTCTATGCTTTTATTCAAGCAGCATGTAACCCAGAAACCTCTTTTTGTTTTGTACTAGCAAAGGCTAAATCCACCATGCAGCTTAATGTGCCACTTGCAGAGGCCTTATTCCTGCCATACATCCCACAGCAGGACTCACTCTCATTTTCTACTTCTTTTCTTTTGTTATTTTATCCACTTTTCCTTTGTGTGTTTTGTAATATTTATGTAAAGATTAAACAACAGAGCAAAAGGAACAATATACTGATTGATCACTCTTTTATCTTTTAGTTATTTATTTATTTTACATCCAGATTGCAGCTGTCCCTCCCTCCTCTCCTTCTTCTCCCTCATCCCTTCTCTCTGAACAACGCCCCCTCAGTCAATCCACCCCTCCTCCATATTTGTTCAGAAAGGAGCAAGCTTCCCATTGGCACCAGCAAAGCATGGGATACCAAGCACCTCCCCCTGTATTCAGGCTGGGCAAGGCAATCCAACATGAGGAACAGGTTCCCAAGAGTCATAGCCAGGCAAAGCACCTGGGACAACCCCTGTTTCCACTACCAGGAGTCCTACAAACAGACCAATCTACACAACTGTCACATATATGCACAGGGCCTAGGTTGGTCCCATACAGGCTCCCTGGTTGTTGGTTCAGACTCTGTGAGTTCCCATAAGCCAGGCTAGGCATTTCTGCGGGTTTTCCTGCAATGCCGATGACTACTATACCTCCTCTCTCTTCTCAGCAGGATTCCAGAAACTTAACCGAATGTTTGGCCTTGGATCTCTGAGTCTGCCCCCATTATTTGGATGAAGGCTCCCTGGTGATAACCATGGTAGTCTGGTGAGAGGAGAGTGGCTGTGGCTTGTCCTATTCCTCTGATCTCTCAGTTTTTGACCCCAATATCTGGCTCTGGGTTTTTTTAGTAATAAGACCATTTTACATATGGCTCCCAATCTGATCATAGGGGATGGCCAGTTCAGGTTATGCATCCACTGCTGCCAGGAATCTTAGCTGGTGCTATCCTTGTGGACTCATGGGAGTTTCCCTTGCATTGGACTTCTATCTAACCCCATAGAGCCCCCCTTTCCAGTCATCTCTCTTAGCATTGTCCCCCTCTGCCCACCCCCCAATCTGATCCTTCAGTTCCCATGCCCACATGCCCCTAGTCCAACAAGTAGATCTCTATTTCCCCTTCCCAGGGAAATCTATACATCCCTCCTTGGGCCTTCCTTGTTACCTAGCCTCTCTGGGTCTGTGGAGTCTAGCATGGTTATCCTTTACTTTACAGTTAATATCCATTTATTAGTGAAACACTTAAAGAAATGTTCAACATCCTTAGCCATTAGGGAAATAAAAATGAAAACGACTCTGAGATTCCATGTTGCACTTGTTAGAATGGCTAAGATCAAAACAACAAATGACAGTTTAAACTGGAGAGAATGTGGAGCAAGGGGAGCACTCTTCCAGTGCTGGTGGGAGTGCAAACTTGTACAGCCACTTTGGAAATAAATATGGCTGTTTCTCAGAAAATTGGGAATCAATCTACCTCAAGACCCAGTATACCACTCTTGGGCATATATCCAAAGGATGACCAATCATACCACAAGGACAATTGCTTAACTATGTTCATAGCAATTTTATTTGTAATAGCAAGAATGTGGAAACAACTTAGATGTCCCTCAACCAATGAATGGATAAAGAAAATGTGGTAAATCTATACAATGGAGTATTACTCAGCTGTTAAAAACAATGGCATCAGGAAATTTGAAGGCAACTAGAAAAAGTCATCCTAAGTGAGGTAACCCAGACCCAGAAAGATCATTCTTTCTTATAAGCATTGATATGAGAAATTTTCCCTGATGCTCTAGAAGGAGGCTCATTTATTTTTTTCTTCATTTCTGTAACACACAGGATATCCACTCCAAGCTACGTCCACTCTGATGGTAGATAACTAGACTAGACACATCCATCTGTCTTTGTTCTTCATCTCTCCTTAGAAGAAACCTATGTGGTAATAATATGTCAGCTCTTGTTTCTGATTTTTGTTAGCCCAAATGAAACTAGAGAAATCTGGGCAGTAGGGTGAAAGGAAGTCCAATTTTAGTCCCCAAAATAATAGATGAAATCCTGCTATGGGAGTCATGGGATAATTTACTATTGTAAATAGACTTGCTTTTAGAAAGAAGTGAAAATGGGTCTAAAATCACATCCCACTTCAAACAAAGAGGAAACTATGAATGCTATGGCCTCCACAGATCTCCATCAAAAATTGGACAGAAATCATTAAAACTGAAAGGTAGAGTGCCCTGCTGCCCTAAAGCCTCACAGGAGGAAATGACTTTATACAGAATGTATACAGACTTTCTAGAGGAAAACCTCATGCAAAAGCAAAAAATACTGTCTTAGTGTTTACATTACAGTGAAAAGACACCATGACCGTGATAACTCTTATAAAGGAAAACATTTTATTGGGGGTGGCTTACAGTTTCAGAGGTTTAGTCCATTATCACCATGGCAGGACATGGTGGCATACAGGCAGACATGGTGCTGGAGAAGAGGCTAAGAGTTCTCCATCTTGGTCCACAGACAGCAGAAGGAGTATGTGTCCCATATGGGGCATTGCTTGAGCATATAAGACCTCAAAGCCTACCTTCACAGAGATGTCCTTTCTCCAGCAAAGCCACACCTCCTAAGAGTGCCACTCCCTATTCAAACCACCTCAAATATAAAGCAAATATAGATGAAAGAGAGAGAAAAGAGAATACTGAGTGAAAATTTTCCATCCTCATTTGAGGCCACAGGGTAGGATGAACTCTGAGCAAACTCTGTCACAGATTTTTGGAGGGAAACCTTCAGCACTTTCCATAAAAGCTACAGAAAAACAAAAATCCACTTGTAAACATAGTAACAGTAAAGAATATCAGAAGTAGGAGGAGGCAGGGAAAGCCACTCTAAGAACTAAAGGTCTAAGGAGGAATCATGAAGATCAAGAACAGAGGCAGTCATTAAGCTATGGAAATAAACATTTTTATTTTTGTTTTTTATTAAGGATTTTTTTAAATTTATTTTACATACCAACCACAGAGCCCCCTCTCTTACTTCCTCCTGCCTCTCCAGCCTTCCCCCCAACCTACTCCCCATTCCCTCATCCAACAAGGTATGGCCTCCCATGGGGAGTCAGCAGAGCCTGGTACATTCAGTTGAGGCAGGTCCGAGCCCCTCCCCTTGCACCAAGTCTGTGCAAAATGTCCTACCATAGGTAGTAGGCTCCAAAAAACCAGCTCATGTACCAGGAATGGATCCTACTGCCAGTGGGCACCTTAAGCAGATCAAGCTACACAACTGTCTCACTTATGCAGAAGGCCTAGTCCAGTCCCATGGAGGTTCCACAGCTGTTGGTTTAAAATTCATGAGTTCCCACTAATTTGGTTTGGTTGTCTCTATAGGTTTCCCCATCATGATCTTGATGCCCTTGCTCATAGAATCTCTCTTCTCTCTCTTTAACTGGACTCCTGGAGCTCAGTCTGGTGCTTGGTTGTGGATCTCTGCATCTGCTTCCATCATTATGGATGAAGGCTCTATGATGACAGTTAGGATATTCACTTATCTCATTACTGGGGTAAGCCAGTTCAGGAACCCTCTCCACTACTGTTAGTAGTCTAAGCTGGGGTCATCCTTGTGGATTCCTGGGTACTTCCCTAGCACCCAGTTTCTCTCTATCCTCATGATGTCTCCCTCTATCATGGTATCTCTTTCCTTGCTCCATCCCTGTTCCAGATAGACCATCCAGTTCCCTTATGTTCTCATCCCCCATCCCATACCCTCCATTGACCCCCTCATCCCCAGTTTACTCATGGAGATTTCACCTATTCATACACACACACACACACACACACACACACACACACACACACACACACACATATATATATATAATTTAAGTTAAGTCCTTTGTCCTGTACAAGTCCCCTGTCCATGCTGTAGGTCTGAACATAACTCTTAGGGGCTGGGCACCAAATAGTTTCCGTCTCTTCAAAATGTCTATTTCCAGCTTTTTATGTTTTAAGTATATATATATATATACACACACATATACATATATATGTGTGTGTGTGTATGTTTGTATATAGTTTATTAATCCTCACCCCCAGCTAAGTTGTCTTTTTTTGTGGGAGGAAACAGAAAGACATATTTCATATGGGAAGACTGACCTCCATATTATTCATTGACATTTCCTGAGAAAACATTACTCCAAATTTCACTAATCTAATAGAAAGATTAAAAACAAAGTATGGGGAGATTGAAGTTGTAAACTGAGGTCTCTAAATCAAATTCCTTTAGCAGAAACTAGTAATACAAAATGAATTGATTGATGCAAAGGAACAGAAAGTAGGGTTGTCTGTGGGTACCAGAGAGCTCACACCCATCTGGGGGCATAGGAGCAAAATGCCTGGAACACATCAGCTGCCTATTCACCACTAGAGGGGTGGCAAGTTTTGAACTCTAACTTCCCTTTCCCAGGTTCATTTTTTTTTTTGGTCTTTTGAGACAAGGTTTCTCTGTGTAGCTTTGCGCCTTTCCTGGAACTTATTTGGTAGCCCAGGCTGGCCTCAAACTCACAGAGATCCGCCTGCCTCTGCCTCCCACGTGCTGGGATTAAAGGCATGCACCACCACCGCCCGGCTCAGGTTCACTTTTAAATCTCTGCAGGCTATTTGGATCATCAAGTAGACTTCAGGTCCATGACTAACACTCAGCTTTACAGTGGCTATGCCCTGTCCTTATTTGCCATGTAGCAAGCCACAAATGTTACCATACACCTCCCATGAATTTAACACTGCCTTGGTGGTAAGCTAAAACAACCACAATTTATATACTATTGTATTGCTGTACCAGCAAGCAAAGCCTTTTTGCTTTGGGATTGGGATACTGAACACAAGCTTATTTCCCTTAGTGAGCTGCACAGGGAAGTAATTTTTTTTTTTTTTTTTTTGCCAACTTTACTTCAGGAAAAAAAAACTAATACATTTAAAATCAGTGATTTATTGTTTCAGAGTCATTTATTAATTGGATATATCTTTCATGTCAATTGCCAAAACCAATAGCTTTCAAGCAGGAATTCTTATTGTCATGTGATCATTCTTACGACAAAAGGCCTATGATTATATCATGTTTAAAAAATAAATATTTATATCCAGGTGTGGTGGTGGAGCATATCACAAACCCCAGGAAACTTAGGCAGGGTGACTGTGGTTTGGAAGTCAGCCTGGACTATACAAGAAGTTCAAGGCCAACCTAGAGTACGTGCAAGACTTTGTGTCAGGAAAAAGAAATTCATATTTATACTTGAACTTAAATTGTGTTAATATTAATGAAAACATACTAAGTCAATACAAGAAAGTATTTCATATCATTGTATATTTTTATAGCAATATTAATTACATTAAAATTCTATAAAGGAAAATTAATATTTACACTTAAACCTTTAATAATAAAAAATTAATAATAAAAATTAAATTGAGGGGCTGGAAAGATGGCTTCATGACTAAGGGTGCCTTTCACCAAGGCTGACAATCTGAGCTTGATCACTGTGACCCACATGGTGTAAGGAGAACTGACTCCCACAAGGTGCCATTTGACCTCCAAAAGTACAATATAGTTCATGTTTGTCTTCACACACATACATGTATACACATAATAAATAAAGTAATATACTTTTAAATTACAAAAAAAAGGGCTTGAGAGATGTCCCTGCTCTTACTAACTCTAGGGGCACCAGGAACTCATGGAATGCATTTAACATACATGCAGGCAAAAACACTCATACATATAAAACAAAATAAATCTAATTTTTAAAAAAAAAAATGAAGTAAAATTTAAAATTTTTTTAAAAAGATAAAGAAAAAATACAAAAATAAAAAGACTTAACACAACATCATGAGGCAAGGAACCTCCAAAGATCATTAAGTTTGATTTGTTGTTTTGGCCATCTACTGCTGGTCAGGTGGCCTACCTTTGAGAGTAGTTTGTTTTCCCAGTGACTTCCTTGGAAAAAGCAAAGTTTTCATTTGCAAAGGGTTATATATTGGGGAAAGCTTCTGGGTCAGGGATGGGGGCATGTGTCCACTTCTCATTTTGCTCTAGGACCCCATCTGGTGGATACCCACTTAATGCCTATAAATGCTACCTCAGAATGTTAGTTCATATGAGCTTTGGTCATGTTAATTTAGAGGGCTTGTTTTCCTGGTGTCCTTCATTCCTTATAACTATTTAGACACTGTTTCTGCCTCCTCTTCCACAAGATTCTCTGAGTCCTGCGGGGAGGGATTTGATGGAGATATCCTGTTGCAAACTGTTTGGCTGTGGGTTTCTATATTCATTGCCATATGCTACAGGAGGAAACCTTGTAATGGATGTGTGTGTGTGTGTGTGTGTGTGTGTGTGTGTGTGTGTGTGTGTGTATATATATATATATATATATATATATATATATATATGATACACATATATGAGAAGAAATATCTCTTTCAAATAAAAGAAAAACAAATAGATAGGCTATATACATTTGTGGTTGTTTGAAAGACAATGGCCCCAGTAGGGAGTGGCACTATTATGAGGTGTGACTTTGGTGGAGTAGATATGGTCTTGTAGGAACTGACTGTGCCACTGTGGGGGTGGGCTTTGAGGTCTCCTATGCTCAAGCTAAGCTCAGTATCACACACAGTTGTTTCTGCAGTTTACAGATCAAGATGTAGAACTCTCAGCTCCTTCTCCAGTACCATGTCTACCTGTATGCTGTCATGCTACTGACCATGACAATGATGTGATAAACCACTGAACTGTAAGGTAGCCTCAATAAAATGTTTTCCTTTATAAAAGTTGTTGTGGTCATGGTGTCTCTTCACAACAATAGAACCCTAATTAAGACAACATGTTATGCCAATTTGTTGTTAAAATGGATATGATATTTCTTCCTTCTGCTTTCAGTATTTTCTAGATGAGTCTTAAATATTTTTATGAAGTTAATAAAAATAAGAGTGGAGAACATTATGGAAAATTTTGGAAAGGCATTGCATTAAATAGCAAAATATTTGATATTAATACAATATACATTTCAGATTTTCTATATATGCACAGTTGATGGATTTTGATAAAGGACAGTCAGTTTTCTTTAGAGATGTGACTCCTAGTAGGTCATCCATGCTCCAGTGGATGATCCTACACTCAGAATTATAAGGATTGTACAAATTGGAGTTGATGGATCATTAAATTAAAACAAAAAGTAGGACACTAAATTGTGGGGTAAGGAGGTGGGATTGGAACTTACAAGAGTTAAGGAAGGAGTTGGGGGTGATTATTATCAACATTAATTATATGAAATTCTCAGTTATTAATAGTAATATTTATTTTAAAATTAATCATGTTACAGTTCACAGACCCAGAGAGGCTAACTAACAAGGAAGTCTCAAGGTGGATGCTTGGATTTCCCTAGGAGAGGGAAATGGAAGAGATTTCACAGGTGAACTTGGGGCTGGAGGGGAAGGGATCAGGAGGAATCAGGTAGGATTGGGTGGGTATGGAGGGAAAGAGTCCAGAGACCTAGAATAGAAGCAAAGATTACTGGCTGAAAAAAAAGTCAATGAGATGATTTCTAATGATATTCTGCTATACTCATAGATCAAAGGTTAGCCCAATTGACATCAGAGAGGCTTCATGCAGCAACTGACAGGAGCAGATGCAGAGACCCACAGCCAAACATTAGGTGGAACTTGGGCAACCATGTGGAAGAGGGGGACAAATGATTGTTGAAGCAGGAGGGGTCAAGGACACCACAAGAACATGGCCCACAGAATCAACTAGAGCAGGGTTAAAAGGGGCTTACAGAGACTGAAGTGACAATCATAGACTCTGTATGGATCTGAGCTAGGTCCTCTGCATATATGTTATGGTTGTATAGCTTGGTGTTCTTGTGGGACTCCTAACAGTGGGAGTAGGTGTGTCTCTGACTCTTTTGCCTGTTCTTAGGACCCCTTTCCTCTACTGGGTTGCTTCAACCAGTCTTGATATGAGGGTATGTGCCTAGTCTTACTGTTACTTGTAATGCTGTATTTGGTTGACATCTCTGGGAGGCCTGATCTTTTCTGAAGGGAAATGGAGGAACAGTGGATCTGGAGGAGAGGGGAGACAGGGGGAAGGTCTGAGAGGAGTAAAGGGAGGTGAAACTGTAGTTGGAATTCAATATATGAGAGAAGAATAAATTAAAAAAATAGAAAACAAAATCATAGAAGTAAAATTCCTACTTTTTAAGTTTATATCATAGAGAATGTATCTGTACTACTGAGATCTGAAGAATACAATGAATATATATTTACTGAATATACATTATTTAACACAATGTTTTATTGATACAAAGATTAATACATATTTATATTGAATGTACTATTTAAAATTTTTCTATAAAGCATATGCCATTTCATTATTTATAAAAGCAAATTAATATTTTAAGTATTGTACTAAATTTATGTTAGTGTGAATAATCATTATGGAATGTTATCTTTTAAATAATTTATTCACAACAATTATAAAATTATAATATAATAAAGTTGTAATCTTGTCATTCAACATGCACTTTGATAATATATTGGTCTGAATTAATGAAATAATGGTTTGATATATGCAGCCCCAGCCTTGGAAGCAACTAATAAAGTGAAAGATATTTTGTTCAAAATTATTTTTTAAAACCACTAGTGAAATAGACTATTAAAGGTAGCACTTTCCTAAAGCCTTTTTACAATACTAAATTCTGATTTGTTAATATGGTGAGTGTTAAAAAAATTACTCTAAGAAAAGATATGTCAGTAAATATATATGTGCCAAATCACACATTGTAACTGAAATAAATAAAATGAATAAGTAAAAGAAAATAAATAAAAGAAAAGAATAAAAAGGGGAAGTACCAATAAAATATGTGTAAAAAATGTTGTTATTATTACCAGCTTAAAGTCTCTACTGAAACATATGATCCACATTCCAATAGCAAAACATGGATAGGATATAATTTGTGTATGTACCAATTAGAAATTAAATTAAACAATAATTCAGTCTTTTCAAAATACTGCCCTGAAAATCAATAAAGATTGCAAAAACTTGGATTGTTTATTTATCCTAAGTATATGGGGATATTAATTTCTAATTTATTGAAATGAAGAAATTTTTCACAAAAAAAGCATAAAAAGTCTGGTTTTTTAACATTGCCTTGATATAACAATTCCACAATAATGAGTTTATATTAAAACATCAGTCAGAATCGGGAAATAATTTGTATATATGAACCAGGATGTCCAGAGCATTTGTATATACAGATTTAAAAAACTGAATCCCAATAGAATAGCATAATAACTAAATTAATTCTAGTAGCCTGTAAATTGACATATAGCCATCAAAATTGTGTTTCCAAAAAAACACTGAATAATTTGAAATCCTCACAATAAAATGTTCGTGAAAAGTGTTATAATAATATGAGTTCATCCACATAAGCAAATGTCACAAGGTCTCCATTACAGTTTCTCTGGGAAGTATATGCACATCCATTTTTTTCTGCTCTTAAAACCTACCATGAGCATCACTATTGCAGACCTTCTTTCATGAGATAAGTCTTATCATTCATTTATTCAATTTATACTTGTTTGGTGCTTACTGACAACAGAATTCAATGAGTTCTGTGTGCAAAGTTCACTCTTTTGTGTCTAGGTATTTAACAAATCAGCAATCTTAGTTATAAAAAATTTACCTGGAATTAAAAAAACGAGCTGGATATAGCAGCAATATTGGAAGGTTGAATTAGGAGTGTGGCTTGAGTTAAGGAGCTTGAGATCATCTTGGGAAATACTAAATTCCCAGTGGCATGTGTGTGCATGTGTGTGTGTGTGTGTGTGTGTGTGTGTGTGTGTGTGTGTGTTTATGAGAGAGAGAGAGAGAGAGAGAGAGAGAGAGAGAGAGAGAGAGAGAGAGAGAGAGAGAGAAGACAGGGAGAGGCAGAGAGACAGAAACAGAAAGATACAGAGAAAGACAGAGACAGAGAGACAGTCAAAAGAATGATATGAATATGGCTTGTCATTCTGACATATGAATGCATTCAAATATCACACAGTAATAAAAGCAAGTGAGAGCTAACTCTTGTTATAGCACATGGCACAAATGGATCTCGCTTTGAATATTTTAAATATCCACTTAAAACAAAACTTTTCTTTTTCATTGACCCTTTTAAGCACACTGTGGGAGGCCATTGTTTTGACTGAGTTGATTTTAAAAATTGTTGTTGTTACAAGAAACTCTGATTGAAGAGATTTCATTCATTTAAAAATTTTCATTGCCCAAAATGAAGGTCACTAGAAAATATCCAGGAGTCACAAAAAGTGGCCTGGAAAGAACTCTCTCAGGGGGTCTCAAAACAGGTCTTACACTGGTTGTCTGGCTAGTCTCTTCTTCTAATAAAATTAACTTCCTTAAAAAAAGACATGCCGCAGAGGAGATAAAAGGTCCTTGCCAGCTGCCTTCCACTGCTTTGCCAGAATGAGCTCTTCAGAGGTCAGGCAGAAGTTCCTCCCACAATGGGGGAATATTGAGACTTAAAGTATTTCTAGGGCTGAGACCCATTTCTCAGACTTGGTGTAACTCCTTAATTTTCAATGGCTTTATTCTGTTCCTTGAGGGAAAACTGTGGTACTCACATATGTGAGCATGTAGCTTACATTTACAATTTAGGTCATTTTTTTAATGTGACCTTGACAATTGAATCACAACTAATAATCGTATACTTCTTTCCATAGAAATTGCCTATTTGAATGTCTTGATAAGCATGCAGGGAAGAACAAGTTGCAAGGCCTTCTCTGTGTGTCCTGTAACCTTGCTGAATGGGCGTCCCATCTTGTATATAGCAAAACCTTAACAAAGTGTTACCCAAAGAGCATGGTGTGACATCATCTCCTGAGTTTCCTCCATAAGTAGTCTGGACAGATAGAACACATGCAAAGATAAATGCCAGATGTAGAATGAAACATTTCTAGTTTTAGGGTGTCCCAATGATAACCTAGCAATCCCATAAAGGTAACATCTCTAGGGCTTGAAAAGGAACTCTTTGATAAGAATCTCTGATGCTAGATGTTTGAGAACTTAATCATAATTGTGTCAGTTACACCTACCTGCCCTATAGGCAAAATATTTAGTGTTGTAGGAAGCAGCAGTGGACAGTGACTCCAGGATTTGACAAATTTGTTATCTTCAGTCTCTGAAAAAATACTGCATGCTCTAGAAAAGAAAGCAAAGTCTAGCCTATCTGGGCATGATGTCTGCTCAGCAGGGTACAGGACTGTCTTGTTGCTTATGAACCAGCTCTACTTGATAGTCTAGACAGACCAAGAACCCCCTATAGGAACAAGAACTGTACTTAAGTCATGACTTATAACAAATAGGGGAGAGAAGTTCTGGAAGAAGGGTGGAGACAAAAGATGGTCCTGAAAGGAAATGTAGAAAACCATGTTCAGTTCTCATAGACAGGTTACATATGTTGCCTGATTAATCCTAAGAATCTTCTCAGAAGGAGATATAAAGCATGCACCTAAGTTCTCCATGAGAATCCAGGTGCTCGTCTATTCTAAACTCTTCATCCACCCTCTGTAGATGTAACCAACGGTCTTATTAAATAAGAAACACAGAGCCAATTCAGAGAAGAAAGCCAAGAGGTCAGAGCTAAGAGCCTCACCCTTCCTGATTCAGGGATCCTCTCCAGCCAAGAGAGCTCTCCGAAAAGGGACCTACTTCCTGTGTGTGTATGTCTTTATAGTCTTGCTGTTCTGCCTTCTCATTGGTTGTAAACCCAAACATGTGACTGCCTCGTCACTGCCTGTATGCCCTCCAGGTCCTTAAAGGCGTGCGCCACTGCCACCACGCACTTGCTATGGCTCCAATAGCTCTGACCCCCAGACAACTTTATTTATTAACATACAATTAAAATCACATTTCAGTACAAGTAAAATACCACCACAACCCTCAATGTCATCCACCATTCTTTCTTGTCTTTATGTATGCCAGAGTATAATATGCAATGTTGTTTGTAGGCTGTACCACCTAGAACTTACCCTTGATTTCTAGTTGGAGAAGACCAGAGTACACTGAGAAGGAGTGACTAGGCAGTTTCTTTTCTAGCACCCTACTTGTTTATGTTACAACAGTGAAGTATTTCTTCTATGGTCATTCTGTCCATAAGGTAACTCTACCCATGTCACCAATTTTCACTGGACTCTTTGGACCAGCACTCTTCAGACATAAGCTGTGGAGGCTCCTAACTTTTGATGGTGCTGGGATGCTTCCTATCCCTCGTTTATTCCCTCAAGAGCATTCACACCTCCTCAAACAGGCTATTTGTAGCAGAAATCTTAGAAGGTCTTATTAATAAGATCAAACCTGGGGCCAGTTATTGGGGTGAAATACTGGATGGTCAAAGAGACAGAACAAGCCACAGCTAACCTCACCTGGCCAACTTCTCAGCTGGTCTTGTTTCCTCAGACTGGAAGCTTCTGTGTCCTCATCCCAATGGCTTTCAGCTGAACTGCTGCTTGAAAGCCTGAAGCTTAACCAGCTAAAAGCTTAACCAGCCAAATGCTTCTAGTTTCTGGTCCTCATGCCTTATATACCTTTCTGCTTTCTACCACCACTCTCTGGCTCACTTTCTGGGATTAAAGGTATGTGTCACCATGCCTGGCCATTTCCAATGTGGCCTTGAACTCTCTCTTCAAAGTTTTTTTCAACTTTCCGTTACAGTACTTGTTGACTATCGGTCTCGTGCCAGTATTTAGCCTTAGATGGAGTTTACCACCCGCTTTGGGCTGCATTCCCAAGCAACCTGACTCTGGGAAGACCTGGGCCCGCCACGCCGGGGACTGCTACTGGCCTCACTTTGGATAATAGAAAAAAACTACAGAATTAAATCAGCCTTAAAAAATGACCTCAGAATGGAAACCGAGATATGTGTTACACTGGGGACGAGGTTTTGTTTTGTTTCTACAGGAGAAGATAAGCTGTGGGTACCATCAAAATTGATAAAGGTACAATTTGAATAAGAGAGACCTCTTAATTAGAGGAGGTGATAGTTCATCAACCAGAATGAACATCCAATTTAAACTAACTTATACCAATAACACATGCCTTTTCATTTAATCAGATAATAACTTGCCAAAAAGGAACCTCCCCAAAATTAGTCTTGGGGAAAGGTTTTTGTTTTTGTCTTTTAGGATCATGAAGTTTAAGGAATCTGAAGAACACTGGACAAATGAGACAACTGAAGAAAAGGGACAAATCATCTATCCTAGAAAACAAAGTGAAATGGCTCGAGTTTCCACCTTAAACTTGAGAATATTTAATAAGCAATTCTAAACAGAGCCAAAACCAGGTTCCTGCTTCACATCTCATACAGGTAGCTAGACACAGCAACACATGGGTTTGAGCTACTGGCAGGTTCCTGGCGTTTGCGCTCCACCTGCAGTATGGCGAGAATGAGGCCTCTGCAAGTGGCACATTAACCTGCATGGTGGATTTAGCCTTTGCTAGTACAAAAAAAAAAAAGAGGTTTCTGGGCTATAGGCTGCTTTGATAGAAGCATAGACTCACTATTTCTGAGAGTTGATGGCTCCCAGAGCTGGCAGAAAACATACTACCACCATGTTGGGAAGCTGAAGTGGGCAGAGCCAGCAACCACAGCGCCGTTTCAGTCTTAGAATCCTGCAGTTTAAAGCAACAGGCTCAAGGTAATATAAAAAATAAGCCACGTAAAGATGACTACCACAAAGAGAATCTGGATTATGTTCTCTTTGATATTCATAACTGAAGAAAAACATTTGATTGCAAAAGCTGTTGAGTTATGCCAAAATGTATATTTTAAAGGTACCTTGACATCAAAATTTGGATGTAAGGATATGTTGCTTTGGAAAGGAGGCTCTGCTTTTGTTTCCACAAAAAGCCAGAGGCTATGGATTTGTTCCAGATTAAGATACATCAGGTTTGACCAGCCAAGACCCCCTGAAAGGTCTCCGATGACACCATGACCCAGATGATCCAACATCCAGAATGGTTTGAAGGCAACTGGCTCAGACGATACACCCTCATGGACTATTCCATAATCCTAAAATTTTCTTTGTATCCTCATAAGATACAGCACCCCCCTCCAGCAGGAAGTAGTAAGAGAAGCTATGCCCAAATTCCCAAATATACCAAGCTGACTTTGGAGATGTGTAAAAGTTAAAACCTTCCTTTAAAAAGAAAGAAAGAAAGAAAGAAAGAAAGAAAGAAAGAAAGAAAGAAAGAAAGAAAGAAAGAAAAAGAAAAAGGGAAGTGCTGTGGGATGGTCTGTATGTCAAATTGCTCTGATTGGTCAATAAATAAAACACTGATTGGCCAGTGGCCAGGCAGGAAGTAGGTGGGACAAGGAGAGAGGAGAATTCTGGGAAGTGGAAGGCTGAGTGAGGGAGACACTGCCAACCGCCACCATGACAAGCTGCATGTGAAGATGCCAGTAAGCCACAAGCCACGTGGCAAGGTATAGATTTATAGAAATGGATTAACTTAAGCTATAAGAACAGTTAGCAAGAAGCCTGCCACGGCCATACAGTTTGTAAGCAATATAAGTCTCTGTGTTTATTTGGTTGGGTCTGAGTGACTGTGGGACTGGCAGGTGAGAGAGATTTGTCCTGACTGTGGGCCAGGCAGGAAAACTCTAGCCAGAGCTATTCCTCACAGATTCATGGTCAGTGCTGAATAAACTACTTGTTGTTGCTCAGAGCAGTATTAGAGACCTGGTCAAAGGGCAGTGAGAGTGTTCCTAGAGCCACGGAAACATCCTGATGAAAGTTATTTTCCAAGGTAGAACAATTACTTATATTATTCTTGCATTTAATCTTTGTCTCTTAACCCAATAAAGTCTAAGAAAAAGTTTTGTCAGTGGAAATGTTGGTTCACAAATCTCTGTTCAACATATTTGTTTCCATCTGAAAAAAAGAAAAAGCCTTACTTTTTTTTCAATTCCTTAGTTGGGGAATATTATTCTAGATTCTGACTTCCAAATATTGGCATCTAGAGAACTGCAACCTTTATTCAACAAAAATTAACAGTCTAATGTGAAGTAGGAACTATATTAGGTACTAAAAACAGATCAATAAACCAGACAAATTTATTCTGTAACTTCAAAATAATATTTATAAAACAAAAAACAAAAAAAAGAAGAGATACTTCCAGACTCAATTCAAAGGACCAGCCTATAGCAATTTAAAAAAAAATAGAGACCAATTTCTTCCTTCTTTAACAAACATAAGATGTAAAGCATTCAGCAAAATGCTAGCAAACTGAATTGAGGACATTACAAACATCATTCACTGGGGTTAGAAAGATTGTTCATTGGTTAAGATCAATTGCAGAGGAGCCAGGTTCAGTACTCAGTACCCATATTAGAGATCACTACCGGGTAGTCTAATTTACATTTAAAATTATGCTAGGTAGTTATAAACCCAAAGGATAAATGTCTGCATAGCCTCTTTACTCTATCCAGAACAAATTCTCAATGTACAGACAAGAATGAGGAATCAGCTTGGCTCCAGAAGAATTCATTATGTTCTAGGGATAATGATTACCTGTATTTTCAAAGGGTGCATTTTCTACATTTATCATATTATATAAGTCAATTAAAAACCATATAAATTTGTCTCTGAGCAGGAAGCAGAGGCAAAAAATATCAAAATACACCACCTATGTTTTCATTCATTTACATTACGATGAATATGTGTCTTTGTCTTCTATATAAAACTATAAACTTTTCATACTTAGAGATAATATCTGATTGTTGAGTTCCTCCAACTAACGTTCTCAGATCTACATATTAATTAAGGAAATGAGTGATAATATTGTAAAAGTTGAATGAGTTTCCAAATGTATAATTCTAGTGTTTCAAATTTAATTTCTATGAATGAATTAATAATAAAACCAGTTTTGTTTAACTGAAATCTTCACAGATAGTACTTGTTTACTTAAGAAATCCAAAATTAAGAAAAATAGCTATAATTATTTAAACAACTAATACAAACAGTAGATCTCAAATTCTAGGATGTTTAGAATTTATGCATTATATTATTACTATAAAAACTACATATAAAATTATCACCCCAAACTTTATGGTGAAACTTGAAAATGAAAAATGAACAAATTAGGAGTGGAACACTTTTTCAGCCACACTTCCTAAGAAATTGTGATACAAAGGAGTGTGAAAATCATTGTGAAATTCTATTATCTCAGAGAAGGATGTTAAAAGAAACACCTATAGTATAATTTACTTCAGCTGGGAACTAGCAAGCCCTCCAAAAGTTGATCTTAATATTATAACAAAAAATTTAAGCCATATGTCCTCATTATTGGATGTTCCTTGTTGACAAGAATGCTGTGACAGAAATTAATACAGACAGCCTTTGTAAAACGACTTTCTTTCATCTCCTCCCAAAGTAGGTGTCACTAAATTAACCAAAGAAATCAGAATTAAAATCAAGGAGGCCCCCAATACAGTAACAACAACAACAAAATGACTAAGAGGATATTTCCACAGTGGATTTAAAACCTTGCCCATTCAAAACAGAGAAATATAGAAAACAATGTCATCATTCAACAAGTAGTTGGATACATATTTGTGGGTTGAATGTTAAGTAGAATACTCTAAACTCAAAATAATGGGCTATCTCTTGAGGGTTACCTCAGAAACCTCATTAAAAAAAAACTCAAGGAAACTCATTTTCATATATAATAATTTGTATACAAAATTTGTATACAAAATTTCAGTTTCTTTACCCTCTTTCATAAATATTTCATCCCTTCAATCAGGAAATTGTGATTAATCTTTGGTCATTTTCAGTCTCTCAATACCACCCCAAATTCATCAGGAACTTTGACGAGCTGTCTTCCAACACACCAGCATCCCATGTCAGTACTACCATTGCCTCACTGCCACACTTTTCTCATCTTTTTTTTCAATTACTGAAGTGACGAGCACTGTCATTGTGATTTCTTCAGGTATTATTTTTGCCTTTGTCCTTATGCAGTGGTGCCTCCTACCCAAGCTGGGAAGGAAAACAAGGACAGTGGAGCATGCCCAGCAAGTGAACTTCTGTTGACTTATCCTGACACCTTGTTTTCCTTTAGTCTATTCTGAATTGTAAAGTTCTTTAAAAGTTAAAGCAGACTGTCAACTCCTTGTTCAAAGTCATGTAATAATAAAACAATGTCACATCATATTCAATACAAGTATCAAGGTCCTAGTTGTTGCCTTGGAGGTCTTACACAATTTGTCTCTCAGACTTCTCAGAGTTCATCTCCTTCTCTTCCTCTCTTCACACCAGGAACTAGCTGTTGTTCCATGGGACTCATATTCCCAGCCACTCCCAAAACAGCTTCACATTCCAGAAAGTTCTTTCCTCACACTCACAAGGTGAACGTCTTGGCCTCAAAGTATTTACTTAAACATCATTTTCTCAAAGAAGCTAATGTAAAATTGTAACTACTTCCACCCTTCTCAAAAACCTACCTCTATCTACATTTTTCTTCATACTCATTATTTTTAATACATTCTATACTGGTATCATTTGTTGTAATTTTTCTTGCCCAGCTAGAATATAAATTTCATATTGTTCTGTTTGGATTCATGGATTTCTTCCTTGCACCAAAACTATTTGGTTGTAAATATTTGTTGAAAAATTATCAATGACTTGAGAAACAATTTAACTTTCCCACTATTTATACCTTTATACTTCTCTTAATTTTCCCATTGATATTATTTCTTAAAATTCCCTAATAACAACACATTTCAACTTCCGTATTTCCAGTTTGAATAGAAATTCAAGAAGAAATCTTGGCTATAGATGGGTCGTTGAGATGCCTAATGCTCTATCTGCTGATTATTTAAGACATAAAATTAAGTTCTGCTATGACATTGAGATGTAACTATCACTGTATTAATAGTATGAGCTATATATAGTCAGAAGAAGCAGGAAACTTGAAGCAAGTACATGAGAGAAAAGCAATCACTGACAAATTTGTTGCAGAATATTCCCTAGGTACCTTCCTTCTATTTCAGATAGAAGGAAAACAAGCTATAATGTAACAGCATTTGGGGGAGTAAAATGTGTTTTCTTTCATGCTTTGTAAAGTGGATATAAGATGTATTAGTATTGCTGAATAAAATGATGTTTGAAATCACTAGTATTTTAGCAGATTCCTAACTTTTTTTTTATTCCTAACTTTTTAAAGACTTATTTATTATGTATGTGTGCTTGTATATATTTGTGTACACTGTATGCATGCCTGGTGCCCACGGAGACCAGAAGAGGGTGTTGGATCCCAGTGGGACTGGAATTACAAGTGGTTGTTGCTGAGGTTGGTACTGGGAGCTGAACCTGGGCCCTCTGCTAGAGCAGCAGCAAGTTTATCTAGCCCCCAGATTCCCAATTTTAGCAGCCCACCTAAAAGTGTGTTTCCAATCTGCATCAATACCTAAAGATGCCACCTTTCCTTAATATTTATATTTATGGAAATTTACATTTAGCATTTGATTATAAAAGTTCTGCTAAGAAGAGCATGGGTTATGTAAGGTGGCAATAAACAGTGTTCCCTGTGACATCAAGTCTTCAAAAGCCATCTGCTTCATCAAATCTTAGAAGACATAGAAAGAGAAAATAATGGTGATTTTGATAAGATGAGTACTTATCCATAATACAAGTGTTCCCAGTCTTTTACTTCTGACTGTATCTTCCAGGTACTTCTTCTCTGAGCTATGAAAGCCTGTTCAAGGAATAAACATCATTTCACATAGGAAGCATGTCTGTGGAGGATTATCTGGATTAGTTAACTAAAGTTGGAAGTCCTATACTGAATGAAGTCAGGAGAAGGAGAATTCTGAGTGCTGGATCCCGGATTGAATAAAACGGAGCTTAAATACTCTTTCTTGTTTTTTGATTGTGGATACAATGTGACAAGCTGCTTGGTGCTCTGCTGTGGATATCCCTCTATATAAATAAACACTGATTGCCGGGCGGTGGTGGCGCACGCCTTTAATCCCAGCACTCGGGAGGCAGAGCCAGGCGGATCTCTGTGAGTTTGAGGCCAGCCTGGGCTACCAAGTGAGTTCCAGGAAAAGGCGCAAAGCTACACAGAGAAACCCTGTCTCGAAAAACCAAAAAAATAAAAAAAATAAATAAAATAAACACTGATTGGCCAGTAGCCAGACAGGAAGTATAGGCAGGACTAACAGAGACGAGAATTGAGGGAACAGGAAGGCAGAGGGAGACTCTGCCAGCCGCTGCCAGGACAAGCAGCATGTGAAGATGCCAGTAACCCACAAGCCATGTGGCAAGGTATAGATTTATAGAAATTGGGTTAATTTAAGATATAAGAACAGTTAGCAAGAAACCTGCTACGGCCATACAGTTTGTAAATAATATAAGCATCTGTGTGTTTATTTTATAAGTGGGCTGTCGGACTGCCGGGTCTCGGCAGGACCTAGAGAGAAAACGCCAGCTACAGTGCTCATGCCATATCTTCCCTACTGTGGTGGGTTATATCCTCTGTAACTGTGAACCAAAATAAACCCCTCTCCCCTTAGGTTGCTTATCAGATATTTGCCACAGCAATAAAGCAAGTAACTAAAGTTAAGTAAGTAGCTTTACTGTGTATACAACAGAAACACTAGTAAACATATTCAAGATCAGAATGGATCAACTTCACAATTACCATTATAACAAAAATTTGTTATGGATACACTTACCAACATACAACAGTTGATTTTAATATATGCCAGACATTTACATGAGTAATGTAATGATTCTTTCCATAAATCACTGTCAGATAATTGTATGATTACAAGAATAATCTGGCAGAAAAAAATCAGGGTTTTTTTGTGTATGTTACTTTTGAAGGCAGAGTGATAGGGAATTATGTGAAAACAAAAGCAGAAAATGTGGAGTTGTGTTCTCACTAGCTATTATTGTGGTCATAGGTTAGTGCCAGAGTCTCTGCAGTTAGGGACTACATATGTTAAATGGAGGCTTAGATACATTTGTACATTGTATTTGTGACCCCTCTCCAAATGCATAGTTGATGCAGAATTAAACAGTATTGACCAGTGTTCCTGAATATGATTTTCATAAAAAGCCCAGGGTTTGTCTGTAACAGTTACATAGATCGCCAACCTCCTCCTTGGAAACAGTGCAGACAGTACCTGTAGAGACTGTTAACTTCCTCTGTGTGTCTTTAAAGCCTGCAGAGTAGGGCTGAAAAGTTTAAGACAACCATGGAGGAAGACTGCAACAGCAGGGAAACCCTTTCTAGCTGAGGCAATACAATGTATCCTAGTCCTTGGCGGCTCAGAGGTGCAGCTACATCTAGCCAGCCTACATATTTACTAACTGGGTACTTTTAAATAATTTGTAATTTTTAAATGACTTATAATATTTAAAATATCTTTCAAATGATCACTGTCATTTATGTTCCCTTGCTAGTGTCAAATATCACCATAAGGTCAAAGAACAGACAAGCTCCAAGGCCTTAGCATAGCCAGTTCTTGTCCCGGCCTTCTTACCCATTCTCCTAACAGTATCTGCTATGTATCTTTCTGGATCCTCACACTCTTATCTCACATACCAGATAAGACAGGTACAACATAACAACTGGGATGGGGCCACAATGTCTCCATTGACCAAGATTCATGCCTGACTCAAGAAGAAATTTCTTTAAAAGTGGCATGCTCATTACCACCAGGAAATTACCAGAACATACCTCACCCCAGTAACCAATACAAAGACTTTCTCTTCCTTTGTCTGGGGGCAGCCAATTGCTATTTATAGCCCTTCCCACCCCTAACAATGCTTTGGCTGTATTAGTAACACTCAGTTGGGTCTCATTTTCATTGCTTTTGTGTCCAAAACACTGTTTCTGGCATTACCTTAAATACTGCTAGCATTATTGTTTCTAATTTGAATATGTGAAAAAAGAAGTGATGAAGTGATTGTTTACATCCACATGAAATTGTTGTAAGTGTAATAGCTATGCATAACAATGGCACACTGGTGACTTAGTAAGCCAGCACCAGCATTGTCACTGGTGACTTGGTAGAGCTATTTTCAAAAACAGGGAAATGAACAATATAAATCACAGTCTTCCCTTATTTATAGAATAGTTTTGTTTTCAGTAAAGTCTTTCAATTGCTGAAATAAACCTTTGTAATTTTATGTAACAGACAACCAAGTAAGACATGTAAAGATTTCCTATATAGGACAGTCCATGTGTTTTTATCACAGAGAAGATTGTGAAAACATAGGCACACAAAAATATGTTATTAGTGCTAGAGAGATAGCTCAGCAGTTAGGGGCACATGTTACTCTGGAAGAGTTGTCAGAACCCATATCAGGTTGCTCAAAGCCACCTATAGCTTCAACTCTAGGGGATTCAATGACCTCTTATTAATTTTGTGAATACCTGCACTCATACCTGGACATCACCGCCCCTATATATACATAATTTAAAAAATATTCCAAAAATATTGTATTAAATAGCCTTCAGGCTACATGTAAAGATATGTATTAAAAGTAACAAAACTTTGTGTTTGGGGTTCAGTCCCATTCCCAACTACTAATATCCAAAAGCAGACCAAAAATTCAAAATCTGGAATACTCTGATTTTGGATACACATATGTTGTTTTATCCATTTTAAATCAAGTAAGACCACAGCAACAGGAACCATTTGTTTTATGAACTAAGAAACAGGTCACACACTGACTTTCCATACTGGCAGAGCTTTTCCTTGGATTTCTTTTTTTTTTTTTTTTTTTTTTTTTTTTGGTTTTTCGAGACAGGGTTTCTCTGTGTAGCTTTGCGCCTGTCCTGGAACTCACTTGGTAGCCTAGGCTGGCCTCGAACTCACAGAGATCCACCTGGCTCTGCCTCCTGAGTGCTGGGATTAAAGGCGTGCGCCACCACCGCCCGGCTTTCCTTGGATTTCTTATCACTTGATAAAAATCTGAAGATCTGAGATGGAATGAAGACATGTTTTCTGAGAGTTAATATAGTAAAATAAATTATTAGCCCTTGTAAATATGTTTATGCATGTGTTCATGAATATTCAGGTGCAAATGCACCTATGCATATAGATGCCAAAGGATAATCTTGATTGTCTTTCTTAGGAATATCATCTACCTCCTTTGAGACATTGGCCTGGAACACATCAACTAAACTAGAACTGTTGTCCTGAAAACCTCAGGGACCCTCCTGTCTCTGTTTCACCTTCACTGGTGCTAGAATTACAAACACACATAATTTTTACATCAGTCTAAGGTGCTTTATAAGGCAAACACTTTACAAATTGAGCTATTTCACCAGGCCACTGTAAACATACTTTAAGATCTGATGCACAGATTAATATCAATACATATTCATATATAATAATAGCATAATATGCCATTCCTTAAGCAATGAACTATACTAGACCCTAAGAGTAAATATGATTATCAATCTAATTACTCTGGAGGACCTCGACAAATTACTCCAGAGACAATGATGGTTTGAGACTAGAAAGCATTTGTTAGGGATTGGGAAGTGGTTAGAAAGCAACCGGAGTAAGAAGAGAATACATATGTACAATATACATGTGAGTTTTCACTTTGGAAACTATTATTGTAGACAGTGACATATACATAAATGAATAAAAATTGCATGACTATCTTTACTGCATTTGTATAAATAAAAGATCATCTGTTTCAACCTTAAATATCTGTGTTAGGATTGGGAGACATTATTTTGAATATCCAGAATGCCAAAGAAGAACCACTGGGTTAGACAGTGGCAAAAGTGATCTCAAAAGTATTTGTAAAATCAGGAATGAATGACAAGTTGTATGGGTCAAGGATGATCAAATATAAATAAACAAAATTATAAATGCTATAATGATCATTTATACTTTGTCCAAATAAGGAGCCAAGCAACTACATATTGAATTTGTGACCTCACTTAGGCATTAAAATTGAGTATTAGACCTTGAAAAATAATGAGCTGTATCTTGCTATGCCAAGAGCAGTCCAGACTTAATTCTGTCTTTTGGAATTTATTAAAAGTGTCTGTCCTCCTTAATTCTAATAAACAATTTGGACAATAGTCAGTTGATCAATGAGCAATTGAGAAAATTATGCCTCATAAGAATAATCAAAACAGTTGAAAACATAATTTGAAAACATGATTTGCATCATATATTCTACTCCTGAGTCTTCACATAAAATTTTATGATTTCAGTGTGTAAGTAAAAAGAAATGGAGCTATTTGATGCTTTGGAAGTCTAAGAGACCTAGGGTGCTTGACTGTGGTGATATTTTATTTGTGCTGAAATGTGATGTTTTATTTGTATGTTAATAAATAAAGTTTGCCTGGAGATTAGAGATCATAGTGAGCCATAAACAGAAGTCAGGCAGTAGTAGCACACACCCTTAATCTGATCACATGGCAGGCAGAGTCTCTGTGTGGTCAAAGATACAGCCAAGTGTAGTGACACATGCCTTTAATCCCAGTACCAACCACAGAGACCTGGAGATCTTTACAGACAGGCAATGACGAGGAAGTGATGTGACAGGGCTTAGAGCCAATGAGAAGGCAGAACAGGAAGACAATAAAAGTACAGGTTAGATAGGAAGAAGCTTTCTTGGGAAGCTATGGCGTCATGGTAAACTAAGGTTAGTCAGTGGCTCTTTGCTATTTCTCTGAACTCTTCAGCTATTACCTGTGTATTTGGCTCTGTGTTTCTTAATTAATAAGACTGTTTAGAAATTCATCTATAATTGACTTTTCAAGGATGCTCAATTTTATCCCTCACACCCTTATTCCAAACTGTGTAACTGCATTTTTTGAGGAAAGTAAATAAGAACCACAGACATTTCAGGCAGGCATGAAGGGCTGAGGCAGGTACATGCCAGGACCTTCATATAGTCATGAGAAATTCAATATCTAAGAAATTATCATTAGAATTTTTGAAAACAGATTAATATCTGTCCCCTCCAACTCCTAAAATTGCCTTGCATGCAGTCCCCAAATGACTGAGTTTATATAGGAAGATTCAGAAGTCAACATCTTTCCAAATTCCTAGTGATGGCATACTTACTAAAGGATTTGTCTTTAGACACTATTAGAAACCTACAGTTCTCAATGAATCTTCAAGGAAAAATATACTCCCAATAAGCTTTCAGACTAATTTATAGTCATTTTAATGAAATTGTTTGTCTATAAGCCTTGTACCAAATCAGACATATTTATCATACTCCCAGTAGTTGTGTCTGTAGAGTTGGCTGTAGTGGGTAGCCATTCCAGCTTTGATCTGGAAGTTCCAACCCCCATTGAGACTTCGGCAACTGTCACGCCTACAAGGCGGGGCGAAAGGAGGCGCCTGGGGACCTGAGATCTGGATCGGCGGGCTCTCTCTGTTGCGGGACCCTGGACTGGAGAGGTGTACCAAGCAGAGCTCCAGAGAACACCGCTGGACTGCGATACACCTTCCCCAGACTCCGCGACCTACCTATCCCTTACTTTGTAAGTTACGCCATTAAATAAATCTCCTTTTATCTACGTGGAGTGGCCTTAATAATTTCACCAATATCTGGCGCCCAACGTGGGGCAAATTCCAAAGGCCTGGGTGGCTCCCACCCTCAGCCTCTTCCCCGGCTAGCGGGTACCTAAACCCGCCTGCAAAGTTCCATATAACCAGGGAACGCCTACAGGGTTCCATTCCCTAAAGAGGGAGCAGCTAGTCCGGTCTCAGCTCCCTAGCTTAGCCCCGAGACCAACGAAAGAGGCCCTCCCCTGGCTCCCCGTCGGGGAATCGAACCCCGGTCTCCCGCGTGACAGGCGGGGATACTCTTGTATTAGGTTAGAACTTTCTTATTTAGACAAAAAGGGGGAGATGTAGTGGGTAGCCATTCCAGCTTTGACCTGGAAGTTCCAACCCCCATTGAGACTTCGGCAACTGCCACGCCTACAAGGCGGGGCGAAAGGAGGCGCCTGGGGACCTGAGATCTGGATCGGCGGGCTCTCTCTGTTGCGGGACCCTGGACTGGAGAGGTGTACCAAGCAGAGCTCCAGAGAACACCGCTGGACTGCGATACACCTTCCCCAGACTCCGCGACCTACCTATCCCTTACTTTGTAAGTTACGCCATTAAATAAATCTCCTTTTATCTACGTGGAGTGGCCTTAATAATTTCACCAATAGTTGGCACCCAGGTATATATCCTGTACAGTCTGAATGATTAAGATTCTAAAATCTTAGATCAACACAATAGCATCAATGCATAGAAGTAGTGTTGGAATTGAGGACCAAACTATTGACATCAAAGAGTCCCTGGGTATGCAAAATGATTGAAAGCCTTTCCTGTTTTTTTTTTTTTTTTTTTTTTCATTCCAAATCAGCAGCCTTACCTCCTTTACAGAGAAATTGCTCTTGTCCTAATGCACAGCTGTCAAACAATACTCTGAGGAGTGCTTGAAGCTGTTCTTCATGGACAGAGCTAGGATGATCAGAAAGCAACTGTCAAAAATGTGTTATGCTTTTCCTCAGTGCTTCAGAGCACACTGGCACATAGACCATGAGTTAAAAACTCTGCTGTCATTTGTCACAGTGAGTATTCACTGAAGTAAAACAGTATTAGCCTGAACTGGGACATGGTTGCCTAAGGGAATCATCAACTCACAGGGCAACCTAAATACATCTTTAGAGTCACATGTTGCTGTCTTCTGCAATTGGCTAGTTTCCATTTTCATTGTTACTTAGATTCCCATGACCAGAGATATTTCATTGTATTGTACATTTGCTGAGGCTATCTGGAAATCCCACCATCTAGCTCTAAATTATCTCACCATTATCAATAAACAAGAATATTCATCCCTCATCATGATCCCTGAATCTATAATATGTCACCAATTTTCTTTTTTATTTAGGACCTCATTTCTAGAAAATGTTTTTTCCTGGATTTTTACACTTAGAATGATCCCATGCATGATATTTCTGGTGGATATAATGTATAGATTTCTTAGTTAGGGTATCTATTCCTGTGAAGTGACAACATGACCACAGCAACTCTTATAAAGGAAAACATTTAATTAGGGTGGCTTGCTTACAATTTCAGAGGTCTAGTCCCATTATCATCATGACAGGAACAGGGCAATATGCAAGCACACATGGTGCTGGATAGATGAGAGTTCTACATCTTGTACAAGCAACAGGAAGTAGTCTGAGACACTGGGCATATATGAGATGTCAAAGTCCACCTCCACAGTGACAGACCTCTTCCAACAAAACTATACCTACTCCAACAAAGCCATACCTCCTAATAGTGCCACTCCTTTTGGGGGCCATTTTCTTTCAAACACCACATTGCCCTCACTGGTCCCCAAAGGCTTGTAGCCATAGCACAATGCAAAAATACATTCCGTCCAACTTCAAAAGTCCCCATAGTCTTTTGCAGTCTCAAACTTATTTAAAAGTTTGAAGTTCAAAGTCTCTTCTGAGATTCATACAATCTCTTAACTGTAATCCCATATAAAATAAAAATAAAAAGCAGATCACATACTTTCAACATATAATGGCACAGGATAAACATTCTTATTCCAAAATGTAGGGAAGAAAGCTTAGTGAGAAAATATTGGACCAAAATAAGACTGAAAGCTATCTAGGTAAACTCTAAACTCTGCATCTACATGTCTGATGTTGAAACACTCTTCAGATCTCCAACTCCTTTCATCTTTGTTGGCTATAACATACTTCTTTCTGTTGGGCTGATTCAACTCACTGTTAGCAGCTGTCCTCAGCAGGCATCTGACTCTGGCATCTCTAACATCTTGGGGTCTCCAAAGCAAACCAGCTTCACCTTCACAACTTCACAAAATGCCCTCTCTAGGCCTTCATTCACATGACACCACTGCTTTCCTTAGTCACGGGGGCAAATTCCATAACCCCTTTCTTCTATCCTTAACTCTAAAGTCAGAACCACATGGCCAAAGCTGCCAAGTTTTGCTGCTTGCTTGGGCTGGAACATGGTCCCCTTGTTCAATTACATCTTCACCATCTTTCTGTTTTCCACCTAAGCTTGGTTGTCCTGAAACTGGATCTGTAGACCAGGCTGGCCTCCAACTCAGAGACATCTGCCAGCCTCTACTTTTTGTGTTCTGGGATTAAAGGCATGCACCACCACACCCAGCTCTAAATTTTTTTTAATTCCTTTTCATAAATTATAGACTTAGCTGGGTGGGATCTTGCCCTGAGGTCACCACTCCCTTTACTCCACTGCTTAAACTGTTTATTTCCTTGAATACAGGACTTTCTTCCATTCCACTCCCTGATGCTCCTTTATTCCTCAAATATTTTTCCTTGCTGAATCATTCCTTTTAATTATATATCTTTATTAGAGTTAACACTAGTAACCACACAACAGAGTCTATACTAGGCTGTTTTGAGATTCCCCCTGCCAAGGGAATTAATCCAAAACTCTTTAGCCTCTGGCAAACTTTTTAGACAAGGGCAAAAAGCAGCCACATTCTTCTCCAAAATATCAGAAGAATGATTTCTAGGCAACATACTAAAATCCTTCTCCTCTGAAACATCTTGAGCCTACCCACCACAGTTCAAACCACTCTTAGCACCACTGTCTATGTCCATGATCCTACTGGTATGACCCATTAAGCAGCACTTAAACCCTTCAACTGGATTTCTAATCCACAGTCCCAAGGTCCATATTCCTTCAAACAAAAGCATGTTTAGGCCTATTACAACAGTATCACAATCCCTGGTACAAACTTCTGTCTTAGAATTTCTATTGCTGTGAAGAGACACCATGACTATGTCAACTCTTATAAAGGAAAACATTTAATTAGGGTGGCTTGCTTACAGTTCCAAGATTTAGTCCATTATCCTCATGGCAGGAAGCAAGGCAGCATGCATGCACACGATACTAGAGCTAAAGGAAAGGATGAACGGCGCTGGTGGTGGCGCTGGTTACCAGCAAAAAAGTCACGAGCCATGGCCACAGAGTTATAGAGAGCTTTATTAGGGGGAAAGGGAGGAGGAGAGAGAGGGGAGCCAGGCCTGGGAGGAGGGAGAAGAGCAGGGAGCAGAGAGAGAGGGTGGGGTCTGCATCCAACTTTTAAGGTGACTACGCCATGCACAGTCACCAGCACCCCCCCATACGCAAGACCATGAGCTGCACATGTGCCGAAGTGAGGGCAGGATCATAACATTCCAGACTTTTTGCTTATTATAAAAAAAGCGAGTGAATAGGAATAGGGACGTTGTTTCTTCCAGAAAAACTGCTTCCAGCTGATTTGGTGGGCATTAGTTGGCTCTTAGGGGGTTTGGGAAGGGGACCTTCTGAGGTAGACAGGCATCCTAGGATTGTGGACCATCCTGCTACTCTGGAGCCGTCTATCCCTCTTGACTTGGCACTCTGTCCGCTTTTGTGTCTGACAAGATGCTGGTGAGACAGAAAAAGCCTGAAGTAGATCTGACCTGTCCAGATGGATTTAAGCTGGTTTCTGGAGCTTGGGAAAAATTTTGAACATGTTAAGAAGCAGCCCTGAGAAAATTAGTGACCATATATATTGATTCAAAGGCAACAGGAAGTAAATTGAACTACTGGGTGTGACTTGAGCATATATGAGATCTCAAAGCCTGCCTCCAGAGTGACATACTTCCTCCAACAAGGCCATATCTTCTCCAACAAAACCATACCTCTTCATAGTGCCATTCCTTTTGGGAGCTATTTTCTTTCAAACTACCACAATAGATAATCTCCTAATCTCTGCATATTCATTTCTTTTTCCCAAGCCCACTCTTAGGATTATGTATATTTGTTTTAAGGATTTCATATGTAAATTTCATGTTGTTTTTATGCAAAAGTATATGCTACTGACAGTTTAGAAAGGTATTCCACACAAAGCAATTAATAATTTATTCTTGCTTCATTCTATTGAAATATATAGAGAGTTATACTAGTTTGCTCCATAATTGGCTACTTTAGATTTATACACCAAGATATGGCAAAAATTAGTTCAGAAAGCAGTAGAGGTCAGAAATCATTAGTGAGTTAAATCATGGTGTATGTACCCTTGGCATATGCCAGCCCTCATTTTGGAGGACACCTGCCAGGGACATTCTTTAGTGTGTTTTGAAGACAGTAAAAGCTACCCTGCTGTTAAGGTTACCTCCAATTCACCTACTTTCTAAAATGAGTTCAGCAAGCACAGAATCTTTCCCATCAATTTAAACTCAGACTCTACAATATAAACACTTTAAGTGGAGACACATACTGGCTTGAGTAAAAATTAAGATAAAAAAAAAAAACAGAAACTGATTTTCTTATAGGAACCCATCACAGGCTAAGTCAGGTTGACAGTAAATGTCTACTCAAAGAAAATAAAACACAGAGAGTACATTTCTGGAGGTGACTACCCCATATCTTTGCCATAGGTAAGGTCATTTCTCCCTTCTCCAGTCTCAGATAAAATTTTTCTAGTTGTACATCATATTTACATAGTCCTAAAAGTCATTTTTGTAGGGAGAATATGAGTGGAAAAGGGTTGTGTATTTCACAGGGACTAGAGTTAAGAGAAAGAGGGCAGAAATAGTTGACTGCTAGAAAATGCAGTATTTATGAATAAAGAAACAATAATCATGCATGGCTAGTCACTGTTTCCTTAATGTTTCTCTCTAACTCACTGTCTCTTGTCCTTAACCTCCTGCATCTTAATTACTTGTGGCTGGTTAGAACTAGGTTGTCATGACAAAGATGAGGGCAACTCATTAATTATTATAAAACAGAAAGCCTGCAAGGAATGTTACAGAATTATACCTTACATTCTTACAACATTCTCACTATCACCATTTCTCCCAATTGAAAAATAATATCATCTGAGAGAGTGGCAGCAGCGATTTCAACCCAGCTTTCCCAAGCTGCAAGCCCACACTCTTTCCAGTTCATTAGAAATATCTCAAGAGTGAAACTTTATATTTTAAACAAAATGTCCTATTTGTTATCAAGTTATATATTAATTCACTAATGTCTTTATTGGAATTGCATTTGAATTTAAAATCCTTGAAAATGTCTTTCATAGAGTCATTAATAAAATAATGATGACACATAGCTATTATCTTTCACAAGATCCTAGTAATGCAAGTTTTTCATGTACACATATATGATTTTATGTATTTTTCTGAAATCTAGGAACCTAATATATGATATACAATATTTGTTTTTCTGAGACTTGCTTGAGTCTCTTAATTGATTCTCTCCAATTGCACCCATTTTCCTAAATAAATAAATAAACATCATAACTTCCTCTTTATGGCTAAAAGTATCTCACTACTTATAGACCCCACATTTTCTTTAATCATACCTCTGTTTTTGGACACCTAGGATGGTTCCAAGGCAATATCTCTCCATAGAATATTTATTCATGGGTTTGGATTTAGATAGCTTTTAACGTCTTCTGGAAAACTAACCTGACTCAGATCTTAAACCAAGATACAGACAAATACAAACAATCCTGATGATCTGTAATAGGGTCTAAAACATAAGGTTAAAAACCAGGTTTTACTCATCTGATGGAAGAGAATTTATTGTAAAGAAGAATGAAGCATTATGTCCCAGACTAGGGATCGAGGGCTAAAATTAAAGCTAACTTGTGTATCCAGGTAGAAGATGAACAGCTCTGTGTATGTGTGTGTGTGTGTGTGTGTGTGTGTGTGTGTGTGTGTGTGTGTGTATGTGTGTGTGTACGTGTGTGTGTGTGTGTGTGTGTGTATGTGTGTGTGTGTATGGATGCAAACACTATAAAATATTTCACTGAATGTAACTATGGCTAGTCTTTCTCTTTAATTATTTTGTTCAAGAGAATTTCCTCTGAATGTGGAAACTCAAAGATAAAGATGGCAATCAGAGTGGCACACTTCACAAGAAGGGATATATTTCAAGCTTATTATTTACATACTTATTATCTTCCAAACACAAGAATCATTGCATAATGAGTATTATGTATTTTAATTATTTATTTAGTTATTTGAAAATTTTATATAAATATTGAGTGTATAATGATTATATCCATTCCTCATTCCCCACCTGCAATCCTCCCTAGGATACCCAATCATATCTTCCTTCAAACTCCATATATTACTTTATAGTTAAGTTAATTTAGTTTAATCCATTGAGTCCAATTAATGCTGCTCATAGGCACACAGGCCTGAGGTCATCCACTGGGGCACTAGAAACCTACCAGTGGCCATACTCCCAAAGAATATCCCCTGGCAGCCTTCTAAGAAAACAAGGTGTTATTTTCCTGCCCAAAGGTAAACAAGATATGTTAGATGATTTTTCTTCATCATTTCAGAGAAGTACTTATTTGCTGTTTAATACAACCTAATAGAAATCAGATAAAGGAAGTGCCATTTTAGATAATTGAATTTTACCTTGATATCAACAGAAGAAAGCACAAATTTTTTGTTATTGTAATTATCAAAGTTCAGAAGTGGAAGTTATTGCCTGGTCCCCTCAACAGGAGAAATCTTGAAGAGAGACAGCCAGTATTTTACCAACAATATCATCAGCCTTGAGGGTCACTCAACACCTTATGAATTCCTAACCCTGCCCTTGAATATCCAAGTCAGCAAGTAAGTGACTGACAGATTCACCACACAAAACAAATTGGTATACAAGCTAATAAGGAATGTTCATAATGAACTTATCACAGCATTTTTCTATGATTATATAAGTGAAACAGGCATTACTATATCATTTTGTACATGAGGTGACCTGTATGGAGAGTCACACAATAGCAAAGGAGCACCTCATGTCCTGGTCTCATTGCCCCTGGATCCTCATCAACTATACCTCCAAAGACCTTTGGGTATCAGTCATACCATGTTTTTTTCTTGCCATTTTAGTGCTGTGGATATCGCTCTGTACAAATAAAATGCTGTTTGGCTAGTAGCCAGGCAGGAAGTATAGGTGGGACAAGCAGAGAAGAGAATTCTGGGAACAGGAAGGCTGAGTCAGGATACACCAGCCTGCCATCCAGGAAGCAGCATATAAAGGTAACAGGTAAAGCCATGGAACATGTGGCAACATATAGATTAACAGAAATAGGCTGAGTTTAAGTATAAGAGTTAGTCAGTGGTAGGCTTAAGCTAATGCTCAAGCAGTTTAATTAATATAAGCTTCTGAGTGATTATTTTATAAGTGGTTGTGGGGTCTGTGGTGCTGGGCAGGACAGGAGAAAACTTCAGCTACATTTTAGGGATACTTAGGCCATGCTGTAAGCCTGCAATCTCTATTTTCAACACATGGCCAAAGAAAAGAAAAGGAGGAAGAAAGGAGGGAGGGAGAGAGGAAAGGAAGGAAGGAAGAAAGGAAGGAAGGAAGGAAGGAAGAATGAGAAAGATCTATTTCAAAAGGGAACTGCGGTGAAATATGTATGACAATTATTGCTCCAGAAAGCTCATTTGATGAGCTTTGAAGTTCTGACAGCTTACCATCCTTAAAACTGTAGGGTTCGCTGAGAAGGAGAGGGCATGGATAGGTGGTAATGGCAGGAAGAATATGTAGATGAATTCAGTCAAACTATCTATGAAAAAAATCAAGTCATGCATGAATACTAGATGCAAATCGTGGGTGCACAGCTCTAGTTCTGCTAAAAGTATCTCTACTCAGGAAGATGGTGAAAGTTCTAGAAGCATAGAAATCTCAGCATTCTAAGTCAGTTATGCAAATAGTCACCTGGAGTCAGGTCAGAAGTCCTACGGCAAGAGAGCAAAAGCCTTGACTCACAATGTACTCAAAGCATTGTGGATGTTTTCTGGTTTGGGTTTTTGTTTGTTTGTTTGGGAAAGTCACACACTGGTACTCTATCTTGTGATATTTTATTTGTACTGAAATGTGATTTTATTTGTATGTTAATAAATAAAGTTGCCTGGGGGTCAGAGCTAATAGCAAGCCATAACAGAGCCTGGTGTTGGTGGCACACACCTTTAATCCCAGCTCTTGGGAGGCAGAGCTAGGTGGATCTCTGTGTGGTCAAGGATACAGCCAGCATGGAGACACATGCCTTTAATCTCAATACCAACCATAGAAGATCTGGAGGTCTGTACACGGGCAGTGACAAGCAGGTCATGTGGTTGGGTTTACAACCAATGAGAAGGCAGACTAGAAAGTCAATAAAAAGCACAAACACACAGGAAGTAGCTCTCTTTTGGTGAGGTAGGACAACAGCGACAGTGAAGGGTAAGGTTTTTAGCTCTTAGCTATTGCTCTGATCTCTTGGCTTTCATCTCTGTATTGACTCTGTGTTTCTTATTTAATAAGATGGTTACATCTACATTTGGTGCCCATGTGGCAAGAATCCATTAAAAACCGCTTGGCTTGGCTTGGCAGCAGGTCCGGTTTCCCACCTGGGTGGCCTGGCTCCCTAGCTTGGGCCCAGCTTGGCTTAGGTCTCAGACCAGACTGACTGTAGCTCCAAGTGGTTACCCGCAGCTGAAGCTACTTGCTTAAAGCCAGTGCTACAAACAACTCAGGCCTGCCCTGCCGAACAGGGCCTCTGCCTAACAGGGCCCCTGCCTGTAAAGCCAACTCACGGGGTCAGAGCTTAAGGAAGCTGGAGCCCAGGCTTGACTCGGTTCAAGCAGGAACACATGGCTGGATTTATGCTTTTAGCCAGAACTTGTGGCTATGCTTTCTTGCGTTCTCTCTCTCTCTCTCTCTCTCTCTCTCTCTCTCTCTCTCTCTCTCTCTCTTCACACCTCGGACACTAGGTGGCTGTTTTGAAATTCCTCAGATTTCTACCGTTCTATGCAGACTTGGTAAGTCAATTAAGATATCAGATATTTTAAAGGAAACTATTTAAAAGAGAATTTTTTTCCACATTAAAAAAAATGGGTTTTATGTGTACATTGGAACAAAATTGGGCTTTGTTTGAAATTTTAGGCAGTCTGACAATGGAACAACTATATGAGAAGATTAATATTGATCCAATTATGCATGTTATTACTTTTCTTATCCTCATTTTACTATTTAAAAAGATAGTCAATTTAAGTGCCAGGATAAAAGTTTTAGAAAAACCTGTTAAAATGAATTATAGAGAAATTCAAATTCAGACAGAAGAAATTAACAGTGAAGTTGTTTCAAGATTGGATCATAAGGTTACAGAAAGAAAGCCTGTTTTCACACAATCACCCTTAATTTATCCAGTAACCATGAAGCAGTTACCTGATCAAGTGAATACACAAAATATTTGGGCTCCAATTGAAATGTTAGATTTATGAAGGTTTAAGGAGGCAATAGTATCTTATGGCATGCATTCCCCATATGTAAAACAAATGTTAAACATCTGGTCAACTTATAATAGGATTATACCACAGGACTGGTGGGAGCTGGCACATGCTGTTTTGGAACCCGGACAACAGTTTCAGTGGCAAATGTGGTTCAAGGAAGAGGCTAAAAACATAGAAAAACAATGGAGGGATAAAGGAATATAAGTCTTCCAGGATCAGCTTGTTGGAGAAGGCCAATATGCTGCAGTACAAACACAATGTTTATATGATATTCAAACCTTAATTCTATGTCGAATGGCAGCCTTGAATGCATTGGACAGAGTTGAGGAACCAGGAAAGAAAACTGAATCATTTACAAAGGTTATACAGGGCCCAAAAGAATCTTTCACAGATTTTTTCACAAAGACTGGCTTCAGCAGTAAAGAGAATAGTCCCAGATTCAGAAGCTAGTCAGATAATAATTGAATCTTTGGCTTTTGAGAATGCAAATGCAGCATGCAAGAGAATAATCAGGCTGTTAAAGGCAAGATCTGAACCCTTGGAAGATTGGATTAGAGACACATTTAATGTTGAGGCTCATGACCAAGATGACATGTTGGTAGGAGAAGTAATTTCAAAAGGTTTGAGGAATGTTTGATGTTTTGGATATGGAAAACAAGGACATTTGAAAAGGGACTGTAAACAGGTCATTCCTAGAAACAATGTTTCTTCAAGGAACAATGGCAACAGAATGCCCCTTCCTTCTGGAGTATGCAGAAGGTGTGGTAAGGGAAAACACTGGACCAACGAATGTAGATCAACAAGGGACAGGCAAGGTAATCCTTTGCCTCGGGCTTTGGGAAACTCCCAGAGGGGCCTCAGGCAGGCCCCCACAGCAAATCCAGTTCAAACCTTTCCTGCAGTCATAGAGGAAACCCCTACTCAGAGCAATTAAATAACCAAATGCCTATTGGAATAAATCATGCTGCTCGGGATGATGAAACAGAGAGAATAGAAAATTCAGGAGAAAACATAAAGAAAATTATTTGGCAAACTTCTATAAATGAACAAAAACCAAAATTAACAATAAAAATTAATGGTGTTTTGTTGTTTGGTCTGGTAGACACAGGTGCTGATGTTACCATAATTGCACCAGAATTTTGGCATTCAACTTGGCCTCCTCAGGAGGTAAACATTCAACTGTTAGGAATTGGAATGTTATCTCAAGTGAAACAGAGTGCAAGATGGCTTGAATGTATAGGTCCAAAAGGACAGAGAGGAAAATTAAAACCATATGTGGCTAACATACCTATGAACCTGTGGGGTCCAGACCTGTTGCAACAATGGAATACTCAGATTAACATCCCTCTAACCTCAGAAACAAATCATAAACTAGCACATGTTTCTGAGAGAAATATTAGAAGATATTATTCTAATGAGTGGTTACCAGCCATCCATATTATACAAGAACAGGGCACAACAACTGATGATCTCCCAAAGAAACCAACAGCTCTACCTTTAAAATGGTTAACAGACAAGCCTGTATGGGTTCAGCAATGGCCTTTAACAACAGAGAAACTCCAGGCTTTAGAAGAGCTGGTAGAAGAACAGTTAAATGCTCAGCATATTGAAGAATCAACCAGCCCTCGGAATTCTCCTGTATTTGTTATTAAAAAGAAATCTGGTAAATGGAGAATGGTAACAGATCTTAGAGCAATTAAAAAAGTAATTCAGCCAATGGGCTCTCTACAATCTGGAATTCCTTTGCCTACCCTGTTACAAAAAGGATGGCCTCTCACAGTTATTGATTTAAAAGACTGTTTCTTTTCAATAACTTACAAGAAAAAGACAGAGAAAGATTTGCCTTCATGGTGCCTACTTACAATAATTCTCAATTGGTTAAAAGATTTCCATGGAGAGTCCTCCCACAGGGAATGTTGAATAGCCCAACTCTGTGCCAATATTTTGTACAACAGCCAGTGGAAATGATATGTAAAAATTTCCTAAATCTATAATTTATCATTATATGGATGATATTTTACTAGCTGACTCAAATACAGATACTTTAGAAAGAATGTTTGAAGAAGTAAAGAAAATTTTGTCTTGCTGGGGATTACAAATTGCTCCTGAAAAGATACAAAGAGGAGATTCTATTAGTTATTTAGGATATAAAATAGAATTACAAAAAATTAGACCCCAAAAGGTGCAAATTAGGAGAGACAGACTACAGACTCTTAATGACTTTCAAAGATTATTTGGAGACATTTCTCATCTACGAACTATTGTTGGGGTAAAAAATGATGAACTGCATAATTTGTTCAAAACCTTGGAAGGTGACAAGGACTTAAATAGTCCAAGAGAATTATCACCTGATTTGGGAGATCATTAGTTGCTGTGAAAGAATTGGCCTTGGTAGAAAAGAAAGTACATGAAGGACACGTGGATCATATTGATCCAAAGCTAGATTGCATTTTGGTTATTTTACCTTCTAGACATTCTCCTACAGGAATATTAATACAGAGGGAAGATATTATATTGGAATGGATATTTGTACAAAATAAACGGAATAAAAAATTGAAAACTTATGTGGAAAAAAATCTCTGACTTGATTTTTAAAGGAAAATTGAGACTTTGTCAATTAGCAGGAATAGACCCAGCAGAAATTGTCATACCTTTAACTAAAGAGGACATTGAAAAATTATGGACAGAAAATGAACCTTGGCAAAGAGCTTGCAGTAATTTTTTTGGGAGAAATTAACAGCAAATATCCCCAAAGCGATAGAATTGATCTTATAAAGAGAGCTTATTGGATCTTGCCTCGAATTGTATGGGAAAAACCCACATCTGGAGTTTGTACATTTGATACAGATACAAACAAACAAGGAAAGGCAGGTTACAAATCAGAAAATTTAAGTAAAGTGGTTCAAAGTCCTTATAATTCAGTTCAAAAATCGAAATTGTATGCTATTCTGTTGGTATTAATGGATTTTTCAGAACCTCTCAACATAGTAACTGACTCTCAGTATTCTGAAAGAGTGGTATTACATATTGAGACTGCAGAATTTATCCCTGATGTGTCAGAATTAACTTCACTATTTATTCAATTACAAGATACAATCAGAAAAAGGAGTCATCCTTTATATATAACTCACATCAGATCCCATACTTGTCTGCCAGGCCCTCTAGCACAAGGCAATGATGAGATTGATAAATTATTGATAGGAAATGTGCTTGAGGTCTCAGAATTTCATAAAAAACATCATGTCAATAGTAAAGGTTTAAAAAAGGATTTTTCCATAACCTGGCAACAAGCCAAAGAAATAGTAAAGAAATGTCCTACTTGTTCCTTCTACAGTCAAACGCCATTACCAGCAGGATGTAACCCAAAGGGTACTCAAAGGAATGAAATCTGGCAGATGGATGTGTTTCACTTTGTACAATTTGGAAAATTGAAATATGTACACCATACCATCGATACTTACTCAGGATTGAAATGGGCAACTGCTTTGAGTTCTGAAAAGGCTGATTCTGTAATCATGCATTTGCTAGAAGTTATGGCCATCATGGGTATACCTGCACAAATTAAAACTGACAATGCTCCATCATATGTCTCTGTTAAAATGAAACAGTTTTTTTGCTTATTACAATATAAAGCATATTACAGGCATACCACATAATCCTACAGGTCAAGCAGTTATAGAAAGATCAAACAGAATTCTAAAGTATATGCTAAATAAACAGAAAGGGGTAACAAAAACCCCCAGAAATAGACTGCATAATGCTCTATTAACTTTGAATTTTCTCAATGCCAATGAGAAAGGAACAACAGCTGCAGAGAGACATTGGATAATAGAAAAAACTACAGAACTAAATCAGCCTATATACTTTAAGGATGTGCTGACCTCAGAATGAAAACCAAGATATGTGTTACATTGGAGACGAGGTTTTGCTTTTGTTTCTACAGGAGAAGATAAGCTGTGGGTATCATCAAAATTGATAAAGGTTCGATTTGAACAAGAGAGACCTCTTAATTAGAGGAGGTGATAGTTCATCAACCAGAATGAACATCCAATTTAAACTAACTTATACCAGTAACACATGCCTTTTCATTTAATCAGATAATAACTTGCCAAAAAGGAACCTCCCCAAAATTAGTCTTGGGGAAAGGTTTTTGTTTTTGTCTTTTAGGATAATGAAGTTTAAGGAATCTGAAGAACACTGGACAACTGAAGGAAAAGGACAAATCATCTATCCCAGGAAACAGAGTGAAATGGCCTATGGGTATATAATCTAAAAAATTTCATAAGTCTTCCTAAATGTTTGTTTCTGGTCTTCTCTTAAGAAATTTAACACTATTGGTCTTCTTGTAGTCCCAGTTCAATTAAAATTTAAAGCTGGCTTTGGAGTTGGAGAATGGTTCTCTCCTTCTTTAAACTCAAGCATGTTGTTAAAAGGAAAATGCAAACTCCCTGTATCATGCCAGAAGAAAAGAGCCATCTTCTGCTATGGGACAGAAGAAAAACTAAATTAATTAAGGGACTATTCTATTACTAATTTCAACTCTTTGATTTTATTCTGATTCTTTAAATTTTTCTTAAAGTATGAATTTTATATCAAAATTTACAAGATTAATATATATTAATGTATATGTATATATATATATATACACACACATTCTAAACTTTGTTAAGGTATTAATGGTCATATAGAGTACTAATTCTAGAAAGAAAAAAGGCTTCAATTAGCTGCCTATACATGTCTTTGTGTTCGAGTCTTTTATCCGTTTTCTGCAGGAAATCACAGCCAGGCCTAACATCAATTGAAGTCTCTGGGAAGAAGATGGGACCTCACAACAACAACAATTCCACGTGGACAATAATAATATCACTAAGCTGTCAAACCTCATCTACAGATCAGCTTTGAACTACAAAGTGCTCAGAGCAATTTTGAGAGGGCTAGCTGAGATGATCCAGTCTCAAATACTACTTGAATAAGGACTTGAGATAAACCCTGAACTTTGGCATTATACACAAACTGGACAATGAAGGATATAGTTACCTTTCCTAGAATTTGACAATTAACCTAAAATTTTTCTTTTCAGGATAAAGATACCCAGCAGGAAGCAATTTTAAGAATATGATGCCCACATTCCCAAAGAGGTGGCGTGGGGCAGGTGGTTTTTTGGTCTTTTAATGGGTTTTGGTCTGGGATAATTTTCATTGTTTAGGGGGGTTGGTTACAAGTTGTTGTCAAGGGTTAGGAAAAGGGCTAAGCAAAAAAAAAAAAAAGAAAAAGAAAGAAAAGAAAAAGAAAAAAGACAATTACTAGTTTTAAATACTTTACATTGGATTGGATTGTTTTATATTATATACAAATTATATATATATTGAAATTGATATTGTTGGAAAATGCTATATGTATATTTCTAATTGTACTTATACCGTTCATTTAACAATGTAATGCAATTTTCTGATCCTTGAATGTTATTATCACCAACTATTAAGATATAAAGAAATGAATGTTAGTAGTTAGACATTATAATAGAACTTGTAGTCATATTTGGTATGTTTTCAAGATTGAGTGGATATATTTTAGATAGACAGGTCATCTTCAAACCCTTTAGAGATCTACAGAATATGGCATTTAAAATGTTTGAATGACTTAGAAAATTTTTCTTTTTGTTATGACTATGAGGCATGTCGGCTCCTGGCAGTACCAATATACTTCAGAGAGAACATGGGCATTGAAGAAACTGCATATTGGAGTTAACTTTCACTGTGGCAAAAGTTAGCCAATGGACAACAAAAATATCCTCGAATCAACTGCTGACAACAGGACAAAATGGACAGACAGGACACGAAACAAAGGACTACTGATTCTTGCCAAAACAAGTGTGGTTATGGCTTTATCAAAAGGCATCTTCTGAGGCCAGGACAATATGGCACCATCCCTGAAGTGGCCTTCACAATTTGGAAAAGGTACAGTGCCCTTTTCTTTGAAGGCAGCTGAATAGGCAGTGGGCCGATTGCTTCTGATGTGCAATGGAACAGCAGCTGAAACAGTTATTCTTGAAAAGTAACTAAGCTCATGCCTCTCAATAGTAGACTGGCATTTAATAGAGGGATGTGGAGAAGAATGGGATGCCGAGATGAAGCCATATATATATACAGCCAAGAAGAATGGACAGCTGAATTCAATAAATATCAACAATTTCCAGAATTTAAAATCCTGAATCATGACATGACACTAGTGGAAATCAGGTGTTTCTGGTACATGGACTGCTCTCACCCAATGTGAAGTCCAACTATTGACCTTGTATACATCCTACTTCATAAATGAGTCTGTCAGATATGCTAAGCCTATAGGCTGAAGATGATGCCCCAACACTGTGGAGAAACCTCAGGTGACTGTCCAGGCAGCTGGCTGCTTCTGTCAAATCACATTTTTTTTGGAAGCTGCTTGCATATACTTCCTGTTTTTATTTTTTATTAGGTAATATTATTTCCTTTTTGGGTCTCTGAGGGAGTTGAAGATTAGTTAGTTATAGTTGAAGATTAGTTAGTTATAGTTGAAGCTTAGGATAGAAAGTGAATTAGGGACATTTTGGACTTACCAACATAGGATAGATAATGGAATTATTTTCTCTGAATTTGTCAAATACAAATGGACTAGACATTGTTTAGGTATTTATTACTTGTATATATTGTATATAGTTATTGTACTTTTGCATATATTTTTTCTCATGTTAGTTATAACCTTTTTCCTTTTTTCTTTTTATTAAAATAGAAAAGGGGAAATATGGTGATGCTTTATTTTGTACTGAAATGTGATTTTATTTGTATGTTAATAAATAAAGTTGCCTGGGGGTCAGAGCTAATAGCAAGCCATAACAGAGCCTGGTGTTGGTGGCACACACCTTTAATCCCAGCTCTTGGGAGGCAGAGCTAGGTGGATCTCTGTGTGGTCAAGGATACAGCCAGCATGGAGACACATGCCTTTAATCTCAATACCAACCATAGAAGATCTGGAGGTCTGTACAGACGGGCAGTGTTGAGGAGGTCATGTGGTTGGGTTTACAACCAATGAGAAGGCAGACTAGAAAGTCAATAAAAAGCACAAACACACAGGAAGTAGCTCTCTTTTGGTGAGGTAGGACAACAGCAACAGTGAAGGGTAAGGTTTTTAGCTCTTAGCTATTGCTCTGACCTCTTGGCTTTCATCTCTGTATTGGCTCTGCGTTTCTTAATTAATAAGATGGTTACATATGCACTATCTTCTGCAAGCACATCAATAGGACTTTTCTGGTTGATAACTACATCCATGTTCTTGTTTTCTAAAGGTACAAGGTGCCTCAGCTTTTATAAATAAAATCATCTTTCTATTCCCTTCCAGACTTAGTTGGCTCACAGTAAATCAAAAGGTTTAAATGCCTGGCCACTGGATGTGTGACCATCATGCAGGCAGTCACAGCACTACCTGGAGACCCATAAAATATAGATAGAGTGAACCCCAATAAGACCTCTTCAGTGAGGAGCTACATTGGAACAGGTCTCCAGATGAAACATGTGCACAGCGAGTGTTTGACAAACTATTCTGGGATTATAGTAGAATATTAATGACTTTAGGTTCTGGTCCTTCTGCCTTATACTCTTTCTCTGCTAGGGGATAATTTACAAGTCATGAAATATACAAATCACCAGCCATCTTGGAGTTAAGCATTAATCATTTTGCAGGGCTTGTTCTGCATTATCAAGCTCTTGGGACCATCTCTCTAGTAATCTGTCAAGTTAGAGACAGAGGCAGAACCTGTATTATTTATATTATGCCTTCCTTCAGAATTCATTTCACTTATCACATAGTGCTTGTTTGTAGCAGGAATCTTAGAAGGTCTTATTAATAAAAAAAAAAACAAACCTGGAGCCAGGTATTGGGGTGAATGCTGGAAAATCAGAGAAACAGAGTAAGCCACAGCTACCTCACCTCACCAGTTCCTCAGCTGGTCCTGTTTCCTTAGACTGGAAGCCTCTGAGTCCTCATTCAGAATGAATCTCAGCTGAACTGCTGCTCAAAAGCCTGAAAGCTTAACCAACTAAAAATGCTTCTAGCTTCTGGTTCTCACGCCTTATATACCTTTCTGCTTTCTACCATCACTCCCTGGGATTAAAGGATCACTTTTTGGGATTAAAGGCGTGAGTCACCATGCTTGGCTGTATCCTTGAACACATGGATTTCTGCCTCTGGAATGCTAGGATTAAAGGTGTGAGTGCCACCATTTTCTAGCCTTTGTATCTAGTGGCTGTTCTGTCTCTGATCCCAGGTAAGTTTTTTAGAGTGCACAATATTTTGGGGAACACAGTACCACCACACTTGTTTGTTATTTTCTGATGTTCCTTCCCAGGATTCCATACCCCCTCCAATAAAATGACATCAAGAAAAGTTGACCTAAAATCATTTTAAAAAATGCTGCCAACAGTATTTCCTACCAGTTTTCCTCCTTCTCCTAAGCCAGTCATCTATATTTCTATCAAACCCCATACTCACCAGCAAGCTTTTGTTATGAACTAAGCTCTATGTTTGTACCAAACTTGCAAAGAACTTTCAATAATAAAAGAAAATAACAAGTAACATCCATCAAGTATGTGTCTCGTGATAGGCACTGAGTTAATCACTCTCCCCATTCAAACCTCTTAATAATTTAATAATAGTAACTTACAAACATACACACACACAAATACACACACACACACGCACAGAAGTTCTCTTATTATGCCATTTTGCAGATAAGAAAATTAAAGGCAGGAAATCACCTGCCACATGTCACTGACAGCTATTTACTTACCCCCAACTGTCAGATATCAACAGTTTAAGAACTGCCAAAATCATCTGCATTCTGGAAAGCTAGTAATCCTTAAGAGAAGGGAGCTACCAGGTGAAATCGCAGCTGCCATGAACTTCAAGACCTCTCTGCCATGAAAATTACAAGCTCTGTGACAGTGCCCAAACTGCACACATGCAGCACTAAGTGATTAAATCAAAGGTCACATGTGTTTTTAGAATCCAAATGAGGTTACAGCAAGGACTGTGTCCAAAACCAATCCAGAATGTATGGCAAGATAATATATATACAAAGAAAATACTGATTTCATAATACAAGGAGGCTCTGCACCAGTACACTACTGCTTGCTGGTTTCACTGAGAGGAGTTCACTAGGTAATTTGGTAAAACAAAAACAAAAACCTGAGGCTACGTAGTTGTTTGTTAATATCAGAAAACTAATACTGTGTACTGATGGCAGTATGTGATCTTCTAGGGACAGTTAGAATTTTACTTTTTAACTGAAAATGTAGAGTATTTTATCATTGTTTCTTTCAATGTCTTCATATTTTGGAGAGAAAAAGAGAAAATTGATGCCAGGATTAAGTAGATCTAGAGAAATAATGAGATATTTTTCACTAACCATTTCATTGACCAAGGTTGACCTTTATTAGAGACAACTAGATTTTTATGAGAAACCACTGACCTGTTTTATTCCATTTTTATATCTTTTCCAATAATGAAAAGATGATGAAAATATTTTAATTTGTTCATAAATGTTCATGATTTCCCCATTACTGGAAACTTTAAGAAACCACTGGCATCTTTATCACTGAGCATCACTGTTTCCATCTGAGGCTTTGTGCTGATAAGGAGTGGGTCCCCAAAGGCATAATCTAGTGCAGTGTTAAATAGAACTAAATGGGACAGAAAGCCCACTTCAATTATTACTTTTTTTTTGGCAGGGGTGGGGGGCCTGGCTGACACACTGTTCTTACAGTGCATTAGTGATTCAGAAGCGGCAACATTGTAAGTAAAAACTATTACTCAGGAGTCACCTGTTCTCTGTGAACTTAATTTTCAGAATGCTCTGTGAACTCCACAAATAGACACCCAGAATCTTATGAGATGGTGAATTAAACACATAATGCATTTCATCCTAGCTAATCAATGCCATCAGGTAGTAGCTATTATATTGCAATATGAAAAATAATATTTTCCTAGTCAATGTTCATTCATCAATGATGGTGATGGGTTCAGACTATAGATGATACATTAATTACTGAATGTTGATTTGAAATAGTTTAGGTTTTATCCAAAGAGATAGATAGCTCAGATGGGTTCCCAGCTCATAAGAGCCTTTACCTCCAGTTTTAGAGGATCTGATGGCTTCTTTTGGCCTCTGTGGAAACATGCACTGATGTGGCATACACAGAGAGACATATATACATATACACAAATAAAAGTAAAAAAAAATCAAGTAGTTTAGAGCCAAATGAATCAACAGAATTTATAACAGTCCACAAAAGGAGCTTTAAAAAATGGTTCAAACTTCAAATTTTGTTTTTCCAAGATAAGCTTATTTCTTTTTATAAAGTATTTAGCTTGAATATTTTTATCTTCAGTAAGCTAATAAAGCACTGACTAGTTCATACTAAACTATCCAAAAGAATTTAAATGTTCTGCTAAGAATATAAAAGATCTCACAGCAAATAACTTTTAATAACTGCAAAAGTTTTAGCTGTAGAGAACACAATCAGAAGGCACATGGTAAAAGGCAAGCATTTCTGACTATCTTTATAGCTTCACATATTTCTGACAAAATTGGCTTAAGAGAAAAATGTATTTGCGTGCTTTCTGGAAGAAATAGGGGAAGTAACAATTAACTTTGAATGTTAATTGTTACTGAACTTTGTAGCTAGAGTTTTCCTGCCTGGCCCACAGTCAGGACAAATCTCTCTCACCCGCCAGTCCCACAGCCACTATGACCCGACCAAGTAAACACAGAGACTTATATTGGTTACAAACTGTATGGCCGTGGCAGGCTTCTTGCTAACTGTTCTTACAGCTTAAATTAATCCATTTCCATTAATCTATACCTTACCACATGGCTCGTCGCTTACCAGCATCTTTACATGCTGTTTGTCATCATGGCGGCTGGCAGTGTCTCTCTGACTCAGCCTTCTACTTCCCAGCTTTATTCTCCTCCTTGTCCCGCCTACACTTCCTGCCTAGCCACTGGCCAATCAGTGATTTATTTACTGACCAATCAGCAACACACTTGACATACAGACCATCCCACAGCACTTCCCCCTTTTTTTTTTCAAAAAGGAAGGTTTTAACCTTAATAAAGTAAAATTACATGTAATCGGGAATTTGGGCGTAGCTTCTCTTACTACTTCCTGCTGGAGGGGGGGTGCTGTATCTTATGGGGACACAAAGAAAATTTTAGGATCATAGAGTAGTCCGTGAGGCTGTATCATCTGAGCCAGTTGCCTTCAAACCATTCTGGATGTTGGATCATCTGGGCCATGGTGTCATCAGAGACCTTTCAGGGGGTCTTGGCTGGTCAAACCTGATGTATCTTAATCTGGAACAAATCCATAGCCTTTGCCTTTCTGTGGGAAAAAAAGCAGAGTCTCCTTTCCAAAGCAACATATCCTTATATCCAAATTTTGAAGTCATGGTATCTTTAAAAAATACATATTGGTTTAACTCAACATCTTTTATGATCAAATGTTTTTCTGCAGTTAAAAATCCCAAAGACAACACAATCCAGATTCTCTGTGTAATATCCATTTTTATGTGGCTTATTTTTTATACTACCTTTACTGTCTCTTTAAAGACTTTATTTTTTAAAACTATGTATTTGTTTCTATAACTCTATATATCACCTTTTTTGTCTCTTTCAAGCCTACGTATCTTTTATACACATTGTAAACTATTACATCTGAATCTGTCCTATTGTGAATCTATTGCCTTAAACTGCAGCAGCTGTGGCTGCTGGCTCCGCCCACCTCAGCTTCCCAACATGGCTGTGGTTTACCACCAGCTCTGGGAGCTATCATGGGTCTATGCTTTTATTCAAGCAGCATGTAGCCCAGAAACCTCTTTTTTTGTTTTGTACTAGCAAAGGCTAAATCCACCATGCAGCTTAATGTGCCACTTGCAGAGGCCTCATTGCCGTCATACTGCAGGTAGAGCGTGCACGCTAGGAACCCACAAGTAGCTCAAACCGGCAGCTTCCACTCATTTGAGAGAGACAATTAGGAACTGTTTTTAGCTCCGTTTTAGAACCTTTTTTCTCAGTTTTTAGGTGGAAACTCTTGCCACCACGTTGGATGCCATTTGTAGCTAGAGTTTTCCTGCCTGGCCCACAGTCAGGACAAATCTCTGTCACCCGCCAGTCCCACAGCCGCTAAGACCTGACCAAGTAAACACAGAGACTTATATTGCTTACAAACTGTATGGCCATGGCAGGCTTCTGAACTTCTTTCATTTTGACTTAAACTAAATGCATTTTGCAAGTGATTTAAAAACTGGGTGGCCCACACACAGATTGGGGTCAATCTGAAAATTTCACAGGATCACTGGAAGGTACTCATCATCTCAAAGATGTGCTGTTGAAGATTGTGAACAAAAGGAAGTCTTCAAAAGTAGCTGGCAGTTGGACTCCTTTAAATCAGAAGATTCTAAAGTTTAATAAATAAAGAAAAGAACTTCAGGTGGCTATAACTACCTGTCAAAGACACAAGCAACAGAAATGACAGGGTAGGTCATAGGTTTAACTGTTACTGACACAACTAGGAAAGGAGATATTTTTGATTTGCTTGAAGATACAGCTTTATTTTATAGGAGTATCAGAAAGAATTAATATAATTTGAAACTCATTCTGTGTGCAAGATATTCTCAATAATTTTAATGGATTATGTGATGTAGCCAGAAGTTTTCCTGTGTCCTGCATGGTCAGGACAAATCTCTCTCACCTGATAGTCCCACAGCTTCTTATAAAATAATCACACAGAGGCTTAACATTATTTACGAACTGTATGGCCATTAGCTCAAACGTATGGCCATTATTACTGACTAGCTCCTTCACTTAAATTAACCCATAATTCTTATTTATGTTTAGCCACATGGCTTGTTACCTTTTCTCAGCTCTGCCTTCACATCTTGCTTCCTCTCTGGCTGGCTGGTGACTCCTGACTCAGTCTTCCTCCTCCCAGAATTCTCCTTGTCTGCTTATCCCACCTATACTTCCTGCCTGGCTACTGGCCAATCAGCATTTTATTTATCAACCAATCAGAGCAACACATTCACAACATGCAGAGTGACATCATCCATCAATGTGATTACATTTTCTAGCATTTTAAAACCCAATAACATGAAATTAAGTTACATTTAGTAAAATCAATTAAATATGGAGTCATTAAATATATAGATTACATTGCTTATGTGATTTTGTATTTGATAATGATTTAAATTAACTATATTATATGTTGCTTTTTATCTATTGTATCAATATGGTAATAAATCAGTACAATTGCCTTTATTTTCCATTCATGCTATTAACTCTATGTTACTCATTTACACTCCTTATGAATACCACAAATCTTCCTAATTAGCCTTGTCTATTTTCTTCCAATGATCTGCCCCAAGAGACTTTGCTTTATATACATTTGCATCCCTACTACACTATCTGAAAGAGCGTACCAGATAAGGCATACAATGGATTAGAAATGCTTACAAAGAAAAGGTTCTGTTCAAGGAGTCAAATCAAACATCAGCTAGATTTCTCTGAACCAGGCTGAGACATTACAATAGCTCTTTGCAAAGATTCTTAGCTCTTGAAAACAGTTGTATGTCTCAAGATCTCTGATGGTTGTGTATATATTTAAATCTACACAAAGGATATGCATAGATACATATGTATATGAATATGTACAGGGGGACAGATGTAATTATAAACATTTGATTGACTAATCCTTCTTCACAGATGAGGAGATTTTCCATTCTTAAGGACATGATTTATTTTGTACTCTGACTTGTGTAGTAAAACAAGAAATATAAGGCAAAAGGATTGCAAAGGGAGTCTCATTTGGGCTTTAAAAAGTTTATATGAATAAGAACACAATAAGGTTTCTCAGTCTAACATAATATTGTTTTACATTAGTCCTACTTTCTTTGATGTACACAATGCCAATGGTATCTACATGTGACTCAACATTTAGATCATTCAGAAAGACAAAGTCTAAACAGACTCTTGAGCAGAATTTTGAGTAGTTGTAAAATCTGTGAAACTATACTTACATGTATACATATCATATACTTACATATGTACATTGTAACAGATGGAGACCACTACAAAAACCTACAACCAATCAAAATTCTAAGTTGTGGAGCCCAGGCCCAATGGATACATTTAGAAAACAATTCTACACTTAAGTCTCAGGGAACATTGTGGAAGAAGGTGTAGAAAGAAAGACTGTAAGAGCCAGAAAATCAGAATTTGCTGTGAGATTGTGTTTCCTAGTAATAACAGAATCTATACTCATAAAGTCTTACCAACTTGACTGCCCAAATATGGTATGAACAAGGATCATACCAATGGACATGTCAAATAGACATGGAATAGCCATGAAGTTTCAACCCCTTGCAAAAAGTATAGGCAAATGAGAAACAAAGCTGAGAGGAGGACAGACAGTCTTTCCCAGGGAAGAGACACCAATTGATAGTCCAATGACAAACTGTCAGCTCTGAAAATACACATACAAGTAATATTACATGGACTGAACATGTTATACTTAGGAGTATATATATATATATATATATATATATATATATATATATATATGCAAAATAATTAGTGAAAAAAGAGGCTAAGAATTTGAAGGACAGTGAAGAGCAATATATGGGAGGGTTTGGAGAGAAGGGAGAAATGTTATAATTATATTATAATCTCAAAAGTTATAAAATTAATTAATTAATTTAAAAATATACAAGAGGCTGGGAGATGTGGTTAAGAGCACATAGAGCTCTTTGAGGGCCCAAGTTTGGTTTCCAGCACCTACATCAGGAAGCTCACAACCACCTGTGACTTCAGCTGCATCCAATGCCTCAGGTCTTCAAGGACATCTGCACTCATGTGCACATACTCATACATACATACACATTAATTAAAAATAATAAAATATCTCTTAAAAACATGCATGTAGAAGCTGTCTCATTGATTATAATATCTTGCTGCTCTTGCAAAGTAACAGAATTCCCAATATATGTATTGGGTAACTCACAAATACCTATAATTCCAGTTCCAGGAGATCCAGAATCATCTTCTGGCTTCTACAGGTACCCGTACTCAAGCACACATACCCACACACATACACACATATAAAGACATATACACATAATTAAAATTCTTTAAACCTACATTTAATGTTACATATGTATATTAATGCATGTGCATACATTTTTCTAAGGAAGATGGTAGCCTCAGAAATATCAGAGTATTAAAAAAAAAACTATCCACAATAAATAACCCCAAATAAATGTATTAAAACTCAATGATAACTAAAGTTAAAATCAGGATTTGATGCAGCACCATAGAAATAGATGGCAGAACAGTAGTTACAAAGAACTTGAGGCTGTGGAGGTAGAGATGTGATGCTGGGGAAATGTTTATTGAATTATGCAAATTTCCTTTAGATAAAAGGAGTCAATTCAAGAAATCACTGTACAGTATGCTGTACTGATGACTTGTGATATGTTCTTGAAATAGATTTTAATTGTTTCTATCATATCCCTATAAAATTATATATATATATATATATGTATATATATATATATATATGTTAGCTTGGTTTAATAATTTCACTATATATATATAAAACTATATATAGTTTTTTATAGTTTTTTTTTTTTTGGTTTTTCGAGACAGGGTTTCTCTGTGTAGCTTTGCACCTTTCCTGGATCTCACTCTGTAGACCAGGCTGGCCTCAAACTCAGAGATCCACCTGGCTCTGCCTTCTGAGTGCTGGGATTAAAGGTGTGCGCCACCACCACCCGGCATGCATTTCAAAATACTATATTTTACACCAAAATATATAAAAATTTAATTGTCTTAAAATTTTTTGAATTTAGGAAGCTTAAAATTTCTTCTCTGTATTCTTTGGAGAATGCAAAACACTGCTTTTCCAATTAGTACATGCTCAAGGTAAATAGATATTTGAGATGGATAAATAGATTAAAGATACACTGAGGGAGATCTGAATCAATAATCTTTGACCTTACATTTTTATTAAGTCTCTGTCTGTGGCTGTGTTTTATAGAGAACTGTGAACCACATGGCCCTGCAAAGCTGAGGGTATTTAATTATTTGCCATGAATAGAACAAGTGTGTGGATCCATATCTAGCCTTTCATTGACTTCTCAAGCATTCATCACAGATGTTTGTCACTATGGTCCTCAACTCATGTACCCTTGTTTCATAGTCACCTTTATCTTCCTGGAAACTTTCCAACATGGCAGCATCTTCTTTTCATTGCTAGGTCAGGCCCCCTTCTTCCTGTGTCTTAGTTACTAAGAGTCCTTTCTTCTGCTTTCTTACTCCTATTTCTTTCTACATGAGAACACTTTACCTTTTCTAAAACACCATGACTTGCTTACTCCCTTTATTAAAAAATTGTTATATTTCCTATCATTTCCTTTCACATTGAGGGAGATAGTATGACAAGGGCCTTTATATATATATTTGACTTTCCAATTTCATGGCTAATGTTCAAAGGCCAGTTTTCTGTATTTTGGTGGCCAAGGAAGTTCAACTTGCTGGTGTTCCCTACGTGTCAAGGAATTATCACCATCACACCCTTCTGAAAAGTCCCTGTGGTCCCAGTGCAGAATTAGAATTTGTACTGAGGTTATGGGAATTGGTGCTGGGACTAAATAAATTTGTTTGTCAAATTGACATAATATAGATATAACAAAATAGTAATGGTGCTGCATAATTTTAATTAAATATTTCATAATGATAGTAATAAATTAATTTATAATTAACAGTTTTGATAATCTATACTTTTAGCTTCAGACCCTCATAGTAACTCTGTGGGTAATTTTGGTCAGCTAGTGGCTGGCTCTACTCTCTGACTCTAAGCATGCTTTGTTTGTCAGAATACAATCAAAATATCACATAACATACTTGGTTTGGATACTTTGTTCATTGGGAACCTGGGTTAGGACTTTTTTTCATTGCTTTCTTTGTCTACCTGTTAACCTGCCCCTTTTCAGTAAGTGTACATATTTCAGGAATGGGACACTGATCAATTTTTAGAAAGCTCAGAAGGGTCAGACCATGGTGTGGAAAACTTACTAAAACCACAATGAACTCTGGGAATTACTGTCGGTGACCACTGTTAGCAGAGTATTTTGATTATACTTCAGTGGTGGACATATCACTATTCTATAGCGAATCTGCCAAAGTTTGAGAACTTTTTTTAGGAACTTCACCAAATTAGACCCATCTAAGTCTATCACTAGACATACTGATACAGAATCTCTTTGTTGTATTTGTTAAAGTCCAGTAGAGGATACTGCTGTACAACTGCATTTCAAATCCATGACTCCAAAGGAGATTAAAAAACCAAACAAACTTCCAGGAAAGGCGCAAAGCTACACAGAGAAACCCTGTCTCGAAAAAAAACCAAAAAAAAAAAAAAAAAAAAAACCAAACAAACAAACAAAATCAGGAGCTATGTGTCCTCATTCACCCACCACCTTATTTTGCAAAGCAGGAAGTTAAGGACACAGTGTCACTGATCTTGTCTAGGGATCCATTACTAGCCAGAGTGAAAGGCCTTTTCTTAATGTAAAAAAACTTTCTAGTAGAACCAAAATTTTGACTCGGTGCCAAAGGTCATGGTCAGCTGGTTTGACTCCTCTCTCCATTATTTTTTCCTCCCTTCCACCTCAGCCTTTTCTGTTTCTGTACCTAATTCTGTTGCTGGTGATTGGCACAGTGGGAAGTCCACACAGGACTTTTGTATCTTCTTGTGTATGTACTAGCGTCTACCTTTCATCAGTCCATGGCTTTTTACCTTGAACATCCCTGTTCTTCCTGATGTACAATAGGCTCTGTGTTTCTGATACCTGGAACACAGACCTCTTTATTTCTAAGCACTAGCCTTCATGTCACCCAATTCATAACTTTTTTAATGTTTATTGCCGGAATCCTAACATAGTTTCATATTAGAAACCAGTTGGTGAGTTTTTAAAACTTATGCTCAAGTAAAAATTTACAGACAAGAACCTAGGGTCCAAAAATACAAAATAGCATATACCTAAGAAGATGGTTAGTTATCTGGAATAAGAAAAAAAAAAACTCTGCAAATAACTCAAATGATCATCCCTGCTGTGCTGGCTGAATGTACATCTACTCTACTATAAAGGCAGAGATAGAAATGAAGAATGATACTATGATGGAATGATCCTTAGGATGAATGACTTGTCATATGTATACATATATAGATGATATGTACATAGATAATAGATAAAATTCCTTTTATAGAGTTAAAAAGAAAATGATGAAAAAATGTGTGTGCTATGTAGATGTGTTTGTTTACATTTACATAAAGAAACAGAGACAGTAAAGCTATTTAAATATTAATAAGTTCTTTCTTTCTCTCAGAATATATAGTATAAAAATGATTTTCAAATCAATAAATAGATAGTTACTTTTGGAAAAGCATGGGTAGGGTTAAGAAAATAAGGAAATAATTCTTAGGGTGGGTCTTTTTTATAATTTTGACTTTGTGCCAGGGATATGTTTTAAATATTGGAAACATAAAACATAATGAATGACTATTAAAATGATGCCAAATTTGTAGGCAATCTTAATGCAAAATAATTATTTCAAGTGAATTTTAACACAGAATTGTGTATATGTTCAAGACAAAAGAAAATCTAATATGCCATTCTATCAGTAATCTTAATGTTAGTATTGGAGTTGTTTTGTTTAAAAATGTTATTGCTTAGAATTAAAACTGATAATGTCAGTAAGAGAAACAAATGATTTAAAAAAATTTCATCATATGATAAGTATAGTTTAAAAACAAATGTTGTATATGTTAATAATTGAAAGGGTCTAGAATCAATAATACTCCTGTGTCCATGATGGGCTTTATCATAAAGTAAATTAACAAATGATATTATGTACTCCCAGGGTTCCAAGATTCTTGAATAATTAATGGTACTCCATCCACATTAGCAAAAGTTCTAGAGGACCCAAAGACATGTTTTTCCAGAGAGAAAACACTTATTCCCTTACTAAACATTGCCAGAGATTTTCAGAAAGACTATTAGTGAACACCCAAAATCTACTTCTCCCCAACTTTGAAAAAAATTAAATAGTAAAAGGTTTTGAAACTACAGTCTAAATAGAAAATATGCATATATAGTTATTGTCCATACCTTTCCAAAAGAAATAAAAACATTCACTTGGAACATTGAATGTGGCTGATTGCTAACCCTTGCCCTAAAAATTGGTAACCAAAGAAGACAATTATTCCCATAGTTTATGAAATAAATACTGTCTGTTATAGGTTAATGAAGGGAGATAATCATGATTAAAAATCAACTTCTACAATCCCTGATGAAATCAGTGAAGGTACATCCAGGGAATCATTGTGGTTAGATGTGAAAGTCTTAAACCAAAGAGATCATACCATCATTGCCTTCATTATGTATAATCATGACATTGTGGATCTCTGCTGTGTTATAACATGCAGTCCACAGCATAAAGTATGGTCTTTCTTGAGAAGGTTTAAGCTGAATCTAATCAAGAATTTAGCCTTAATGTACTTGTTCTGGACATTGTATAAGACAGAGAAACAAATTAGTTAACACTTGTACTTAGAAATTAGTTAACACTTGTACACTGAAAATAGATATTCTGCAAGACAAGTGGCTGGGTATATCATTGGTTGAAGAGGTGGGGAAATCAGAGACACTTGTTTAGATTTGGAGACAGATGAGACATGTGACCAATGCATGAACTAAAATTAGCACAAATATGTGTTTTAATACATGTATATATAAGTGTGCGTCAATGCCTGAGTGTATACATACCAACTATAACAAAATGTAACTGTTGAAACAGGGTAATGGATAAGGTTTAATTGCTTTAATTCACTTCTATATGTTTGAACATTTTTATTTTAAAAGCCAGAAAAATAAACAGGCTCACCAATAAAGCTTCAGAATTAACTGGGCTGATGCCTGGGCACTGGTACTCTTATGAACCACTAGGTGCTATTGATGAACATCCAGGGTGGTATATTCTTTTTCTATTCACACATCATCTCCAGCCAGCCAGCATCATTAAATTCTGGCAACCTAAACAGTCTAGGCCCTCCACGATTTAAACCTCCATATTCTCATGGGGGAGTCATTTCTTTACTACAAAGTCCTTCTTAATATACCCAGGGGGAAATCCTATCAGTAAGACATTTGGCAAGAAAAGCAGTGTCATGGAAAATTGCCAGGCACAAATATGAAAAAGAAATAGAAAGCCAGCAGATATGGTAATCTGAAGCAAAAAATGAAGCAGTAGTCAACTGAGTAACAAGACTCAGAACTGCAAAGAGACGACTCATGTTATTAGGAATTCAGTGGAACAACAAATAACATACTATCACCAGGAGAGAAGGGAAGTTTGGAAGCTGCATGAGTGCAAGGCCCTAGATGGTTTACCTCACATGCTTTCTACAAGAGAGGCCCTTCAACTAGGAAATGTAGTCTGGAGTACAAATGAACACTTTCCAATGCACTCAGAATGGTTTAAGAATCAGATTCTTAGTTCTTACCTCATAGTGAAGTCTTTTCTGACACAGATTTTCTAGAATTAGCATTGCTGATGAGGTCTTGTGCTCTTTCTGAGCCCCTTGCCACTGTCACCTCCCCAGTGAGTTTCTCCCCCTTGACAATGGAAAGGAACACCTCACACTGATGTATCATAATATGAGCAATGCATACATGTGAGAACTTGTCAGGGGAAAACTGAAGATGTCTGGTGTTGGCAAAATTCTCCCCTAACACAGAGGCTAAAGTGTTTGGAATTCATTACTTATCCATTTATCTCACTAAGTAAATGACAAACATCTAAAAAAATCTAATTTCTGGAGCTAATAATTTAGGCCCAGGAACCATCACAGAAGAATAGGCCTAAACATTTTAAGAGCCAGGGTGTGGGGAAGACTGGAGTAAAACATTGTCTTCTAGAAATGACAGGATATCTGTACTCATGAACTCATAGAAACCGGGATTCACTGCACAAGATCAAGCCAGCTGGCATTCCAAAATGGGAAGAGCTTTTAAAGTATCTGGGTAAAAATATTTGATTCTATAAAAACAATGCTTTTGTTTTGATCTGAAATATTGTAGAATGTGTTGGATAGTTTTACATCAACTTGACACAAGCTAATAATGTCATCTGAGAGGAGGAAACCTCGAATAACAAAATGCCTCAATAAGATCAGGCTACAGGCATGCCTATAGAATATTTCTTAAATAATTTTTGATGAGGGAGGGCAAATTGAGGATGGTGCCATCCCTAGGCTGATGGCCCCTGGTTTTATAAGAAATCAAGCTGAGGAAACCATGATTAGCAAGCCAGTAAGCTGTACCTTCTCATGGCTTCTGCATTCAGCTCCTGCCTAAGGTTTCAGTCCTGCTTGAGTTCCTGTCTTGACTTGTTTTAGTTATGGACTATGATGGGGAAGTGTAAGTCAAATAAACCTTTTTCTTCTCAACTCGCTTTTGGTCATGACATCTAATCAAAGCAATAAAAACCCTAAATAAGACAGTAGAATATAAATTATGAATACACAAGTAATTTTTTAATCCTTTTTTTGTTTGTTTTTGTTTTGTGAGACAGGGTTTCTCTGTGTAGTTTTGGTGCTGTCCTGGATCTTGCTCTGTAGACCAGGCTGGCCTCGAACTCACAGAGATCTGTCTGGCTCTGCCTCCCGAGTGCGAGTTCTGGGATTAAAGGCCACCACCGTCCAGCCTTAATCCTGTTTTTTTGAATTGGGGTGAAAATGCCAAAGCATGTTTGTGTTTGGAGCACAGCTAATGGAGTGTCACCATTATCATGTTTCTAATCAGAGGTAAACTTAATTTGGTGTAAATGCAATTAAACATGAGAAGCAGCATAAAAAATAAGTTTAAAATTACCTAAGAAAACTTGTTTCTGCTAAGTGAACCTCATTTTGTCATTCAAAAGTATCATTTCGATTTAGTGAAAAAAATGCAAATTGACCAAGATAAAATAAGAAGCCATTCATGTTCAAAATTGCTAGCAAGCCACAGGATGGCATTAGAAGCATGAGTTTTATTCTTCAGGGTTGGGTGTTTTTTTTATTATTTAAAAATGACCAATTAAAAAGCAAATTATTTCTCTCGAGAAGACATCCAAGCAAAATGTTGTCTAATACACTGGGACTTCCATTTACTCAGGAATTATCTAATTGCCCAGTGTCTATCAGGCTGATATTGTCATGCCAGAGGACTATCCACATGTAACTGCCTGGGCCCCTGGACCTCCCTGTAGTTCTCTTCTGCTATATAAGTTTGTTCAAACTTCATTATCCTAGAGCCTGCATGGCATTCAGCCTGCTACTTCAATCTCATTGGCATCTTAAAATTGTTATTTCATGGTTCCATTCAGGCAAGCCCCTAGACCACACTCACTGCATCTGTCATTTTTCCTTTTGTAGAAATTTTAGCAGAAGAAATGAATGTTGAATTTTTCAGGCATTCTCTGAAAAAAAAAACAAAAAACCCTTTACTGAAAGGACAGCCTCCAAGACAATGGGCATTTTTCAGCTTATACCTGCTTGATTATTGGGCAGCACTTTACATTACTGATAATTAAAACACAGATATTTTAAAATAAGTAATTAGATCATGATAGAGCTATTTTTACATATTTAATGTATATGTTTTGTCTATATGTATGTATGTGTACAACATATATGCAGTTTCTGCAGAAACCAAATGAGAGACTGGATTTCCTTGGAACTTGGGTTAGAAATGGTTTGTGATCAGTGATATGGATGCTGGGAACTAAACCCAGGTCCTTTCCAAGAGCAGAAAATGCTTTTAACCTCTGAGTCATCTCTCCAATCTCTAAAACAAATAATCCCAACTGCTGAAAGAGTAGTATTACATATTAAGACTGCAAAAAAAAAAGGGAAGTGCTGTGGGATGTTCTGTATGGCAAATGTGTTGCTCTGATTGGTCAATAAACAAATCACCGATTGGCTAGTGGCTAGGCAGGAAGTATAGGTGGGACTAACAGAGAGGACAAAAGAAAGAACAGGAAGGCAGAAGGAGTCACTGCCAGCCGCCACCAGGACAAGCCGCATGTGAAGATGCCGGTAAGCCATGAGCCACGTGGCAAGGTATAGATTTATAGAAATGGATTAATTTAAGCTATAAGAACAGTTAGCAAGAAGCCTGCCACGGCCATACAGTTTGTAAGCAACATAAGTCTCTGTGTTTACTTGGTTGGGTCTGAGCGGCTGTGGGACTGGCGGGTGACAAAGATTTGTCCTGACTGTGGGCAAGGCAGGAAAACTCTAGCTACTCCCAACAATAATAATATTGATTAAGGACTTAATTGCCCCAAGGCCTATTTTATATGACTCATGCTTATTAAAGTATTTGAAGTCACAAAAAAAATCTATGATACAGATACTCATGTCTTCTCCATTCATAGACTCTAAAGAGAAATTTTAACAAAATTTTTCAAGGCTTCTGAACTGATAAGTGCTTGAAATCAGACTGTCTGGTTCCAGAGCCCACCCTCTGTCTACACAGGATAACAAGTCATCCACAAAATTCATCTTGTCAGACACCTAATTATTTAAACAAAGGATTAACTGGGATTTATGCTCAAGCTAGGGAGCATTTATGAATAATTTATGTAGAGAGATGATGGGATGGATAGACAGTAGATGATAGCTAGACATAGATAGATATACTGAAGAAGAGGCATCCATATTATGTAGGTTGTGAGTGGTTATACCAAAACCAAAGCAAAAGTAAGAGAACTTAGTGATGATCATGAATTTAAATCTGCAACAGAAAGTCTAGGTCACATGGAGCTAGTCATGCTTGCTACTCTGTTGAGAAGAAGCTGTATTTCTAAGTATTCCTAAGTAAAATTTACAAAGACTGTAGGAAAGAATTCAAGGTTAATTAATAATTAAATTAAGCTAGAAGATAAGATATTGGAGAAGCATTAAAGTATTTAATTAAGATGCATATAATGCTATTGCTATAGGAATTTAGTCTAGAGAGAAAGATTAGCTAAACACTGATTTTTTTCTTTTTTATATATTCAAGAAAAGTTTTATTCATTTTCCATACCAACTGCAGGTCCCCTCTTACCCCTTCTCCTGCTCCCGCTCCAGCCTTCCTTCCCCAACCCATCCCCCACCCCCTCCTCCAAAAGGGTAAGGGCTCCCATGGGGAGTCAGCAAAGCCTGGTACATTCAGTTGAGGTAGGATCAAGCCCTCCCCACTGCATCAAGTCTGAGCAAGGTGTCCCACCATAGGTAATAGGCTCAAGAAAGCCAGATCATGCACCAGGGATAGATTCTGATCCCACTGCCAGGGGCCCCTCAAACAGACCAAGCTACACAACTGTCTCCCATATGCAGAGGGCCTAGTCCAGTCCCATGCGGGTTCCACAGCTGTTGGTCTAAAGTTTGTGAGTTCACTTGTCTCTGTAGATTTCCCCATCATGATCTTGACCACCCTTGCTCATATAATCCCTCTTCCCTATCTTCAACTGAACTCCCAGAGCTCAGCCTGGACATTAACATTCAGAATATTAGAAAAATAGGCAAAGATTTACTAATATGCATTTTAAAAACCAAATGGGGTCAAGGGCTGGCTCAATTTTCCAAATTAGAACAATATGCAGCTTTTGAACTCCCTAGTTCTAGCCCTTCTGTTTTCCAGCATTCTCATTGTTTTCCTTCCTTTACATTGCTCTACAATGTAAAGAAGTTTGTGTTTTAGATATAGCCAATGTCACCAAAACCTTAAATAGTAATTTATTGAGTTAAAACTCACATTGTTTTCATGACAAAATATATTAAAATGGGAACCACAAATAAAATAATGCTAAATGACTATTATGTATGAAATAAAACTTCTGTACTAAGCAACAGACCAATGATATCATACATTTTATCTCATATTTGACTTCTCAAAAATTTAGATCTGACCTCATCATGCTCAGTTTTCAAGATCAAGTACAAATCAAGTCTTAGGAAGATCATAGAACTTTACCCAAGGTCACAAAACTATTGCATTATAAAGCAAATTCTTTTTTTTTTCACAAAGACACCCAACTAATAATTGTCTACAATACCATTCTTAGGAGATCGTATGGATTTTTCTGGCCTCTGAGAGCACATACATATAAGTAGACAAAACACTCATATACAGAAAATAATAAAAACAAATCCAAAGAAAGAAAAAAAAAGACATCACAATTTCTAAAAAAACACTTAACTTCTCACAAAGTTCTATTGTTTCCTTGTTGTAAGTATAAAATATAGGACATGTCAATAACAATGTCAGTGACTTGAATGGAAAATAATATAATGAATGGTGTTTACAATAATCAACAATGCCATAAATCAGAATGATTTTTCTATCGTGCTAAATGGTTTCTTAATTGATAGCTTTCAAGTGAGTGCCTATGAATAACAGTACAGGCAGCTACAGCTCACTTGCTATATTTCTGGTGCTTATTCCCCCACCCACTTTTGTTGAGGCAGAAACATCTGTCTTTACACCAGGAGAGTAGGACCTTTGTAAGCCTGGGTATCCTCAGATTCTCCCCGAGGCAGGCAGCTCAGCAGTAAAGGGCAGTCTTGACTCTGCACTATCATACATTATATTCTGATGCCACCATTTCCTAACAGGGAACTTAGCTCCTAAGTGATAAAGGGGGATATCTCTAGAGGGTGGTCCATATTCAGAGCTTAGTGGTTGTTAGCAAGTATCATTACCATCATCAATACTATCTCACAAACAAGGCAATCTGTTCAGGAACCCCAGATTCTATAAGGACCTGGAAAAATAGGACTATTATCAAAAGGACTGGCCACACAGAGGTAGAAGACACCCGTATTCCCAGCAATGTTGATGGCAACAAAGCCAAAGTGAATTTCCTAATCCTCACATGGCTGTCTGTACTATCATCAATATTCTACTAAAAAGAAGCTGAACATAACTTTAACAGTTCAAACTAGGCTTTTTTAAAAAAAAAAACAAAGATAAACCACATAACTCACCCCAGTGGGTGCAGATTTGGGGAAACCTCATCTCACTTTTCCGTAAGTACTTGATAACTCCAGATCATAGCATCAGAAAGGAAAGGGATTTACAGGAAACCAGAAGATGGTTCCAGGATTCCTGAGGTGTGAGCTGAAAACCAGCAGCTCATTTTCCAAGAAATGGCTCTTTTTTGGTCAGAAACAGACTGTTTAAAAATGCTAAGTTCCCTTATAATTTGAAAATTGCAACTCCAGCTTAAAGAACTCATTCATTCCACGTTGGACTGGTTTCTGGGAACACTGATTAAATGTTGAAGCAGAAAGGTTCATTAATAATTGCATCATGGTATGGTTCTATATCTCCTTGAAAAATTTCATAGAGTAGCAGAGCCCTGATCCTGAAATAGATTATCTCCTTTTATAGGAATCTAAAGAGTGTATTGATATTAAAATTTTACTATTTGAATAGATTTTAATCTCTGATATAAAATGGATGTATATTGTATGAATATGTTGATCCCTCAATCTTTTATAACCTATTCAATGTTATACATTTTAATTTTTCTTTGGGAAAAATAGCAGAGTAATGTAATGTGTACAAAAAGGGTAAATAGCCAGGACTACTGGCACAGACCTATTGTCCCAGCTACTCCAGAGGCTGAGGTAAAAGGATTGCAATTGAAATTTTACCCTGGGAAATTTAGTACAAAATAGTTTTCAAAATTTAAAATGAAGAGCTGGAAATATTGTCCCATGGTATAATGTTGCTTAAGCATGTATGAGGCCCTAGATTCAATCTATAGTCTTACCTGCCCCTCCCCCAAAAATATTGTAGAAGAATTAAGCCATAGCCTTGTAAATTAAAGATCCTCATTTTACATTTGTTCTATTGGATTATAAAACATGTTTTACTTCACCCTGAAAATCAATCAAGTATGTTATGCAAATGTGTGTATTTATTTCCTCTAATTCCTATAAAAATCATAACATAGTGATATAGCCAGAAGTTTCTTGGTCCTGCCCGGCCCCATGGTCCAGACAAATCTCTCCCACCTGCATTCCCACAGCTGCTTATAAAATAATTACTCAGAGACTTTTATTAATTACAAATTGTTTGGCCTATGGTTCAGGCTCATTATTAACCAGCTCTTACAACTTAACTCAACCCATTTCTATTAATCTATGTATTTATTGCCACATTTTTTCCTGGCTTTACCTGTGCTACATTACATCTTGCTTCCTGGTAGCTCCCAGTGTCTCTCTCCTCTGACTCCTCCTTTCTCCTCTCTGTATCTCTGCTTGGATTCCCGCCTGCCTCTAAGCTGCCTTGCCATAGGCCAAAGCAGCTTATTTATTAACCAATGGTAGCAACACATATTCACAGAGTACAGAAAGACCATCCCACAGCACTTTGGCTTTTCTGTCTAACCAAAAAGGAAGGTTTTAATTTCAACATAGTAAAATTACATATAACAAAAGTTATCAAGCAAGAATAAAAGTTACAATAGCTACTCTATTAAGGATATAATATTACCTGAGTAAACAGGAAGTGCATTGTAAGCAACTTCCAAAATTCTAGAAATGACAGAGATATCTGGCTGCCTGGACAGTGACCCAAATTTCCTCTGTAATGTTGGGGCATCCATCTTCAGTCTACAGGCCTAGAGTATCTGGCAGATTTTTCAGTGAAGCAGGAAATTTGAAGAACTATTTGCCTATTTTGGCAAAGTTCATCAGTTTCTTTCCTCTGTGTCCTGCAGAATGTCTGGCAGTTTCTTCTGTGAAGCATGAACCTGAAGGCAAACCAACTTGCCTTGATTTGGCAAAGTTCAGTGGTCACTTTCCTATGGATCCTGCATGTCCATTTTATACAACATACTGTCAAGCAGTCCAGGCAAGAGCAGTTTCTTGTCCAAATGGCTAACTTTTGCCATAAAGAAAAGCAAACTCCATATGGAGTTTCTTTGATACCCATCATCTTCTTTGAAGTAACCGGTGCTGTCAGGAGTAGACATGTCTCAATGTCCAGAAAAGTCTAAGTTCTTAAAACATTTTAAATGCAATATTCTATAGGTCTTTGAAGTGTTTAAAGATTATGTATCCAATTGAAAATATATCTATGTTTAAAATTTAAAATAATTGTTTTACCATTTGGCAAGATAGGAGTATAAAATGGGCTTTAGTGGGCTAAACATCATAGCATCTCCTGGGTTCCTTTACCTTTTCTAGCTTCCAGAGACTACCTGTATTTTGGAGCTTATGTCTCTTTTCTCTACCTTTTCCAAAATGATGTGTGGGATATAACCCTTAACCATGACATCACTCTGTTCTATTCTGCCTCCTCCTTCACATTCAAGCATCCTTATGATTACATTGGATCTGTCTGACTTTCTGGAGATAACACTTCCTATTTCATTCCAGCAGATCAGCAACCTTAATTCTGTGGGCAAAATATAATCTCTCCTGGGCTCATAAATTTGGATGGGCTATTATTCTATACAGCATATGTAAGAAACAAGGCAAAGAAATCAAGTGCTCAAAATGTCATCTTTAAATATCATGTGTATTTACCCTGATCTAAGTTATAGAAATGAAGAAGAAAGAAAAAAGCTGAGCATATTGAATATCTATGCTTCCATAATGAAATGAAGGTAACTATTAGCCACAGAGATGAAATGCACTATATCAACAGGCTATAATTACAGAGCAAATGCTTCAAAGGTTTTTGTCTGAAAGTCTATGGGAAGGATAAATATGACCTCATGGCAATGAATTATGTATGGCTTCTTTTTCTGTTTTCTTAGACTGAGCTTCTGCTAAATGAACAAACACATAGCAAAGCTATGGACTGTGGAGTCAGCTCATCTTAGGGAGTAACTCAAAATCTATTGAAATTGAGAGCAAAATTCTCCAACTAATGTGATTCTGGTGTTCTCACATAATTATGAATTCTCTCATTGCCTCTCCCTAAGTTGGTGCTCAAAGCAGCAGACACTGAAACCTTAAAGCTTAAATGCTCTGTTTAAATGAACAGCTCACACATTGAACTGTAAAGCTGATAGACAGTAGCCCCAGGAATATATCATAGAGATATTCTCTACAGATCTACCAGGACATATCACAAGGACATTTGTCAAGGCAATCTTTACCACCTACTTGGATAGAATCCAGAAGGTATGGAGATGGGGAGCGGAATGTATTATACTGAAAATACACTGCAGGAGAGCATGCAGCAAATGGAGACAACAGATATACAATACCAAAGAAAAAGGAACAACAAACCTTCATCATTTAGATTCTAAAAACATTTAGAATTTAGGATCTTTATCATTTTAGGGAATATACAAAACACTATGTACTGGTACATCTTAGGCTATTTGGTGTATATGGGAAAAAATAAGCATAAGAACGAGAAACAGACTGAGACTTGGAACCTTAAAATGATTGTTTATAGCATAATACTATTCAATTGGAAGCATGATTAACTCAATTGGAGATCTAAACTAAGTAAGCAAATGGAAAACAGGTGAGGGTACATAGATGCTGAGAGCATCTTTGTTTAAATACCCTGACTTGATACTGACACATTAGATGCATTGAAAAACCACACAGTACCCTTTAAGTTTGTATGATTAGTGCAGGCCCTGGAAGAGATGGGAATGGGGGGTGGGCTGGGGGGGGGAAGATGGGGGGGGAGTTGGTGGGGGGGACAGGGGAATCCATGGCTGATATGTAAAATTAAATTAAATTATAAAATAATAAAAAAGAGAGAGAAAATAATAAGCAGTTTTTGTTTCTTAAAAGCTATTTGTTTTTAGTTTAGTTTTGTTTTGTTTTACTTTATAGAATATTACTTCCCCTTTATTTAAATCTAAAATGGACCAGGTAACATTTGGTAAAATTATTAAAAAAAGATCTCCAGGTGTTTTGTCAGCTTGAATATTTCCATCTCAGCAACTACCTTCATACCTATAAACACAGACAGCAGAGGACTTTGAAATATCTGCCCCCAAGTCCACCAAAACCAAAGCTTTTCTATCTAGCTCCTACAATTACAATTGGAATGGATTTCAGGCCATTATTCCTGATCCTCATCATGTTCTCAACACAGAACCATGATATTTTACTGAAAGGGTTATTCTAAAATGATCATTTTTACTATTGTGATTTTATGTCTCTGCTGCTTATAATCTAGAAAGCTGTTTCAAATAGCTCTTAGATCATAATTTACTTAAATATAAAATACTATGACCAAGTTAGAGTTGTTTTTCTTAATTAAACAAGAACATACATAAAAAGCTAGATATAGCAGTTGTTTATGTCGTAAGAAAGAAAGGAAAATTAGCCTTTCAAAAGTCTCACTGGAATGGGCTGTAATTCAACTGTCACATCAGTTCTTTATAATATGTGACTGTCCATGTATATATATTAACATATATACAGCTTGTGTGGTATCTATATGGTAAAGATATATGATATACAGACCTAGATAAATCATATATATGTATTTTTTAAAAGACTATACGAAAATATCTTTTACAAGAAATAATTCATGAAGCAAGAGGCATTTACACATGAAGATTGAGAAAGTATCATTTCCTAAGAATGTGGAAACCAATCATTGCAGTCAATCATAACACATTCAGATGAAAATTGAGTTAATACAGGTCTAGCACTTTTGATCAGTTAGTTCTTAAGCAAGGAGTATTTATTGCTTAGTGAGCAGCTTATTGGCACTTCTTAAAAGCATGCTTTCAGCTTCTATTTGTCACACAACAGAATTGGCCATGGGCTGCATGGCTCTAAACTCCCTGGTCTCTGTTCTGTAGAGATCAATGCTACATTAGGAGACTAGTCTGTGTGCTTGGGGAGAGGACTGTTGACATGTCTCATTGTGGTCTATTCTGGTAAAACTGCTACACTTCAATTCTTTTGACTTTTTTTCTTATAAAACCACACAAATTCATCAAATATCTGAAACAGAAATCAAAAGCAATAACCTAAAAGAGCTTCCATTTATTTTGTCTCTATCATCCTCTTACAAAGGATGTATTATATTAAAAGACATATACCGTCTGTATGTCTGGAGCAAGACACTAGGCTGAAGACACTTAGCACTAAACAGCAAAAACAACAAAATGCAGGTGCCATGCATGCTAAAGAAGGTCACAGTTCCTGGTAAAGAACAGGCCTTTCAGGCCTCCTTAGAACTTCTTTTTAAGTTTATTTTTAAAGCTTTTATGCAATATAGACAAGTTGAGCATACGCCCTTCCTAATGCTGGGATAAGGAGGCAGCATTTCCTGACCTGATGGGTGAGCTCGTCCTCAATGTGTTTAAGAGAGCAGAGCAGGCATGCTGCTGCCCTCCTAACCTTGGATTAGGAGAAGTTAGTGTCCTTTATTTAAATGGTTGCAGCCTTTTAAGACACAGCTGTTTGAATCAGCAACTTCAACTCTGCAGCTAACAGCAACTTTTAGGCCACAAGGGCTGTAGCCAGGGATCTGTTCGCTCCAGCTCCAACTCTTGCAAAGCTACCAAGAGAACTTAACTAAATCTCTCACCCTCTAAAGAACTCAAGATTCAAAGGTTAAGGTGGAATTCTGCTCTTCAGAGGCCAAATAGCAATAGCTCACCTCCTCTCCTTGCTCGTATCCTCCAAAAAGCCCTTGTACTGCTCCTCATCCTCCTTATAAACCCTTTCTCACCTGGCTCCTTCCTATCACTCCATGTCAGTATTTGCTGACGCAGCCTCCTGACCACAGGTGAATTTTATTTAATCAAACACATCTTTGCATCATTAAACAAATGTCCTAGAGCATAAACAAAAGTAACACACCTTGAAATAATATTCTACAAGTTATTCTATGGAAACTCAATGTTATGACTGGCATCCAGCCTCACTCACACAAACAATCACGTAAAATGCATGGATATTTTTGGTAAAAACAAGTATGAGTAACAAATATGTTTTTAGTCTATTAGGCCTTAGATCTTTTCATACAACTTAATGATCTTATTCATCTTGGCATGGAAATTGAAGGAAAATTCCACAGAGCAAACTGACAAACAGGTTTCCTGATAGTGACACAGTGGCCTAACTGGTTGTTGGAGCTGACTGTCTATTAATGGCAGATGAAATGGCGTCTTGAGCTAGAGAAACTATTTATTGGTTGTATTTTTTACTAAGTGTCTTAAATCAAGGTTTTTTAAATTTTTATTTAAATTTAACAAAGTTTCCCATTAATATGAATTTTTATGGTGATTTTCTGGATTTTTAAGAAGAAACCTCTTTAAGGTATGATTAGGTTCTTTTATTTAAACTACCAACTCACAGGAGAGAATTCCTGGAAGCTGTCTTCACATACACATTAGAAAAACATGTCAGTTTTTTTTTTTTTAATGAGCCTGGCATTTCCCTCGGACCCAGCTGAGATCCAAAACCAAGTCCTTTGCACTGCAAAGAAGCCCAGCAGAAGTTAGTTTTCCCTCCATACTGGCAAATACCACACTTGTAGAAATGAAAGTATTTTTAAAAAAGTTATCTTGTTTAGTTCTAATGCTTTATTAGAAAAGCTTGAAATTGGGTTTCTAGCAAAAGCAGCATGCAAACCATTAAAACCAGGACTTTGGATGACAGCTCTGGAACCCAGTGCATGATATTTAGAAGACTGCTGATAAGTAGAATTTGTCCACATGTGGGACTTCAAACTTAATTTCAGTGAAATTTAAATAAACCTGTGTATCTTTACATGTTTTAGACATCTCAGCTTGTCTACTTTGCTGAGATAGAGAATATTTCAAGAGTAAGAAGCAAAATTTCCAAAGAGAAAATACGTTCTACCCAGAACTCTTTAGACAATGGTAGACTTCTAAATTCAATGAGCCATTATATGTCTTATGTTTAAAAAGACATAAATTTTATCCCGAGAGAAAGAGGGAGGGAAAGAGAGACAGAGAGAGGTGCATATATATGAAGGTCAGAGGACAACTCTCCTTCCACCATGCGGCTCCTGAAGATACAACTCAGGTATCAGGCTTAGTGGCAAGCAACCTTACCCAATGAGACATCTTACCAGTTTATTATGTCATTCTACACCTAGCAGTAATAGTGTTATTCATATCTGGAATGCAAAAACTGATAGTTAACATCTATCACATATTTAACACACATTAAGTTCTGGTTTAGACATTATATAAGTTTTAAGTCACATAATCCTCATAACTACTTTGTGAAGGAAGTATTATTATTATCATCATTTTGTATTGAGGAAACTGAGGCACAGAAAGGTTAAGGTGACCTGATTGGCTGTTCTTACAAGCTTAAGCTCACAACTGCTTTACTGTTTTGTCCCCATATTAGCAACAACAAAAACAAAAATCTAATAAAAAATAATTAGCTCCTACACACCCACCCACAGTATTTCTTTTAAAATGGGTTCTCTATTCAAAATGATTTTAGTGCAAAAAGCACTATAGCAACTAGAATGGTCTTCTTAGAAAAATAGTTCTCCTAGGACTAACATAGGCAACATGCTTGGACATAAAAAAGTCCATAGATTAAATACATAAATTATAAATTTAAAATGCTAAGAGACTGATAAAGTGATTCTGCAGGCTTGAATACACGACATGAAATATTCCAAAGTAAATACAATTCATCCTAGCATGAATGTTTACTGCTTCTAGACAGCAAAGACTATAACATCCTATCCCCTTATCTATGATCTCTATGATCTCAACTAGCTCAGACATGTGGCTTATTAAACACACACACACACACACACACACACACACACACACACACACACACACACACACACACAATCCAGTCCTTCTCTTCCTTTCTGCCATGTCTGCCTAGTGGACCAGAAATACACTTTGAAGCAAAAAAATAATGAAACTGGAATATTTCATTAATGTAGTCAACACTTAAAAATATTTGAAATAATAACAAGAATCCAAAAGTAGGCCACTCTGCCCATTATATTTTAGAAACAGCAATGAGGTCAGTTCCAAACTATGCCAACTTTGGGGTTCTAATGTGGCCTTGGTGCTCACTGTCCTACTGGGTATCACACAGTCACATGATACTTCAGCACCTGCTGTCTGCCAGACACATTTTTTTAAAAAGTTAGTTTTTTTTTTTTTTTAAAGATTTATTTATTTAGTATACAGTGTTCTGTCTGCACATATCCCTGCAGGCCAGAAGAGGGCACCAGATCTCATTACAGATGGTTGTGAGCCACCATGTGGTTGCTGGGAATTGAACTCAGGACCTTTGGAAGAGCAAGCAGTGCTCTTAACCTCTGAGCCATCTCTCCAGCCCTAAAAAGTTAGTTTTTATTTATTTTGTCAGTGTATTTATACTACAGTCACCCCTCTTCAGCCATTTCCAGCAACCTCATCTGGATAATTGACAAAGGTTAAATGCCAAAATCTATGACTAAACACTCTTTACTGTTTCCACAGAATTAATTATCCTCTGGAGACATATTCTGGATAAACAAAGATTTTGAACAAAAGGAGTAACTGGAGACAATCTGCCTATATACACCAAAGCTAGATTCTTTCATAATACTCAAATAAGGTGCAGCTAGGCATTTAGCTGCATGTTTGCTGTGTCTTCAAATAATGAGACACCAATATTTTAAGTCTAGATGAGTCATCAATGGAAAATAATGAACCTAAGCTTATTGCAACCCAAGCTACTTTTGCAATATTAATGTCCCAGATGTACATGGTGAAGCACACATCTGTTTTTGTTTACTGTTTCAGAATAATTACTTATAGCTCCTCAATTAACCCTCTGAATGTCTTGGTTTAATAAATCAATATTCTCTAATCATTCATCTCTGCATTTCAGGTAGAGTGCACTCACATACCTAGTCCTCCCTGAGAACCACTCATCTCTACTGCTGTGTCTTTTCCACTGGGTAACAGACATCCAAATCTGCACTGTGCTGTCCATGCGAGCATGGATTATTCGCAATTCCTACATCACAGCTAACAATGAGAAATTATGGACCTGATTTTGGACATGCCATTTATGTATGATTACACAATCCTTATGGAATACATATGTGGCACACTATTGTGTCATTGTCTTATAAGGGCCATCAGACAAGTCACACTCTTCAAGAGAATGGTGTTTTGATGGTCCCATTGCAAACAATGGAAAATATGACTCCTAAGGTAGGAGATAGTAGCCTAGGGGAGTGGCTTTAGTCTAAGGTGATAGGAGAGAAAAACATTGTCCTAGCCTTGTAATTTTAGTTTGAACTGGACTCTGATGAACTGAAATCTTTAGAGCAAAATGGAGTGTCCCTTGCCAGATAAAGTTAAGGCATAAGGTGAGGGGAAAAGTAAAATAAAAACCTGTGTTATCCTCTCTGTGGTACTCTGCCCCATTATTTTCAAAGTCAGTTGTAATTTCTCATTGGCTCTTGTGATGGGAAGGCAAGGATAGAGTCCACATTTACACGGAAAGCACAGTGTAGTTTGATGTCTGCTCTCAAAGTCTGGAGTGACAACAGTGGTAGTGGTTATGGTGGTATTTTATTTGTACTGAAATGTGATTTTAATTGTATGTTAATAAATAAAGTTGCCCGGGGGTCAGAGCTATTAGAGCCATAGCAAAAGCTGGGCGGTGGTGGCGCACGCCTTTAATCCCAGAACTTGGTAGGCAGAACTAGGTAGATCTCTGTGTGGTCAAGGATACAGCCAGCATTGGAGACACACGCCTTTAATCTCAATACCATAGAAGACCTGGAGGGCTGTACATACAGGCAGTGATGAGGCAGTCATGTGTTTGGGTTTACAACCAATGAGAAGGCAGAACAGAAAGTCTATATAAAGACAAACAGACAGGAAGTAGGTCTTTTTCGGAGAGGTCTCTTGGCTCAAGAGGCTAGCTGCAGCAGGCAGGTAAGGCTCTTAGCTCTGATCTCTTGGCTTTCTTCTTTGCATTGGTTCTGTGTTTCTTATTTAATAAGATGGTTGGTTACATCTACAAGTGGTCTTTAGAGAGGGCCAGATTTGTGAGAAGAACTCAACAATGACTCAAATCTGAGTCAGACCTTCAGTACACTGATCAGGACAGAGGGATGGGATGTTGTTTGTTTCTCAAGAGAAGTAGCTTGTGGTATGTCAAAGGGTGCTAATCTGGTCATGAATATAAGAATGGCTTATTACACTAGCTAAACATTTATTGTACAACATGAAAGTTATTAAGTGATTATCAGCTGACACAAATGAGTAATTGCTATTGTCTTCTACATAGTCAAACAACTGTTCCTGTATTGACTCTCGCTATGTAGATGTTATGGAAACTATGACCAAATTTAAAACACACAATTTTCCTGAGTGCCGTTTGTTTCTAAATTTTTCATGGCTGTACACACTGTAAGATGAACATCATACTTATTTCCCCAAACATATAGAATTCCTTTGACATTTCAGGCTGTGTGCTACAGTTATGCAATATGTCTGTGTGTTCTTGTGGCCTTTTTGAAAACAGAATTTCAAGATAATACCAATGTTCAGTGGATTCAATGTGAGTCTTAGCTCCTCCACACTGGAGTTTGGAGGAGGCTGAATAATTCTAACTCCTTTGGATATTAGTTTCCTCATCTGGGAAGTGGGAAATAGCACAAAACTATCAAGGTAGACTTTAAAAATAGCAATAAAATATGTACAATGTTGAACAAAGTATTGAGTAGTTAATAAAATTATTAAAAATGAAAGGTTAGCCTTTTCATTGCCTTGTATGTCACCAAGGTGAAACCTTATGGATGGAAATTTCATTACTGCCAAAGAAAAGAAAGCAGATATTATTAGTAGAAGGAGAAGGATCTAGAACAGATCCTTCATTGTAGAGTCAGAGAGAGGATGGTAGAAGGCAGGAAATCAGACAATAGTGAGCTATGCCAGAAGATAGAAAAGACTGGAAGTTTTGTTTCAAAATATTTTAAACAGTTGGTGGTCAGAATGGAAATGTTATCTGTGAAAGCTCATTCATTCATTATTTCATTTATTAAATTTTGGCACCTCTATACTGATACAAACCAGGACATAAAAGCATGATATGTCTCTCAACAGTGTCTAACATACGACACATTGTCATTCTGATTCATTTCTGTTTTACTGAATGTGGTGGAGAGAAAGTTTCACACAAACTTCATTGTATACAAATCTTGAAACATCACATAGTTCATGGTGGCAGCTTTTGGTCAAAGTTCTTGAGACCTCCCAAACTTATCACTTATCCATGCTTGGCACTTTGATAGAAAATGAAAAAACAGAGGTATTTACAGACAGCAGAGCTTCTTATTAGCTGTATGGTCTTAGGCAAGCTCTTAAATTTGCTCATTTATGTTAGAGACAATAATGCTTATCTTTAAAAGTTGTGTACATGAAAACTTGATATAAGTTAAATGACTACCCAATCTTGCATATGCCAGATGATAAATGATAACTTTTTATGCCTGTGTTTTTCCTGAATGCACATATGTGCACCACATACATGCTTGAGGCTTGAGGAAGTCAAAAGAAGGCATTGGATCCCCTGGAACTTGAGTTACAGACAGTTGCCAGCTACCACATAATTTCTGGGAGCCAAACTCAGGGACTCTGCAAGAGCAGGAAGTGTTCTTACCTGCTGTGTCATTGCTTCAGCTCATGTTAACTTATTTCACTTACATTTCATCAATGCTAAGTGACTTCTATGTCTATTGTTCAATGTTGTATCATTTCAGAGAAAAGGAAGTATGTGCCCCCCCTTACCAGAGGTCTTTATCTATCTCTCCCATTTTCATTTCAAAATCACTACAGAAGAAGACACATTTTATTGTTTCACAATTTTAGTCATAAAGGGTTGAAAACTGCTTGGAAAGTGTAAACACAATATTTTGAGTGTGCTCTGGTTTCTTTATAGTGTAACATTACCTGATTCCCATAATAAAAGAATGAGGAAAAAGAACAAAACAAGGTGTATAAATAAGGAGATGATGCTTCTAAATGGGGATGAAATAGCAGAAACTAAACTTAGGAACCCTTCAGAAAGGAGATGAAAGAGGTCCCAATTTTGTGGCATGAACCACCTATGATGTTAGCAGGCACCCTGCCTCTTCTCTTATAATGTTCCATCTATGAATTAGACTGTGAAAAGATTTAACAATAATGGATAATATAGCATGAAATATTTTTATGATAGTTTTGTTTAAAAAATGATCTTAAAAAAAGTTCAAACTCAAATTAGCCTAAATAATCTCAGAAGGTATTGGTTCTCCAAATCCATAGATGGCTTAAACAATGTCAGCATAAATGCAAGGCAGATTGACTTAGATGACCAAAGCTACCTTCCATTATTTGATGTCACACATCTTACTAAATGCTTCTGGCCATAAGCATGATCACCAATAGTTGCAGTTGGAGGGAGAAGGAGAGAGAAAGAAAAGGAGATAGAGCTAAGGGAAACAGAGTCTGACATAGCTTTTAAAGTTTGCTATATTAACAACAGATTATTTTCTTTCTCAGTTTCAGTTTCAAAAGTCCCAAAGGAACTTTCTACTTGGCTTTGTTTTAGACAAGTAGTCCATTCTTGGCCCACTTAACTTTGGTCATACAAGAAAACATATGTGCCCAATGTATTCAGTGGTTACTTTAGGAGGGAGAAAAAGCTGGGTATCAAGCTTGATGTCTAGTGTAGCTTTGAAGCCAAGATCCACTAATCCTGGGACATTTTTTATCAGAACTAATCCCTGGTGTGTTGAGGAAGATAATCTTCAGTTCCATGTAGCTTTGTAATGAGACTCCTCAAATCAAAGCAAATGATTTGTTGACTGATGGCAGCAATTTAAGAGTTCCCAGGAAACTGATTTTGGGAAGAGAAAACACATTTGCAGAAAATGGAAGCATTTTTCTCTAAAATTATAAGAAAGTTGCTGGACAAATGGGTCTTTAAAATTATATATATCTTTGCTATCTAAGAACTTCAACTGTGCAAGAGTCAAACTTAGTTTTTCAATCCAATGCATTTGGAAAATACACTGAGCTAAATTACATATGCTTTTTGTTTATGCATGTGTATGGTTGGCATTATTATTTAAGTACATGGATGCTGAATCATTATGTACCAAAAAGGGGGGGGGGGGGGGGGTTAGTTGGCCTGCTTTTTCGAACTTACTGAACACATTCATGCTTCTACCACTAGAGGGCACAAATAAGGCTGGTTTGGGGAAAAACAGGCTTTGAAAATGGAAAAATTTCTATTTGAGAGACTGAATTTGAATACTTAGACATGTGTGTTTTCTTTAAGTCAGAAGAAAAATCAAACAGTCATACTGAAGCATGTGCCATTGATTCTTTTCTCTGTCTCACTCTCACAAAATACTCAAGTTCAAAAGGAACAAGAAGCACCAATTACTCATAAGAATGCAGAATACATAAAATGATTGAAGTTAAGTGATTATCAGAGACAGGAAAACATAAAATACTGTCCCAGCTACAGTTCCCTGGCAAAAATATTACTATTTGTCTGGTCCATAGTGAAAATCTTTAGCGTCAATATCTTTAAAAACCATGAAACATTTTTGTTTTTATTTCACAAAACCGATTATCTTGTAGATATCAGGCTCATATATCGTGTCTATTCTTTATCAGATGCAGCATTGTGGATAAAAACAAGATATGGTTTGGTTACTATCTTAACAGAGAGATACACCCGAGTTACACTTGGAGAGTACCTTTAGCTTCAACAGCTCTTTTAGCTTTTAAAAAGGAGGGGAAAGGGGGGATGGGCAGTGCCTAGCTTCTTCCTAATAAGCAAATGGTTCTCAATCTTGTCAGCCTGGGTGTCTGGCAAGCTCTCATAACTGCAATCAAATTTGCTCTCTGCCTTGATTTGTTTACAGCTATTTTATAAAGCCCTATCTGGAGGCAAAAATTGTACCAAAAATAAAGCCAAAATAGAGTACACAGTTTACTGAGATGCCCTTAAAGGCAGAGAAGGATGCCTACTCAGATGATGTAATTGGATTTAGTTTAGGTGTCTATGAAAATGAAAAAAGAAGAAAAACAAACAAACAAACAAACAAGCTGCTACTGGGGAGTGAACAGTATTGTCAAGAATGTAACACAACATTAATTGTCCTCGGTTTTTTGAGACTTTTCTAAAATTCAAATCTTGAAGATTATACACTAGAAGCTTTAGATTTTCTGTCACTCAATGTAGTCCCTTTCAATGTCTTCTTTTAAAAAGCACTTTAAAAATTGTTAAAATTTATCTTTATTATTTTTAATTATGTGTGATTGTGTCTGCTATTGTGGTGGTATGCACACATGAATGAACTGCCCATGGAGGCCAGAGGTACTGAATTTCCTGGGGCTAGAGTTACTAACTCTTGTGAGCCACACAAGGTGAGTGCTGGAAACTGAACCAGGTCCTCCACAAAAACAGTATGTGCACTTAACTACTGGGCCATTTCTCCATCCCCTAAAATGTATGTTTTGTAAATCTTTTACAGATGATTTATTAAAGCTTGTATGCCTTCCATGGCAATAAATCTGACCCTATCTTCAAAAGTCCTTTTACTTAGAATGTACTTCCTTTCTTGATCTAGTTTTTATCTCTTGAGATGCCACCAGAGTCTATGGCCATCTATAAACTACACAGAAAATGGCAGTTAGGACACTGATAGTCATTTATCCATTTGTGAGCATTTACATACAGTGGGTATTGTTTTAAATAAATATATAGCTCCGGAGACCTGAGCCAGGGTTTAACTATTTTTTTCCATTCTGATGCTGTCAAATACCATCTTCTATAGGATCTTTCAATATCGATGGCTTTCACAGGAGCTGAGGGAACTGTTTCCCTGTACAGAATCAATATTAGCCTTTCTCAACTTTTGATTTGCATATGTATGCCATGTGATATATGTATTTTAGTATTTATATTGGTTTCAGTAACTAGTAAATTATTGTATCAAAAAACTTCATAAGTGAAACTATGAGAGGTATGATAAAAATTCTGAATTTAATCACAGATATTAACTATAACATACTGTTAATTCACTCTCTTCCAAGAAAAAAGAAAACACCTGATTTTCATTTTACATATTAATATTATACAACAATCAATGAATTGATTGGAAATAAAGAGGCATTTATATTTGCCCAGCAGTTCCTAGATTTGAGAATCAGTTTTAAAAGTTCAAAGTTCAGTCCATGTTTCCACGAACCTGATAGAGTTAAATTGATTTCAAATTTATTTTTTAGTAACAAAGAAATGTGTTTCAGACTTAAGCAAAGAAAAATCAAAGGCAAAATAGAATGGTCTTGTCTAGGGCAGTGTGGCTCTCACATTGAGGTAGACGTTTTAGAAAGAACAGGGAAGAAAGAGATTCATGCCAGATTTTAAAGTCAAATCACAGGGAAGGAGAAGAAAGGGTCAGGGGTGTGGAAAATGTCAAGGATGTCCCTGTAAAGTGTGACCTATGTGTGACTCCCAGGCGGGACTGGAGATAACTCCAGCAACACCTATGAGAGCACAATACAGTTCCTTCCAGATCATTAGTATCTGGTGGCAGATGCTTGCAGTCCCTCATGTTATTTCATCTGTCACACATGGAGAATATGAGTTTGCAGATTCCAAAAGGTTTATCTGTTGCCATGGTAGTTCTTGTTATGCAGTATCCTAAAACTAGTTGTAAATAAGGTCTTCATGAGAAATGCTCTCAGTCCTAAAAACCAAAATATCACACACCAAAAATGTGATTAAGGAATAAAATAATCCAAACCAGTTGTACACTAACACCTATTCCTTGAATTATTCTATCATAGATGGATGTTTTTTCCATACTTGAACTCCTAAAACATTTAATGAGATCCATAATTTTACACTGAACAATTTATTCAAAAGATAACAAATTAAAAGAGTATATTAATTATTAAAGTCATGTTTTATTAACACAAATGCATTATATATGAAAACTGCAGAGTAAGTCAAGGAGAGTGAGCCCATATTTATACAAAGAATGAAAGTAATGAATCATCTCTCAGTTACTCCAGTCAATTTTTATATTATACCTCAACTGTAGAGAATTTGAAAAAAGCCAAAATCACTGAAGTAAGTAGTTGTGAATGGTAGCTGCTTTTTAATAGTTTTCCACACAAGTCAATTACACTGACTCAGGATTGTGAGAGAAAACCAACAGTGGTTTATTTTTGGATAAAAATTCAACCATCACAGTATCTGTTTTCTGATCAAACCTTTTACTATCTACTAACAGACTAGAGGTTTGAGTCGTCAGTACTCACATGTTGAAGCCCTAACCCTGAAACATGGAGGCTGTATTTTGAGGCAAGTCATTGTGAGGCAATTAGGGCTACACAGAACCACCAGAATAGTATCTGGAGATGGGATTCACCTGTATAAAATAATGAAGAATTTGTTTTCTTCGCCTTACCATGTAAGAACACAAAAGGAAAGCAGCCTTTTACAAAGTTGGCACCTTGACCTTGAACTTCAACTACAGAATTGTTTAAAGTAGCTTTCCAATGTTTAGTCCACCTAGACTATAGCAATTAATATTTTTATTAATTCTTTGCAAATTTTATACAATGTATTTTGATCATATTTACTCTCAACTTCTTTCAGATCCATTTCTACTTTGCCACCCCATACTTCATGTCTTTTTTTAAATAACCATTGACTACAATTCGTGTTTTCCTTATGCTTTTGGGTACAGGGCCACTCCTGGAGCATGGTTGACCCTGCAGAAGCTACACCTTCAAAGAAAACTGAGTCTCTCTCCCTGAGAATCCATCAACTATCAATAGTCCCTCAGTCAGGGGTGGAAACTTTGAGCCCTTCTCCCTCCATGCTACAATGCTGACTGACTTTATCTTGTGCAGGTCTTGTACATACATTTATACCTGTTATAAATTTACAAGTGTAGTAGTCCTATCCTGTCCAGAAGACACTGCTTCACTCTAGTCCTCCCTGACCTCTGGCTCTTACAATATTCTGGCCCCCTCTTTGGCAATATCCCCTGAGCTTTGTGTAGAGGATATGATATATATGTCCCATTTGTGGCTAAGCACTCCACAGACATGTATTCACTGTAGTCTGAACAGTTAATACCTAAACTCTTAAATAAATCCATAGCCATTTAAATGGCAACACTGTCATGATGTGTACATAGGTTTTGCTACACTGCAGAGTTCCTCATCCTTGCCTGAAATTAAGCACAGTGAGGCATCCACACGTTACAAAATCTTTGCAGTTTTATAGACATGAACATGTGCAAACCTAAATTAAGAAGAGTGAGCCCAGCATAGAATCATAACTTCTATAATTCATCAGAGTTTACAAGAAAATTAAGCTTTTATAGCTATGTGTGGAATAGTTCATTGAGATTTGTTCCTCTGAATAATAACTGGCAGCACGAGTTTATGATCTGCCATCTGTTAAAGTTGTTTATTATATATTACTACATGTTATTTATTTTAGATTTTAAGACACACTTTAAAATAACCCTGTCTTCTGAATGACATGAGTGTTGCATATATGAGTTCACAGAAACAGTGGTAATCTGCACAACACCTACCATCATCAAGCCAGTGTGGAGGGGAGAAGAATCACCAATGCCCAACCCCAGGTGGCAGAGTTATTGGCAGTTGATGGTTGCTGATGGAGAGAAGGAAAATTACCTTTCTTTGAGAATGTGTACACTGATAGGTTTCCTGTACCACAGTGGATGATCCTAAACCCATGCCAATATGGAAAGCACCAGTTAAACTCAATGGTTTAAAATTATAATACTAATAAAAATTGAATTGAGAATATGAAGTTAAGGGGGAGATATGTTGGGGTTGTCAAGATCATTTTAGGGGAATAGTGGAGTGGATAAGATAAAGATATATTCTATTTATGTATGTATGAAATTGTCAAAAACATTATAAAATAATAATTTCAAATATTGTCTTTTTAGGATCTCTAAAGTATCCCTTCAAGTTTTTGTTACTTCTTGAGTCCTACTTTGGACAATCTCTGCGTAAGATGATAAATTTTGCTTTTTGTGATCAACAAAGAATGAGGCCAATTTCCATGCCCATATTTTTGGGTCACGAATGAAGCATTCATAGCTTCATAGTTTTTTTCTAATTCTTATAAATGTTCTATGAAGTATGTGCCCATTCCTCTTGATAAGTTTATGCCACAAACATCACATAATGTTCTTCCAGCAATTTTCCTCTGAAGGAATAGCGCACACACAGAAAAGGGAGGAAAGTACCTAAATATTATGTCAAATTATTTCAAGGGTGATTTATTGCCCTTCTAGCATCTACTGGTCTACCAATTTTAATCAAATTAAATGAATAAGTTCTACCATATAATTACCTTGTGATGATGGATACATAAATTCCAAAACAAGCATCCTATTTGATTATCATGATAGATGACCTTGCTTTTTTAACAGTTATTAGCTCCCTTCTTAAACTCTAACAGAACCTCAATTTTGTTGGAAATACTATCAGTGGCACTATGAATCATGCTATTTGGTGTAAGGTGTACTCTTTAGCACTAATATGTGACTCTAATTAAATCCTGAAAGTCATGGTCAATGTTTTTCCTTGTCAATTAATGATTTATGAATGTGCCTGGAACCCAGTTCAGGCTGGTAGAGTTTCCAAAGGTGCTTGAACATTGTTGGATGATAAGCAGATCTGCTGCAGCCATCTTATAACCATGAGGTCAGAAGCCAATCTACTACCCATGTTGGTAGATAGTGTGACCATTACTGAGTTGCTGAGTAAACCAACTCTAGAATTATCCTACCTCCAGACTCCTCACTTATTTTTAAGAAAAAATTAGTTCAGTTTTGTGAAGTTTTTCATAATAAAAATATAGTCTTGCTCCGGACTTCCCTTTTGGAAAACTGAAAAGGGGGAAAAAAAAAAAAAAAAAAGAATGGAAAAGAAAGCAGTGTCTTAGAACAATGGCTTCAAGTATCAGTAATCAGCAGTTTATTGAAGAAGAAAAGCATGCAGAGGGAGGGTGGAAGTTAGGCCCAGCAACTCGCCACTCTTAACTGGATAGAACAGGTTTGGTTCTGTCTGTAGAATTAATTAAGCTTCCCTACCTAGAATAGGTCTTAATTTTAGATAGACATACAACCTGCAAACTGAATTTCAAATACTTTTCCTACTGTACTAGAGAAAAGAAGGTAATAACCAAATATTTGGAAAAGTTTGTAAAATTTTGAGCTTCTTGGGGAGAAAAATATTTTCATATAGTGCGTAATAACCTATCATATTATGTGATATGCAAAATGTCTTTTGATGGTGATATTTATATATGATAACAGGTATCAATAAAAACAAGGAATTGATACACAAAAAAAAAAAAAAAAAAAAAAATTTGGTATTAAATCCTAAAAAATCTTTCCAAAGGGAATCTTAATTTTCAAAATATTTGTCATCTGACAGTGCTTACCGCCATGCTTACTGCGATGGAAGATGAACTTTTCATTGTAATTTAAGGAATTATTCTCAATTAACTTTATTTTATAAGAATGTTAAATGTTATAGAATTCGTGGTTTCCAGAGAGAAAATGCATGCAGTCTTTACTGAGTACTGTCAATTCTGTGTCATGTATTGCATTCTCACTGTCATTGGCTGAGAAAATAAAATCAATCTGAAATTTAAACAAAAAAAAAAAAAAAAAAAAAAAAAAAAACTTTGGACTTGCCAAGATCAGATGGATAATTAAATGTTTTCTCTGATTTTCTCAAATACAAATAGACTGGATATTATAACTGCAATTCTTCCTTGATAACTTCCTTATAATCTTACTATGTTAAAGTTACAACCTTCCTTTTTAATTAGACAAAAATGGGGAAATGCTGTGGAAAATCCTCTTATACACTGTAAAGATTTGTCACTCAAATTAGCTTAATAGAGTGCTGATTGGCCAGTATTCACTCAGGAAGTATAGTCAGGTCAACCAAACTAAGAATAATGAGAAGGAGAAGGGCAGAGTCAGCAGTCACCAGATGCAGAGGGAGCAGGAGATGAATGTGCCATGCTAATAAAGGTACTGCCACATGGCAGAGTGTAAATAGGAAATATGGGTTAACATAAAATATTAAGAGCTAGGTAGTATTAAGTCTGAGCTATTGGCTGAACATCTATAATTAAGATAAGCCTCTGTATGGTAATTTGGGGAGCAGCTGCCAGGAATTTGGGAAGAGGCGGTCAGTACAAGAAAGTTTGATTGCATTGGCCATGATGTTTTAACACAGCAGAGGAAAAGTAATTAAGACAGGAGGGAAACACCACAATGCAGGAGAAAGGAAACATAGTATTTTATCTAAGGACAATTTTGCCTAGGTGACTCTTGCTGCAGAGAGGAAATTTCCTCATGATTGGGGTTTCCACCCCTATCTTTAAGTTAGGTGCAAATAAGCAAAAATCTCTCCTCAGAGGGTTCTCAAGTTTGGTGAAGATATTGGAAAAGTTAATTAATTATGCCATATAGTTGTCAGTATTTTGCAACAGTATTTCCCATAAATACATTTGCAAGCTATCAACAGCATCAGAGGATATCTTTTAAATTCTGGTTCAGTATGGGCTGAGTAATCTTTATTTTTATACACTTTTTAACATCATATTAATGTAAGATACCATCAGAGAACCACTGTTCGATTAATAATAATTGGCGAGAGAGAGAGAGAGAAGGGATTGTATGAGCAAGAGATATTGAGACCATGATTAGAAAAAGCACAGGGACAAATAGCCAAACTAGTGAAAACGCATGAACTGTGAACCAATAGCTGAGGACCCCCCATGGAACTGGACCAGGCCCTCTGGATAAGTGAGACAGTTGATTAGCTTGAACTGTTTAGGAGGCCCCCAGGCAGTGGAGGAGCTGGGACCTGTCCTTGGTGCATAGGCTGGCTTTTGGAGCCTGAGGCCTATGCTAGGACACTTTGCTCAGCCTTGGTGTAGGGAGGAGGGGACTGGACCTGCCTTGGCTGAGTCTACTAGGCTGGGCTGACTCCCCAGGGGAGACCTTGCCTTGGAGGAGGTGGGAATAGGGGTGGATTGTGGGGGAGGGCTGGTGGATTGGGGGGGAGGAGGGAGGACGGGGGAATTCGTGGCTGATATGTGACATTAAGTTAATTATAAAATAAAAATATTTTAAAAATAAAAAAAAAAATATATAGTCAATAATATGACCCTTCTTTATTGTAAATATGTACTTTCCTTTAATGGAACCACTTAATAACAGTTTTTATATAGTAAATCATCTCTGTAGCTTTCTTGCTCTACATGAATAACCAATGATATACAATACTTCCTTCAAAGAGGTACATTGGATTCAAATACCACCTCAGGAAATTAATGAGCATTAATAAATATACTAACCAGTGTATCTTATTATCCAAGACACACTCAGAATGTGAAATTCTGCCAAAAGGGAGAAAGTGTGTGGGGATGAATATAAATATTATTGTCTTTGAATGTAAGATAAATGAAATATCTTTACTATAAAAGAAACAAGCCAGAAACCAATATTGTAAATAGTTCCTGTTTATTTTTCAATACCCCTTGGTTTATACTGTGAACAGAACTGTAAAAAGAACTGTATATTAAGAAAGCATAGGCCAATGTGACAGAAGTAATTTCTTAATTGGGGGTCCCTCTTTACAGGCATGTCAAGTTAACAAACAAGATCTGCTGGCACACCTGTAGTTTGTGCATAGCACATGTTGCTTTAAACTGGATCCAGTTGTTCTTAGTAACCTGTTGTGTTCTAAGCAACTATTTGATGAAAGCTAACGATGAAGAAACATTGTGTGATATTAGAACCAAAGCCACATAATTCTAAGACAGGGACTCATACACCATAATCATGGGATCTACCTATGTGATAACATGGGCCCTTTATGTTTCATATATGGCACATTCAAAAGAGTTTAAATGCTGTAAAATAATACCCTTGTTCATTCACCAACTGATTTAGAGACTGCCTCTATGACTGCATTACAGAATAATAAAGACCACAATGAAAGATGGTAATTCCTGATGAGTTGAAGCCATAGCTTGAAATGTTAGTAACAATATCAGAACCGTTTTAAATCCTTAAACTCCTAGGATTCTGAACTTCAGAACACACCATGCCAATGTACAAAGAAATGTCTCTCACTTTTTTGTACTACCTATCTAGACTTTGGAAATTCAAATAATAGAGCACAGGATCCCAAGTCTTGGGCAGAAAGGTAGCAGCTCTAGAGGAGCCCTGAAAAGAGAAATCATCAACAGGAGACCAAATAGGGCAGGAAAGCCAGAATTCACTAATTTACCTTTGGGGCAACGGTCTGGTGCTTTCCCCCTTGGGAACCTGGTTCTCATATTAAATTTTAACAGGCAAAAATTGATACAGTCTGTTCTGTGTGCTAAGTCACACAGATAATTTCATGTAAGTATGCACAATATAAAGAATAATTACTCTCCAAACTTTGGCTAAAGCCCAAAATGCAGCAAATTCTTCACACCTGGAAATCATGTAGTGCTTTTTTCTTTTTCTTTTTATGTTTATTTTTTTTTAAGAAAATTTGTCGCTTACTTGTAGCACAAATTGTTAGGTCTTATTAATAAAAACAAACCCAGAGCCAGGTATTGGGATGAACACTGAAAGATCAGAGAAACAGAACCAGCCACAGACCTCACCTCACCAATCCCTTGGCTGATCCTGTTTCTTCAGACTGGAAGCCTCTATGTCCTCATCCAAATGGATCTCAGCTGAACTACTGCTAAAAGCCTAAAAGCTTAACTAGACTCTAGTTCCTGGTTTTCACACCTTATATACCTTTCTGCTTCCTGCCATTACTTCCTGGGATTAAAGGCGTGTCACCATGCCTGGCTGTTTCCAGTGTGGCTTTGAACTCACAGAGATCTGGATGGATCTCTGCCTCCAGAATGCTAGGATTAAAGGTGTGTGTGCCACCATTTTCTGGCCTCTGTGTTTATCTAGTGGCTGTTCTGTTCTCTGACCCCAGGTAAGTTTATTAGGGTGCACAATATTTTGGGGAACACAATATCACCACACTTACTAATATGACTTAAAATATTTTTCCAAATTTAGAGGCACAAAGACTATAGTAGATAATATCAAAAGTCATTGCATAAACAATAAAAGGTTTATCTCATTTAGAATGTTCATTTGTCCTCTCTCCAGTTACTCTAGAATTTTTTAAGTTAAACAAAACTTAGAGAAGAGATAATTTTTAACATTTTGTACTTAGAATTTGGTAAACAACCAGAATTACTTTGTGTAAAAAAATTGGTAAAATTTCCTTAGCAAGCTCACTATAAAAAATTTTCAATCCAAATTATATTGTACCTTCTATGTGCTTTTCAGCATCTTGTAATTTGAGTCAATGTTGTTCTTTTAGAATATGTATAGAATATATATATATATATATATATATATATATATATATATATAATATTAAGCAAGGTCATACAATCTCAGAAAGAAAGTCTATATGTTCTCAGATGGATCATGTATATTATACATGTTTTTAAATTTTATAATATATGTATCTATTAGAATTTTAGATATATATGTATATATATTAGAATTTCTAATATACATACATATTATAAAATGCTACTGAAGTTTCTGCAGCACAAAACAGAGTAAAGAACATTGACCAGAGAATCAACAATTTTTTTCTCAATCCATCTGTAAATATAAGCAAGTCCCACAACATCTCTGCATCTCACAGAGCTATAGAGAGTGGTTAAGTGGGTAAAGTCAATGGAGTGTGTTAAATCTGAAAAGTTTACTGTGGGTCACATATTGAATGTTTGAGTCTCAGCTAGTTAGTACTATTTTGGAAGGTTCTGGTAATTTTGGAGGTGTAGTCTAGTTGGAGGAAGTAGTTCAGTGGAGATTGGGTTTACTGGTATATTGTCCTTGGCCACTTTATAGCCCCCTCTCTCTTTGTTTCCTAGCCCACTGTTATACAGATTCTTGTGCTCTCCCCACCATGGTGAGATGAACCATCTAAACTATAAAACAAAGTAAGTCCTTCCTCCTTTTACCCTTCTATGTGTAGTATTTTGTCACAATGATACAAAAAGAGACAAATAGAAAGCCCTCAGGGTCTGGGTTTTCTAGACTGGTTCTTGTTTGCCTTTTGTTTTCTTCCAAAAACTGCAGAAAATGTTGTGATGTGAAGTGTTAAGACTGATTTGAGACGTTAATGTAAGTAAAAGACTAACATCAATGTAATGGGCCCATTTCTTCTCTAAGCACGACAACTTTGGCTCTGGGTTTCCCAAGTGTCCACCATTCTTGCAGTCTTCACATCACAACTCACTCTCCATGCTGTATGGGCACATTCACTCCATCCTTAATTATACTGCTTTCTTGAACATGACAACTCAAGGAGTAAAGAAATTGGATGGTGCCTGGCAGTGGTGGCACATGCCTTTAATCCCAGCATGTGGGAGGCAGAGGCAGGCAGATCTCTGTGAGTTCAAGGCCAGCCTGGGCTACAGAGTGAGATCCAGGAAAGGTGCAAAGCTACACAGAGAAACCCTGTCTCAAAAAACAAAACAAACAAACAAAACAAAATACAAAGAAAGAAAGAAAGAAAGAAAGAAAGAAAGAAAGAAAGAAAGAAAGAAAGGATGGTAGCAACCTGAGTGTGAATATAGTTTTTTTTTTTTCTCATTCTTATGGCAAGCTGCTTGACTTATTCACACATTTTTCTCTGGTGTCTTCAAAGCATCTTTCCATCAACCTAGGTCTGTGGTTGTTAACTGTGGGTGAATTTTTCATTAAAGAAAATTTAACAACATGAAATAATTTTTGATGGTTCCAACTTAGGGGAGAGAGATGCACAGGTGTCTTATAGGTAGAGACTAAGGGCTCCTTAAAAAGCCTCCAGAGGCCAGGCGGTGGTGGCACATGCTTTTAATCCCAGCACCCAGGAGGCAGAGGCAGGTGGATCTCTGTGAGTTTGAGGCCAGCCTGGTCTACAGAGCGAGATCCAAGACAGTCACCAAAACCACACAGAGAAACCCTGTCTCAAAAAACAAACAAAACAGCCGGGCGGTGGTGGCGCACGCCTTTAATCCCAGCACTCAGGAGGCAGAGGCCGGTGGATCTCTGTGAGTTCGAGGCCAGCCTGGGCTACCAAGTGAGTTCCAGGAAAGGTGCAAAGCTACACAGAGAAACCCTGTCTCGAAAAACAAACAAAAAACAAACAAACAAAACAAAACAAAAAGTCTCCAGGAAGCACAGGGACACCTCACAAGTAATTATTCAGCTACAGCCTAATATTGGTACTGAGGTTGCTGAAATTCTGACCTGCTTGGCATTGACAATTTAGCAAAGATGTTCTGAAAAATATAAAGAAAAGCTACACTAACAATCAGGAGTAAGATTTGAGTGCTATACTTCATAAAGCAAAACAAAATTTATTTTGGCTCTGTAACTGAAAGTTTTCTTGTGCCTTGCCTGGCCCACTGGTGGTCGCGACAAATCTCTCCCACTCGCATCCCCCAAGTAAACACACAGAGGTTATATTAATTAAAACTGCTTGGCCATTAGCTCAGGCCTACCACTGACTAGCTCTTACACTTAAACTCAGCCCTTTTCTGTTAATCTACATGTGGCCATGTGTTCCGTGGCTTTACCTGTGTGCCATTACATGCTGCTCCCTGGATGGCAGGTTAGCATCTCCTGACTCAGCCTTCCACTTCCCAGAATTCTCCTTGTCTGTTTATCCCACCTATACTTCCTACCTGGCTACTGGTCAATCAGTGTTTTATTTATCAACCAATCAGAGAAACACATTCACAGCATATGGAACATCCCACAACATGGCTCTTCTGTATTTTAAAAGATTTTTCAGTGAACTTATATTACTTTAAAACTCTTTTTGAAATGAGGTGACAGAGAAGAGCAGGAAGTGTGACTACAAAATCCAATTGCTTTTGAAGTTTTATTATGATATAGCACCAAGGGACAGCTCGTCATAGTACTAATTTCCAAGCCCTTAGATTCTTTCCATGCTTTAATGAGTTATTGCATATCATGAAGAAATTTTAAACCCATACAGAAATATCAGTTGTGGGATCATTTGATGGCATAACGCTGAGAGGTCCAGCACAAGCAAACACAATTGTCACCCTACTTTCTCATCTTCTCTAAGCAACTTCCACTTTCTTAAGCTTTATTTTAAAAGCCACCCCCCCCTCCTGGGAAAAGTTAAGGATAAGCCCTACTAATGCTTAATTGTATGTGGAAGGTGAGCCGGACTCCACATTCTGCCATTTTACTTTCAAGAAAAGGGAAAGAGCAAAGTAAAATAGTGACCTATATCTGTATTACTTATACAGATAATACATGACCTTATTTTCATGAGTGTCAGCTCACTGTGTCACAGTACTATCTTCTAATACATTATTAGCCTGTTGTACTAACGAAACATTACACATGAAGTATAATTTCCTAGGATTCTCAGTATTCAAGCCAATTGTGACTTCTCACTGTCCACTTTCACACTGCCCAACATAAAGCAAACGGCTGATGCTTGTAGCCCATCATTCCCCATACTCATGGATGGAGATATTGGTTCCCTGCTTCTGAAAATGAAAGTGGTTTTATCTACCAAGTCTAGTTCCCTGTTGCTAATGACAGTGTGTCATCATTTCACTGGAAATGTAAGACCTGACGAAAGCTCTTAACAATATGAAAGCTTCATAGTATAATTCTGTAAAGACTCTCCTCTTTCGGACTTCAGGTTTTACTTGTGCATTCTAGATCTAAGCTCTAACAAATCCCTTGATACTGATGTTACCCTAAATCCATAGGTTCATGCTCTAGCAGTTAGAACTCTAGAATGTTTCTGTAATTGGGGATAGGGTAATTACACAGAGGAGTAAGTTCAAATGTCATCACACTAATCTGAGCCTTAATAATTGCACTAGCCTGCCACAACCAAATGCTACATAGTGATTAGCTCAAAGGTTCACTTTCTCACAGTTGAAAGATTCAAGCCCAAGATCAATATTGGCTCCTTCTGAGTGTGCATCATCTCCTGCTTTGAGTTAATCATCTTGTCTCTGTTACTCCACACCATTTCCCCTCTTCGTGAATTGGTCATGTTCTCATAAGACCAATGGTCACATTGAATGAAAGCCTACTCTGAGGACCCACTTTAATAAAATTTCAGCTCTTAGCTATAAATACAATTACAGTCTAGGATTCTAAGGATTACAACTTCAACTATGAATTCGGGGATGTGATGTGGTGTCCATTCTAATCTATAATACTGGTGTCAAGGAATTTGCTAGAGCTCAGATCTGGACTCTGTGAGTAACTAAACCTCAGCTCCAAAATAGCTCATTTTAGAGTTATGCCATCCTCTGCTTTTACCTATAATTTTTATATCTCTTTTAAAAATGCTTAAACAGTACTTTTTATTCTTGGAGCTTACCTTTGTGCAGTGATGTGGAAAATCTATTGACATGTTAATCTACTAATGTTTCAAGTTCTGCTGAACATTTAATTTTAAAAATGTGAGGGGGCTGAGCCAGAAGTCTGTTTTTGGCTTCTTGGGAAGCTACTTTTTGACTTTCTACATGACTTTATTCTCCTCCCACATGATGACAGGCCCAGGTTCCTGCTCACATCAGACAATGTGAAGCTTTAGTGCAACTGCTGGGAGATGAAAGGTCCCAGATCATTTTTATTACAAATATATTAGCTTGAGATTTCCCTATAAATGAAGATTAACTGATTCAGTCATCTCAAACAAGACAAAGCTTTTCTAGATGTGTCTGACACTTTCTAAAGTTGGAAATAGCCTTGAAGAGAAAGAAATAGCATCACAGAGAGGAGAGGAGAACTAATCTAAAAATTAGCTGCTGTATTACTGATGGGGTACAAGAAGGAACCAGAAAAGAAATACACACACACACACACACACACACACACACACACACACACACACACACACATATATATATATATATATATATATATATATATATATATATATATATATCCCCAATAGTCATGTGTATTGTTCTTGAAATGATGCTGACAGTAACTGATCTATGAAAAATATATATAAATAGAAAACTTGGGGTTTGGGGAGATGACTCAGCATTAACAGCACTTGAAATGTAAGCATAAGGACTAGAGTTGGGATCCTGAGAACCTACATAAATTTTAAGCAGGAATAAAATGCTAACTATAATGGTAACATGTGAGAGATGGAGATAGTCAATCTCCAGAGTAAGCTGGTTAGTTAGAACAGCCAAATCAGCAAGTTGTCTGTGCAGTGAGACACACTGACACAATATATATAGGGAAGAGACTTAACGAAGAAAACATTTGATGTCTACTTCTATCCTCTACATGCATACACACATACACACATACTTGCATATGCACACAAAAAAAGAAAGAAAGACCCTGAGTCTTAACTCACAAAGTCTGGATTATATCTTCAAGTCTTACCATGTGTTTCTTGCATGGCCTTGAGCAAATTTCTCACCTTCTTTGAGATTCTCTTCCATGTTCATTCAGTCTAAAATAATGAACAAATAGGCCAGGATTTTAACAATAAGCCCAACCCCAAAGTTAGGCTAAATTTGAACTTTTGAACCACCAGTTTGGTGATTCCAAAATTTTGATTTGGAGGTTTTCAAATCAATACATAACTTTTCATTTGTGAAATCAGAGCAAGTGTATTGGGAAACTACTATAAATTGTTAATTAACAATCAAAACTGTGTTATTTACCATTGTTAACATACTTCAAGGAATCTACCTATATCTTTTAAATGAAAAAAATCATAATAAAATGTGGTGAGTGAGGTAATTAGTAATATGAACAAAATGTTATAATGACAAAAAATGCATTAATTCTACACAGCAGTCCAGAGAGATCTCATTGGTGGGCCTTCAAGGATGATTACTTTTTCTCAAAATAAACAGAAAAGAGGACAGAACTGGGCATCAGTAGATATGGTAGATCTGAGTGAAGACTTCCAGGTCTCCATCTTAATTCTAATTTAAATGGGATTGTGGGTGAGCACATCTACCATAGAAGTTTAGATTTTCAGAAGACCTGTCACAACAAACTTAGAACACATCCCATCATTCCCTCCTCTGCTATCACTTACCAGACTGTAACAGCACTATGTGCTCTGTGCTTTAAGAAAGACTGTCTGATTCATTTTTGCACATGAAGCACCCTGTGTCAGAGCCATATTAGAATACTGTATACATTTGATTAAGTTACAAATTACAGCATATAGTAAGTGGTAGCTGAATTTCTATTAATGTTTTATTTCTTCTTTCAAACTTTCCCTGGAAGAAATTTTATAATTAAAAGCTATTCCTGTAACATACCAAGAAAAATAGCATTTATAACCAGTTTATTAATATCATCTTAATGAGATGTACTACAGACACAGCTTTATTTCAACACTCCTAAATGAGTTATGCTTCATAATCCTCTTAAGCTATGCAGAATATTTGCCATTACAATCAAATGGTGTAGGCCCACATGCAATTTTTTTTACTAATCTCTCCTTTTCAAAGTGGGTGTATTTCTGCCCAAGGTGCTCTGCTCCCTCACACACCTTTCTCAATTTTCTAGGCATTCAGCTATGGCTCCAAATGGTATGAAATGAAGATGGAAAAATTTTTGCCTTACTATTGTGTGGACATGAGTTACCAGCTCCCATGTAAAATGTTGGTTCAGGAGAAACATGTACCTGTAACCTTGGTCCTAGAGGTGGGTAGAGACAAGTTGAACCTGGGGATGCTGGACAGTCATTTTTTTGTGACTTAGAATGTATAAATATTGATATACACACCTGTCTTTGGGTGCCAAAAAAGTAGCTGTAGTTGGTAAAACTAGATTTTCATTCAATCTTCCCATCTAGCTGCAGTCCAATCCTTATTAATTGACTCAACAAAGGAATACAAAAGTGATCATCAACACTTCAGTTAGATAATCTTGGAGCCCTTTCAAATTATATGTGCATTTAGGCTTGGATAATATTAAAATAATACTGATAGTGAGACAAATAAAAACCATTGAAGAAGAATATACAGCTTTCCTGTGATAAATAAAGAGGATGAAGACTTGGTGTAAAGTACAATCTTGTTCCCCACAAAATTCAAATGACTGAAAATGTAAAATTGTCTTGTACAATGTACTAGGCATTTAACAAATATTTTGAAGAAGTCAAGCTATAATAATATTAAAAAAGAAATAAAATCCAGTATGAAGGTAGAGGGAAAAGTAAAAAGAGATGACTCCAGAACACTGTATCTAGGTTTTATGAAAAATTTCCTCGCCATAAGCAAGAATTGTCATGATTATTAAAAGAAAATTAATCCTCTTGTATCAGTCACCACTAGTTTGGTTGTAACTGTATTGTCACCCCTGCCTACCATGTCTGCTGATGAAGAGATGGGAAACAGCAGAACATGCAGAAAGCAAATGACAGGCAATAGTTATGATCAAGGTAAAGTTGTTCATGCGACTGAAAGGAAGAATCAAAAGGAACACTTTCTGGAACCCTTTAAAAATAATATTTTAATTATAAATATAAATTTTCTTTGTACAGCCAATTTCCCACTAGTCTTATTATCCAAAGAAGAAAAAGCAGGTAATAGAAGTGTGTGGTTTATCATTGCATTTCCACCATGTTGTACCCAAAAGACATTGCAAAAAAGAAGAGGAATGAGTCAATGAATGAATGATAGTGCTCCCTACAGATATAGCTTTGACAGTCTTATAAAAATGTATATCCTTTATTGCCTTCTGCCATGCATCCTTAGGTCACTATCAGTGGTTTAGGAATATCTGAATGAGCATTCATGATACTCTAATATTAACGTGTAACAGATTCTAAACACAGAACAGCCCAATTGGATGGGTGGGAGACATTTGATCAATTTAAAAGCTCATGGGGGTATGCTAGCTTGGGCTTTTAAGAAATACCCAGAATATGGTATTGGAATCCATTACAGATTTCATTACTGAAGCCAGGCAGGAGTGAGGCTTCTCACCAATACTTTTTCAGCCAAAAATGAAGTTTTGGCAAGTTTTGGTTCTCTTGGTCAAAGCTGAACAAAGAAAGACTGCTGTTTCCAGCATTTCATAATAAATTATAAGAATGGACCACAGAAGTACATTTACTGGAAAGCATTTTGAAGAGAAATCTCTTTGAAAAACAATTTTTTTGGCAAAAGTCACTACAAGCTATTCTAGTCTTTGTTATTATGAAGCCCATAGAGAAAGTTTCTAAAGCCATTAATATAAGTGAACACTGCTTAAAAAAATGCTTGATGAGATACAAGGCAAAAGAGGATCAGTTTCCAGGAATACAAATGAATATTTGCAGCATTAAAACCATCACAAAGTAGTGAATCAAAAGTTTTCATTAATATTACTTTACATCTTTTTGGAGAGGTGCTCCAATCTTCATACCAAACAGTCCATTATATGTTAACTGTGAATGAACTGCAGGCCTTGGGGTAGAGCTCACTGGTGGAACACTTGTTTTGCATTCATGAGACCTTAGGTTACAAAAAGGGGGAACGTGATCTGTGGCTTAATGTTGAAATAATTGAGATAGGAAATTATCCAAGAAGTCAAAACAAGAGTTCACTGGGTAGAGGTCATTGAAATTTTGTCTTTCTGTATAACAAGTGTCTAGATTTTCCTATTGTATGCTTAGTAGCTATTTAAAGGTGAGGGGATTGTAAGTCTTGGTAATCTCCTCTGGTCAATAGCAGTGGTTTGTAGTACCCAGGGATGAGTGAAAAATGACAATTAAAAAGAGGAATGGTATCTCCAGTTTCTGAAAAGTCATCTGACTTGAAAATGCCTGTAAAGATCTATAAGTCATGGCCTAGTGATTGAGGCAATGAACTAGAAAATGCCTCTCAATAAGCAATATGCTATAAAAATATACTCCTAGATTTCATGCAGAATAATTTATAAAAGTTTTCTCTAATGTTTGAAATGTTTGATTTCATTTTTTAAAGTACAGTGCAAGGTTCAAGGCAAATAGTCTGTAAATATAAATACTTCTAAATGTTTTCTGCCTAACTCAATGATATTACATAAAAAGATTTATCTGTGGTAATAAGAGCTTTCTAGAAAGCTTATGGGTATTATAGTCTGCCTCTCTACTTTTATTATATAAGTTGTTTTTGGGAAAAGAGGTATTGCACACCAAATGTGAAATTTCCACTCCTTGGGGAGTCTTGATCTTCATCCTGAATAGAGAAAAGACCCACAAAACACCAATATCAGGGGCATGATGCCAGGTTCTAAGGTTGTCAATATGGGCAAAGCAATATTAAGGTTCGATAATTCACAAGTTTCTATCAAGAAGGAAAACAGCCATAGAACCATACAAATATGATGAGATCAAAAATTCATGTTACTCCTGCAACATAGGGCTTATTACATGAAAATCTTTGCCAGGTGTGGGACACCTCCCTATGAGTTATTGGTCATATAATCTCCAGAGGTCTCCTAAACAGTACAGACTATTGTCAATGACCTTGTTTGCCCATGATAACTATCTGCTAAGATTCTATTGCAGAAGATATGGTATACTTTGGCTTCATTACATAGAGAATCTCACACTAGCCAGGATTCTTTCTTCCTGATGGCTAGCTTTCATAGTGCTGGAAGGTGCTATATAGGATGCTAGAGGAGAAAACAAATCAATAGTCTTATCCAATGCCGTACCCTGTATGCTACAATCCCAATCTGCCAGGCAAAATGTACCCAATAGCGCTATATATAGTGGAATGACCATCATGAGTAACTAAATACTTTTTGATTGAATTTGAGGACTATTCAACAGGATGGAATTCACGACTTGTACCTTAGTCTTTGTCAAAAGCCCATGACTGGAAACACCATAATTCCAAAGGCAGAACCTGCTATTCATATTTTGCTAAGTACCAATGTTGTCAAAGTGTTTTCTAAATATTTATGTTTATACACATAGACCTGGGATGTTCTCAATCTTTATCAGAAAATGTTCTTCTTATATTGGACAACAGTCAGTAGACAGACACTTAACTGGTCAAATTACTAAGGATAAAAGACTACATGCTCATTCCTAAATGTGACAACTATATTAACCCCCCCACCGCCAAGGTTAGGGGAACATCACAGAAGAGGAGGCAGAAAGAAAGCCAGATGATAGGAATTTTATAAAATGCAACAGCATGATATAGTCATCACATTCAAGAATTCAACAACAGCCACGGTTACCTGTACAAGATCAAATCATCCAAAATTCCTACATAGATAAGATGCATTAAATCCAGACCCCACCTCTTACTGAGGAGCTAGTTGCAGTTGATAGTTACTTGGGGAAAGATAATCACTCATATTTTAGGATGTAGCCACTGGAAGGAGCACACATACACATAATGTTATTATTATTTATTACTATTATTATTATTATTGCAAAAAAATAAAGAAAGTAGAAAATTCTGTATATTTTGAGGAACAGGATGAATAGAGTAGTTTTATGAGGTAAATAGTGTCTATTTCATAAAAAATAATGGTGCTGTTGCAGTCCCTAAGCCAGAGAATCCTGATCTAAGCACTTAGCAGTCAATAGACCTAATAGGCAAATGGAGAACATTCCCAACATTGCAAAATGTTATACTGTACAGTGTTAAAATGAGCAAAGAAATATAAGATGAGAAAATTTATAGGACCAGAGAGCACTACAGTTTTGGGAAACTTTTTTATTGAATTTTAAAAGTTGAAAATATAAGGGTAACAATAATATTAAAGCAATTAAGCACAATAGTGTTAACAAGAAGGAAGAATCAACATAACATTATGAGGATGAGGCTAGAAGAGAACAGTCAGGAATGTTTGCATCCACACAGAAATGAATGGTGCCAGTTCAAAATGTCCATTGCAAACAGAGAAAAGGGGCTGAAGAGATGTTCTTAACAGCAGTTAAGAACACTGGCTGCTCTTCCAGAGGAGATGGGTTCAGTTCCCAGCACCATGTAGTAGTTCAACAACTATCTATAACTCTAGGTCTAGGGGATCCAATACCCTCTTCTGTTCTCCATGGGCACAAGTCAGGCATATGGTACACAGACATATATGTAGACAAATCAGTTGTACTCATAAAGTAAAACAATAAAATGTTTTAAATTTAAATACTTAGTATAAAAGTTCTAATTTCTGTGTCTCTCATGAATATAGGTTATTCTTGTGTTCTGTGAATTCTGTGTTTATAGATATTACTGTTCACTAAAATTTATTTTTACCCTCAAATTAATACTTGTGTTTTCTCATTCACTAACAGACACACATACAGTTTAGAATGCTTACTTCTGAGACTGAGCAATGTCTCATTATGCTTTCTTGTAGCTCTTACACTGTACTCATAGATCTTGTGTGATCTACATAATTACACATTTTTAGGAAGGCTGGTTTGTTTTGCCTTGATTTTTTTTTTTTTTTTTTTTTTTTTTTTTTTTTTTTTTTTTTTTGGTTTTTCGAGACAGGGTTTCTCTGTGTAGCTTTGCGCCTTTCCTGGAACTCACTTGGTAGTCCAGGCTGGCCTCGAACTCACAGCGATCCGCCTGGCTCTGCCTCCCGAGTGCTGGGATTAAAGGCGTGCGCCACCACCGCCCGGCCTTTGCCTTGATTTTTATTGGTAGCTTTGCTGTTTAAAATGACCCAACCTGTTATCTGGTTTGCCTAAGTACAAGATGACTATGATGCTCCTCATGAAGTAGACCGGTTTTGTTAAGGCATGAATCATAGAGTTGCTGACCATGACTTTAATATTAACAGATTCACACTGTGTATTAAACAGAAACCAGGTGTTTAAGAAAAATGTTACCAAGAGCTCATAGGAACCTAACCCTGTATCTCCTGAGGCATTTACTAACTCACTGTGGGTGACTTAAGAAGCTACAAACCCACGAATATTGAGAATCCTCTGTGCTCTAGTGACATTGCAGAGAGCAATTAATGGAAGCTAGGCAGAAAGTGACTGAAAAGAGATGAAAGAAATTAATGTTTGCTACCATTTGTACATTGCTGTGGGATGTTCTGTATGCAAATGTGTTGCTGATTTGTCAATAAATAAAACACTGATTGGCCATTGGCTAGGCAGGAAGTATAGGTGGGACAAGGAGGAGAATGAAGCTGGGAACTGGAAGGCTGAGTCAGAGAGACACTGCCAGCCGCCATGATGAGAAACAGCATGTGAAGATATTGGTAAGCCACGAGCCATGTGGCAAGGTATAGATTTATGGAGATGGATTAATTTGAGCTGTAGGAACAGTTAGCAAGAAGCCTGTCACGGCCATACAGTTTGTAACCAATATAAGTCTCTGTGTTTACTTGGTTGGGTCTGAGTGGCTGTGGTGTGGGACTGGCGGGTGAGAGAGATTTGTCCTGACTGTGGGCCAGGCAGGAAAACTCTAGCTACAGTACATATCAGAACAACATGATCAAAATCCAAACTAGAACTCCTCTTTCTCACATAAGATTTGCTCAGAATCATAGAAAATATATTTGCGACATACTTCCATATTCTCAGGCTACTTTCTTTACATCATCTCTCTTGGAAAAATTCAAGTAATATGTTTACAAATGGATAAAATAAATATCTATGGGGTTAGAGAGATGGCACAATAATTAAGTACACTGGCTACTCTTCCAGAGGGAAGAACTCTTTCAGTTCCCAGCACCATTTGGTAGCTCACAGCATTCATAATTCCAGTTCTAAGGGATCCAGTGCATTGTTTTGTTCTCCATGGGCACCAAATGAGGATATGGTGTGCAGACATATATATAGATAAAACACTCATATTCAAAAGATAAAAATAATAACTTTAATTTAAATACTTAACACTAAAGTTCTAATTTCTGGGTCTCTACATGAACAATTCTTTGTGAATTAATTTTCACCTCCTTTCTCTATCTAAATAGTAAACCAGAAGTCTGACAACTAAGGAATTCACTAAACCCATTGAGTCAACAACTGTCTACATATGAAATTTTAGTTCCATGAAGTCTTGAGCTTTGAAAACTTCATTAGAGGCCCTTATTAAGGTAGTAGTAATGGAATATTAGACATATAAACACATGGTTTGAAAGATCCCAATATACTTAAGGAAGATTCAACTTACAAGGTTTTAAAAAAGGTCAGTTATAACCATCCATGAAGGAATGGATTAAAACAATAAATAAAGAAAAGGAACCAGACATTTACACATATACATAATTTTGAATTCAATTTCCTTTCCTTTTTTATCATGGCTTTGGAGACATATAGTCATTGAACCACATTCAATTATATCAAAAACAGATTCAAAAACATGAACCACACATTTCTGATTTTTTTCACATAGACTAGAGGAAACATATGATGCAAACTGAGGACAATAAATCCTGAACTTCCCCACTATTCTCCATTAAGTATGAAGGCTTATGTTTGCATAATGCTGTTGATTACAGGATAGCAGGCACTGCTGTCCTGTGAACAGTTCCTGGAGATTAAAGGAATCTGTACATTAGAGCCAGGCAAAGATACCAATTCTTTACTATCTCTACACATTTCAGCCACACTTTCAGATCTGCATCCAACGTTGGAGAGATAGCTCAGTGTTCTAGAGCACTGTTTCTCTTAAAAAGTGCAAGGTTTATATTCCTGGCACCCACATGGTGACTCACAACCATTTGTAAGTCCATTTTTTCAGAAAATCTTATGCTCTCTTCTGACTTTCATAGGCACAAGATATGCTGGTGAAGAACATACAAACATGCAGGCAAATAGTCAAGCACAAAAAATAAAATAAAATAAATTCATTTTAAAAAGTCCTTTCTCAGTTTAGTTCTATGCCTGTAACTTAAGACTTGATTTTCTCCCCTGAAAAGAAAGTATGGTTTTTAGTTACTAGGCATGGTTAACATAGCTAGTTTATTTAAGGTAACAGTCTCATAAAAAGTCAGTAAATGGTTGTCACTGAGAGCTGAGAGACATGTTCCTAATTAATAATAAGCCTCACTCATGTTCAAGTCTTGACTTCAACATGACTCAAATTACCTTCAATCGTGGCTTTAAACTGCATGCACATTACATCTTTATCCTTGAAGCATTTTCTGTAAATCCTGACAAAAGATAAAAGTCGTCTGTTTTCTATGCCAGTGTCTCCTGATTTTTAATGATATATGTTTCATTTTCAACTGCTTGGAACCCAATAAACTAAAATATAAATAGTTTTGTCATTTATGTAAGTCAGGCACAACCACATATAATGAAGATAAATGAAGATATGATGATTCTCTCCATCTTCAGTCACAACTCTCAGGAAACTCTATCCTGACTAGACCGCCATAGCTTCATACTTTACTGCTAGTTTTTTTTGTTTGTTTGTTTTGTTGGTTATTTTTTTTTCTGAAGTAATGAGAATCTCTGTGAAAATCAATCAAGAGAAAGGTTAATATTGATTTCTAAGACAAGACTGTGGTCTAACCAGTTAAATGTCAACAGATACTGTTTCCTTCTCTGAAGGATGTGCTACTTGAAATTGGTGATGTTTTTCTCTTGACGGTATAAACGTCAATAGTTAGGATGATTTAGTACCACTTCCACACTACAATTCCATGCAAACATTGACATTTTTCAATACCAATTAAAATGAGCAACTTTATATAAAAGGTACAAACTGTCAACAATTGTATTTTCTGAAGTGTGAAGACCAGCAATATTTCCCTGCTTGTCGAGAATCATCTGAAACAAATGTATATAGTTTATGACATCTCATAACTCTGGTGTTCGTAAGCCTGAAGAAACAAACACATATAATAGGACACTAGGAGTCATTTGAAATAAATTAACAATAAATATTGATCCCTAAATCTGGAAAAATATACTCAAATTACCCAACAGGTCCTTGTAATCATGTGATTGACTCCCACATAGATATCCCAGCCCAACTGGTGATAGCATTTTTGCAGATGTACTGCCATTAGGATGAGGCTATCAAAGGAGCCCTCACTTGGTGTGACAATTGTTCACTGTGGTGGTATTGTGTTCCCCAAAATATTGTGTACCTTAATAAACTTATCTGGGGTCAGAGAACAGAAAAGTCACAAGATACTTAGGCTAGAAAATGTTAGCACACGCCTTTAATCCTAGCATTCCAGAGACAAAAATCCCTCTGGATCTCTGTGAGTTCAAGGCCACATTGGAAACAGCCAGGCATGGTGACTCACACCTTTAATCCCAGAAAGCAGCCTTTAATCCCAGGGAGTGGTGGTAGAAAGCAGAAAGGTTTATAAGGCGTGAGGACCAGAAACTAGTAGCATTTTAGCTGGTTAGGCATTTGGCTGGTTATGCATTAGGCTGGTTAAGCATTCAGGCTTTCGAGCAGCAGTTCAGCTGAGACCCATTGGGATGAGGACACAGAAGTTTCCATTCTGAGGAAACAAGACCAGCTGAGAAGTTGGCCAGGTGAGGTTAGCTGTGGCTTGTTCTGTCTCTCTGATCTTCCAGTGTTCAACCCAATACCTGGCTCAGGTTTGATTTTATTAATAAGACTCTCTAAGATTCATGCTACAGTTCACAGTGAAGGAGAAGTGACAGAAACAAAAGAGATGGAAGCCATTTAGAGGCAGAAGTAAAGACTGGAGCAACGCAGTGAAGAACAGACCTCTAGAGACTGAGGATTCCACCGGAAACTACAGAGAAAGAATCTATCTAGAATCTGTTTGGGACATTGATTTCAGATTTTTAGACCAAAGAAACACAAGAAAATTAATGATTACTGTCTCAATATCAAATTGGTGGTTCTTCATTTTTGTAGTCTGGGAACTGAGTTATGAATATTAGCCTGGATACTCCAAGTGAGTCCCAGAAAATCAATTACATCAGGCAAAAAAAAAAAAAAAAAATAGGAGTGCCTTTCCAGGTTATAGCAAAGACATATGATGATGGAAGCAGAATTTGCTATACTTGGGTAAAGAAGAAGGGGCCCAGAGCTACACAATTCAGGCTATCTCTGGAGTCTACATGAGACATGGAAACAGATTATTCTCACATCTTCTTCTAGGAACGAGTCCTGAACAGTCAATACCAATATTTAACCTCAGTCCAGTGAGGAATCTTTTGATCTTTTAACTCCTAGAATCAAACAATAAGACAACACATTTGTATTTTGTATTTTGTTTGTGAGTTTGTTGTAGATAGACTATAAAATTAATGTGATAGGCTTGCATTACAAAATGCAATTACTCCTGGTTGTTGTCATTATTATTGTTCTCTTGAAATAATGTCCTCAATTTTGCATCTTGACCCACAAAGCCTAAAATATTTGCTGTCTGACTCAAAGTGCTTTGACATATGGTTTTAAATACTAGAAAATTTTAAATCTGTTGAATGAAAATGTTTAAAATGACCTTCTATCTCTGAATATTTTGTGTAAAAATGATATGTTTATTAAAACATACTGATTGTAAAGCTTATAGTGGAGCTCTTAAAAAGAATTAAGATAAAGGTACCCATCTTGACAGTGACTATACTTATTAATCTCCGAACTTCATTTGTTTAGTTTGTGTGTACTATCACAGGAGAACTGGAACAGTAAACACATGCATGTTGCACAATTGGAATGAAATATCATATAACCCAGTATTAAAATTAGTATGGAGAAGCACCTACTTCAGGGAGACAGAGGGATCAAATTCTACCCATAGCTTCATAACATGGGTATATATGTGCATCATTATATCAAAACCAGAGTGTGGTAGTTTGAATGTAACTGGCCCTCATAATCTCACAGGGAGTGACAATAGAAGGTGTGGACTTGTTGGAGTAGGTGTGGCCTTGTTGGAGAAAGTGTGTCACTCTGGGGGTGGGCTTTGAGGTCTCCTTTGCTCAAGCTACTGCCAGTGTCAGTCAACTTCTTGTTGCCTGCAAGATGTAGGACCCTCAGCTGTGTCTGTCTGCACACCACCATGATAATGGACTGAACCTCTGAAACTGTAAGTGAGCCCCCCATCCATATAAATGTTTTACTTCATAAGGGTTGCCAAGGTCATGGTGTCTTTTTATAGCAATAGTAACCCTAAGGACACAGGGTATTAGTAGAAATATTAAAGAATGAGAAAATAAATATTTTATATTTTACAAAGAGATGTGTTTATATGTGTACAGAATCCATTTCTCAAAGAATTCTTTAGCATTTGGAAATTCTGACCAGATATCCAGTAAGGCTAAATTGAACAATTTGAACAAATTGCCATTTAATTGTGAATTGGATAACTTCAAACCTTCAGCTTAATTGCTCTACTGGGAGTTTAGAGCCTTCATTTTGAAGAATGGAAAGTTAAAGAGGAAATGAAATAAAAAATGGATGTATAAGCATCACCAGAAAACCCTGGTGTTTTAGTCATGGTATCCATGATATAATCCTAGACATATTTCTATGGACAGTGAGAATATACAGGTGAACAGGGAGGATGGAACAGCAGACAAACATGAAACAAAGGTAAGGATTGAATTCCATGCTAGTTCTATGTAAATCTTATGTGTATATCTGTGTCAACTGAGAATAACAATAAACTGTGGTGGTTTAAATAAGAATGGCCCCCATAAGCTCATATATTTGAATACTTAGTCACCAAGGAATGGCACTATTTGAGAAGGATTAGGAGATATGGCCTTGTTGTACTAGGTGTGGCCTTGTTAGAGGAAATATGTCATTGGAGGTGAGCTTGGAGGTTTCAAACACTCACAGTAGGGCCCTGCTTCCTTTTCTCTCTGCCGACAGATCAGGCAGTAGCTTTTAGCTACTGTTCCAGCTCCTGCCTGCATGTTGCCATGCTCCCTATTGTGCTAATAATAGATGGACTAAATTTCTGAAACTGTAAGCAAGACCCTAATTAAATGCTTTCTCTTATAAAATTTGCCTTGGTCACAGTATCTCTTCACAGCAATACAACAATGACTAAAACAAACACCAAAATAGAGTTTCATCCGAGGTTCTGTTGTTCTTTTTTTTTTTTTTTTGAGACAAGGTCTCATACAACTTAGGCATATGCTTAAGTAAGCCAGAGTACATCCACCTGTTGGGCTGCTTCACAGTAATTTAGCATGAAGAGGAATGTTAGTAACATAAAAAAATGATAGGTAAAGAAAGCGAGTACTCTCATATAAAATAACTTTTTTTTTAATCTTTGGATTTGTATTTAGTAAGTACATTATAAATTCACATAGCATAGCATTTATATTACTCCTATATTCAATATATTCAAACACTAAATAATTATGTTGATTATTATATTTCTTCTGTATTTATATCTATTTCTTATTCCTAAAATCTTTTGAAATTTTTATAATGTAGCATTATAATTTTTATGTTTTTCCTTTTATTGAAAATGAATTTTTTTCTCACATAATATATCCTGATTATGGTTTCCACTCCCAGTTCCTCCCTATTTCCCCTCCCATCCAGACCCATTTCCTTTCTTTCTCATTAAAAAAAGAAGTCTTCTAAATGTTATAATAATATTAATATAATATAATAAAATATAATATAATATAAAATGATAAAGCAAAACTAGCATATTGGAATTGGACAAACAGAAAGGAGCCCAAGAGAATGCACAAGAAACAGAGACACACTTTTTCACACACTAAGAAATCCCATAAAAACACAAAAGTGTAAGCTACAATATTTGCCTTCATAAAACCCACAACATGAACAAAAGAACCAAAATTCCAACATGGTTCAGGGAGGAGCTCAACAGGTCTCACCCCTGAGAAGCTATTGGCACTTGGCAGCTATTGTGGGAGAAGGAACTGTTATTCTTTGGGGTATAGTCATTGATAAGATGCCCATGCTCCAGTTGATAGCCACACACTCAAACATATATAGGTAACACTAACTAAGCTCAGAAGAGGTGCCATAAGCTTGCAATTTCAGCACTTGAGCCAAGACAAGAGGCTTGGGAGTTCAAGGCCCGCCTGGATGTATGGTATGACCCTATCTCCAAAAAAAAAAAAGAAAAAAGATATCCTTCAAGAATATGGTTTGAAAAGCATAAAACTTATACACTAAATACACTAAAGGTGAAAGAGTCAACTTCTAAGAATCGGAAGACAATACTAACAGCTTGATAATTTCCCCAACTTGCCTAATTATCATCATCAAAATCCAACCTGGTTCTGTTGAAGAAATTGGAAAGCTGATCCTCAATTTTATGTTGAAATTCATGGTACCAAAAATAGAAAATAAAATCACGAAAAATGGAGAAATGCCTTTTGTGATTTCAGAATGTACTAAAAAGCTAAAGTCATCATGGTAGTAGAGTGTTTGCCCATGTCCAGTCAGATAGAAACCCAGAATGGATCTGATGTCTGAAATAACACTAACCTTTGTGATCAATTGATTTTCAGTAAGGAAGACATTGGACACTTACTTCACATCATATATGAAAATTAATTCCAAATGTAACAAAAACAATCATAAGAACTCAAAATTCAAAACACCTAAAATAAATCATAAATGTAATTCTATATGACAGTGGACTAGTTTCTTTGATATGACACCAGAAAGATTGGCAACAGGTGAAAACAGATACTATATTTTATCACAGCCACAGGAAGTGTGACAATAAGCATGATGGTTGATGGTAACTGAAATCAGTTGACTTTCACAAAGCCCTGGGAAGGAGACACTATTCTTTCCCCCAGTTTGGAGAGATTAGAAAGCAAGACTAGAGATGCAAAGACATCTGCCCAACATTACCTAGGACAACTGAACAGTAAAAGTAAAACCCACTCAAGTCTGTTGAATCCTTGTTACAAGAAGCCATAATGTCCAGAGTCCAGGAATACATTTGCTGGCAGAAAAATAGGCAGACAAAGGGAACTGGTGCAGGGAGAGGTGATCACAGAGGAGGGAGCAGAGAAAACCTTGATGAAGGCTTCCCCCAAATAATCAAGCCTGGTTGCCAGGGTAAGAGTATGGGGTATTTTCCCAAACCTTTCACGCATCTGCTTACACTCCCATGTTCCCTGTTGTCTTAAACTTACTTGTTTCCTCAGTCTGTATCCCCTCAAGAGCTCAGCTTATGCAGACTAGGTATTAATGAGTTTGTAACTGGGTAACTAGCTGCCTCACACATTCTAAGGTCAACTTATTTCATAGCCTGGTTCAAGGATAATGTCTAGACACCCCTTTTCCTAGACTTTAAGTATAGAGGCCTATTCTGGGGTCATTTAAAATTCCAAGTTCTTGGTAAAAGACTAATTTCCCCCATGCACATATTTGTAACAGCTTAGGCAATGTACTACCATCCCTATCCTTCACAAATGTGTATAAGCAGTTGCTATTCAAGTAAGATCATATTAAAAGTCTATTGAAGCTAGAGCCTCTGTCTCAGCCATGGAAAAGAACATCAAATTTGTTTAATGCTCCTTCTGATTAAATTAGTTGCAGACAGACAGAAGACAGAATTAAATAAGTAGTGGCATTACAGACAACATTAGAAACCAGCAAGAAATTGAATCTATAAATGTCACTTTGGGAGGAGGAAGCAAGATAAGTATTTTGTCTCTTAATAGATTAATTAGGGTAAACTAAACAGCATGTTCAAAGTTTGTAGGATTAGAAAGTTGTGTTTTCCAAAGGCCTTTAGAAATTAGTCAGAGCTATTATGATGATAATTGTTTAGGCAAGAGAATTAAGATACTACTGACTCTGATTTCAATTGGCAACAAAACTGACAATATCACACTGAGTTAAGTGTCCTGGCCTATAGGCCTGCTGGCACTGGCTGAAAATCTACACTCTGCCATTTCCTCCAAGGAAGCTGATGGAGAGAGAAGGGACAGGGACAAGAGCAAGGAGTATGTCAACTGCAAAGAAATTTGGATTCAAAGAAATTTGGATCAGGAAGTTAGGCTACTCTACCTGCTTGGTACCTGAGGGGAGTTCCAACATCATAATTCCAACCAACGGCAAATATAAGATATTCTAATTTTAATTGTAACCAGCTATTGAGGATCACTAACCACTGTGGAAAAATCCAAGAGTGGAGTTTTTCTGCTTCCACCAAAATCATATTGTAATGGCAGTCACCTATTCCAGACAACACCTATAAGGAATTATGGGAGGCTTGGCTCTGATTTCAGGCAGGAAATTTACACTAAAATTGAAAAGGACATATTTTTGAGTGGGGGAAAGAGGATATGGTAATTTTAGTCCCTCCTGTGTGGCCAGAGATTTCTGCTTAGTCTGAAAAAATATATTTCCTTTTGGACTTTTAAAATATTGCTCTTGGAATGAACTGTCACTTAAATATTAGGAAGAAAATGCCAAAGTGGTCTGATTATTCAGAGACACTAAAGAATTATTAAAATACCAGCCCTGTGGGATAAGTTTACCACCCCTGCCTTCCCTGTAGGCATGTGGAGGGATCAGATATTCTGCCTCCTGAGGCTTAACCAGTTCAAGTCACTAAATAAGTAGCAGGTACTTGTTCCTCACTCTTACAAACTCTATATCTGAAACCCCACTCAGTGAAGCCCCACTTTAACTTCTGATGTCTAAGTGCTGATAATTACCCAGGAACACAAAAAGAATTGGCCCAAGTCAATGCAAATCATAACACAAAACACCATCATTCCAGTATTATGAGATCTCTATGTAAAGAGGTGTTTTCCTATTTGCCATAGTTCTCTAATATTGCATGAAGGACCATCAAATTAGACTAAATCTCATCCACAAAGAAGGCAGGTGTTGAGGTGCTTGTTTGTTGAAATAGCCTAATGCCTTGGTTTAATGCATCATTTTCATTTCTAAGAAATTAAAGCATTTTCATAGAAAGAGTCTTTCTAAGGATCCTCTCTTATCACTTTATCTTTATCAATACTTGCGAAAATTGTTAACAATTCAGTGAGTGTTTGAAAAATGCTCAATGTTGGGTTAAGACTAGCTTTGCGTAGACTGTTCTACTTTCACAACTACAGAACGAAGTAACTCAGCTGGCCATGAAGCTAGTAAGTGGCAAAGTTAGAATCCCAGTGCTTAACACTAGACCAAATGGATTCATTACCAAGTCTTTCAGAGGGCTCTTCTGTAGAAGTAACCGTCTTATTAAATAAGAAACACAGAACCAATGCAAAGATGAAAGCCCAAGAGGTCAGAGCTAAGAGCCTTACCCTTCACTGTTGCAGCTATCCTCTTCAGCCAAGAGAGCTACTTCCTGTGTGTTTGTCTTTATATAGACTTTCTGTTCTGCCTTCTCTGTAGAAGTAACCGTCTTATTAAATAAGAAACACAGAGCCAATATAAAGATAAAAGCCCAAGAGGTCAGAGCTAAGAGCCTTACCCTTCTTGCTTCAGTGATCCTCTTCAGCCAAGAAAGACCTACTTCCTGTGTGTTTGTCTTTATATAGACTTTCTGTTCTGCCTTCTCATTGGTTGTAAACCCAACCATATGACCTCCTTGTCACTGCCCATCTGTACAGACCTCCAGGTCTTCTATGGTTGGTATTGAGATTAAAGGCATGTGTCTCTATGCTGGCTGTATCCTTGAATACACAGAGATCCACCTAGCTCTGCCTCCCAAGAGCTGGGATTAAAGGTGTGCGCCACCAACGCCCAGCTTCTGCTAAGGCTTGCTATTAGCTCTGACCCCCAGGCAACTTTATTTATTAACATACAAATCACATTTTAGTACAAATAAAATATCACCATACTCTTCTATCCATATTTCTTGGTCCAAGTTTTCCTCTCAGCACATTGTGTGTCATGTCCCACAGTATATATTTTGACCTCATAGTTGTTTCATGGAGTCTCCATCATATTCTCCCTCATTTGTTGATTTTATCTTGGATTGTATATCATCATTCTTATAGCCCAATCCTTCAGGAAAATTATCCCAACTCACAAATCCTCTGTGTCAATCCCATGGAGGATATCCCATTTCTATTCTCATGTATTTAATTAAACAATATATATCTATTTCCATGTTGATACTTTAGATGTGTTTTCTTCTTCCATCTCTTAACAAACAATTCTCTCCCCATCTCAAAATCATATTCCAAGGTTCTTCTTAAACCCCACTTCCTCAAAAAAAACAAACCCATGCTACTACACTTACCAGTTCTATTACCCAGTGGGGGCTCATGCCTACACTCTTATAAGAAAAGAATGCTTACTCCAGGAGAACGACTACAATGCTTGGAATCTAAGTGAGAAGAAATCTTAATATATATCATACATGCAGCTCATATAGTCCTTATGTAATATTTATTTACAAATATATTTCTAGATACAAATAATTTTATATATACACAAAATTTGCAAGCCATAAAATGCTTTATGGAGTCTATAGAGCGTGTCTATTACTTAATTGGTTTATTTACATGTAATTTGTTTTATCAATCAGATCTTGTATTCTTATAGATTAACTAGCTCTTCTATTAATATACCTCTTGGGTACTAGCACAGTGTTATAAACACTAAGAGTGTCCATCAAATACTACAACAAATGTTTCCAAGAGTCCTTGGAGAAAAACCTTTATTCTGTATTATATACCAGAAAAATGTAAAGGTTGAAGAAATGAACCCTGTGACTGACCAAGTACCTGGTCATTCGTAGATGTAGATCTCTAGTTCTCATTTGAACTTTTTATACCAGGCTATACTACCAGGTTGATGCCTTAATGAATTGGAATTCATTTTTTTAAACTAATGACATTCAGAAAATGCACTCATCATTTGTGGATGGCACCCGGTGAATGGAGTTTCAACTTTATTTGCAGAGTATCACTGAAATTCAAAACAGTGCTGACAACTTGAAGATGTAAGCAGACAAACAATATCACTGAGAAGATCACAAATGAGTAAGAAGGAAAAGTCTAATGTATTCTCCATTCAAAGTCTACTCAGAAAAACATTTAAGTGAAAACACTGAAATGTAAGATGTGGTGTACAATCTTTTTATGCTAATAAATATTACTGAGATTTCTTTGAGGCCATCTCAACCTTAAGATTCCTCACTTTGGAGAGCATAAGAATATGATAAGAGTTGGAGAGAATACCAAAGTCTCTGAAGGTATTAGTAAAATATTACCTGTGATCAATTCACAGCACAAGGGGATGCAATGGCATCCATCACTGTCCAAAGCAAAGATGCTACCACCCTCTCTTTCCCTCCAAATATTTACTCATTTCTTTAGGTACTGGCTGAAAATTTTCTTCAGTGTCTAATCTGCAGTCTTGTTCTGTTCCTTCATTGAAAAACATTCCTAGAGAAATGATAAAAATATCTTTTGGATACATGTATCTGCTTCTTAACCAACAGTTTAGAGGATGCTGAGTCTTGGATGGCCCAGGAGTTAGCTGCTGAACAGACCTGACAGGTAGATTCACTGGAGGGGATGGAAAGATGAGGTGTTTAAAAATTGTTAAGCTCATGTGATAAAAAATTATCCTGAGATTAATAGGAACATGCAACTATCCACTGAGAGACAAGGACTGGAGACTAAAAACTATTATGTTCTCACTGCAATTATAAATGGAGGACAGAATGGACAGCTGTACTTCCCATAAACCAGTGTACTGGAAGAATGTATCATAGTTCTCATAAAAGTCACTCAGTGTGAAGAGCCTATCATGTTGCAGACATAGATTAGTAGGACAGTAGAGAGGATTTGCATGCTTGCTCTACTATGGAAGGAAAGGAGACTTGTAAGAACCAATGTTGTGGTGCAACACACACAGTATGCAATGAGTTAGCCTGGTGGCAACACAGAAGAAGCTATGGAGCCTTTTGAGTCACCATGAGTTGATGTTAATAATACATAGAAAGCATTCTTCTGATGTCAAATCATATGATGCTGTATTAAGAGGGGATTTCACTCAGCTGGTTCACAGAATAATACATCATATTCCTAGCCCTGCATCTGTTGTTGATTGACAAGCCTTCATGCTGAGGGAAAGTTCATCTCAGAAAAGGTATGACCAGGTATACTTAGAATAACTCTTCTTCCTCTTCATCGCAAACATTTTTGCAGAGAAGAGCTCTTCTTTGATAGTAGATGAGTTAGTGGGAATATCCATCTCTAAATTCCACTGCATTGCTCTAACCAAGAGCAAGAAGGGAGCCCGGATTTAGAATACTGCAGTTTCCAGAATCCATCCAGGATCACCTATGAGGGGGCAGAGAATCAGCTAGTGGGACTTCCTGTGGGTGCTTTGAAGGCAATGCTGACCCAGATTATCACAGTCCCATCTCCCAATTGCTTCAATTTCAGGGCAGATTAAACAAGTACAAGGTGAGAATTTACTTGTATCCATCAGAAATAGAAAGCATGTAAACTGTAGCCCCATTCAGAATGGTTATAAAGAGCTACAAGGCATTGGTTCTGGGGAGAGGGTTGTGCTCTACTTCAGTTAGACTATGTATACAGTGCACTTTCATTTGTTTTGATGGAGAATGGTTTCCTTCTGAACATGCAAATATTACAAAAACTAGTTTGTATTTGCCATGTACATACCAGCAGTAAATTAAGTAAGGCAGCTTTCAGAGTAGTGGTGGCCAAAGAGATCTACTTCTTAAAGACAAATTTATAAATAATAAATCTGATAGTGGTACAATGCAGTTTTTTGCATTTTTATACAAAATTAAAAAGAAAAAAATGAATTCTGAATAACTCTGGGATGGTGTTGAAACAACTATAGAGTTGTTTTCTCTGCAGTTGGTTACTGAGTAGCTATGAGCAAGGGCACAGATGAGGCCCTATTCAAGCTATGAAGAGATCCGTCTGATTCCTGTTTGAAAGTAAATTACATGGTTTATTGATTTTCATAACTCAATAGGAAGAAATTACCAGAATCCAATTGTGTTTATTATATTTAAAATCTAACAGTCTCAAATATGAGATACTAATGTTCAGAAAAACAAGCTTAAATATGTTCAACACTTTTCTTCTGTGCTATTAAGTGTACTTTCTGGAATCTAACTGTTTAATTTTGGAATGGGGTTGCAATTTCTGGTTTTGCTCTTATTTTTAACTTTATTATTTGAAAATTGTGCACATGTTTGTGTTACATTTTGATCATATCTACCCCTCAGTCCCTGCCTTCAACCCTACCACAGAACCCCATCATATCTCTCTCCCAAATTCATATCCTCCTTCTATAATTATTTATTTATGTATACTTTTTATAATTAGGTTGCAATTTCTTATTTCTTTTTCTCCAATTTAACACGAGTTTTGACACCAATTTATATTATGGCAAATACAATTTAACTCAGTAGTACCATTCACCCCTCTTCTATTAACATTTGGCTGTTCAGTTAGAAATGACTGATAATTGAAGCTTAATTGTTACCTAGGGTGCATTTTTCACTTAATTGGGTAGTGACTTCTTCTAGAACATAGAGACTGACTATACTCAGTGGAGAAGGCTGTGTGGTCAGCCACTGTGTTACCAGAAGTTTCCAGACTTACAGAATGAAATAGATTTTGTGTGTTTCTGAGCTCCACAAACTGATAGCAAGACCCATTGCTGAAGATAGCACATATACAACTCATGGAACATGGAGAAGTCAAGCTTGTGCCTATATAGAGCCTTCAACCTTATGTGTTAGCATCTTTGGTACAGGAAAACACTCTGCATGTTACCAAAGGAGAAACCCAGCCACCCTTTGATCTACAATGGTGTCCTGCCTGTAAATATGCTACTGCAATGGTTGCACAAAGCTTGTGGGAGTAACCAACCAAGTCTTTGACTGAAGGCCCACTCACAACATGGAACCCACACCTAGCATTGCTTGGGTGACCAAGAACCTGAGACTAGATGACCCAGTGTCCTAGGGTAATCTCAAATACTACTGTTCTGTGGGGAAAAGTAGCAATAAAATGACTTCTAATGACATTCTTCTATGCTCATAGATCAGTGCCTTGGTCATCAGAGAAGGTTCCTTCTGTGGAAGATGCAAACAAATACAGAGAACCATAGCCATACGATATACAGAGAGTGATAGACCTTGGAACACTCATCCCTAAATGGGATGTCTCCATCAGATTCCTCCCCTTAGGACTCATGGAACCCTGTGGAAAAGAAGATAGGATGAGTGCAAGAGCCAAAGGGAATGGAGGATCCCAAAACAGCAAATCCCTCTAAATCAACATTCTCAATATACATATGAACTCACAGAAACTGAGGCAACTTGCACAGGGCCTGCACAAGTCTGATCTGGGTCTGCACCAAATGGGGACCTAGAACTGAAGGAAGCAAATACATGCATTCATCTCTAACCCAGAAGCTATCTTCAATCGATAATCACTTGCAAATGAAAATGTAACTTGCTCCTAGGGAGTCTCACAGCAGAACCAAACTACTCTTAAGGGTAGGCTGCATTTCCTGCAGTAGATTGCCAACAGAAAATGAACTCAAGGGCATCATTGGAGATATCTTGTCTCCTAATATTCTGTAAGGACTTTTTAAATACCCTATAGGTCCTTTATGTGCATATTATTATACCAAAATAATATGCACATATGGTATATTATGGTATCCAGTTTAGTGTTTTTATGGGATTCTTGAGTGTGATAACATGTGTCTATGTCTGTTTCATATGCCTTTTCTTGAGTTTTTTTCCTTTATTTGTTTGTTTTGTCCTCTTCTGATGTATTAGCTTTTGTTTTATCTTATTATATTTATTTTACTATTTTATTTTGGAAATTTGCTGTTCTCTAATGAGAGACAGAAGGGTGAATGGGAGGTGAGTTTTGAAGGAACTGGGAGGAATTGAGGGATGGGAAACCATAATTAGGATATATTATTGAGATGGGGAAAAAGCTATTTTCAATAAAAGAAGAGTCATAAGAGATAAATGCCTAAGCTGTTGTGCATTTTAGCACTTTTAAGGAACCTATTATTTCTTTCATTTCCTAGATGAGGCAGGAAGTATTCTCTTATTTTCTAACAACATAAACAATTCTTATTTTTTTCAAATTGTGGTGAAACAAGCATTTCACTGTAAATAAGGGATAAATAATGAATCACAGAAGAAAAAAGGTATTTCAGTTCTTTAAAGTTCTACTCTGATGATACAAAAAAGCAATGGCAGCCTGTTTTAGCCTGCTTTGACTACAAGTAGTCCTGAGTGAGCTCTGGTACAGTGAGGACTGTGGATCATTTCTTCATTAATCAATGTGGTGGGTGGGTGTGGAATTACATGGTTTTCCTAGGTCACTTTCTCACTTCTGTGGCCCTAGAAGAGTCAACAACAACCAAACTACACATACATGTTTTACAACAAGAAGGGAGAGAGCTTGAGAGTAGTAAGGGTTCTGGGAAGACAGAAATAATAGAGATCATTCCTTTCATAGAATGGTGCTTTGGAGCCACTATCAATTTGATAGTCTTGATTTGTAACTAGATTGTTTCCACTCACTATACCCTCCTGAGGAAAGGTAACATAGTAACATCCCCTTTTCATGTCATTAGAGTCAGCCTGCTCCATACATGTCTTCTGAGATAGGTGGTATGTCTGAGATACCCTAACCAGAAGATCTACAACCTCACTTTACTCCACAAAATTGCTCTATTATTATGAAGTGGTTAGGAATTTCTGATTAGTAAGAAAGTAATATAACAATGTAATAACTGCCATTGATTAATTGTTTAAAAATGATATGAAATCTATGTACTATAATGGGGGAAATTATTTTCATTAAGATACTGTAAATTTATCAATGACAACAATATCCAGAAGTGTCATTTGATCTAGCTTTTAAATTCAGTCAGATGTTAGGTTACCATTGTAAAAATAGGAGAGTGTCGTTGTGTTTGGCACTCTCACCTCTTGCCCACTTCAACCAACCATGTCTGATTGTTTACAGTGTTACAGATTTCCAGAAATGTCTCAACCACAGATACCATAGTCCCATCTTCCGAGAATGAGAACCCTCCACTCCTCCCCAAAACCCATCTCTAATAGGTCAGTTGAAATTTGTACTGAGTGGACTGAGAATTTCATCTGTCACTTGGCTAACTTACCTCAAGATTCCTTGATAACTGTATGGTCATGGAGGCACAGGAACATGATAAAATGGGGCATGCCAACCTGCTAACAGCTTATAAATTTTCTACTATTTTTATTGTGGGAAATAATTATAATAAAAATTAGGACAGAAAACAGACAGATCTATTTTTGCCATAAAAATCATAGATTATTCTATGACTGTTGCAGTCATGAAACTATGAAGAAATAATGTAGACAGTTGAATTACATTCAACAACAACAAAAACAAAAACCCAAACAACAAAAACAAACAAAACATGGTGAGACATCTAAGTAAGAATTGGGTTGATTTTGGACTCCAGAGAGATTCGTGCAATCTGAGTGATGTACTCATCATCTCCACACACACATCCTTAGCACCATTTTTAGGACTTTTTGGATGACTTTCTTTTGCCAGCTTACAGAGCCAGCAGACTAAGGAAGGTTTTTGCAGATGGCATTAGTTTCTGTGTGTTTACCTTTGAATGGTGTTCACTAACCCAAGAGAGTTACTTCCCTTCATAAACTTTGATTCTCTCACCCAGAAAATTTTAATTATTTCTACTGCTGATGTTATATAATGATGTAAGCACTAAATGCTGAACTTAAAAGAAAGCACAAGCACATATGAGTACACACATTAACAAGACCCTTCTCAATAGTGAATATTACTACTGTCTTGGGTAATAAAAATACCTGGAGATGTCACATTTATAACAGAGATGCCATATGTTTAGTATAGATTATATTATCACTGATACAAATTATAACACTTGGTCTCTGATCTCAATCTATTATAGACCAGAGATGGAGGGGTTATATAGCATAGTAAATTTTGCTGGTATGGAAATGTTTTTCTCAAATGGAAAGGGTCCCTCAAAATGGAGAACACTGGATGAACAAGTTATTAACTACCATTGAAAAGGGAGACAAACATGAAGCACATTTCAATCCTCCCAAGTAAAGTTGGAGGATTTTAGAAACTTTACCTCCTCTCATATCTCATATGCTATTAAAAACCATGGGGAAATGTATTCAAAATGAGAAGTGGGAAGAGGTAAACAGTAGCTAGCAAGTCTGTAGAGAAGCCACAAGGAACAGCATCCACCCGACAGGTAATCTCAGGTCAAACCATTAACTATCTACCTGTCAATAATACCTATAAATCTGTGTTTGACAAAACAAATCATTCACTACCACACTATGAAGTCAACATTTTCTCAATTCACTTAATGCAAAGACTCTCTAAAAAACTACTTTACAAATCTAAATCCCATCAAGAGACAGTCATCAAAGAAATTTGGATTTTTGACAAAGCTAATTGAAAGGGTTTCATACCTGGCCTACCAGAAATAGGAGAGAAGCAGGTTAAAAATCATTTCATAATTTTTTTAACTGAGAGAATGCTTTAAAAACATTTCATAAATACTGATGGCTGTGTGCAATCTTAACTTTTATAACATTTTCCTTTAGAAATGAGAGTCAAGTTTACTAAAAATTAATAATGACCACCCTATATGAATGTTTGGAAGGTAAAATCACATCTCTCTCTAGTCATCCATTAAGGGACACCCCTGACACATGCCTGGTCTCAGTAGCTTTCCTTAGTTGCTGAGGGAGATCCTATAACCCCTTTGTTCTTCTTCGACTATAAAGCCAGAACCAGAGCTACCAAGTTCTGCTGCTTGCTGAGGCTTGAACAAGGCCCCCTCATTCAATTACATCTTCATTAACTTTCTGTTTTTGATGGTTTCCTTCACTGCCTAAACTTGACTGTCCTGGAACTCACAGTTAAGATCAGGCTGGCCTTGAACTCAGAAGTCTGCCAGTCTCTACCTTCTAAGTGCTGGGATTAAAGGTGTGCATCACCACACCCAGCTCTAAGCTTTTCTTTTAATTACTTTTCACAGATTAGAAGGTTAGCTGGTAGGGTCTGGTCCAGAGGTCACCACTCCCCTTATTGAATTTAACATCCAGCTCTTTTATAATCTGTTTATCTCCTTGAAGATAGGATTTATCTCTGTTCTGCTTTCTGGTACTCCTTTTATCCTCAATCTGTACATTTTGTATTTTCCCTTGCTCAGTCTGCTATTTTTCATTATAAATCTCCATAAGAGTGAACACTAGTAACCACATGACAGTGTCTATGCTAGGCTGTTTTGAGATTTCCTTTGCCAAAGCAATTAATCCAAATGTCTTCACTGTAGCCTCAGGCAGACTCTTAGAACAAGGACATAAAGCAGCTACATTCTCCACCAAAATATCACAAGAACAATCTCTAGGCAACATATTAATATTTTTCACCTCTGAAACCTCTTGAGCCAGGCCCTCACAGTTCAAATCACCCTCAGCTCCAATGTCTTCCATGTCCATACTATTATGGCCCATTAAGCTCACTTAAAGCATTCAATTACTTTTCTTTTTTTTTTTTTTTTTTTTTTTTTTTTTTTTTTTTTTTTTTTTGGTTTTTCGAGACAGGGTTTCTCTGTGTAGCTTTGCGCCTTTCCTGGAACTCACTTGGTAGTCCAGGCTGGCCTCGAACTCACAGAGATCCGCCTGGCTCTGCCTCCCGAGTGCTGGGATTAAAGGCGTGCGCCACCACCGCCCGGCCTTCAATTACTTTTCTAATTCAAACTCCCAAAGTCCACACCCTTACAAACAAAATCATAATCAGGGCTATCACAGCAATATCCCAGTACTTGGTACCAACTTCTGTCATAGTTAGGGTTTCTATTGCTGTGAAGAGACACCATGACCACAACAACTCTTAAAAAGAAAAACATTTAACTGGGGCTAGCTTACAGTTTCAGAGGTTTAGTCCATTATCCGTATGGAGAGAAGCATGGCAGCATGCAGGCAGACATAGGCCTAGAGAAGGAGCCTAGAGTTCCACATCTTGATTCATAGGAAGCAGAAGGAGACTGTGAGCCACACTGGGTTTAGCTTGAGCATATAAGACCTCAAAGCCTGCTTCCACAGTGACACACTTTGGCCATATACCTCTTAATAATGCCACTCCCTATGGGCCAAGTAATGAGGGTCGTTCCTATTCAATCCACCACATTCACCCACCCAAACTTTTTATTCTTCTGTTTATAAGAAGTGAAATGACCTGCTCATAACACCAACCTTAAACTGGTGGCTTTTTTCTCACCTTGTGGTAGAAGCAGCCATCTGTACAACTCTTCACTACACCAAATCAACTCAGAAAAATCTATAAATCACAGGCAAATTTCCTTTGTTAGAATCATGCCTTTAGTTTATGGAGAAGTGTAGCATGAATCTTAAAAGGTCTTATTAATATAAACAAACCTGGGGCCAGGTATTGGGATGAACGCTGAAAGATCAGAGAACAGAACCAGCCACAGCCAACCTCACTTCACCAATTCCTCAGCCAATCTTGTTTCCTCAAACTGGAAGCCTCTATGTCCTCATCCAAATGGATCTCAGCTGAACTGCTGCTCAAAAACCTAAAAGCTTGACCAGCCCCTAGTTCCTGGTTTTCACACCTTATATACCTTTCTGCTTCCTGCCATCACTTCCTGGGATTAAAGGCATGTGTCACCATGCCTGGCTGTTTCCAGTGTGGCTTTTAACTCACAGAGATCTGGATGGATCTCTGCCTCCAGAATGCTAGGATTAAAGGTGACTGTGCTACCATTTTCTGGCCTCTATGTCTAGTGGCTGTTCTGTTCTCTGACCCCAGATAAGTTTATTAAGTTGCACAATATATTGGGGAACACAATATCACCACAGAGAAGCAGAGTGGGCTGTTTAACTTTTTCCTCTTGGGACTAGCACTTTATTAAATTTTATTTTCCAAAGTTAATATAGTAGGACCAAGCTCCTCCCACAGCATAAAGGTTGGGTGAAGTAATTCAGCATGGGGAACAGGTTCCCAAAAGTCAGCTAAGCACCAGGGACAGGTCCTGATCTCACTGGAGCCTTACAAACAGACCAAGCTACACAACTGTCACACACAAACAAAGGGCCTTGGTCGGTCCCATGTAGCCTCCCTAACTGTTGGTCCAGAGTCCGTGTGCTCCCATGAGTTCAGGTCAGCTGTCTCTGTGGGTTCTTCCATAATGACCTTGACCCCCCTGGCTCTTACAATACCCCCTCCCTTTCTTCAGGAGGACTCCTGGAGCTCCACCCAGTGCTTGGCTGTGGATCTCTGCATCTGCTTCCATCAGTTATTGGGTAAAGGCTCTCTGATGACAATTAGTGTAATCACCAATCTGATTACAGTAGAAGGCCAGTTCAGGCACCCTCTCCACTATTGCTAGGAGTCTTAGCTGGTGTCATCCTTGTGGATTCCTGCAAGTTTCCCTGGCACCAGATTTCTTCCTAAACCCTAAATGGCCCCCCATCAAGATGTCTCTTTCATTACTCTCCCCCTCAGTCCTGCCCCCAACCTACCTACTGAGCCCAGCCTGTTCAACCTGCTCCCTCCAGTTCCCTTCCTCCCATCTCCCCTCCCCTACCCCCAGTTTACCTAGGAGATCTCTTCTATTTCCCCTTTCCATGGATCCCTCCTTGGTCTGTCTTTGTTATCTAGCCTCTCTGGGGCTGTGGATTATAGATTGGTTATCCTGTACTTTACTCCTAATATCCACTTATGAGTGAGTACATACCATGTTTGTCTTTCTGCATCTGGGTTTTCTTCACTCAGAATGATTTTTTTCTAGTCCCACCCATTTCCTGCAAATTTCAGGAGGTTATTGTTTTTAACAGATGAGTAATACTCCATTGTGTAAATGTAGGATTTTTCTTATCCACTCTTTGGTAAGGCAGAGAGTCTGGAGAGATGGATCAACAATTAAGAGCACTAGCTGCAGCTGCTCTTCCAGAGGAAATGTGTTCAATTCCCAGCACCCACATGGCAGCTCACAACCTTCCATAACTAAGCTTTCAGGAGAGCTAACATCTTGTTGGGGCTTCCATAAGTATTACATATATGTAGTACATAGCATATATTCAGGGTAAACTCTCATACACTTATACATATAATATAAATGATCAATTAAAATAAATTTGATATACAAATGGGAGTTAGCAGTAGGATAGGGAAAGATTTTGAAGAGCACCTGTTGTAAAGCCCCTCTCAACAGAGAAGAGGAAGATTGGGAGGGAGGACAGGGGAGGGGAGGATAAAGGAAGGGAAAGGTAGAAAGAAAAAGAGGAAACTATGATCCTGGCATTAACAAAAACTAGTTACTAGGTGGACCATAGGGAAAAGAAATTTGTCTTCCCCTTCTAAACATCAGACATCCATGTTAAGTGCAGGTCTCTCAACACAGAGTAATGCAACTGAGGCAAGAGGGGTCTCCACCAGAACTTTATTCTATAGAAGGTCCCACACACCTATGTCTAAATGAAACCTGATGCTCCACTCACCACAGTGCAAATCTTCCCAGGACAGGAACAGAAAAACCTGTAGAATATTGCCAGCTACCAGTGCCATTTTTTTTCAAACGTATTTTGCAACCAACACTTTTGAAATTATTCAGCACCTTGAATCAGTGACAGATATGGAGATTCTTAGACTCTGAAGCAGCCCCACAAGCTAGAGATTCCTGCTGAACTGCCTCAAGATTTCTGCCATCATCTTCATAAAGAGCATATACAGAAGCAGATCTTTGATTCATTTCCATTAAGGGATATCATATATTAATATAATAAGTCACCCTTGAGGGAAATGAAAATGAAAATAATTTAGAAACTTGTACTTGGAAAATAATATCAGCCTTTCTAGAAAATCTTTTCACTTGTATTGTCCAAGCTCTGCATTTCTCAGGTTTTGGCCAGACTGGAGACAGATCAAAGACTCATTTAAATGGTGAAAGAGTTGTCCTGGAGGATCAGAATCTAGCCAATTTTCAGGAGGATGGCAAAATTTTCAGCTGTCTATAAAGTTAAGAATCTGTTGGAGTACTGTCAGTAAATCAAGGTCTAGAGAGAAAGTTCTCTGTAAACCCTGAAATGTTGTACTTATTTAGATAATTATTGCTGTTGTCAATGTTAATGAGAAAAGCAATAAATCAGAAGCCTGGCACTGATGAGTATGAGGAAATGGGCCCAATAACTTAAATGGAATAATTTTTTATCCTCTTTCCCGGACAAGGAGATCAGCAATGTTTCCTTCTGCCAATGACCAAGCCTAGGTAGATAGTACCACTTTTCATACCCAAGTACCAGAGACCTCTGTGGATAGTCACAATCCACATTGTTCTAATGAAGAGCTACCATGCAACACATTACCTTTAGTGAAGTGGCATTTCAGTCTAAGATGCTGAGGGACTATCCAGAATGCTCCAGCCCCAGAAAGGAAGAAAACTGAGGCACTGTTCATCTGAGAAACCTTCCAGATGAAAGTTCAACACAGAATGTAGGACTCAAGTCCAGAAGTGTGGGACAAGTTGTAAAAACAGCATTAGACCTGCTCACTAGTGAGTTACTGACACTGTCCTGAATTACACTAAATAGCTTCTACTACCTCTGATAAGATTAATGATACTACTAATATTTTCACCACTGAGGCATACTCTTCCACTCTGACCTTTTTCAGTAATCCCCCTTTTCTGCTGTTAGTTACTGACAACCAAATAGTGAATAGATGCTACTTGAAAGAAAAAACAATCTGTTTAGTTTAAGCAATAGTGGTGAGCTATTTCATTGTCCCATTTTGTTTTTAGTTTGAAGATCTGACCTTAAAAGATTCAGAAACATAAAAATCTAGAAAAAGAGAGTTTTACTTCAGAGCAATAAGTCACTGGGTAGCCTGACAATGAATTCACAATTTCTGAAATTGTGTGAGCAGATCTGTTATTACCCAAGATGGCAAGAAGGTTTTTATTAAGTCCACCCTTTAAAAGCAAAGTCACAGTTCCTGGATTCAACTGAGTTCCAGCTCCCATCACTCTCTGCTGAAGTGCAACAGCCATCTACAGAGGTCCCTTCCTCTGAGCTGTTATTGGGTTCCTTGTTCACCATTAACCCTTCTTTCATGGGACTCTTCTCTACTGTTGAGATGGTTTTGGTTGCCAACAACTCAAAAGGTTCTATTTTTATCTATGGTAATGTGGTAAGGAATACCACTAAATGTCTGACCATATATAGAACAGTTTCATAGGAATTTTCCATCCCTAGATGCCATCTGTCAAGAGTAAGGAAGATAATTCCAGATGTTCTTGTTCACATTTGGGATTGAAAGACCGCTGTGTTCATCAGCCTGAAGCATTCCCTTAAATCTTGGAGAACAACTCACCTGAGAGCAAAGGAACAGGAACAGATATTCTTTGTTGGTGGCAACTGAATGTCACCACCCACATTCTGTGAAGAAGATGCTCAGTTATTCACTCTTCTAGGGAAAGTAAGTATAAAACTTCACAATTTACCTCCTTTTGTTTAGATGCAAATTATAATGTACCAAAAATGGACAACACCGACAAGCTAATTTTCCTCTGGTCCAGCTGTTGGGACCTGACACTGGGAGATTACAGGGCAGGAAGAGTCCCTGAGGTCACCCTGCTCCTGTCACTGGATGGTGCATTATTATCTCCTGAGTGTAGAGTAAGAGTGACTGACAGCACAGCACATGTACATGAGGTTCACTGATCTGATTCCATCTTTAAAAATAGGCTCCTGAGCAGATGTTGGTGCTTCTTTTTACTTCTTTTCCCTCTATACCTCTTAAACTAAAATATAAATGCAACATATGTTTCAAGCAATTTGGCACAGAACTCAGAAAAGGTAAGAACTCTCCTAGACACCCAATACTCCCAAATACAGATCACATCTAGTCTGTGCACGCACCTCAAGCCTTTCTAAGTGTGTGTGTTCCCAATATCCAGAACAACCCAATGAACAAGTGTCTCATCCCCAGGTCCCTTCATTCTGCCCAGCAACACATTCACCACCCATGCTTCTGTGTTTGTAGATAGGCTGGTGATAAAAATAGAACAGTATATTGATCTTGAGATGACATGCTCTTCAAAAGCAGACTGTGAGTTAGAGAGTCATTTCAAATTTTGCTTTTTCAGGCACAGGTCATATATACAATATCCCTCTGAGTTTGGCTGATGACTCTTGTCTCTGAGTGGAAGTAGTATAATAATGTTCTGAGTGTTATTTTGTACATGTCTCTTTGTTCCTTTCTTCCTGTTCTTGCTCAATGTTGACTTGAACTTGACACTCTAATTTTTAAGTGCCTGGAACAGATGGAGTGAGAGAAAGAAAAGTCAGAGATGGAAGTCCACATAAACCAAAAAATGTGAAATGAAGTAACCAAAAAAAAAGAGATTATATATAGAAATGATCCAGGATACTAAATGGAGCATAAAGTTAAGTGGTGGGAGGAAGAAAAGTCATAAAGCCTGCAGAAGCCTGGGAAGAGAAGAAAGGGGGTTTATGTTGCTAGGAGATATAGCCAGGTTCTGTGTCACACTATGCACACACAGCCCAAGTTGGGGATGTGCCTCATCTTAAATCTCAGAGCTCTGAGAAGGGAAATGATAGGTCTCTGGAATTCTGCACTGTTGACCCAGACAGAACAGGCTATACCTGGCCTCCCTAAGAACTGGCCACATAATCTTAACAAGTCATTTGGCTTTCCTCTAACTCCATTTTCTCATCCTTGAAGTAAGGACACTCATCAGTTCATGACTGGACTGAGGTATATGTTCTAAGAATTAGGTTTACTAGCAATGTGCATTTTACTAGCAATAGCAAAATAGTTGAAACAAAGCATTGTACCAAGATTGAACCCTGAGCATATTTACTGAAAAGGAATTTAAAACTTTGTGAGCTATCTACTAATTCTCTGGAGTGAAAATATTCTCTTATGGACATTTTAGAGTATACAATTCTCCAAAACTTTGAAAATTAAAGCATGGGGGGAGGCTGAAGTGGGGAGGATGAAGGAGGGAGAGAGGAGAAGAGAGAGGGTTAGTTTTATTGTTATCTAAGTATAAGGAGAAAAGACATTCTTAAAACCTTCACAGCAGATTTTCCAGTTTTGTGGAGTACAGGTTTTTGAAGTATGACCTGATGATTCTCTGGATTTCCTCAGTGTCAGTTGTTTTGTCTCCCTTTTCATTTCTGATTTTGCTAATTTGGATGCTCTCTCTCTGCCTTTTGGTTAGTTTGGATAAGGGCTTGTCTATCTTGTTGATTTTCTCAAAGAACCAACTCTTTGTTTCACTGATTCTTTGTATTGTTCTCTTTGTTTCTATTTCATTGATTTCAGCTCTCAATTTGATTATTTTCTGGTGTCTATTCCTCTTGGATGACTTTGCTTCTTCTTGTTCTAGAGCTTTCAGGTGTGCTGTTAAGTCACTAGTGTGAGATTTCTCCAACTTCTTTATGTGGGCATTTAGTGCTATGAATTTCCCTCTTAGCACTGCTTTTATAGTGTCCCATAGGTTTGGGTATGTGGTATATTCATTTTCATTGATCTCTAGGAAGTCTTTAATTTCTTTCTTTATTTCTTTTTTGACCCATTGGTGATTCAGTTGAGCATTATTCAGTTTCCATGAGATTGTAGGCTTTCTGTAGTTTTTGTTGTTGCTGAAATCTAACTTTAAACCATGGTAGTCTGATAGAACACAGGAGGTTATTCCAATTTTTTTGTATTTGTTGAGATTTGCTTTGTGGCCAAGAATGTGGTTCCATGGGGTGCTGAGAAGAAGGTATATTCTTTTTTGTTAGGATGGAATGTTCTGTAGATATCGATTAAGTCCATTTGAGTCATAACATCAGTTAAGTCCTTTATTTCTCTGTTAAGTTTTGATTTGGCAGATCTCTCCAGTGGTGAGAGTGGGGTGCTGAAGTCTCCCACTATTAATGTGTGGGGTTTCATATGTGATTTAAGCTTTAGTAATGTTTCTTTTACATATGTGGGTGCCCTTGTGTTCGGGGCATAAAGAAGCAAAGTGCTAGAGAGGTCCCCAGAAATCCACAAAGATACCTCCACAACAGACTACTGGCAATGGTCTAGAGAAAGCCTGAACTGACCTACTCTGGTGATCGGATGGCCGAACACCCTAACTGTCATGAAAGAACTCTCATCCAGTGACTGATGGAAGCAGATACAGAGATCCACGGCCAAGGCCCAGGTGGAGCTCCAGGAGTCCAATTGGCGAGAGAGAGGAGGGATTATATGAGCAAGAGATATTGAGAGCATGATTGGAAAAAGCACAGGGACAAATAGTCAAACTAGTGGAAACACATGAACTGTGAACCAGTAGCTGAGCAGCCCCCATGGAACTGGACCAGGCCCTCTGGATAAGTGAGACAGTTGATGAGCTTGAACTGTTTGGGAGGACCCCAGGCAGTAGGACCAGGACCTGTCCTTAGTGCATGAGCTGGCTTTTTGGAACCTAGGGCCTATGCTGAGACACTTTGTTCAGTCTAGGTGAAGGGAGGAGGGGACTGGACCTGCCTCAACTGAATCTACCAGGCTGAACTGAATCCCCAGGGGAGTCCTTGCCTTGGAGGAGGGGAGAATGGGGGGTGGGTTGGAGGGGGGGGTGGGAGGAGGGAGGACAGGGGAATCCGTGGCTGATATGTAAAATTAAATTCATTATAAAATTTAAAAAAAAATCTTAATAAAAAAAGAAGAAAAAAAACCTTCACAGCAGGAAACATTAGTTCTAAGAAACATTGTAATCTGGAAACTTCCATGGCCAAACTTTTTCTCATAACTAGCAAAACTACAATTTTTGTTACATAATTACTTGCTAAAAATGAGATGAATAGACATTTGAGTAGCCAAGAAATTGTTTTATCTTATTGATGAGGATCAAATAAAAGCCTACTCTGTCAGTTTAAAATTAGCATGGCAGCACCTTGGAGGATGGTAAACATGAGATCCACAGAAAGAATGTATTGCCTCAAAAAGCCAAAGGTAATTCATAAGCATGTCATTCCTTTCCTCTTTATACAGCTCCACAGGAAAAAAACAACAACATATAACCCTCCTCAAGGACTGCAAGATCCTCTGTCAATGAGGTTCACTGAGGTTAGTCCATCAAGTGGACTGAAGGGACTGGTTCTCACTTACCTATGAGAACCACAAAGAAGAGTGAAGTTCAGGACCAACCCAGGATCCCTACTGTTGTGTAGAGGGAGCCAAGGCTGCATATGTACAAAAGTAAAAATAAAAACCATAAAAGGCAACACAAAACCACCAAAGAATTAGCATTTTAAATCCTTTTAAAATTCCCCTTTAAAACAAAATCCTGACCCTATCTCTAGAGAGTGCTCCCTGGCATCCAATGATCCACTTTTAACTCACACAATCTGCTTTTGGAACCTTAGCAGCTCAGTTTTCTTAGCTCTGCAAATGCAGTATTGATCCCAAGAGGAAATCAATCTCACCTCAAAGTGAGACCTTTCATCAAATACCCATTTTTCTTCCCAAACCAGAGCTCTATTTGAATGGAAACTACCAACCACAAAGCAGATTCCTCTCTCCTGGATTATTCAGTAAATATTACCAAGATGTGGAGTGTAGGTTCACCAGAGAAGGAGTGTCCCTCATCTTCCTACTCCCCACCCTGCCAGCTCACAGATGACCTGCCAAGTAAATCTGGGTATGTGAAGCTAGAATTATAGATTATAAAATAAATCTTGATCATGAAGTTATAACTGGATTAAGTAGCATTTTTAGTTGAATTTTAGAGAGTACAGATCTCCTGGAAGTATGTGTGTGTGTGTGTGTGTGTGTGTGTGTGTGTGTGTGTGTGTGTGTATCTTGGAATTCACTATGTAACCCAGGCTGGCTATGTCGCAGCAATGCTTCTGTAAAATTATGAGTCACTGTGCTCAGCTTGAAGGAAAGAAAGATCCGTATCAGAAAATTCCATCATTGGTGCTTCTGCATTTTCTATGTGAAAAGGCCACCATATGAAGCTAAAGTAGAGCAAAGTAACAAGTTAATGTGATAAGCCAATAACTTTAAACCTGTTGTCTAACTCTTTTTCATCAAAAAGGATCCAAAAGAAATGAGCTAGAATACACATACACAAAGAGCTGAGCATTTGCAGAGACAGAAAATGCACAACGGAGTGGAAAGGAACCTTCACATGATAGGTAACACTGACAGCCACTTCAGCCTTTGGAATACAGATCTGAGAGGGGACTGACAGACATGAAATCTCACAGGAAAGTGAGAAAATGTATGGTGAAATGCAATGCGACTGCAAGACTTTTGCACTAAGAGATAATATACAAAGTGGTGGGATAGTAGGTTAGATACAAAGTTCAAGCAAAAAAATGTAAAATTATATTGTGATTATGTACAAATTTTTATTGATTTTAGGATTTGTTGCTGTATTTTTTTAAAGAATTATGTTGAAATGCATGCTTCCTTAAAGAATGCTTACCTTTAAGGGCCTGGAAGATGACTCAGTGGGTAAAGTGTCTGCTGTGCAAGCACCAGTTTCTGAATTCAGATCTCTGCAACCCACATGAAAAGTTGGGCATGGTTATACATGCCTATAATTCCACAAGGCAGGGTGGAGGTGGACATTAGAAACAGGAGGATTGCTGGGACTCAGTGAGAGACCTGCCCCAAGGAAATAAGGTAGACAGCAATATAGGAGAAAACTCACTGAACATCCTCCTTCATCCTCTACTCACATACATGGTCATGCACACCTGCATACACACTCACAGGCAGACACACATAGAATCCTTGCCCTTTGTGGTTGTTGTATAGTATATGCATTGCCCCATGGTCCCAGACAAACATGTGTCCCTATGTCTGGTCACTGATGCTGTTTTTATAGTCCTCAGCCGTATTTTTAGGAAAGTAGAAATGTTCTTGTACCTTGTTAATTCTGAATTTTGATGAGGTTGTAGACTTTTGGTTTTAGCAATTTTCTAGGATGATTTTCCTCTAGATAATTTGAAATATATATTTGGAACTGTAGAAAATGAGATTTTAAATAAAATAAGAGGTAACATGCTTCACAGCAGTTTATCTGACCCAGATAGTACCCTACAGATAATAGAAAAGACTTGTCAGAAACTGGTCTCTAAATACTTCCCTAAACTATGGTGTATTGAAACCATATTTTAGGAGATTATTTATAAATCATGTAAGTGACCAGACATGGGGACACATGTTTGTCTAGGACCATGGAGCAATCCATAATGCTTATCAATACAAGAGGGGAAATTGCCATAGCTACTAGAGATTCACTGAGGGACTAAAGTATGTATAGTTTTATACTTTGCAAATGAATTCAGTTTCTAGTGCTGCACCAGCTTCCCCAGCAAAAACTCCAGTCAGTTTATGGTTTCAGAATTAACAAAGGGCCTAAATATGTTAGGCTTGCTCTTATCTAAATTTGAAATAACAATTTTACTTTGCTTTTTCCCTCTGTACTGTGACAATCATCTGTTGAGGAATATCACTTTTAAACAAGTTTCACACTGCTTTAAATATTTAAAAGTTATTAGAAGCTAAGCAATTTTTCAATGCAACACCAAAGTTCACAAGGATTCTGTTTCAATCTCCACTGATATCTATGCTGAATTCCACTTCTATTGTTCATAAGCATAACTTAGAACATATTCCAGTTTGGACCCAGGAGACAGGGGGATCAATCAGCAGAAGAGAGCACTTACAGTATAAACATGAGGACTTGGGTTCAAATCTCCAGCACAGACATAAAAAGCCATGCATACCCATAGGCATACCTGTAGCCCTAGCATTTCAGGGGTAGGGGGAAGTGGAAGAGGAAGATCATTGGGGATTTCTGGTCACTAGCATAGCTCCAGATCTAATTTGAGACAATGTCTCAAAGAAATAAGGGGGGAAATTATAGATCAGGGTACTCAAAGTCCTCCTCTTTCCTTTGTGCATGTGCACAGACACATATTCCCACACACATTGCATACAACTTTGTTTGTTTGAAGATTTCATACATGCCAGTCTGTTTTGACCAAACTCACCCTCCATTCCTTCCCCTTCAGTTCTTCCCCTCTCCCTGCCATCACTCCAAGAACATCCAAAATGTTCTTGGGCATTTCTGAGCATTGCAACAATCCCTGGTTGAAGGACATCAACACTTATATCATTTTGGTGAAACAGACTGCTTGAAAAGAAATTTATGATTAAATATTATTTCAGCATTATTTCTACAGGAGAGCTCTTTCTATAAATGATCAAGTGTTTTAACTGTACTGTGCTCAGATTTTCTGGGGTGTTGATTCTGGTGTGCCAGCATGTGACAGGGTAGGTTGTTGCTATATTGAATTAATAGATCTCATTTATCATTTCTACAGGTGCTAAAAGAAGACAAAGAATAGGCAATATTCAAGGTCTTCTTCAATGAAACTGGACAAAGCATTAATTTTACAAAGCACTGCAAAAGGTAGTATTTTTACTGTCATAAATTGTTTTTTTGTATGCCAAATAGATTGTAGAACATCAGAAAAGCTGCCTTTACATATCTTTGTTTCTCCACTGTATAGCCACTGCACTATGGAACACATTCTCATCAGACTTAAGATTCATTACACTCACTCAAACAGCAACTGTAGCTTGATTTTTGGAGGAAATACATCAATACTCAATAATTATAGCTATCTTAAAATATGACCTGATAAATCTAATGTTTTAGCTGAATTTTAACAAGTTTACCACATCCTACTATGCATTTTATGCATAGTGTTTTCAATCACTAAAAAATTAGTATTCATAGCATCCATTCTGTTTCTCACTGGCCACAGAAAAGTAAAAATTTCATTAACATACCATGTTATAAGTTGGTACATTAGAATTGTAAACAGGTCTTTAACTCTAGGAAATTATATTTTAGTGACTAATTGATCCCCTTTCTTCACAGCATCACTGAAAATTATGTTCCAGACCTTATGCATACATTTAGTTCCAATTCTCCATGGGAGAGTTTGCTGTTACTTCTCTGGTAAAAAGTCCCAGCATTGAGTAGCTCCGCCAGCCTCCCCAAAGAGCACACCCTTGCCAGCATCCCAGCACCATCTTCCTCCTCACTAGGAGTCCCCATTGCTTCCATGAGAATCCCACCTCTTCCCAAAATGGAAACCGGGCCTTGTCTCTCATCTTTACTGACCCTTATCTCACCCCACAGACAAGCCCCTGAGCTTCATAGAATCTTCTCATCTTGCTTCCCCCATATACTTAGAAACATGTCCACACACACTTTACTATGTTACATATTTACATACAGTCTCACTGTAGTCATTCAGGGCTAGACTAGACATATGGACGCCCTAGATGGGTTAATTATGTCTAGCCTTACAAAACATTATTTTGTTTTCCTTTATTTAATGATGCAGCAGAGAAAACAAGCTTCTATGAATGTGAATGGGATGTACCTGTCAGTTCTTAATAAGAGTTATTTCAAATACCGAGCCCTGCTACAGTTAGCTGATTTACAACTCTCATTCTACCTCTTTCTAATCACCTCTAACAAGATAATATTAGTCTCTCTGTGTACACACTTAGGGTGGATGAAAATTATAGAATAAGCTAAATGGCTAATTCAAAATGTTTATAGAAAATATCTTGATTCTGTGGTGTTATATTATGTACCCTAATAAAATTTGCCTGAAGATCAGAGGACAGAACAAGCCACCAGATTAAACATAGTTGCCAGGCAGTGGTGGCACACATCTTTAATCCTAGCACTTAGGAGGCAGAGATCTATCTGAATCTCTGTGAGGTCAAAGCCACCCTGGACTTCATGAGATTGATTCAGTCTAGGAAAGAAACAGAGTCAGGCAGTGATGGCACACACCTTCAAACCTAGTACTTGGGAAGCACACATGCCTTTAATGGCTTGGCAGAGAAAGATGTATAAGGTATGAGGAGACAGGAACTCAAGGCATTTTGGCTAAGACCCTTTCTGGTGAGGAATCAAAGGATTTCAGTCAGGATTCACGGAGTTGGCAAGGTTAGACATGGCAATGGCTTGTTCCTTTGTTTTTCTGATTTTTTAGCATTTATCCCATATCAGGCTCCCAGGTTTTTTGTTTTTGTTTTTTTATTAAAAGACCTTTCAACATTTGTGTTACATCTGGCATCCAACTTCTTTTAGGGCACAAGTTCACAAAAAAACCAAAAAAACAAAAAAACAAAAAAAAACAGGTTTAGGCTGGAACTATACCATGGCCAGAGTCTCTATTCTGCCTGGACCAGAGTCTTTACCCCACTGGCTAAGTTTTTATTACTGCCTCTCTGCAGGAAACTCCATAGGTTTTGGACTCCAAAACCACAGGAGTTCGCCACTTTTGCACATTTCTCCTATGCAGATGGCTGGATCTTTCACTTCTTTCCTCTTCCAGTGGGTTTTGGCTTTCTTTGGGCCCCCTTCCTTGGGCTGCTGCCACACCATCATCTGAATTGTCACTGTCAGCAGATTTGGTGAATCAATTGGGATTTCTTAAAAGGAAGAATTAGTTAAAAGAAAGTTTTTTTCCCACGTTAAAAAATGGGAAACATTGTTACAATGGAAGGTATTTGATCTCTGTTTGACTATACATTGAATAGTCTGAAAATGGAACAATTAAATGAGAGGCTAATTAATGTTGATGGGATTTATATAATGTCAATTATAAATATTATTTGTTTGATCATTTCTGTTTTATCACTTAAAAAGTTGGTTAATATGAGTGCCAAGATAAAAGTTTTAGAAAAACCTGTTAAAACAGATCATAGAGATATTCAGACCCAGACAGAAGAATTTAAAGGAGAACCAACCTCAACATTGCATTATAAGGTTACAGAGAAACAGTCTAAGGCTTTTAAACAGCCAACCTTAATCTATCCAGTAACCTTACAGGAACTACCCAGTGATTGATATCCTCAAGGCTAAGTAAGAGTTGACTGGACTCCTGTGCAAATGTTAGATTTGAGGAGATTCAAAGAAGCAATAGACTCATGTTTCGTAAAACAGATGTTAAACTTGTGGTCAACTTGTAATAGAATTATCCCTCAAGACTGGAGAGATTTGGTAACAGCAGTCTTAGAGGCTGGTTGCCAATTACAATGGAGGACTTGGTGGAAGGATGAAGCTAAGACCATTGAACGATGGAGCAGAGCTAGAGGAATGGAAATTTCCCAAGAACAACTTCTTGAAGAGGGAGATTATGCTGATATACAAAAACAATCTTTATATGATAATGAATGGCAGCCTTGAATGCTTGGGACAGAATTGAAGAAGTAGGAAAGAAAATTGAGTCATTTATAAAAGTTATACAGAGCCCAAAAGAACTCTTCACTGATTTCTTACAAAGACTGACTTCAGCAGTATATAGAATGATACCAAATTCAGAAGCTAGACAGATAATAATTGAATCTCTGGCTTTTGAAAATATTAATGCATAATGCAAAAGGGTAATTAGGCTGTTAAAGGCAACATCAGCACCCTTGGAGGAATGGATCTGAGATATAATTAATATTGAATCTCATGGCCATGATGGTGCTTGGATAGGAGAGGTGATTTCCAGAGGTTTGAAGAAAAATTGTTATGTTAGCAAACAAGGTCAACTAAAAAGGGACAGAAAATAGGACTTTCCTAGAAATAATGTTTTTTCAAGGAATAATTCCAACAGAATGCCCCTCCCTTCTGGATTATGCAGAAGGTGTGACAAAGACAGACATTAGACTAATGAATGTAGATCAACAAAGGACAGACAAGGTAATCCTTTGCTTTGCCATTAGGAAACTCCCTGAGGGGCCTCTCACACATCCCCATACCAAATTTGGTTCAGTCCTTTCCTGTCACCATGGAAGAAACTCCTTCCAAGAGCAATTAAAGAACCTAATGCCTCTAGTAAAAGACCATACTGCTTGGAGTGATAGAACAGTTATAATAGAGAGAACAAAAAAATTCAGGAGAAACCATAAAGCAATTTTTTTGACAAACTTCTATAAGCAAACCCAGACCAAAATTAAAAACACAAATAAATGACATTGTCATTGAAGGTTTTGTAGACACAGTTGTAGATGTAACAATAATTGCGCCAGAATCTTGGCATCTAAATTGGTCTCTTCAGGAGGTAAAAGTTCAGCTTTTAGGGATTGGAACATTATCCCAAGTAAAACAGAGCTTGAGATAGGTCTAATGTATAGGTCCAGAAGGACAGAGAGAAAAATTAAAGCCATATGTAGCTAATATAGCTATGAATTTATGGGGATATGATTTATTACAACAATGGAATAACCAAATTAACATTCCTCCAATCTTAGAAACAAACTATAAACTAACATATGTTTCTAGGAAAAAATATTAGAAGTAATTATAGAGAACAGTCACTGACCATCCAGATTGCACAAGAACAGGGCATAACAGCTGCAAATCTTTCAAAGATACCAACAGCCCTACCTTTAAAATGGTTAAGAGACAAGTCTGTATGGATTCAGCAATGGCCTTTAACAACAGAGAAACTACAAGCCTTAGAACAGCTGTCACAAGAGCAGGTAAATGCTCAGCATATTGAAGAATCAACCAACCCTTGGAATTCTCCTGTACTTGTTATTAAAATGAAGTCCAGTTAGTGGAGAATGGTAGCAGATCTAAGAGCTGTTAACAAGGTAATTCAGCAAATAGGTTCTCTACAATCTGGAATTCTTTTGCCTTCTCTGTTACCTAAAAGATGGCCTCTTATAGTTATCAATTAAAAGACTATATCTTCTCAATATCCTTACAAGAAAAAGACAGAGAAAAATTTACTTTCACAGTGCCTAATTATAATAATTCTCAGCCAGTTAAGAGATATCAATGGAAGATTCCCCCCACAGGGAATATTAAATAGCCCAACCCTGTGCCAATATTTTGTATGACAGCCTTTGAAAGTAATATGTAAACAATTTTCTCAATCTATAGTTTACCATTATGTGGACAACATTTTACTAGTTGATTCAAATGCAGATAATTTAGAAAAAATGTTTGAAGAAGTGAAGAAAATTTTGCTTTGTTGGGGATTACAAATTGCTCCTGAAAAGATACAAAGAGGAGATTCTATTAATTATTTAGGATATAAAATAGGTCTACAAAAAATTAGACCCCAAAAAGTGCAAATTAAGAGAGATCAATTACAGACTCTTAATGACTTTCATAGATTATTAGGAGACATTTCCAATCTATGAACCACTATTGGGGTAAAGAATGATGAACTGAGTAATTTGTTCAAAACTTTAGATGGTGACAAGGACTTAAATATTCCAAGAGAATTATCAGCTGAAGCTGAGAGAGAATTGGCTTTGGTGAAAAAGAAAATACAGGACATACATGTGGATCACTTGGATTCAAAGCTTGATTACATTTTGATTATTTTACTCTCTAAGCATTCTCCTACAGGAAATTTAATACAGAGGGAAAATATTATATTGGAATGGATATTTCTACCAAATAAACAGAGTAAAAAATTAAAAACTTATGTGAAAAGATCTCTGAGTTGATTTTAAAAGGAAAATTGAGACTTGGTCAATTAGCAGCAATAAACCCAGCAGAAATTGTAGTACCTTTAACTAATGAAAAAATTGACAAATTATTGGCAGAAAGTGAACCTTGACAAAGAGCTTGAAGTAATTTTTTGGAGAGATTAACAACAAATACTCCAAAAGCAACAGAATTAAACTTATAAAGAAAACTCAATGGATCCTGCCTTGAATAGTATCAGAAACACCAATATCTAGAGCCCCTACATTTTATACTTATGCAAACCAAAAGGAAAGGCAGGTTACAAACTAGAAAATTTAGTAAAGTGGTTCAAAGTTCTTATACTTCTGTCCAAAAATTGGAAATATATGCTATTCCAATGGTATTAATGGATATTTTGGAAATTCTCAACATAGTTACTGACTTTCAGTATGCAGCAAGAGTGGTCTTATACATTGAAACTGCTGAATTTATTCCTGATGAGTCAGAATTAACTTCATTATTTGCTCAGTTACAAGAAATAATCAGGAATAGGAATCATCCCTTATAGATAACACACATCCAATCTCATACGGGTCTTCCAGGCCCTCTAGCACAAGGTAATGAGGAGATCGATCAATTATTGATAGGAAATTGCTGGAAGTCTCAGAATTTCATTAAAAAAAAAACCCATCGTGTCAATAGTATGGGTTTAAAAAAAGATGGCAAAAAGCAAAGGAAATTACAAGAAAGTGTCCTACTTGTTCTTTATGCAATCAAACTCAACTACCAGCTGGATGTAACCCAAAGGGTAATCAGAGGAATGAAATCTGGCAGATAGATATTTTTCATTTTGTAGAAATTAGAATAATGAAATATGTACACTGTGGTGGTATTGTGTTCCCCAAAATATTGTGCATGCTAATAAACTTATCTGAGGATCAGAGAACAGAACAGCCACAATATTAAACATAGAGGATAGGCAGTGGTAGCACATGCCTTTAATCCTAGCATTCCAGAGGCAGAGATCTACCTGGATCTCTGTGTGTTCAAGGATACAGTCAAGCATGGTGACTCATGCCTTTAATCCAAGAAAGTGAGCCTTTAATCCCAGGGAGTGATGGCAGAAAGCATAAAAGTATATAAGGCATGAAGACCAGAAACTAGAAGCTTTTGCTGGTTAAGCTTTTAGGCTTTTGAGCACCACAGTTCAGCTGAGAGGCATCCAGTCTGAGGAAACAGGATCAGTTGAGGAATTGGCAAGGTGAGGTAGCTGTGGCTTGTTCTGCTTCTCTGATCTTTCAGCGTTCACCCCAATACCTGGCCCCAGGTTTGTTTTTATTAGTAAGACCTGTTGAGATTCATGCTACAGTACACCACACCATTGATATCTATTCAGGATTTCAATGGGCAACCGCTCAGAGTTCTGAAAAGGTTGATTCTGTAATCATGCATTTGCTAGAAGTTAGGGCCATCATGGATATGCCTGTACAAATTAAAACTGACAATGCCCTAGCATGTGTCTCTGGTAAAATGAAACAGTTTTTTTGCTTATTACAATATAAAGCATATTACAGGTATACCACATATTCCTACAGGCCAAGCAGTCATAGAAAGATCAAATCAAACTCTAAAGGATATGCTAAATAAACAGAAAGGGTAACAAACCCCCCCAGAAATGGATTACATAATGCTTTATTAACTTTGAATTTTCTCAATGCTAATGAGAAAGGAACAACAGCTGTGGAGAGACATTGGATAACAGAAAAAAAAACTGCCAAGTTAAATCAGCCTATATACTTTAAGGATGTGCTGACCTCAGAATGGAAACCAGGATATGTGTTATGTTGGGGACAAGGTTTTGCTTTTGTTTCTACAAGAGAAGAAAAGCTGTGGATACCATCAAAATTGCTAAAGATTTGATGTGAACAAGAGAGACCTCTTAATTAGAAGAGGTGATAGTTCATCAACCAGCATGATCATCCAATTTAAATTAACTTATACAACTAACAAATGCTTTTTATTTAATCAGCTATAACTTGCCAAAAGGGAACATCCCCAAAGTTAGGCTTGTGGAAGGGTTTTTATTTCTTTCAGGAGAATGAAGGCTAAGGAATCTGAAGAACACTGGACAAATGAGACATCTGAAGAAAAGGGACAAATCATCCAGAAAAAATGTCCCAAGAAAAAGAACAAATTGGCCTACTGGTATATCATATATAAAATTTCCTAAGTCTTCCTAAATATTTGTTTCTACTCTTCTCTACAAACATAGTGCAAATGGTCTTTATGTATTCCCAGTTCAATTAAAAGTTAAAGCTGCATCCAGGTAGTGGGACCGGGTCCTGTGCTCATTGCATGAGTTGGCTGTTTGAAACCTGGGGCCTATGCAGGATCACTTGGCTCGGCCTGGGAGGAGGGGACTGGACCTACCTGGACTGAGTCTACCAGGTTGATCTCAATCGGCGGGGGAGGCTTTGCCCTGGAGGAGGTGGGAATTGGGGGTGGGCTGGGGGGAAGGTGAGGGGGGCCAGAGGGGGGAGAACAAGGGAATCCATGGCTGATATGTTGAACTGAATTGTATTGCAAAATAAAAATAAAAATAAAAAAAAAAGTTAAAGCTGGCTTTGAAGTTGGAGTGTGGCTCTCTCCTTCTCTAAACCCAAGCATGCTTGTTAAAAGAAAATGCAAAATCTCTGTATCATGTCAGAAGAGCCACCTGATATGGAACAGAAGAAAAACCAAAATTAAGGGATTATTCTATTGCTATTAATCTCATGATCCTTTGGTTTTATTTTGACTCTTTAAAACTTTGCTTAAGGTATAAATTTTATATCAAAATTTATAAGATATATATTTTAAACATTTGTTATGATATTAACAGCCATATAGAGTACTAACTAATACTAGAAAAAAGGCTTCATCTAGCTTCCTGTACATGATTTTGGGTTTGAGTCTGTATCAGTTTTCTGCAGAGAACCATGACCATGCCTAACAGTGAATTTGAAGTCTCCACAACAATGGGATCCCACAACAATGATTCCTTCAGGATTATGATAATGCCACCAAGCTGACAAATACCACCCAAAGATTGGCTTTGAACTACAAACTGCTCAGGACAATATTGAGATGGCTAGCTAAGATGATACAGCCTCACAGACCACTTTAACCAGGACTTGAGATAAGCCCTGTACTTTAGCATTATGCAGAGACTGGACAACAAATGATACAGCTACCTTACCCAGGACTTGACAACACAAAATTTTTCTTTTTAGGATCCCCTAATGATGCCTGTACAGGAAGTAATTTTAAGAACACCATACCTACATTCTCAAAAGGTGGGGTGGGTGAATTTTGGCCTTTCAGTGGGTTATGGATAATTGTCATTGTTTAGGATGGTTGGTTACAAGTTGTTAATTGATAATGGTCAAGAAAAAAAGCTAAACACAGGAGATTAGATTCAGAGTTCTTGTTTGAAAAAAAAAGAAAGAATTAGATTCAGGGTTCTTGTTTGAAAAAAAAGAAAAAGAAAAAAGGCTATATATAAGAGATAGATTATTGAATCTGAAAAAAAGGTATAGAATGATAGGATAAAAGGGTAGATTATTGAATCTATTTAGAAAAGAAAAATGGGAGTATATGGATATAAGATAAAAAGTAGATTACTGAATCTACTTTTAAAAAGCAACTACTAGTTTTAAATATTTTACATTGGATTTGATTTTTGTATATTGTATACAAATTTTGGATATTGATAAAAATTTGAGATTTTTTTGTTAGAATGTTCTGCACATACATGTCTAATCTTCTTCAAAAGATATTGTATCTATACAGCTCATTTAACAATCTAATGCAATTTTCTAATCCTTGAAAGTTATTACCAACTAATTAGATATAAAGAAATACAAGTGAGTAGTTAGTCATTACAACCAAACTTGTAGTCATATTAGGTATGTTTTCAAGGTCAAACAGATATATTGTAGATAAGTAGGTCACCTTCAAACACTTCAGAGATCTACAGAATAAGGCATTTAAGATGTTTGAATAGTATAGATTCTTTTTTTATGACAGTGAGACATGTCTGCTCCTGGCAGCACCAATCTACTTCAGAGAAGATGGGCAATGAAGAAACTTCATATGGAGTTTACTTTCTTTGTGGCAAAAGTTATACATTGGGCAAGAAAGTATCCTTGCCTCAACTGCTGACAGTATGAAGTCCAAATGGACAATCAAGACACAAAAGAAAGGACTGCTGATCCTTTCCAAGACAAGACCCTTCAGTATATTCTGCTTCACAGATAAGTCTGTCAGATATGCTAAGCCTATAGGCTGAAAATAGATGCCCCAATGTTGTAGAGGTCACTTTGGGTGACTGTCCAGGTAGCCAACTGTTTCTGTAATTTCTCATATATTTTGGAAGTCGCTTATTTGCACTTCCTGCTTACTTAGGTAATATTATTTCCTTCTTGGGTCTTTGAGGGAGTTGAAGATTAGATAGTTATAGCTTTCCTTACAAATTCAGAAAAGAAACTCACTAAAGAGGTATAAAGTATATAAGTTTGAAAGACATGAAAAGAAAGTTTTTGGTTGGTAATACAAGTTAGGATAGAAAGTGAATTAGGTACAACATTTTAGACTCACCAAAATAGGATAAATAATGGAGTATTTTCTCTGCATTTGCCAAATGTTAATGGACTGGACACTGTTAATGTTATTCTTGACTGTATATATTGTATATACTTATTGTATATAGTTTTTCATATATACATAATATATATTTTTCATAATATAATAATATATATTCATTATAACCTTCTTTTATTATTTTAGTCAAAAAAGTTTAAATTTTACTAGAGTACACAAGATATCATCACATGATTCTTTCAAGCCACACATCTTTTTGTTTTCTCTTATTTTGTAAGCTACACTGCTACTGGGAGGTGTCTTGAAGAAATGAACATTCAGCTAATAAAGTAAATTCTTTATTCTGTTAATAAAGAAATGCTCTGCCTTATATTTTTTATTTTAAGATTTTATAAATTATAACTAATCACTGTAGCAATTGTCATTAAGACAATCCCTGAGTTAAGGCTATGGCCTCATCATTGTATTTTTCTGTTTATTTATAGAAGCATGACTTGAAGTGGTCTGTTTTGGTTTTCATTTATCATTGTTTGATTTTACACCCAAGCTAGCCTAGAACACACTCTATAGCCAAAGATAGCCCCTAACATTCAGCAGTCCTCTGCATCAGACTCCTGAGTGTTAGATTACAGGTATGAATCACCACATCCAGCTAGACATGCTATGATAGAGCCACTTGAAGTCCGGGTATAGGCTATTGATTCAATCCAACTGCTACTGTGTCTGCGATACCAGAATATTTTTGTGTCCATGAGGAAACAGCTGCCCTCTCATTGAAGCACACTTTCTAATAACATAATTAACTTATCCTAAGTTGCTACACTAGGTGGCTAAGGAACTGGTCTCTGTGTATTTAAAGAATTGTACTCTGTGTCATTTATCAGGTATCTAAGTTCTACTGTGGTACCATAGATACAATCTAGGGTCTCATGCATGCCAAGAAAGCCTTCTAGCTATATGTTCTTGAAGGAGCTGTTTAACTTCTCTGTACCTTTTTCTTACCTAATAACTAGAGCATTTTGAGAATTTTAATGACTATATGAAGCACAAAGATGAGGCTCCAGATGTGGCCACTGGTGATTTCCCAGGTGTAAATGGATGACCCCACCCCCATGCATATGTGTGCAACACTAATTGGACTAAGTAGGTTATCAAAAAATGTTTCTTAAAGAAGGTATGATGTTGAGAGGGAGACATGCTAGGGAGATATAGAAGTGGTTGGAGGGGGAAATGGAAATGTATATGATCCTGGTTTTTTTTTGTATATGTGTATGAAATTCTGAAGAACAAAAATTATGAAACAGAAAAGGCTCAATAAAAATAGCTAGCTACTTTCCCCTTAAGCTTATCCCACTTACTGTTTTAAGCTATTCTTATTACTGTCTGATAATGTCTATTTCAATATTATCTCATTTCTTATCCTATTCAAGTTTTTTTTGACAGTAGGTAATGTTTTAGAGCATAATATTTTTGAAATGTTCTTCAACATTTCAGCTTCATTACTTCAACAACAATGCTTCTTCCCAGTTTTCCTCTTCTGTTTCTAAATCTTATTCAGTCTCCATTATAAAGTCTATTCTTATCACTTAAATCTACTTATTCTTTCAGGTTTTTATCTTTTTGTTCTCACTGCATCTGATCTCCCTAGGTATGATGATATTTTATTTGTACTGAAATGTGATTTTATTTGTATGTTAATAAATAAAGTTGCCTTGGGGTCAGAGCTAATAGCAAGCCATAGCGGAGCAGGGCGTTGGTGGCACACGCCTTTAATCCCAGCTCTTGGGAGGCAGAGCTAGGCGGATCTCTGTGTGTTCAAGGATACAGCCAGCATGGAGACACACGTCTTTAATCTCAACACCAACCATAGAAGAACTGGAGGTCAGTACAGATGGGCAGTGACGAGGAGGTCATGTGGTTGGGTTTACAACCAATGAGAAGGCAGAACAGAAAGTCTATATAAAGACAAAAACACAGGAAGTAGGTCTCTTGGCTGAAGAGGATAGCTGCAGGAGTGAAGGGTAAGGCTCTTAGTTCTGACCTCTTGGGCTTTCATCTTTGCATTGGCTCTGTGTTTCTTATTTAATAAGACGGTTACATCTACACCTAGGCATTACCATCTACTCCCATGCTTGCAATTACTGCTTTGATTCCAATGATTATCAAACCTCTGCCTTCAACCTTAAACCAAAATGTCATTCCTGATACTTTTCAGCACCTTTCTTCATTGATAGTCACCAGGATAAATAATAATAGGTTCACTCTATGGTACAAGCTCCTCAACCATGGGTTCTTGGCTAGATTTGCAGTGCCAGGCATGTGTTATTTTTATAACAGTAAATCCACTATTGCACCCATAGGCCTGTCTTGCTTTGACTGTCATTATAGCACAGATGATATGAAGGACAAAGGGGAAATACTTGGGGTGGGGGAAGTTTATGTGATGAGAGATATGGGAGAGTAAGTGGGGGAGAGGGTGGAGAGTGGTAACTAAAACTAAGGATGTTTGAAAAAAAAGCTCTATGGTAATCTAATATTTTACATAAGTTTCATATATATATGAATTTAATTGGAGTTATCATGAACAGGGTATGATAATGCTCCTCTCAAAAGCCATAGGTTTCCAAATAAAAATCCCAGTGCAGGGAATGGGTTATCTATCCTTGAGTTTTTGTCAGGAGTGTCTCAGAGACCTATGAACAATACAGGTCATTACCATTGTTCTTGGTTTCCAAGTTGAACTTGATGTTACCACATATTTTGACCATATGACATTAAGAAACAAAGGCATGGGCTGGCTTTTTGGAACCTAGTGCTTATGGTGAGACACTTTGCACAGCCTTGGTGCAGGGAGGAGGGGCTTGGACCTGTCTCAACTGAATGTATCAGGCTCTGCTGACTCCCCATGGGAGACCTTGCCTTGAAGGAGGTGGGAATGGGAGGTGGATTGGGAGCGAGGAAGGCTGGGGGGCGGGGGAGCGAAGGACAGGGAAATCTGTGGTTGTGGTTGATATGTAAAATGAATAGAAATTCTCTTCATAAAAAAAAAGACAGGGAAATGGGAAAAAAAGAAACAAAGGTGGTACTGACTAGGAAGCTGACTCTCATTGGCTAACTTTTATAACACTAGAAGGTGCTGTACAGGCTGCAGGAAGTAAGTCATGAGTAATAGCCAGTTGTAAATTTATGTTTTAACAACATATCTTGTCCTCACTCCTCTACCCCTTCACTGCCTTCTCATTATGATTTTCCTCTTAGTACAGGGAACTTATTTTAATTTTCAAAATCCAAGCCAGGAACAACAGAGTCCTAGTTCACACTATGTTGTTATTCATCTTCCCTCATCCACTCCCTTTTAGAAAACATTGAACACAAAACTGACAAATATTAAGTTAGTCATAGCTCCCTTCTACTCTGACACTGATGATGGCTTTGTCCCTTCAACTCAAGCAAGGACTGACTTCTAAAATCAGAATAACCTAATCCACACTTCACAAACATTTTACTGGAGCTGAAAATAATAGTTACATCTCTCTCTACCTGCCTTTATACTTATCCATCTCTAATATTGTCACAATAATATCAACCTTTTCTGACCTTTGCTACAGACTGGTCTTCTGGTATAGTCTTCATTAACATTGTCCATGGTAAACTCAGAGAGTTAGTTACAATAATTCCCATTTTACAAATAAGAGGAACGATTCATGGATAAATTAAGAAATCTATTGTTGCCCAATGTGTAAATACTAGTGTTGGGATTTGATTCAGGTTTTTCTGAGTGGAGAAACATGTTCTTGGGAGCTTTGTTAAACTGCATTCAGACCATACCCTCTGTCCTTCCTAAGATGAACATTAAAGTATAAATCTTTCCCTGTGCTTAAAGGTACTTTTTAGAGCAGTCTCAAATACATTTTGGGTTGATTTAACCCCAAATTTCTCAAGATTCTACTGAAATTTATTTTTGCTTTTCTACTGACTTCATTTCTCTATCTTCTGTTTCCTACCTTGAATCCTTTCTATTTTGAGGGAAAAAATAAAAACTGCCTCTCTTAGCTGCTGTTACCCCCAGGAGATGTCAGAGTCCATCTTTAGAAGACAGGAAGAAGCCAGCACTAAGTGGGAGTTCTCAGTCACAGGAGGCTTTGTGAGTTTTATGGATGTTCTTTTTTGCTAACGACAAGAATCTTAGGCAGTGATATTATGTTCTGTTTTCTTAACTTTGTGGGGATCACACAGTCAACAACAGAACTGATGACTGATGTTCATTTAGCACTTTTAATGAGCATGTCTCTACACAGGCAAGTCCATGCGATTTTCCCAACTTTATCCTTCAACAAGCCCCCAGCTTATGGTTGACAATGTTTCATTAAAGTGAAGCAAAAGGTAATGGACTGGGGATAGGAAGCCCCATGCTAAGAGTCTATTGATCCTTCTTTATGTGTTGTCTTGCTACAGGTGGTGGCAACCAAGAAAGATTCTAAATATTTAATTGATCTGGATTTACTGGCAAACTGTGGGCAGCCTCCCTAGGACACCTTGCTCTCTTGGTTTAGGATATGATACTCTCCTAGGCTGCCATTTTTTTTATTAACTTCCTTTTCTTAATTTTCTTTTCTTTTTTTACTCCATCCTCAGAGTTTCTCAAGACCTAGTCATGGTACAAGAAAAAATGCTCTAGTCTTACCATAACTTAATATGCAATGCTTTGTTGATACCCATGAGCAGTCTGTCCTTTTCTGAACAGAAACAGAGGAGGAGTGGATGGTGGGGAGTGAAGGGGAGGTGGGGGAAGGAAATGGAGAAGAGTGAGGGGAAACTGTGGTCAAGATGTAAAATAAATAGATAGATAGATAGATAGATAGATAGATAGATATATAGATAGATAGATAGATGATAGATAGATGATGGATAGGATAGAAACAGATGAAGGAAAGAAAGAAAAAAAAGAAAGAAAGAAAGAAAGAAAGAAAGAAAGAAAGAAAGAAAGAAAGAAAGAAAGAAAGAAAGAAAGAAAAGTAGGTTTTGCTATTTCAATAGGCATACAAATGGTTCCCAGTGGCCATGGTTGAAGATTTAGACTAAAAATGAAGAGCTTAAATTTCAGATGAACTTTGGGCTATGACAGCATACACATCACAGATGAACTTCAGGTAAAAATTTTTAAAATGTGCTGTGGAAGCTATTATTATAGGAGGAAGACTCAGTTATCTAACATGTGCTAATCACTGATGTAGCAAGATAGATGGCATATAATCTGCCCTTAAAAAGTGAACAGTATAACTGGGTAGTTAAATCACTGTAAACTAAAATTAAAAGGCCCTTGTATTAGACCTTCATTAGTTCATAGAGGGCTAGTGTTGGTTGCTTCCTGAAAGCCCCCGAATTACCTAAGCTTAAGAGACAGGGAACAGTAGTCCGAGCACAGTGAGCGAACCGAGCGTTTGTGTGGTCGCATCTCGGAAACCGGTAGCCCTTGCAGCATGGCTGACCAACTGACTGAAGAGCAGATTGCAGAATTCAAAGAAACCTTCTCACTATTTGACAAGGATGGTGATGGGACTATAGCAACAAAGGAGCTGGGGACTGTGATGAGGTCTCTGGGGCAGAACCCCACAGAAGCAGAGCTACAGGACATGATCAATGAAGTAGATGCAGATGGTAATGGCACAATTGACTTCCCTGAATTTCTGACAATGATGGCAAGAAAAATGAAAGATACAGACAGTGGAGAGGAAATTAGAGAAGCATTCCACGTGTTTGATAAGGATGGTAATGGGTATATCAGTGCAGCAGAGCTTCGCCATGTGATGACAAACCTCGGAGAGAAGCTAACAGATGAAGAGGTGAATGAAATGATCAGGGAAGCAGATATCGATGGGGACAGTCAGGTAAACTATGAAGAGTTTGTACAAATGATGACAGTAAAGTGAAGACATTGTACAGAATGTGTTAAATTTCTTGTACAAAATTGTTTATTTGCCTTTGTTTGTAACTTATCTGTAAAAGATTCCCCTACTGTCAAAAGAATATGCATGTATAGTAATTAGGACTTTATTCCTCCATGTTTTCTTCCCTTATCTTCTGTCATTGTCCTTAAACCTTCTTTTAGAAAACAAGTAACATGTTGCATGTGGCTTACTCTGGATATATCCAAGCCCATGTGCACATCTGAACTTAGATGGAGTTGGTCAAGTGAGGGAACATCTGGGTTTTTGCCTTTTAAAGTCGTTGTAGGAACTGTCAGCATGTTGTTGTTGAAGCATGGACTGTGGACAGTCAACAATGTGTACTTCAAGTTGCACTACTGCAAAACAGGTGTTTTATCCAGGTACTCGTACACTCTTTTTTTGTATTGCTGGTGTTGTACCAGAAACATTTTCTTTTATTGTTACTTGCTTTTTAAACTTTGTTTAGCCACTTAAAGAAAATCTGCTTATGGCACAATTTGCCTCAAATCCATTCCAAGTTGTATATTTGTTTTCCAATAAAAAAATTACAATTTAAAAAAAAAGAGACAGGGAACAGTTTGGACTAAACTAGGCATTTATTTGCAAGCCACCTTCATTCTTGCATATAGTATCATACTTATTTCAAAATGATACTAGCTCAAACACACTAAATAAATGCATAGCTAACTGCATAAAGTCTTAATTTTAAATTTTTACATTTATTTAGTGTGTGTATACATGTATATGCATGCCATAGCACATGTGTGAAGGTTAGCTTGTGTAGTTGGTTTTCTCTTTCCTATCATGTGAGATCTGAGGTTTGAATTCAGGTCACCAACTTTGGTGGCAAATGCATTTACTCACTGATCCATCTTGACAATCCTAGAGCAATGGTTCTCAACCTTCCTAATCTGTGACCCTTAATATAGTTCTTCATGTTGTGGTGATCCTCAATCACAAAATTATTTTACTGCTACTTCATAACTGTAATTTTGCTACTGTATGAGTCATAATGTAAATATCTGGTATGTAGTATATCTGACATGCTACCCCCAATGGGGTTATGACCCACAGGTTGAGAACTGCTGCCCTACAGCAAATTTTTTATATATTATATTCATGTTCAAGTCAATGTGATAACAAAACAAAATATCATTATGCATTTGCTGAGGAAGCAAAATCTCAGAGGTAATAGGTGCAGAAGTCTGAATCCAACCCTAAGCATCTTGATTAAAAAACTTCTTTCCACTGAACTATGTCCCCTCTCTTCTCCTGTAATGTCATACTTCAATGTCTGCTAATCTGATGAACCAAGGAGTTGGTGTCATTTTCCCCTCTCAGATGTAGATTTACTGTGGAGTAGAGTATACAATAATTTCTTAAATCCTGAACTTTAAATAAATGGGAAAAGAACTGCATATGAAGCAGTAGTTTGCAGTTGACAGCTTATCAAGGTCACAAAACATAAGCAGCTGCTTTTGCATTTTTATGTTTATTTTTTAAAGTGATCTCACTGACTTTTGGATACCTTGTCAACCCAGGGAAATACCCCCTGTGAACAGCAGTGGCAGCAGGAGAACTGGCTGCAAGAAAGAGCTAGAAATGTTTAGAGCTAGAAAAGACAAATGCAAAGCCATAGCAGATGGCAGTGTTCATGAGTAAAGATATCTCCACACACAGAATCAGAGAACTATAGTGCAGGCTGCTTGATACTCATGACATAACATCCCAATTATGCTGCTTTGGAATTAAGTTGCTTATTATGGATTCAGCAAGTAGAAAACCAGCTAAAGATAGAACACCCGTGTCCTCTCTTTTGATCTCTGCCCAATAGTTAACTCATTACTCATGAGAACCAGAAGGAAACATGGAAGTTCTTAACAGTCCACTGACATTGGGAGAAGAGGTTGAATTCCGACCCTTGACTTCACCTCTTTCTTAATGAAAAACATTGGGCAAATTAGACCAATCCTCAAAAGCATTGACCTTCTATCATTTTAAACTTTCTAATTGACATTTCTACTTACCCTCACTTTAATAGTAAATACTGCTGCAAAGCATACCCCATGAAAATAATAAACTTTTCTTTATATATGAATTTTAGAAAATACTGAAAAATATAATATAAATATATTTATAAATATATAAATATAAAAAAAATATTACTTGATAGTATTTCATTTAAAAATACTAAATGAAAAGAAATAGTGCTTTCACAAAATTATACCTTAGTATAAAATGTAAAAGTAAATACTAAGGAGATGTCATGTCAGAGCTATAATCCCTGTTGTGTGAGAGTGACACACAGCCCCTCTTTCTGCCCTAAAGTTTTCACCCTTTCAACTTCTCAAGGCAGCCCCCTCATCCCATCTCACATCTTCTTTTTTTCCCTTTCTTACTTAATTTTTTTAAATCCAAGCATCTCTCATACTTAATATCATACTTGATTTCTATACTAGGATGAAAGTTTTCTTCTCTGTTGGATCCTCACCACCTGTAACAGAGATTAGCATTGGGAAAAACTCAAATTAAATCGCTGAAAAAACAAATGGCCTTGGAAGTTCACCTCTGGCCCAATCTCATAATCTCATCCTATACAGTAAGATCTGAAGTCCCTTAGCTAAAGGGAGATCCAGTATGATTTTCCTAAGATATCACTCTATTTCTGAGTTAATAGAAATCCAGCAGCTTCAACAGAATGCTTAATGTTGTTAACATCAACAAACAATAAGATCTTTGAGAGACTGCATCAGTGTGTTTTTGTATGTGCATCATGGTTTCCTGTCAAGTAATTAAATGAATAAAATATTAAATTAACTATGCTCTTCAGCTTCTGACTTCCAGAGAGTAGGCTTTTGTTTCCCACATGTATGTGGTATATAGACTTGTCAAATCATGGACACAGATGGTCAGATGGTAAGTTTCAGGGATGATAGGGAAGAGAAAACAAGGAGCTATTAAATGGGTACAGAACTTTGATTTGCATGACAAAGAAAATTCTAGAGATGGAGAGTGTTGATGTTTGTACAACAATGTAAAAATCATATTAACACAAGACTGTAGACTTTTAAGTAGAATGGTACTTTTTTAATGACACAATTTTAAAATCATAGTTATGAACAATTTTATTTATTTATCTAGACGTTATAGCATTATCTTCAATGAGTTCAGAATTATTACAAGTTATATGCCCATTTTATTGATACATGTATGTCTGTATCAGCTATTAAAAGTACATTATTAATGAATTATATGTGAGTTCATAGAAGCTAAACATTTTTTATACCTCACAATGATAAATGGGAATTTGATAGATTGGAACTAAGAATCTCATTCACATTCTGAAAATGGAAAAATAGTGCATATAAAAAAAGCTGTAGTAATAGGTAAAGCTTTAAGTGTGTTGGAATAAAGAAATATATTTTTGCTAGCAGAGGAATATGACCTCTATAAATTTGGTTTATTTCCCAATACTATTACATATGCTGTCAGTGAACTTCCAATACCAAAACAAATACTACAGTTATTGAAGACATTTATTGCTTCAGAAATTATATGTTGGGATTTATGACTATTTTTCTATACTTCTAGTTGTGGGAATTCTGCCATTCAGTCCAATGGCCAATTTAATGGAGCTTTTTTGTTTGTTTGTTTGTTTATTTGTTTGTTTTTGGCCTTATGGGCATGGTCTTCTCTGAAGATATATGACCCTTTAAAAACTATGGAGCAAGGTTCACACCCTCTTTCTTAGTCTGATTGGAGCAGGAGCCAGTGGCGGAGAAGCATGGCTTGCAGTTTGGTTCCATCACCCTTGGGTGGAATGGCAGCACAGCAGCAGCTGAATCAGCAGCTGGATCTCAGTTCTGTTCTGTGTTGTGAGTGTACCTTATAGATTTCATTCCTTAATAGGCCTTACCTGGCCCCATACCTCAGTGTCATGCTTTAACTGCTTAACCACCAAATAATATAAATCATTAGGGTAATATTAAATTACAGCATATCATTAAAGTTTTACAAATGAATAAATTAGAAATAATGAATAATTCATATATCTAATCCTTACTCAGCTATCAAGATAACTAAATGAAATTATTCACTGAAATTTCTTTGCTTTTGGTCTTTGTTACTCAAAGTTTGCTTCATGGGCCAGCTGACTAGGGTCATCTGGGAACTGTTAGATATAGAATCTCAAAGACTCCACTAGACATCATAATCCCTGAAAGCTTGTATGCACATTGAAGTTTGAGAAGCACTATGAAGGAGTGAATATGCAAAAATTTGCAATAAATATTTTCCAAATTGATGACCAACCAGGATTAGATCACGGCAGAACATTGACTTACCTGTCTGGTTTCTTTAAGTAAGTTTTCAGAGAAGAGATTAGTAATAACAATTAGAGGTGGCATAAAATGACAGGCACCTCCAGAAGGAAAATCCCTCTGCCACATCCCAAAACAGTCATTCTGCAGTGAATAATAACAGTGATTGATAACCCATGTAGACAAGGAGGTCTCAACAGACAGTCATTCCTTTCCCATCTTTATGGTAACTCCACAAAGTGCCTAACCCTGTTAGAAATGTGACAAGCAGGGGCAAAATGTAGTATAATGTATCTCCTTGGGAATGGGCCACAGTCTGTGAACTTCAGGATGCTGAAAGAAGAACTTTACTGGCAACCTCAACCAGCCTCAACATGGTGGCCTCAGGATATTAGCAAAGCAAGGCACCTGTCACCAGAGCTGTGCCTTTTCACTCACTAAGCAGGAAACTCTGGAATATGAGTCAGATGTTCGTATAGGCACAGAGAACAGACAATGAGTACTATAGATGGAAGGTAGCATGTCAGCCTTTTCTTGGGGGTCTGTGGATTACAAGGTAGGGGTATGAAGAAAGTCAATATTGAGACTGTATTTGGAAGCAAACCTTAAGAAGTAACTCCCCAAACTGCATCTCCTTCTACAAATTGAAAATGACAATTCTTAATGCTAATACCAAATCTAAAACACACCCTAAAGAAAAATGGTGAATTCAATAGAAAAGTGATGTGATATATTATCATGAAGTCACATGGGGAGTTTCAGATGGCATTGAAGGAGGAAATCAACATTCTTTCTAGTTTAAGCTGGTGTTAGGGACACTTACTGCTGCATATTAATTGTGTTTTAGATTTACTTAAGTTTTAATTATGCAGTCATTTACACTCCTCCCAAATCTACTTAATTACCATTTATGTACCCAGTATGAACTTAATATGCTACATTTTCTTGATCATCATTAAATTTGTCTTTTAACTAAATTGGCATGCTTGCTTACTAAGTGAAATAATTGGGACATAAGAAATGTGTAAAGGTTGTTCTGAGTTAAAGTATGCTGAAATCTATTGAAGAAATTACTTAGCAAAAGAGAAATTATAATACCACCTTTAGGAGAATACAATGCAATGATTAACAAAACTTTAGTTCAAGATAAAACATTCTGTACACATTTCTCCAGAGATGATTTAAAATGTGTGGAATGTGTGACTAGAAAGATAGTTTCAGCCATTAGAACATGTATTAACATTGTACTGGACTCAGGTTCAGTCCCCCACATCAAAATGGTGCTAACAATTGACTGTAACTCCAGTTCCAGGGGATCCTATGCCCTTTTCTGACATCTGTGGTCACTGCAAGCATGTTATACACATAAACTTATGCAGTGCACACACATACTGACAGACAAAAATTTAAAAAAAAGTGTTTCCATCCTCTGTCCTACCACTGATGTTTCTGTCTGAACCTTTAACACAGCTATATTTTTTAGAGAGGCATAATTCAGGAATACTTCATATTATAAAATATGCTACAGAGTAAGTTTCAGGAAAAGGCACAAAGCTACACAGAGAAACCCTGTCTCAAAAAACAAACAAAAAACAGAAAATATGCATATGTCACCAACATATGTCATTATATCTTTTTCAATTAAAAGTCATCTGCATGTGTCCCACATCTCCTACAGATGTCTTTTCAGAGAGACACTGAACTTTTCTTTGCACATCTTAAAATATGTCTATGGATGTCAACCAGAATTATATACATATCTACATTTTGTCTCTTTGTCAGAGCATCATATCATCAGCAGCAATGTTCCTATATTACTATAACCCAGAGGTCAGATAAAAGTACAGCTAAGGCCATTGATTCATCTTAACAACCAATTAGTTGGAGACATTTTCATGATAATTATTAAAATAATCTTATAGGGCTTTTAAATGCCCCTTCAATTTCCCCTACCTCTAGCTCAATTATTTTCTTATGTGTCTGATTTACATGTCTTCCCTTCAAAGGGCAGTTTATAAAAAACTAAACAGAAGTTACTGATAATAAGACCGTGACTGAGCATCAGTGTTTACATCCACAAACTGTTTTGTTGATAAACTCAGTGTGGAGAAAGTGCAGTGAAGTCAGAGGCTGTGGGTCTGGGAATCAAAACTCCTACTTTATTTGTGGTAGAAGACAATTAAATAACTTGCTAGCAACTAAGCTAGTTCACGGAAAATCCAAGCTTCCTGTCCAAATCTGCCAACCTCAAAGTCCTAAACCACCAACTTTACTGTAGTTTCTCTTTCCTGGTTACTACCTAGATGTCTCCTTTTCTTTATATTTTGTTAGTCAGACTTGGAAAGTTGTTTTGATTTTTGCTTCTGGGAGTACTGTTTGGTTTTTGCTTGTTTAATTCTGTTCAAGTAAATAGCTAATAACCATTTTTTGGTTGAGCTAACAGTTGACAGAAATGAAGGTCCAGGTCTGTTTACTGCTTTAGCAGCACAGAACAATGGTTCTCAACATGAATCCTTCAAAGAACACAGATTCTCACTCAGGTTGGGACATGCCTAGCAAGTAAGTACTCAGCTTGTGCTGTCCTTGAACCATGAGGAGGAAGGTGGGACCTATTTTCTATTTCAGGATTGGGTAGGCTAAAATTCTAAACAGAATCTATGTATTAATAGCCTTGCCTCCTCATCTCCTAAGGCAGTGGTGGAGTGGAAGTTTCTTGTTTTGTTTTTAATGCTGAAGTTTCTGACTAAAAATGTCCCTTTAATTGCTGGGCACTGTGGAACCCATCTTTAATCCCAGTACTCAGGAGGCAGAGGCAGGCAGATCTCTCTGAGTTTCAGGCTAGCCTGGTCTACACAGCAAGTTCCAGGATATCCAGAACTACATAGAGAGACCCTGTCTCAAAAAAACAAGAATAATTTAAAAGAAGAAGAAAGTCCCTTTGGCTTCTGGAACTACTGCAAGTGGGTGAAGGCACTGAGTCACCAAGGAAACCCAATATCATTTCTCCGGATTTGATAATTTAGTTTCTACCTTTCCTCCTGGAACCTTTACAAGAATTTTTTAGTGATATATTAATCAACTCCTCAGAGTACTTCACCTTTCACAAAAACAAGTAAGCCTTTTCCTTCAACACAAAGTTTATGAAGAAGACAGACCTTTAATACATAGTTAGAACAAGTTGGGAGTCAACCAGAAGAAGTCAATTAGTATAACAAATCCAGAGTTTAGTTCCACAGAGTGAATGCAAGATATATCAGCATTTTATTCTGATAATAAGACCCATTCTTTCAAAGTAAATCTCCTCAAATATGCTATTTTATGATGGAAATTTAACATACAGAGCTTTTACTACTTCCCAGCACAGCCCAGATCAATCGTATTACCAGAATCAGCATCCTAGGAAGAAATACTTTTTTATAGACAACATATTTAACCCTCATCAAGATTATGAACCCAAAACTTAAAAGTTGTACATAAGATATCTCTATTTATATCAATCAATTCAAGGCAGCAAATGCGGGGCGTTTACTCACCAACCCCACAGCTCCCAGAGTTCTCTTGAGTGTGAGCAGCAGGAAATATTAGAAGGATTTAGATTGTGGAAATAAACAGATAGAAAATAAAAGATAACCTCAAGAGGGCCTAGAACCTATTCCAACTGGCCCTGACTGTCTCTGCCTCAGGGTATTTATAGAGACGCCAAGGGGTGGAGCAAAAGACCTCCCCCAGCACAGCCAAGTGCACACCATCTCAGACACCTGCACTCAGGCCTGTGGTCCTAATCATCCTCTATATGGACCTGCTGGGTAAAGCCACGAGGAACCTGAAAACGGGCTCCCACAAGCAAAGAACACCAGTGGTTGGCCAAATGTGGTTTTCTTGCTATTTCTGCTATTCTCTACTTCATAAAATGATGTTATTCTCCAACTCACACTTCATATAATAAAAATGCATGTTTTTCACTTTATAGAGAATGTTTCCTCTACATACTCTCCTTTAACAGCACCTAACTATAGCTAACATTTCCAACACTTTTGAGAGATGACTATGTGTCTTTAAAAGATTATGAACAGATTCATGTTCTCCACTGTATCTGAGTCACAGTTGTCCTCTTGTACAGAGCAGAATCATGAAAAATATAGTTTATACATTCCAAAACCACTGTCACAGTTGAGTAAATGTTGCTGGAGCAAATAGCTATAGGGAGTGAAGGCCGAAAAGCTCTGCAGACTAACATCTATAAATTCAAAACGAATAAAAAATGTGAGCAGTAATGGGAAAAATAAAATTAGGAGAGGCACTATAGAAAATTCATTTTTACCTGATTCTTTTGGAAAATATCAAACACATACAGTGCTTCTACAAGTCATTAAGTGAAAAGAAAAATGCCTTCCAGGTGATGGCACACCCTTTTAATTCCAGCACTCTGGAGGCAGAGGCAGGCAAATCTCTAAGTTCAAGGCCAGCCTGGTTTACAGAGCAAGTTCCAGGAAAACTTGCCTTGAAAACCCAAAACCCAAACAAACAAAAGCCACACATCAAACATAACAACAAGCAGGAATCTAGTAAAGGAATTCTCAGTGAAGAAAAAAGGCAGGTCCAACAGATATAAGAGGTCCAATTTTGCTAGTACGATTGGGACAACACAAATTTAAATAATTGGTATGCATATTTCATATCAGCTTGATGATAAAGTTGCATGGTTTGATGGTTGCAGAGAAAGGGGAACATCCTAAATACAAAAGTCTATGTCAACAACATCAAGTGTGTGTGTGTGTGTGTGTGTGTGTGTGTGTGTGTGTGTGTGTTTCATAGAAAGGATGAGCCCTGATCATGTATTGTAAAAGGAAAGAAAGAGAGAGAGAGAGAGAGAGGGAGGGAGGGAGGAAGGAAGGAAGGAAGGAAGGAAGGAAGAGAAAAATGGGACATCATGCCCAAGTCACACATATCCCTTTGTCCTAATAGTATAAACATCTTCTAAAGGTCACTTTGATACCTTCACCTTCTCAGGGTGTCCTGGAATTGTGCCCTATACAGCATGCACAGACAAATAAGTAGCTGCTATTTCCCCCTCACTGTAAAATAGCCTTTCAGAAGAAACAACAATGAAGTTAAAAGATTCACATTTCTTTGTTGAGTCTGAGTCAAAAGGAACTAGGACAACTACCAAAAACAGTTCAGAATCCCCCCAGGAGTTACACTTCAGAGAATCATGATCCTTCTACCTACCTTGCTTATTTGCACTCAAGAACTTTAGCATCAAGATCATCTATTTTTCCACTATTAAAAAACAAATCTTTCCTATAAGTATGAGGCAACCTGCCATCTCATTACCTACAGAAACATCCACTTAATGAAGAAAAAATTTGTTTAGAGCACAATGAGAAGAGACAAACCACTGGAGACCGTTTTGCCAATGAAAAGCCCTAAAGCTCTGATCCAGCAAATAGTCCCTGCCAGGAAGTCTTATTTTTGTTAGGAAATGATTTTATACAAGCCATGCAAGTTCTCCTTGCTCTGTATTTAGTTGAGACTTAAAGAATCTTTGCTCCTGGCAACCTAAGATTGGAAAATAAACTAAATACCCACTTCAGGCTTTAAGAGTTTACCCAAAGTCAGGATAGTGGAAGGTACAGTGGCCTTTCATTATAGAAAATTTACAACCCCTCCTCTTTCCCCTCATCCACCTGAATTTTAAATACAGTGCAATTGTATAATGAGCATGTCACAATAACATACTTGGTTAGGATAAAATGAAATAAAACACATGTTAAAGATTATTTTTTAACTGCATAAGTAAGTCATTAGCTCCAAGAGGTCCTGGCTGATTCTACCTCTACTCCCATTTTCTAGTATTCCTCAGGCATTTGAGAAAATGTTCCATTTATATTGTATTTAAGTTTATAATTATGACAAAAGGAATCTGATGCATAGCAAAGTCCAAGTCCTAGATAGGACGTGAAGTAAAACGGTGCCTTAGTTCCTTTGTAGTGCTATAACAAAATACCTCAGGCTGCATAATTTGTATTAGACAGAAAAATATACTCCTCTTTCTGGAGGGTAGGAGTCAATAGTTAGGGTCATAATCTTTCAACGGCCTTCTTGCTACACTATCTTGTGATAGAAAAATAAAGATAAGATATGAGGGAGAAAAAGATTCCACTTATGCTATAATATAGCTACTTCCCTGATAATAACATGAATACAAAGATCTCATAGTATAAGCACTTCTCACAACAGACTCCACAACCCAGTATTGTATTTCTAATCCATGTTTTCCATAACAAATACTCAAACACAGTGCATGATATTTCTCTTCTACACACATCTACTTCACATATTTAGTCTCTTTCTTGGTAATTTGCTTGTGAATCCACTTATTTATTCAACCCTACCTTTTCAGAACAACTTTCTTATGTAATGCATGATAGACTGCTAGTTATTTCAGCAACCTAAGCTTTTGCACCAGGCACTTAGTTCACTGTGGAATAATATATTCCTCAGCCTTCTTTGCAATTAGGCATAGCCATGTGCCTAAGTCACTGGCAGTGATGGAAAATAAAATGATGCTGCTTCCATGATTAGGCCATAGCACTTCTGCCTTAACATTTTGCCCACGTACTCTACTATTCTCTCTCAACTCTCCATATATCTCTGCTGCCATTCCTTAAGTGGAGACAACTGGTCAGAGAAAGCTGGCAGTTTCCACAATTTATGTAATCAGAATAAATTGGCAGTTTTTCTGCTCCGTTATCAAAGAGATATTATTATGAAGTTATATCATTCTGTGGTTCAGACACATGAAATCTTGTTTTATTTTTGGCTTTTTTCTCTATACTCTTATATTGTATTCATAGAAGCTTTAATTTGTTTTATTTGAAATCCTAGGATACTGCCAATAATGGACCAATCTTCATAGTCTCCTGATTCAGACACCCCTCAGTATCAATCTCTGTATCTTTTGTTTGAAACATCATATCAAAGATTGCCAGATAATTTATGGCCAGCTTTATCATGTTTCAGTCAGTCAACATCAGGATAATGAAATGTATTGGCCAGGCACTATATTAAGCATCATGGAATATGTGAGAGAGAAAATATTGTCCATTCTTCAGCACATAGAATTATTAATATTTCACAGAAGTTTAGAGTGCATAGTCCTTCTTTGAGAGAGCAAATATTCCAGTAAGAAGAGAGGATGTTCAGTTTACTGTAGTATGTTCAGTATGAAAGCATAGATGTCACTTAGAGCCTATGAGTGTGCTCTTGTGTAGATGGTAAACATAGGAGAGGCAAAAAAATAGCCTCTAGTATCAGAACAAGATTACCTATAGATTTTAGGATGACAATCCTTTCTGTAAGGAGACACAGACCAGCTGGCACTTGTAAACTACAGGGGCAGGAAGGTATGGGACTTCTCCCTGTAGCAGTTTTGAGACATTCAGGAGAGGTTAACTGATTTGGTTCTGTCCATGGAAGTCAAATATACAAGGAATTTCATTGAATAAGTCAGAAGGCATGGAGAGAATATGATTGTGGCTAAAGAGATTTGTGTTCCCTGTCAATGATCCAGAAGAAGAAGCCTCTGAAACACTGCTAAGAGAGAGGGGTGTTTAAGATATACAGAAAGGGAAGCTTTGACACTGATTAGGATGAACCAGAACAACAAAGTGGAGTCAGTTATCTCACCCTTTATCCCACTTATATCTCATACTCAGTAATTTCAGAGGCAGCTACAAAAAAAGAGAAGCATGCAATAAAAGGATACCCAACCTCGCCTGTGACATGGGTTTCTAACCTGAGCCACATCTTTTCTGGGAGAAATTCTATATTTCATTAATGTGTTTGTTTAGGATTTTTACTACTATACAATATGTTGTATTTGCTTTCTGGATTTGGCCCTATTCAAGTCTCTAAACAGGGAAAAGGAAAACACATCATTATATGTGTAAAAGGGCCATGTAGTAGAATGAAATGTTAATCATGAATTTACATATAACTGTGGCAGGCACTGCATGTGGTACTCCTCTGTAGGGGAACTCTCATTCATGAAAACAAGTAAACTTCCCTTATGAAGTCCTGCTACAAAGACATCTGATTACTTTTGCAATACTGCTAGTTTTCAACTATTTATCAGATTTTTTTTTCAGAGAGCACTAGCATCCTAGCAATCTAATATTTTACTGAACAAGTCTTGAAAAGCAACATTGCAGACATTTGACATGTTGCTGAGTCTCTATACTCCAAAATGTACTTTTATTTACTATCTAGAAGAGTTATCCAAACTCTCTCAGCTGTCAGAGCTGGTGATAACCCAGTAGTCTTGGCACCTCAGTAGAAATTAGATGCCATTTTCTTTGTGTGACTATCTTTGGACTTTTCTTCCAAATATTAATACTAATCTACTCTTCTACTAAGACTCATTTAATCCCCAAATTATACTTCCTATATTGGCAAAATTGCTTCATTATTTAAATGTCATTGATAAGTTTGAAATTAAATTTATCAATACACAAAATGCATTTTATTTCTTTCTCTATCTCTCAGCCTACATAGGCTATGAACCACAAATGGATAAAAATTAATTAAGTCAAAATAATGTTATACCAGGCAGTTACAACCTGTAACTTATTCCAAACACCTGCAAATATATTTTTGCAAAAAAAAAATTGGGGGGCATTAATCCAATCTGTCTAGACCATGGCAAGAAAGTAGAGGGCCTTACATACATTCCGCAGTCTAATAGAACAGATAAGGCACTTAGCAAATGTAGGTTGTATTTAGAACTAAATCAGGTTACACAACTGTCAGGTCACATTAAGAAGAACTTGAGTTGGAGACTCACTTGGGGGAAGTGAGTCTTCATTTCTGGGGGAAATGAGTTCTTCATTTCTGATTTTGCTATTAAGTTTGGAGAGCTTCACTGGGCTCAGTTTCTTCATCATTGAAATATGGTGAGGATGATGAGACTTTCTTCACAAAGTAATGATTACTTAAAATGGTGGAGGTAAAAATCTTTGTAAATTATATGAATAAGCATCAAGCTTAAACCTGGAGCCCTTGTTATTAGAAGTGACCTATGGTGATATTTTATTTGTGCTGAACTGTGATTTTATTTGTATGTTAATAAAGTTGCTTGGAGATCAGAGCTGAGAGCAAGTCATTTAGCAGAAGTCTGGTGGTGGTGGCACATTCCCTTAATCTGATCACATGGCAAGCAGAATCTCTGTGTGTTCAAGGACACAGCCAAGCGGTGACCTGAACCTTTAATCTCAGTACGAACCATAGAGACCTGGAGGTCTATATAGACAGGCAGTGAAGAGGAAGTCATGTGGTTGGGTTTACAGCCAATGGGAAGGTAGAACAGAAAAGCTATAAAAAGACAGGACACAGGAAGAAGGTCTCTCTCTGTCAGGGGAAGGACAGCAGTGAGTGGTAAGATAAGGTGGTCTTAGCTCTTGGCTACTGCTCAGTCTCTGGGCTTTTAACTCTTTATTTGGCTCTGTGTTTCTTATTTAATAAGACCATTTAGAATTATATCTACATCTGGCGCCCAATGTTTGTGGTACGAATTTGAGAAAAAGCTACTTGCTTGGGGCTTTGTGGGCCCCAGCTCAGGCCTTAGCTACATGTTGCCAGTTGTGGTGGTGCACGCTGGTTGGATTTACTGAAGGAGGCAGAGGCAGGAGGATCCTGAGTTTGAGGCCGGCCTAGGAGGCTTGCTAAGGAGAAGCTTCAGCCTGGGCCGAGCCACAAACGGTTTCGGTGGGACCATGGAGGCAGCGGCTGCTGCTCCAAGTTGCTGGCTCCTTCTCATTGTGTTGGTGACTGCACTGATGCTATTACCTGGGACGAAGGGTTTACTGCTGCTTGTTCGAGAAGAATTGCCAGGACCATCGTGTTACAAGAAAGCATCGGCAAAGGTCAGTTTAGAAAAGTTTGGCAAGACAAATGGTGGGGAGAAATTGCTGTGAAGATTTTCTCTTCTAGGGAAGAATGTTCATGGTTCTGAGAGACAGACATTTATCAGAATGTGATTGATCCAAACCACAGAGGAGGCACACAAAAAAAAAAAAAAAATCTGCAGGAACCATGACCATGCCTAACAGCAACTTTGAAATCTTCAAATGGATGATGGGATCCTACAATAATGATTCCACATGGACTATGGTAAAACCATTAAGCTGATTAACACCACAGAAAGATCATAGAAAAATAAGCTTTGGACTACAAACTGCTCAGGACAATTTCAAGATGGCTAGCTGACTGAGATGGTCCAGATTCACAGACAACTAGAGCAAGGACTTGAAACAAGCCCAACATTTTCCCGTTATGCAGAGACTGGACAACAAATGATAACAGCTACCTCTCCCAGGACTTGACAATTAACCCAAAAATTTTCTTTTCAGGATTCCCTAAAGATGTCTTCACCCCCAGAAAGCAGGAAGTAATTTTAAGAAAATGATGCCCACATTCCCAAGAGGTAGGGTGGGTGATTTTTGGTTGTTCAATAGCTTGTGGATAATTGTTATTGTTTATGATGGTTAGTTATAGGTTGTTAATTGTTAATGGTCAAAAAAAAGCTAAACAAAGGAGATTAGATACAGAGTTCTTGGTTTAAAAAAAGAAAAAGTAAAAAGAAGATATAGAAAAGGGTAGATCATTGAATCTACTCTAAAAAGAAAAAAGGAAGATATAAAAATGACAAAAGGTAGATTATTGACTCTATTATGAAAAGAAAAAAGAGAGAATATGGACATGATAAGATTAAAAAAAGTCAATTATTGAATCTACTTTTACAAAGGAACTGCTTGTTTTAAACAGGATAAGTAATGAAGTTTTTTTGTCTGAGTTTATCAAATGATATTGGACTGGACATTGTTAATATATATAATGAAGTTTTTTGTCTGAATCTGTCAAATGTTAATGGACTAGACATTGTTAATGTAATTTTTTACTGTATATATTGTATATACTTATTGGATATAGCTTTTTTGTATTAGTTATAAGCTTTTTAAAATTTTAGTCAAAAAAGGGGAAATGTGGTGATATTGTGTTCCCCAAAATATTGTGCATGCTAATAAACTTATCTGGGGTCAGAGAACAGAACAGCCATAATATTAAACATAAAGGTTAGGCAGTGGTAGCACACACCTTTAATCCTAGCATTCCAGAGGCAGAGATCCGTCTGGATCTCTGTGAGTTCAAAGCACACTGGAAACAGCCAGGCATGGTGACTCACGCCTTTAATCCCAGGAAGTGATGGCAGAAAGCAGAAAGGTATTTAAGGCATGAGGACCAGGAACTAAATCCTGGTTAAGCTTTTAGACTTTGAGCAGCAGTTCAGCTGAGATCCATTTGGATGAGGACTCAGAGGCTTTCAGTCTGAGGAAACAGGATCAGCTGAGGAATTGGTAAGGTGAGGTGGCTGTGGCTTGTTCTGCTTCTCTAATCTTACAGCATTCACCCCAATAACTGGCACTGGGTTTGTTTTTAGTAATACAACCTTTTAAGATTTGTGCTACAGTGACCTAAGACAGAAAAATGCCCATAGCAATGACACAGTTCCCTACCCTGCTACTACCTCCTCACATCCTGGTAAAATGCAGATTATCTTTCTCACATCATGTGATGTTGGCACAGAACAGGTTCAAAGCAGATAATAGAACAAACAGGAACATAGCTTTGCATCCTCAGTAAGAAAGTGCTGACTCCATTAATGACTCCAAACTGCCAAAAATATGCCATGAATAGTCATCATCACATTCCAGTTAATAGTTTCCCTAATATCATGGTAGGTGACTACAGTTAGGATCCTTCAAATTCAAGGTCTTCAACCACTCTAAAATTGTTTCAAGATTCTGGAGGAAGGCAAGTCACACTAGGGAGATGGGTGCAAAAGCTCGATATTAATACAAAGGAGACAACTGGAAATAAGCTATAGGAGAGTCCAAGGCCTAATCAGGTTCTTCAGTCAGGTTTGCAAGACCTTCCAGGAGAGCCAGAGACCTCTTTGTCTCCCTAAATAACCTCATGCCAGAATCAGGGTGTTTTAAAATTATATTTTCTTCCTTCCTTCATTTCTTCCCCTATCTTTCCTTCCTTCCTTCCTTCCTTCCTTCCTTCCTTCCTTCCTTTCTTCTTTTCTCCCTCCATTCCTCCCTCCTTCTTTCTTTCTTTCCTTCATTATTTTTCTTATCTGTTTGTTTGACTGCTTGACTGCCATGGCACACAAGTGCAGGTCTTAGAACAACTTTCATGAGTTAGTTCTCTCCTTCCACCATGTTGATCTCAAGAATAGAACTCAGGTTATCAGGCTTGGTTTCAAGTGTCTTAAACTGCTGAGTCACCTTGTTGGCCCACAGAAACAGTTTCATACTATATGAAGAAAGTCCTAAGATTTTGTATGCTCTGAGCTCACCAGAAGACCTCTCTCTTGGAGGATAATAAAACACTAGCATCTGGCCATAGCTCTTGATACAGCTTGTGGATCTTCAGTGGTAGCACTATTGACATTTGGAGCTAGATAATTCTCTGTGGTGGGTGATTTTTCTAAGCATGAGAAGAAGCTCAGAGTTGTCTCTGCCTTCTCTCACCATCCTGCAATTATGACAACACCAGAAATGTTCCTAGACATTACCAAATATCTCCTGATGGAGAAGGGCTGTCACTGAGAGTCACTGGTATAGCTTAAATCATAGAGAAAATGTAACAGAGATTGCATGCTACTGACTCCTTTTTACCAACTTGCTTCATTTTCTATTAATTGTTAATACAACAGTTCCGAAAAATAGCTAAATGACACCTATAAGGAACCGTCCAATTGAGATGGTTCTACTTCAATCCACTGTAATGATGTCTGTAACCAAAAATGAATTAAAGATTTAAATGCCTTTATTCTGGTCCTTTTTCAAAGTGGGAATTACCTTGATCAAAACTGAATAATTTAGGTCTTATCAATCATAACTATAAAGTAAGTCATGTCAAAATTTCCCTTTTTTGTTCTAATTATTTCTTTCATAGCCTTTAACTCTTAGGGCCATTTATTCTGAGTGAATGAGAAAATATTTCAAGTGAATGAGCTTGAAAGAAATTGAATGGAAAATCTACACCAAAAGCAAATCTTATGTCCAGTCATGCTTTAGTATTAAATTTAGTAATAAGAAAACTTTATTTAGCTACATTAATTCAATACACACATGTACAGAAAAGAGAGGAAGAAGAGACAGAGAGAAAGAGAAACAGAAAGAGAGAGCAGGGTTGGAGGATGTAACAATCTATTTAGCAAAATAAATTTTAACTTTAAACCAGGAAGGAATACAAATTATCATATACAACCAGTTGTCATGATGACTCATAGGCAAGATACAGTCAGACAGATTCAGTGAAAGATTTCCTTTGCTTGTAAATAAGAAAAGGATTTAAAAGTAGTGTAATTTTCATTGTAGGCTTGAATAGTTATCTCAGACTTTATTCTGCTTCAGAACTCAGGTTGGGAGACCAATGGCCATTACCATTTGACTTACCAACCTTCTACTTGAATTCAGACAGAGGAGGGAAATGACAGTTGCTTTCACCTCATTTCTACAAGGATAATCTGTGAGCAAGTAAACTCATTTGAGACTGTAACCTTGGTCCATTCATTTAGATTTCTTTGCAACCTTCTCTAACTATGATACCTCAAGAGATCTTTATAGTATGACTTTAGAATTTAGCAATAATGAAATAGATATATTTTTCAAATTTTAAGAAAATTATTCCAAACTCCCCATTGATCTCTGATAAGTAAGTGAACACAACACTCACTCAAACTCTACATTTGGATGGAGTACTACTTAGTACTTAGATTTTGGATGGAGTAGTACTTAGATTTTGAAACATGAGTTATTTAAGAGGGTGAAAATTAAAATAATGTTGAGACTGTAGAATATATATTCAAGAAATACTATGAGATGATGAAAAAGCCAACTAAGGAGTACCTAGTACCTGGTCATATTTGTTAGAATGGTTCCAAGTCTCTTTGTAGCTACTGAGTTAGATGTCCTAAAGAATTAACACATCTTCTGATACTTCCCACATCTTATGTAGAATTTAATTCTTAAAAAACCTGCCCTTGGACTGGAGAGATAGATCAAAGATCAAGACATTTCCTGCTCTTGCAGAGGACCTAGTTCAGTTCCCTACACCTACACTGCAGCTCATAATCATCTGTAACTCCAGATCCAGAGGATTGGGTGCCCTCTTTTGGCTTCTGTGGTCACTGCATGCATGTGGTGCACATATGCTCATGCAGGTAAAACCTTCTTATATATAAAATAAAAATCTTTTAAAATGCTTATTAAAATTTTTTCCTAAAATATCAGATATGAGCAATTGTTCATAAAGAAATAGTAAATGTGTGCATTACCTAATTTAAAAGGAAGAATATATGTGGATCATGCACTATATGGGTCTATTAGAACATAGTTTGAGTTTAAGTTGTGTGACAAGCAAAGACCAAGTTTATAAATCAAATCTGGATAGTTTGAATTAAACAGCAGAATATTAACTGAAAAATCTTCCCAACGCATATCATTTGACTGACCTAGCAAGAAATGCCCAAGTTCTGCTCCACAAGATGAAATCCATACCTTGCATCGTTATCTGATCTTGAACCTGTGGCTAAACAGGTTGTAGGCCCTAGAGGATACCCTATCACTAGATTTTTCTTCTAAATGGATGTGATATTAAGCTGTTTTCTAATGACTTATCATTATACTCATAGATCAATTCATCTTTCAACTGTAATCAGAAGCTTCTATTAGTGGCTAATGTTGATTAACACATAGACACACAATTGTCCAAGGTACAGACAAAAAGACTTCAAAAATGTTCATCCTTATATCTAAAATATATATTAGACCCTTTTTTAACCAAGACTCAGAAATCACTGTGGAAGATAGGGTAGAAATAGTGTAAGATCCTAAGGCAGTGGATGACTATAAGGAAACAGTATCTTCTGGACACAGCAGCGTAGCTGCACATATTAACTAATAGAAGTTATGACAGCATACACAAGACCTGTGCAAGTACAAGCCAGATCAATTCCCAGCATGTGGAAAATAGTTGGGCAAAAAGGCCTAACTCTAGCCAAGGAGTTTTGGCAGTTGTGAGCTGCTGAAGTAAAGACAATTTTCTCTAAGAATGTAGTCCCTGGTACTACATGGCAGTCCCTCATATTATAGTGGAAAACCATACATCCAAGAATATTTAGGTAGCATAATTTAGTGTTGATTGGTTAAATATTTTTGTAAGTAGCATGGGTAGACAAATGGGGGCATTTGAAAAGAGGTGGGGATGAATATGATTAAAACATGATGCTGGAAAGTGGTGACTTAGACCTTTAATCCTAGTACTCAGGAGGCAGAGGCAGGCAGATCTCTATGAGTTCAAGGCCTGCCTGGTCTACAGAGCTGGCTAGTTCCAGAGTACATGTATACACACATACAAAAAGAAAGAAGGAAATACGTGTAATTTAAATTATTGTAAAATTTATTATAAACAGGGGGCTGGAGAGATGGCTGAGGGGTTAAGAGCACTGGTTGCTCTTCCAGAGGTCCTGAGTTCAATTCCCAGCACCCACATGATGGCTCACAACCATCTATAATGAGATCTGGTGCCTTCTTCTGGTATACAGGCATACTATATACATGGTAAATAAATAAATCTTTAAAAAATTATTATAAACAGTAAAATAATTCCCTTTGCCTTCAATTTTCAAATGAAGTTAGCAAATGTATTTGCATATGGCAATTTACTTTGAAACTGATTGGTGTATCAAAAACAGAGGACTTGCACATTTGGTTTAACACAAGTAATAAGATAGCTGTAAAAAAGACTATCAGCTGGCTCAAAAATTAATGTTATTCTCATGATGGTGTCCAGAGTAAGTAATGGTGGACAGATACAACTTATTTTTCAAAAAAAAATGTATATAACATGCCCAAAAGTTTACTACCTCATAGAATAAGTCTTTAGAATAACATTTTTCTAAAAATAGAATTTTTGTTATGTGCATATGTGAATCTACATAAGTGTATGCCAAATGAGTGTAGGTGACCACAAAGGCAGGAAGGTCTTTGGATTTCCTGGATGTGGAGTTATTTGGCATTGTGAGCTGTCCTATGTGAGTGCTGAGAACCTGAAATTAAGTCCTCTGTAAGAGCAGCAGTGCTCTTAACCACTGAGCTGCCCCTTCAGTCCCCTGAAAATAGGCTTTTTAATCTTTTGGGAGAGAGGAGGGTATGCTGGAGATTAAACTTGGAGCCTTAGTTATGCCAAGCAAGTACTCCACCACAGATCTACATCTCTAGCCCTCTCTTAGGCCCACAGTCTTAGTATCATGTGTTTTATCCACCTACTTGTATATAAGTACATTTCTATTTAGTAAAATGCTATGCCCTTAGTTCATCAATACTTCTATTTTGCCTATTGCTTCCACCAAACCACAGGATAAGCAAATGTCTTGTAAGAATTGAAGAGTTTTGCAAGGCTATATGTTCTCCAGTGTTTCTGGAGGATCTGCTTTAATTTCAAATTAATGAGTCCTCTTCTGTCTATTCTTTCCCAAAGTTCTTCAAGCTGAGATAACCAGTGTCCTTCCCTGTCACCATTCCTCAGCTAGAAATACCTATGATAGAGCAACAGCAACAACTGCCAGTGCTAACAGTGGCTTATCCATTTTGCCTGCCTCTGATAGCTCTTCTTCATCAACTTGACTACATCTGGAATTAAGTAAAACCTCCAAATGGAGGACAAACCTGCGAGGGAATTTTGCTTAATTTGAAGTAAGGAGATCCACTTTTACTCTGGATCTTGAAGCAGGAAGACACACCCCTGCTGGAAGCCTATATGAGGACATGGAAGAAGGAAGATTTTGCTCTCTGCCTGCCTCACCTTGCTAGCAAGTCCATTCTTTTACTGGCAATAGAGCCTACTTTTTTGGGATTCCAGTATATACTAAAGACCAAGGTGAGACATCTAAACTCATAGATGGAGTGACTACTGTATTCTTGGTCTTTCCATCCACAGCAGCCATTGTTGGATTAGATGGACAGTATCCTGGGAATAATTCTAATAAGTCCCCTTTCTAAGCATTTAGAAAGATTCATTCTACAATTTCTGTCTTTCTAAAATACCCTAACTAATACATTGCCCTTTCCGCAGGGGTTAAAAGGCGTTGTAGCCATGAACAATTCTTGCCTTGACTCTTCCTTTCTTTATGTCCGTCTCAGCTCAGATACCCTGTCTTAGTTTCCTCTTCACACTGCCCTGGACACAGTCCAGTTAGATATGTCTTGACAAGCTCTTTCTTTAGTGGTCATCTCTTACCCTATCCCTACTTCACGAGGACTGTAACCATATGGGAAGAATATAGTAGCAGGTGGCAGCAGATGGAAGATACACCATGTGCCCTGAATAGAGGTCCCTAGAGTGACAGCTGTCTCAATGAATTATTTATTCTGCTTATTTTGTGCTGTGGATAACGCCAGAACATCTAAACATGGACTGGTGAATGATGAGCTCTCAAATGCATTATCTGAATGGATGAACATACAATGATGTGAAACTGTCAGGATCAGCCCAGCAATGGGACATACATCCTTGACCTGAAGTTAAGAAAAGACTAAAAATAAAGAAGTATGACTGGGAAGTTACTAAGCTGTGATCCATAGTTGGATGTTGAAGGCTTTTACAACCCTGTGAACTTTACATGTAATTTTACTCACATGTAAGATTTTTAAAGAAAGCCTAATCTAAAACTTAAAGACCAACATCTGCTTATTTTCTACAAAGGACAGCTAACGCACAGTGAGGTAGTCACAAAATGTAAGTATAACAAACTCATCCTTTATAGAAAAAGACTTCAGTGGCTCCCACCAGCACCAGGCAAGAGCCAAAGTATTATAGACAGAATGAGAATGGAGTGAAGGATCTGGCATCAGCTAACTTTCTAGTGCCATGTTCACCATGCATTGACAAGCATGTCCTGTACAGCTGGCTGATTTACTCATAGTTCCTAAATGGTTCATACTTCCCTTTGGGAATATTTCTTCTTCACTTCACCTAGATAACTTTAATGCACCGTGTGACCCTCTAATATCTCTTCCCTTGTAAAAATGTCCCTCAATACAGCCTTGCTGGTCAAGTCTCTGTTAGGTGATATTTTATCTTGATAGCTACAGGTGTATATCATCTCATCTATATCTCCACTGTTGCCTCGTGTTTGCTCTTTGGATACATAACCTCCGTGCAAGAGCTCTGACCTCCCTGAGCTCATCTAAGAAAATCATACTTTTCTAACTTTACCTTCCTCAGAGCCCAGTTGTGGTTTGAACACGTAATGTCCCCCATAGGCTCATGTGTTTGAACATTTAGTCTCTAATTAGTGGTATGATTTCAGAAGGCTGTGGAACACTTATGAGATAGAGTCTCATTGAAGAGACAATAACGGAGAGAACTAAATAGCTTCTATAGTCCTGATATTGATACACAAGTACAGCTAGGATGTCATAGAGCTAGTGAGGACAGGGACAGACATGGACTCCTGCCTCTGGTCCTAATGATCTTCTCTCTGTGTCATTTCTTTACAACTTCCCTGAAATAACAGCAAAAAGAACTGCTTTCTTCCTTTCTGTTCTCTTTTTTATTTTTTCTTTGTGTCTTTTAAAACACGAGTGTAAATATTAACTCTGTGGATGTCACTGGACAGAGGAATCAGTTCTCCCACATTCTGTGGGATTACTCTTTGTTTTCATAAAATCCACGATTTGTAAACTAGTTAAGAGTGAATATGTGACAGAGCATGTGAGGTGCCAGAGAGTGAGGCATGGAAGGAAGAGAAGGAGGGGGAAGGAGAAAAAGATGAGGATAATTTTATGTAAATTCTCAAGTATAGTTCAAGGCAATTTATCTCAATTATTCATATAGCTTAAATTAAAACTTAAACTCAATTTGTCTCAACTTTAAAAAAGAAAACAACCACAAGGGAATCCGTGGCTGATATGTAGAATTAAATTATATTGTAAAATAAAATAAAATAATAAAAAAAGAAAAAAAAATCTGGGAAGTGTTGGGGGAAGTGGTTGAATGTGATCAAAATATATTGTATGAAAGTCTCAAAGAATTAATAAAACATTATTTTTAAAGAAACAAAGAAAATAAAAAAAGAAAACAAAACAAAACCAGAAAATCATATAAGCACTTTATGTATCTTGGACATCTGACTTTATTTTCTGGGAAACAAAATCAGTTTCTATGTCAGAGGAAGACTGAGCAAGCGCAGATGGAAGTGGCAACCTGGGGGACCTTGTATCATGTTAAGACACCTGTCATCATCCCCTGAGACTCTGCACTGAGTCTTCAGGATAATTCAAAAGGGAGTATCAGTAGCTGCCATGCTTTGGTTTTTATATACAAACCTTCAGTCACTTCTCTTCTCCAGTTCACTACAATATACTAATAGGGTAAGTGTAAACACAAAGTATTCCCTCTATCACATTGACTTTGGCTCTTTGTGGCCCATAATTCTATACTGGAAAGGGAGAAGAAGAAAGACCATAAGTTTGAAATCTGCCTGGGAGACATAGCAAGATCCTGTCTTAAGAAAAAAAAGAGGCAAAAGCAAAATAAATCCTAGTATTGAGAGAAAGATATGGCCTATCTTTTAAGAAATTCTGGAAATAGACTGAATTAGTCCTTGGAACCTTTATCCTACATAGAGATCACTCCTTATTAGACATATGGTTCCCTCTGTTCATTCTTTTTTAGACAGGTATCATCCCACCATATGCTTCAGCAGAGAATTTACTTTCCTAGAGAACACCTCATGAATGAGTGAGAGTCCCCCTCCCAAACTGCTCCCATAGCACTACTCTGTTGACTGTTCTTTCCTTGTTTCTTCCCACTAAACTCTCAGTTTCCTATTGGCAGACAAAAATCAAATATCAGAGAAATGGATTCAAGCTGTTTTATTTCAACAAAATTGTGTTATTTCCTTTTGACCAATATCTGGAAAAATGATGCCAGCCCTCCATCAAGAGCTTCGGCAAAATCCATCCTGACTGTCTCACAGTAGGACCTAGCCAAGGACCAAAAACAAAGCAGAGGTTTAGAAGAGACAATCAACCCAGTTTAGGATATGTTTAAGGAGATTTACCTTTAGCTTCTGTACTTTTCAAGAACTAATTCAGCTGGTGGCATTTTGTGGAAGAAAATCTTTGTGGCATTTAAACCAACAGCAATGTGCCCAGTTTTAAAGAAATGGGGGGGGGGGAGGTGAGAGTAAATGCACAGCTACATGAATATAGTATCTTTAAAGGATTATAAATCAGCTGGGAAGCACTATCCAAATAGCAGCTTCCAAGATGCTGCTATGTAATTATAACTCATCAGCATGTCTTGCATGTTCCAAAATAACCTGCTATACTTCCCTCATTTTCTCAGACTAATGAAGGGAAGATGACAGCAGACTTCAAAGATGATAGCAAGCTCATTCCTAGCACAGAGAGGCTATCAGCTTTGCATATTCCTAGAATTCACTTTGGCTACCTTCTATCTTCAATTTTGTAGTGCTTAAGAGACAAAGTGATTTTTCCTACTGCATTTCAAATAAAGAAGAGATTGTCACCCTAAAAATAGAAGGCAACTCATGGATTTCATGGAGATGTAGATATGTAGGAGTCTTTCACTCACTGCCTCTTTAGTGTGACTCTCCAAAATGATTCAGAGATGAGCCAAGTGATTTCATTAGCTAAGGTGTCAGGAATGTAAAGGTTGAAGACCATTTCAGGTCCCTGGTGATTGGATACATGATCCACCATAGAATATTCAAGCTCATGCATTCATTCAGCACCATCTGTGGCCAAAGGCCTGGGAAGATTCCAATGGAAAAATAGACATGGCCTTTCTAAAACAGAGGGCAAACTTCAGTATCACATAGTGCAGAAAATCATTTTATCCATGGTGCCTACTAGAAATACTTTCATATTTCCTAATATTGTAAATGTGGAAGATAAAACTTTTTAATGTCTTTATCCTTTATTGCAGGTGTTTAAGATGAAAAGATTAAGTTAAACACTTGAAAGTTTTTCTGATTATTGACTGCTGGCAGTGGAACAAAAATTTCAAGCCATTGTTTTCTATCCACTCTTTCTTGACTACCTTTTCCAAACTCAGTGTTCCAGTATTTTTTCCAGAGTTAGGAATATACGGTTTACTTTTTGTTTCATGCCCACACTGTCCCTAAGAGGAGATTTATGAAAAAGGATGCCACCACAGTTTTTATCAGTGAGGCACTTTCAGATCTGCTATTTTTGGATGGGCAGGTAGTCTTCCTGAAGCTCTTATTGGGAACAATTATTCATGACAGAATTCTATGTATGTATAGTCCAAAACAACTCACTCATTCACGTACCACATGCAATAATGATCCATACAGTCAAGGTGAAGACAAACTTAGTGCTAGTTTCTCATAAGCATAACAAGCCATGGAAATCTCAGTTGCTGAGGAGAAAATATGTTTGTCATTGGTAGTTCAATAAGGCCCTAAACAATTCATTTTTGCTTGTATTTTATTGATGCCTTCATTTCATATCATGTTAGAAATTATTGAATTATTTTTAATGAGAAAATTTGATAGATACTCCTTTGGGCTTAAATCAGATAGATGTTTGCTGCTTTGAAGATGGTAAAATGGAACAGTGGACAGTGAAAAATTATGTGGTATTGTGATTTGATGAACAAAACTAAGATCCACTCACAGACCCTATGGGCCTAAAATTTGCTTCAATCCCAAAAACCTGAAACAACCCACAATAGATATACTATCTATTGTGGCACAAAATTTAGAAGATTATTAAATGCTATCACTCTTGTTTCTATGAACTTTTATTTTAAACACTCTAACAGCTTTTACTTTGTCAGTATTGGTAATTTAGTCTCTATGTATTTTCATGAGATGGTGAACAACAGTATATTTTTAGTTAATAAATATTGTTAGAGATACAATGTTTCTAGAAAAGGTTTTCAGTACTTAGTTTTAATTGTCTTTGATTCATGCAAAATTGCTAAAATTTTTAATCTTTTTTTAAAAATGACCTAAAAAGAAAAATCATAATAAATATTCTTAGCAATGCAATTTACTCTTTGATACATGGTTTCTGCTGAAGATAATAAAAATACCAGAATCAGACAAAAGTTCATTGTGCTCATTGGACAAACAACTTCAGATTCCCTTATCCTCATGGCACTCATCTTAAAATGAGGGAAAATATAAACTTCTTACCATGATTATGCCAGTCATGAAGTATTGGGCACTGTTAGTAAACACAAAGTGGATACTTAAAACACTTTACATATTCACTAAAATTAGCACCTACTATTGACCTTGAATCTATTTCAAGGTAGTGTCCATGTAATTTACAAACACTAACTCTAAATGTTCTTTTAAGCTAATTGAGCTATATGATGAGTAAGCCATCTATGTTCTCTGTGGGAATGCCAGACATTAACAAGACACTTTTGTTAACTGAGTAAATGGAAAGGATGTATAGATTCCTGTAACATCCTTGGATTTAGCAGGAGACAACACATTTCACATGGGTAACCTAGGAAGAAAAGTCTTGAAAAAAATCACTAGCAAGAGTCTTTAGTGGTTACACAGGATTTATAGGGACAACAATAGCACCCTGGAGGTGCATATGCAGACAAGGGTGGGGCACAAGACTCCTAAGTTCCAAATGGAGGGAAAGTTTACCCAAACCTGGAATCAGAGAAATCCCCTTGTAGAACTATAAACTGCAGTGAGGATCAATCAGAAAAAAAGAAGACTGTGCCCTCAGCCTCAGTTTTCTCTGTTGATACAATGGTCAAAGTCAAGGTCAGCTTCCAAGGACATGGCACTGGATGGAACAGAACAAAGAGGAGACTGAAGGGGGAAAACAGAAGCTTGCCTCACATAAGGCTGATGTCATTCAGTACTGCAAGGAAATGCTAACCAAAGTAACAGTTTAGAATAGTTCTAATTAATCACTATGTCTTTTGAAATCATGAAAAGAAGTCTAATTTATTTTTAAAACACAATTTAAAATCTATAAATTAAAGTCCTCTTCTGAGCCATGACTTGGGTTTGCACTGTAAAATGTAAATATTGATTGTGCCCGACACATGCACTGAAGCTGGTGGCATTTCCAACACTCTTGAGTTGTTGTGTTTGAGTTTCATAAAACAGCCTGGTAAGTAAGTAGGAATTTTTGTTCCCTAAGACTGTGAAAAATCAAATGACTAAGAATCCCAGCTGGTGAGTGGAGAAGTCAAAATAAGAAACCAAAGTATTTTTAACACAAATGTATTTATCCCTATGGATTGAAAACATTTTACTTATGAGCTAACTAGAAATGTTAAAAATTGTGTTTTGATCAATACAAATATTTTTAAAGTCAGTACAAATACTGATTGCTCTATTTTAAAGCCCACTAATGAAGATCTCTGAAGAATATTTGCTTGCTTCCTATGTTGCCATTTTTAAAAATTAATGAAAATAATTTGAAATAAGATAAAATTGCTTTTATGAAGCTATAAAAATGTCATTAGTAAAACTAAGAGTATACAGGGCACTTGGTACAGAAATGAGAAGGCAATGTGGATAATTCATCTCTCTAAACTTGACCAAGATTCAGGATCTCTTAAGATGGCTCAGAATGTGCCTTGCAAGTCTGATGATGACCTGAGTTTACTCACTGGATTCCACAGTGGAAGAAAGGAATTGGTCTTGAAATTTTTCTTCTGCCCTCCACGTATGTGCTGTGGCATCCATGCATGCTCATACACCATAATAACTAAATATTATTTTTTAAATTGTGACTATTTTTTAAGTGACTGGTAAGTTAACAAACCACCTGTGGTGATTTGAATGAGAATGACCCCATAGGCTCATATATTTGCATGTTTAGTTCTCACTATACTAGCTGTCATAGAAGAATTAGGAGGTGTGGCCTTGTTGGAAGAAGTGTGTCACAGGGGGTAGGTTTGGGGCTTTCAAAGACTCACATCAGGTTTAGTGCCACTTTTTTGCTGCCTGCAAATCAGAATATAGCTATTTTCTACTGCTACAACTATGCTCCCTGCTATGATGGAAATGAACTAACCCTCTGAAACTGTAAGCAAGCCCCCAATTAAATACTTCGTAAGAGTTGCCTTGGTCATGGTGTCTCCTCACAGCAATAGAAGAGTGACTAACCAGTTTGATTTGTGAACCTTTAAATGGGATGAAACAGACAAAGGTTGATTCTTACCTCCCAGAAGAGGGAGACAAAAAGGTACAAGGTACAAAAGAACCATCTCCTGGTTTCCCACTGAGATAACAAACAAGACAATGATTAGGATGGAGTGTAGAGGCCTTCTAGAAGAGGACTTCTCAGTGAAGAGACCTAAAATTCATCCACCCTGCACTTTTGGTTCCTAGCACTCTTCCTCGCACCCTGGGGGCGGGGGTAGGAAAAGCATATTCAAACATTTAAGAGTAGCCTTAGACATGTGGCACCAATGTCCAGTGCCCAAAATAGTACAGAAACACTTGATAAATTCTATTAGAAAATCATGAGTCTTAAATCTATACTGATTTAAGGACATGTGGAATAGGCTGACTATTCTCTAATATATATATATATATATATATATATATATATGTGTGTGTGTGTGTGTGTGTGCACATATATATGTATTATATATGTGCATTTGATATATATAAACATATCTATAATATAAAAATCAAATGTTGAGTCAAATAATGTGCAATAAATCAAGGTAGACCACTAGTGCTGAGTCATCATAAATGAAAAATTAGATTAAAAAGGCATGAGAATTATAATCCCAGAAGAATGCAAGTATTACAATTCTAAATACTATAAAAAGATCAGGGCAAAACACGACATAGTTTTAAGGAAGTCAGAAATTGTAAAGGGTTATTGGGTATGTTATCTAAAAATATTAAGAAAACTATTTTAAAAAGCTGACTATTTCAGATGACATCATTTTGTGTCTCAAAAAGTGCAAAACAACACACTCAATTTAGGCAAAAACAGACTAAAAGGAAATGAAAATAACTTGAACTACTCTGTCCATCTATGTGTAGTTGAAGTTTTCTTGTGTCCCGCCTGGTCTGCAGCTGCTCAGACCCAAGTAAGCTCACAGAGGCTTATATTAATTAAAACTGCTTGGCCATTAGCTCAGGCTTCCTACTGACTAGCTCTTACACTTAAACTCAGCCCATTTTTGTTAATCTTTGTTAATTTTGTATGTCGCCACATGTTCTGTGGCTTTACCTGTGTACCACTACATGCTGCTCCCTGGACGGTGAGCTGGTGTCTCCTGACTCAGCCTTCCTCTTTATAGAATTCTCTTTGTCTGTTTATCCTGCCTATACTTCCTACCTGGCTACTGGTCAATCAGCATTTTATTAAACCAGTGTACAAAAGCATTACCCCACAGCATCTATGACATTAGAATATTAATAAACATATTTCTGAGGTCATAATAATGTGTGTGTTGTAAAATCAACTGTTAATAAAAAGAAGTGTTGTAATAGTGAAGAACTGAATGGCATCCTGCAGGGTGATACACCAGTGTCACAGAAGTGTGAATGCTCTGAAAATTGGCCCCAGCTCTGCCTTCTGTATATTATTCCCATGTGTTGTGGGAATTTACAAGCTCATTCTTTGTGAGCTGTGGAAATAATTTATAGTAACTCATTCAAAGGAATAATATGCAGCTGTGAAAATGATAAAGACCCAAAATTGTCTAAAATGAAAAGTCCTGCATGATATTTTATTAAATAGAAACACAGTAAAATTCTAGTCTATGATATCATTGCATAAAAACAAAATATTCATGTCATATAAAAGACACAGTATTAAAAATACATACATATAAATCTATATATTCTACTATATACACATGTACACAATTAAGTCAGAGAGGTCAGTAAAGATTTAATGAATAAAATGCAAAATGATTAAAGAATAGAATTTTATGATTCATTTTTAACCTGCTTGTTAGGTCTTATTTTTTGTAGTATGTTCATTTTATAATTTACATCATTTAAATTGAAAATAAGCAAAGCCATGTCATCTGGAAATTTACAGCCATGAACCTTTAATTTGTATTCTGAAATATATAGGAAAACACATGCTACATTATTCAAATAGATACAAATTAAGGAAAATATTTACATCAGAAGTCTGACTCATCTCATGTTAAGTTTAATGAAAAAATCTCCATGGCAATCCATTTCATCTTCTGTCTCAGGAAGATGGTGCAACAGGTCATTGAGAAGAGAAATTCCATTTGTACTGGGAGGGTAAGTGTTTGATTTTTTAAATGTGTCACCTAATTATTAGCAATCTGGGACACTCAAACCTTCTTATTTTGTGTTCAAACGGCATTTAAATGAGAAAATCATAATTTAAGACTAAAATTATGTCAATACAGGAAAATATAGCTAGGAACAGGCTGTAAGAGATTTATTAGGTACCAATGTGCATAAAAATGAAAGGCAACATATTAAAAAAATGCTAGGAGGTGACCAACTGGACATATGTGGATGCAACAGGGAAAATGCCCATAAATATCTCAGAGACTGCGTGATCAGCACTAGTCTACAACTTGTAAAGCAAAGGCCTTTTTGTTAGCTTCAACAGCATCTCTAAGCATGGACAACATGAAAGGTTATCCTGAGAAGACCAGAAAATGCAAATATACTTTATGAATTTGATGGATTACTATAAAAAACAATGGAATCAACATTTTCCATCTCTTATGAAGGCAATATTTAGGAAAAATGAGCTTATACTATAAACCAGGAGGAAAGATAATGAATTTTTTCAGCAAATCTAGTTTATCAATCCGACAGTGTTCAAAACATGAATAGAATCCATCCATTTAGATTCTACATATTTGTGGTGTTGCCTGTGGCATGACCAGGGCTCTGTAGATGACTGGGCATGAGTCTAAAAGCAGGAATCAGGTCTCCCATAACTGATAACCTATACCTCTGGGCTATATACTGGACTACATACCTCCCACTTTAAAGTAGTACGGGAAAATTAATCATTCAATTTCAAGAGAGTGTCTTAGTGTGCAGCTTAGACTGGTCTTAGACTTGTCATCCCCTTGCATACCTGACTAAGCAAGATCTTAAAACCTAGAATAAATGCACATTCATTTAACACAATGGGACATGCTAAGGGGATTTTTACAAATAGAGCTGTGTAAGTTGCCACTGTCGACACTGTATTTTAGGAACACTCATGACACAAACAAAAACTAATTAAGTAAGAGATCCTTTCCAGTTAAAAAATAGAGACTTTCTTTCCCTTCCACAGGAAGAAACATTCAGAACCTTGTAGAATTGCATCATTTGACCAAAATGTACCAACACTGGACATATGGCATGGTTCAAGCCATGCTGAGTGACTTTTGGACAGGGTCACTGACAAATACCCACAACCTAGTTAATTATAGGCAGCTACTGATCCGTCAGCTAATGGTGTTTATAGGAAATAGAAATCGCAAGAATAAAAAATAGCAGCATGGGAGAGAATTAATCTACAACATATAATTTCCTTCCCTGTGCACAGCCTCTCTGAGAGGAAACCTGAAGACTCACCACCTGTTCAGAGGTTTTGTTTCTGGTTGATTTAGTATGATCTACACCCAGAATGACAGTGGCATTTGTGTGTGTTACATGGTTAAAAAAAAATTAGAACTGGGCTAAAGCAAAGTTAAATTTTGTGATCTTAGGAATGAAGTGGTAAAATAGTTATATTCTCTAACTTAGTTTTTGTTGTTGTTGTTGTTTTGTTTTTTGTTTTTTGTTTTTTGAGACAGGGTTTCTCTGTGTAGTTTTTTGGTGCCTGTCCTGCAGCTCGCTCTGTAGACCAGGTTGGCCTCGAACTCACAGAGATCTGCCTGGCTCTGCCTACCGAGTGCTAGGATGAAAGGTGCGCAGCCGCCGCTGCCCCCGCTGCCACCCCCCCACCCACCACCACCCAGCTTCTAACTTAGTTTTAGCAACAGACATTTTGTGTGTACTAACTTAGAACACTTAAAATTTAATAAGCAGAAAATAATGTTCTTTCTCATGCTGCTTCATAACCAATTCTGCTTTCCATAGTAAATGTTTTTCTCCTCTTTAAAGTCTTCAACTCTTTAAAAAAAAAAAAACTAAGTCCATTTTAATGTCTTTTTTATCTAAGTGTTCCTTTCTTTGTTTTTTCTCTATTTTTTAGTTTAATCATTTATTCATAACTATTCTAGTTACTACTCCCTAGACATCTTGACTTGAATCCAAATCCAGTAAATCTATGTGACCTTCTGTGAATGACCTCATTCATGGACTTCATTAAAAATGGTTAAAAACAAAAAACAAAAAAACAAAAAAAAACAAAAAAAAAAAAACAGAAAAAAAACCCCACTGTGAGATTTTCAAGGGCTGTGCTGTAGAAACCTTACCAAAAAAAAAAAAAAAAAAAAAATCAGGTTCATCTTAATCTAGATAGGTCATGGGTCCAAGGGAAAACCTACTGTTATTATTCTGCTAAAGAAGCATAGCAATGAATTGACTTGTACAGACATAACACTATACCTAAAGATCAATGCCTTGCTCAGTTCTCATCAGAGAAACTTCCTACAGTAGATAGCAACTAACACAGAAACCCACAACTGAACAACGTGCAGAGAATATGGGACTTTGGACCAACCGGCCTTAAGTGAAATGCCTTTATTAATCCCTTCACCTCAAGGTTCATGCATTTTCAATCTTTGAGGAATGCTTCTAGCAAGATTGGGTGGATTAATTAAGTAAAAGACTAAAATGACAATTTCACAGTGCTACTTGGAAGTTTCCACTAACTCTTAATGATTTGTATAACTGATCCTTGTAGTTGGAAGTTTAAAGAGAGAGCCCACCACCCACCAGGAGAAAAAAATAACTCAGATACAGATCCTTTCACATGACTGCAGCTTATTAAGAGGCAATGCTTGTCTGACCAAGGGTGTACACACACACACACACACACACACACACACACACACACACACATACACACACACACACACACACACACACACACACACACACACACACATTCACACACACACATACACACACACACGCACGCACGCACGCGCGCGCTGCTTGGTGCTTCATGGAAGAAATGTTAAGGCCACTGATATTTTACCTGCATATTGGCTATGCCTCACACAGCATGCTCTGTCTTTGATTCTTAGCCATGAACTTGAAAAATTATACCTATTTATCTTGAGCCCAATGCAGAGCTTTTGTTTTGCTCATAAGTATTTAATAGATTATTCAAACAACAATACCACTCAACTTGCAAATATTCACAAAATCCACAATAATTAAAAGTATATCATTTTACTTGAACATATTAAGATTACATATTGCCTATTCCAAAATCCCTCTACAAATTTAAAACATTTTCTCCTTAGTATATTCAATTATACTTGGAATTAACTGATTTCTTTCTTAGTTTGACATGTGGACAATATTTCCAATATTAACCTGCACAAAGTCATCACTCACCTGTTCTTTGAGACAGTAGCTCTCTTTTTAAACTCTAGAATTTCAGAATCTGTCTTCAGTATATTTTAAATATGCAAAAATACCAATAAAAACTTAAACCGTGATGTCTGCAGTAGGTGGTGTTTATTTTTACAACCTTTGAAATTTTTCATTTAAACCTATAGGGGTTCTTCTATGAAATTTCACATTAAAATGAATTTCATTATAATGAGCTAATTATTCACACACATGAATTCATTGGGAAATAACGACCTCAAACCCAATACATTTCAAGTCCTTGAGGACTAGAGAGTGTGAGAAATGGCTCAGCAGTTAAGAGTACTTTGCAGAGAACTGGAGTTAGGTTCCCAGGAACCAATTGCAGTTGTTCATAACTGCCTATAACTCCAGCTTTAGGAGTTCCAATGCCTTCTTCTGGATTCCACAGGTAGCTGCACTCACACATGCATATACCCACATGCACACATAAATGCATACTTATTAAAATATAATACATTTAAAAAAGAATTTGTACCTCAGACTTGTATTTCTAATGAACTTGCAGACTTCAGAGCATCAATGATTCTTAAATCTTGTTCTATATCTTCATGAGTCTACAGGATTCTAAATCCTCAAAGAAAACATCCTTTTCCAGTTTTTATGTCTACTCAGCCCAATAAACTACTCTGGTTTCAATCTAATTATTTCCAAAATCTTTCCAAGAGTAGCATACAGGAGAATTACTTGGAAATAGAGAAACAAAGCAGAATGAGAATGCTGCTTATTTGTAATAACCTTAAATTCAACCTATTAACAACAGACAGGGAAAATATAACAAAGAACTTTTGCTGTATATCTTAAGCTACTATCTTTCTACTATGCATAGATTAAAGTGGCATATGCTTTTGAATTGCTAAAGGAGAGAAAAATGACTACCAACTTCGGAATTTGACCCCACTGCATGTTCTTAAACTGTTCTGTCTGATGTTTTCATCATTAATAAGGATTAATAAAAAATTCTTTAGAGAATGGTCACTAAAATAAGTGAACAGCATTGCAGAGTTGTGGTCTGTCTTAACTACTTAATTACTGACTACTATTAACTGGGGCATTCTAGAAATTTCTGTCTGCCTAGTTTAAAGGCTAATGTACATGCCACTAGTTCATCATTGCTGAAACCAAAAGCACCTTAACAAGTGTCTCCAGGAATCTTATCCAAGGTACTGACACCTTATTGCTTATTGCATTTGATGCAGGCCATCAGACAAAAACTCTGTAGCTCTGAAAAACATTGCTTATTCACTGTCAGTTCAAAGAATTCTTTTTCCTTTTAAGAAGAGTTTTGAAGCATTTGGTGTATTATTCAAGTGGCCTAAAAACCACATAACTGTCATAGCATAGAACAATCTTCCTTCTGAAACACTGCAGAGATGTGTATATTTTACACATCTTAAGATTTTGTTTTGTTTGTTTTTTGGAAAAAAAATTAATATAAGCAATATCTTATATAAGCAGGCAGAAGCACATAAATGATGTGTTCTGTTACTAACACGACATTTTAAATTTGACAGTAAATGATGCAAAAAAACTAAAGATTGCAAGTTCTTAGTATCATCATAAATAATAGGATAAAAAGATTGTGACTAATTTAGTAGAGTTTTGATGGGCATCTGTGTTGACTGCCAATATGAAGATGATTGAAACAAAGAAGTAACTGCTATTAAGCCAAGCTACAAGCATTACCACCTAAAAATGATACATAGCTTAATATAATTTCTTCCATTTTTATTTCTATTATTTTATCTGTTCAAATATGTTATGCATTTATTTTGCCAACTGCTACATCCCCAGAGTACAGCAAATTTACCTACTTTACTTATAAATGGAAATAGACATTGAAAAGATGTTGACTGATAAAAATCTAATTTGTAACGATTGACAAGAAAACCTATTTTAAGCTGGGCGGTGGTAGCACATGCCTTTAATTCCAGCACTTGGGAGGCAGAAGCAGGTGAATCTCTGTGAGTTCGAGGCCCTCCTGGGCTACAGAGTGAGATCCAGGAAAGGCACAAAGCTACACAGAAAAACCCTTTCTCAAAAAACCAAAGAAAAGAAAAAGAAAAAAGAAAACCTATTTTAGAAATCACCATTGACTTTACATTTCATTTAAAATAATGAAATGGGTCTTATGTCCAATTAGAGAGCTGTTGGTTACTGCCAAGGTATGCATGATACTATGGCAACTTTAGGGTTGTTGTGCCATGCGGGTCATTGATGTGGTTCATAGGCGTCATAACTGAATAGAACTGTTGATTGCCTCCCTTCTTTGAAAGCTTATATGGTGCCTTCTGGTACCATGAAAACTCATCCTCAAGGAGGAGAAATTCAGGTCAGTTTCAGCTTAGGGGCATCTAGGCCCCGTTTTCGAAGTACATAGTGTCTTCAGCAACAGGTACTTATCTTCAACTTCTGGGGAGCAACAAAGGGCAATAGTAATAGCTTGCAATGTTTTGTGAGTATCTTGGCTAACATCTAAAAAAAAGTGCTTCTCATGTCTAATACTGAGTTTTTCTTAGGTGGTCTTTGACTTTTGGAGGAAGCATTGTCAACTTAAATGGAAAATTTTTATTTAAACTATATATGTATATTTATACACAGGCTTACATGTATTATTGTATACATATATGTATGTAGCAAAAATTGATAAAAAAAAGAGATCATGTATTTGAAAGAGAGAAAAGAGAGGCATATGGAAGGATAAGAAGGGAGGAAAGGGCATGGGAATTACATAATTATAATCTAAAATAAAATAAACAATTCTCTTGCATTTAAGTTTATACATTTCTCATCAGTCATCAAGTTTTACCAAAAGAGAAAGTTATTCTGGACTTAGAAAAACAGCATCTTGTTGTCTTAAAGGAAAAAAATGTACTACAATCAAATCCTTGTCTCTCCTCCAGGAATGCCCCATGGACACAGAGGTCTCTGAATTTTTGAGAATAGCTGTGTGGCCTCATGTGAGCCACTGGGGTTAATGAGAAAGTTCTTTATGCACCCACCTTGCTAGTCAACCCTTACAGTCCCCCGGGGGAGGGGGTTCTTGTAGATTTACCTCAGGTTCCACTCCGCCAGCTTCCTTGATCCTGAGGAAAACCAGCAATGGAAAGAGAAGGCCAGAAGAGGGAGGACTTGTCTCAATTCAGTCATTTACTGTATCTCACTACGGAAAATGGGAAGAGGTCTGAATTCTGTACTGTTTTTCCACTAAGCTTACAGGTAGTTCACTCCCTCTGTTCATGTTGACCTTACAAGAAGTGCTGAATGCCTAATTTATGAGTCTCATCTAACTGAATGCATGAATTTATTCAGTTTACATCCTTAAATCCCTGTGCCATTTGTCATTGACTCTCTATAACTGCAAATTGTGTACATTTGGGATAAACTATTTTTTCAGAGTGATTAGACACAAACCAAATGTAAACCTTCAATGGAATGCTTCTGTTGGGCTGGGGTGGAGGGTGCTTTGGATAGTCCATTAGGAAATGTAGTCCAGGAAAGAGCCTCTGGATCAACTGAAACAGCTCTATAACCAGGCTTTGCAGTTCAAGTATAACAAAATGACATAACATACACTTGTTATTTCTCAGAGTATCTCACTGCCACCAAAAGTCTAAAGACATTCCACCTGAGTCATAGGCTAAGGGTTCTAGAGAATACCTGTATTCTCAGATGACAAACAAAGAGATCCAGAGAGATGAAATGAATTGTGCAAAATTAAGTGGCAGCCCTCTTCTAAGGCTCAGGATTATCCATTATTTGATAGGCAAAGACAAGCTAAGACATTTACAAAGGCAGCTTCTCTTATAAAAGAGAATGACACAGTTATAGGTAGTAACATCAGCCACTGCCATCCCCACAGCCACTGTAGTGAGCTAATGCATTCAATCAGCTGATTAGGTACATTAAACTGGAGATACCTAATACAGATTAAATGTATATCATTCCTTCAGAAAGTCAATTAACTATAAAACTTAGGGTTTTAGACACATAAGCAACAAAGTAAACCTTAGAATAAAATATATAGTAAGAAAAAACCCACCTACTAAATTGTGTATTGCTCTTAAGTTTTTAAATGATAAAAGCTAATAGCAACTGTGAAGGAAGAAATTAGAATCCACCTAATAACAGAAGATTGAATACTATCTGCTTAATGCAAGGATGAAATCTGAAGCCCTTTGTTTCACAATGGTTTTGCACAAGGCAGACACGATGCAAATAAACAATATTTATTATTCCATGATATATATTGATGAAGTCAATATCATTTGTTTTATTTTAATGATTTTTATTATTTCAAATGGACTGAAACTAAGTGAAAGAAGATAGAAAATTAAATTTAAATTCTGCATAATATTTAAGTATGCAAATTCCAACAAAATATTATGATTGATATCCAGTAGTATTTGTTCTTGGTCCTGTATATATGCATGGGTTGGTAGGTGGGTGGGTGGATGGATGGATAGATGGATGGATGGATGGATGGATGGATGGATGGATGGATGGATGGATGAACAGCAAGCAGATAGACAGATGATGTCTTTAGATAGGTTAATGAAATGTTTTCATCCTTGCCATGTGCTATATTTAGATGGGGACACACTGGGTAAAGCATCATGTTTGGGAGATGCCACCAAGTATGAGCCCATCTATTTAATTACTCATCTGTTGTCAGAAGTTTATACCAATTTCCTTTTTGGCTGCTAAAATAACACTACAATTAGGAAAAAGAATTTTCAAAATGTGTATTTTTTGCTGCATCAGTTCAGTTGCCATCCTTTTTGTCTCAAGGTTCCAATGTTGAGTTTCCACTTGATATCTATTGTGCTATTGTGCCCCATCCATCCATAATACTACGGTCAATTTTATATACTATATACTTATACAATAATTATTATTCTAAGAATTTTCCATATTCCATATTTCATTTTTCACAATAATTTCATGGTATAGAACTACTGTTGTCCTTTATCATCTTCAAAATGAAGAAAAAACTAAACCCACTGCAATGTTCCTAGGGTGTCTAGATCAGGGCATCAAAACCTGACTGCCTGGGCCCTGATCTGAATCACTGAAGCATTATCATTTTTCAAAGTACATGTTACCACATTTATTAAGTATGCTATTTAAATAGAAGCCCCATCTTCTAAACTGCATGTAAGAATAGGAATATTGATACAGTTGGATAACAAACAGGAAAATGTCCCACAGAGGAAAGTAATCATCTTTACTCAACTGTCACTGAAGCAGCTTCACTCTCTCTTTCTCCAGTAGACATCTGTCTTACTCCTCTTAAGGAACTGCAAAGAGTTCTACTCATATTTTTCAAGGAAATAGTACATCACACAGTCAGATATTCAAGAAATGGATAATGGAGAATTGCAATGTGCTGGTATCAGAGTGAACGCAACTGTTATCCATTGCAGATGTGACCCCAGAATAATGCATGCTCACTTTTCTCACTGCTACAGCTGTAATCTGAAAATCAGAATATTGATCTATCTTTCAGCATTATATGCTAGATAAAGTCAAATACCACACACACAAAAAGTAACTTTAATGGTCCCCAATGGGTGCAAATTGGTAATTTTTTGCCTCAGTTTTGCTCTCTCAAACAAACAGATAAGTAAAGTAAGATCAAATGCCTCTTAAACAAATATAGTCTAAAAGTCTGAGACTTTAAAATTATTAATATTTTGTGCAGGAAATGGTCCTTTGGGAATTCCATGAGATTAGTGTGTAGGCCCCACGACTGCTATCAGCATCCCCTTTCCTGGTGAATGCCGACATGTCTTTGGGTCATGATGCTGCTTAGGAGCAGGCTTGGCACCTTAGATTGTGTGATTTAATATGTCAGGAGACCGCTGTGTGTACATGGTAAATGGTATTACAAGCATAGTTAAGTATAACATATATGCAGGCCTGAATATATTAAGTAATCATTTTATTTCCTTTCTTCATTCCATTCAAATAATAGTCCCAACTTAGACCACATGCAGTAGGAAAAATGGGCAATTATTTCTGCAGAAATGTCAGTCACTGAAAAATAAATAACATTTATCTTTAAAGGCAGGTTAGAGAAAATGCCACTTTCACAGCTGGTACCAGTTTCCCTGAGGAGGGAAAATTGTCTTTGTTTAAGAAAATACCTGTGTAGACCGTTTAACAAAAGCAGTATGACTCAAGGAGATATGTCCTGTGAAAACTAGAAAACCCAGAGAGAGTCTGGCTGCCTCTGAGGCACACATTCATGAAGCCCAGAGACTTACAGAAGGCTCCAAGAGAGGAGAAAGATGATTGAGTAGACAGTGTAGTGGCTACACATAGTAGCTCCATCAGGCAGACAAGGAAGAAAATAACACAAGCAAACAAAAATCAACCATCTAGTTGGAAGAACATAAGGACATTAACTGGATAAGCATATCTGTAACCTTTTACAAGGTTAGGTGCTCAGCCTGATCCACATCAGTTGAGTTTTAGAAGGAACCTATGTGGTGGTATTTTACTTGTACTGAAATGTGCTTTTAATTGTATGTTAATAAATAAAGTTGTCTGGGGGTCAGAGCTATTAGAGCCATAGCAAGTGCGTGGTGGCGGTGGCGCATGCCTTTAAGGACCTGGAGGGCGGTACATACAGGCAGTGACGAGGCAGTCACATGTTTGGGTTTACAACCAATGAGAAGGCAGAACAGCTAGAGTATATAAAGACATACACACAGGAAGTAGGTATCACATAAGCAACCTAACCCACTTTTGTTTCAAAATTACTTAACATATCTTAGTATCACAATTAACTGGGTACATGTAATGTGTTCATGTTCCCATCTAAAGATATGTACCTTAACTTGCAGGATACTTGTACTTCATAATCCTATATTACTTGGATTTCCTAGACCACATCCCTCAGGTTCATGCCCAACCCTCAACACTGATCTCAAGCTCAGACCACAGGAGTTTCCTAAAACTGTACTTTCTGAATAGACTGTTCTCAAAATGCATGTTATCAAATCAAGTCCAGAAGTACTTCATTTATAAAGCAATGTTTATATTCAAATACTAGAAACTCTGCATACTTTCTCTCGAAATAAAAGTTCTGAGAAGCCCTGAAATTAAAACAAAACACTATAAAATTGCCTGGTTTTGATTATTTTGAATTGTCAAATATTCTTATTCACAGATCCTTTTTATTAAGTTGTATATTTTAATAGATATGAAGGGTGAGATTAGATGTTATATACATTAAGTAACAGAATGCTGTTTGCTTTCTCTGGGCACATGTAAACCATGGAAGGCTAGCATATGGTTTCCTCATGAGGACTAGGCACCTACTATTTTGTGACTCTAAGGTCTTCAAGATAAATTGTATTCATTGTCTAAAGATGACTGCCTTAGTTCTTGCCATCATACTCACATTTCACTTAATGGGAACAGAATAGTCTACCTTCTGTTGGAAGCAAATGTACTGTACATTGTTCACACTGTTTGCAGGCATATCTTATTGTCCGTGACTTGGTTACACAGCCATGATTAGCTCCAAGAGACATTGGAAAATGCAAATATTGTGCTCAGTTTAAATCCTCTACTAATATAAAATAAGTGAATGGGAAATGGGAAGAATTTCTTACCTCTCTAATAGCCACAATACCCATTTAGCCTCATAAATGGGAATACAACTATGAAGGATACACATTAAGTGAGCTAGAAGGAAATATCTTCACCATCCTTATTAAGCTTCTTCCAAGGCTCACATTAGAAAAGCAAAGTCTTGCTAAGGCTTGCCTATTTCCTCTGTTTCTGCATCTTTCAGAGAAGCATGGATTCCAATCACCTAAGCATTTTTAAAATTTTATTTTAAAATACAGATTTCCAAGGACTGACATCAAACAATTTCTCTGACCTCAATGTGTTCTCCAAACCAATTCAACCACCCTACATTGAGAAAATGCAACTATAATTTCTTTTCACTAATATGTATCCTCAAAAGAAAAATCTTAATGGTATTCAATTATTTATTTAATTTCTTAGCGTTAAACTCAGGTCTGCTATTTACCAGCTGTATAACATTATCTAATCTTTTTGTATCTCAATTTCCACATATCTTTCCCTCTGTTAAATACAAATAACAGGTGTCCCTTGCAGTGGTGTTGTGGGGTTTACACAGAAAAATGCAATGCCAGCATTCAGTATGTGGACATTCATAGCTGGCCCTTATTTTTATCTGCAAGAAGGTAGCATTACATTAGCTGATCTTTACCAATGTCCACATGTTTGATGAAAATGTAGTAAAAGGTGAGTGTTGTGGACACAGAACTGCCACTGGATTGTTGAAAAGTGTTGTTGTAAGTGGGTTCTAGGACAATTTTATACACCTCCTGTCTCTGAAGGCCAAGAAAATTGTGTTGTTTGAATCATAAATGGTCTTATAATAAAAACCCAGTACCAAATATTAGGGTAAAAGCTGAAAGATCAGAGAAGCAGAGCAAGCCACATCACCTCACCAACTCTTAAGTCAATCCTGTTTCCACGGATCCTCAGACTGAAATCCTCTGAGTCCTCACCTGAAAGGCCTCAGCCAAAAAGAGCCTTTAGTTTCTGTCTCCTCATGCCTTATATACCTTTCTTCACCCTGTCATATTATTTCCTGGGATTAAAGGTGTGTGTGCTTCCCAAGCAAAGGCATGAGATCTCAAGTGCTGGGATTAAAGGTATGTGCCACCACTGCCTGACCTCTATGTCTAATCTAGTAGCTCGCTCTGTCCTCTGATCCTCAGGCAAGCTTTATTAGGGTACACAATATATCACCACATTTGCCCGTTTTGTCTAAAATAATAAAAGAAGGTTATAACTAATATAAGAAAAACTATATACAATAAGTATATACAATATGTACAGTCAAGAATTACATTAACAATGTCCAGTCCATTAACATTTGACAGATTTAGAGAAAATATTCCATTATTTATCCTATTTTGATGAGTCCAAAATGTTGTACCTAATTCATTTTCTATCCTAACTTGTATTATCAACCTAAGACTTTTGATGTCTTTCAAACTTACACACTTTACACCTCATCAGTGAGTTTCTTTTCTGAGTTTGATAACAAGGAAAACTATAACTATCTAGTCTTCAACTCCCTCAGAGACCAAAGAAGGAAATAATATTACCTAAGTAAGCAGAAAGTGCAAGCAAGCAACTTCAAAAAAATGTGAGAAATTACAGAAACAGCTGGCTGCCTGGACAGTCACCCGAGGGTCCTCTGCAACGTTGGGGCATCCATCTTTGGTCTACAGGCCTAGCATATCTGACAGATTCATCTGTGAAGCAGGATTTTCTAAAGGGCCTTCCTACCTTATCTTAGCAAGGTTCGGCAGACCTTTCTTTTGTGTCCTGATTGCCCATTTGGACAGTATACTGTCAGCAGTTGAGTCAAGGGAACTTTCTTGCCCAATGGCTAACTTTGGCCACAAAGAAAGTAAACTCCATATGGAGTTTCTTCAGTACCCATCGTCTTCTCCAAAATAGGTTGCTGCTGCCAGGAGCAGACATGACTCATTATCATTAAAAAAAAAAAAAGAATCTATGTTATTAAAACATCTTAAATGTCATATTCTGTAGATCTCTGAAGTGTTTGAAGATGACCTGTATATCTACGATATATCGCTGTTTGACCTTGAAAATATACCTAATATGACTACAAGTTCAATTGCAATGACTAACTACTGACCTGCATTTCTTTATTATCCTAAATAGTTGGTAATAACTTTCAAGGACTAGATATTTCATTACATTGTTAAATGAGCTGTATAGGTATAATACCTTAAATAAGAGTTGGAATGTTATGTACACTGTGTTCTAACAAAAATAATCTCAAATTTGTATCAATATACAAAATTTATATACCGTATACAAAAATCCAACCCAATGTAAAATATTTTTTGGAAATGTGGCCATAGTTTTCTAGTCTACTTCCTGCTGATTGGGGGTGCTGGTAGTCTTATGAGGACACAGAGAAAATTTAGGATTGTGGTCAAGTTCTGATTGGAGTAGTCTGTGAGGCTGTATCATCTTAGCTAGCCATCTCTATATTGTCCTGAGCAGTTTGTAGTCCAAAGCTGATCTCTGGATGGTGATTGTCAGCTTGGTGGCATTATCATTGTCCTGATGGAATCATCGTTGTGGTGTCCCATCATCTTCTTGAAGACTTCAAAGTTGCTGTTAGGCATGGTCATGGTTCACTGCAGAAAACTGATATAGACTCAAACCCCAAATCATGTACAGGAAGCTAGATGAAGCCTTTTTTCTAAAATTAGTTAGTACTTTATATGACTATTAATATCATGACAAAATTTAAAATATGTCTGTTAATTTTATAAATTTTGATATAAAATTCATACCTTAAGAAAAGTTTCAGAGAGTCAAAATAAAACCAAAGGATCATGAGATTAATAGCAATAGAATAATCCCTTAATTTTGGTTTTTCTTCTGTTCCATATCAGGTGGCTCTTCTGACATGATACAGAGATTTTGCATTTTCTTTTAACAAGCATTCTTGGGTTTAGAGAAAGAGAGAGACACACTCCAACTTCAAAGCCAGCTTTAACTTTTTTTCTTTTCTTTTTTTTTTTTTTTTTTGGTTTTGGGGTTTTTTGGGTTTTTTGAGACAGGGTTTCTCTGTGTAGTTTTGATGCCTGTCCTGGATCTCACTCTGTAGACCAGGCGGGCCTCAAACTCACAGAGATCTGCCTGGCTCTGCCACCCGGCCAGTTGTTTTTTTTGTTTTGTTTTGTTTTTTTAACAAATCACAAAATGATTTATTTTGAAAACAATCATTTCATGTATATATAGCATATCATTTTATCATTTATTAAAGATATAAGCAAATTCACATACAAGTGAGACAGATGTGTTTGTTTATGGCCCTCTGGATAAGTGAGACAGTTGGTTAGCTTGAACTGTTTAGGGGGCCCCCAGGCAGTGGGAATGGGACCTGTCCCTAGTGCATGAGACGGCTATTTGTAGCCTAGTGCCTATGGTGGGACACTTTGCGCAGCCTTGGTGCAGGGAGGAGGGGCTTGGACCTCCTGGCCAGCTTTAATTTTTAATTGAACTGGGACTACACAAAGACCATTTGTGCTATGTGTCTGTAGAGAACAGCAGAAGCAAACATTTAGGAAGACTTATGAAATTTTATCCTGTTAGATATGTGATATACCAATAGGCCAGTTTATTCTTTTTCTTGGGACATTTTTTTTTCTGGATGATTTGTCCTTTTTCTTCAGATGTCTCATTTGTCCAGTGTTCTTGAGATTCCTTAGCCTTCATTCTCTTAAAAGACAAAAACAAAACCCTTCCCCAACCTTAACTTTGGGGAGGTTCCTTTTTGGAAAGTTATATCTGATTAAATGAAAAACATTGTAATTGAATGGCCATGCTGGTTGATGAACTATCACCCCTTCTAATTAAGAGGTCTCTCTTGTTCAAATCAAACCTTTATCAATTTTGATGGTATCCATAGCTTTTCTTCTCTTGTAGAAACAAAAGCAAAACCTTGTCCCCAACATAACACATATCCTGGTTTCCATTCTGAGGTCAGCACAACTTTAAAGAATATAGGCTGATTTAAGTCTGTAGTTTTTTCTATTATCCAATGTCTCTCTGCAGCTGTTATTCCTTTCTCATTAGCACTGAGAAAATTCAAAGTTAATAAAGCATTATGTAATCTATTTCTGGGGAGGGTTGTTACCCCTTTCTGTTTATTTAGCATATCCTTTAGAGTTTGATTTGATCTTTCTATGACTGCTTGGCCTGTAGGAATGTGTGGTATACCTGTAAGGTGCTCTATATTGTAATAAGCAAAAAAAAAAAAAAAACTGTTTCATTTTACCAGAGACATATGGTAGGGCATTGTCAGTTTTAATTTGTACAGGCATATCCATGATGGTCAGAACTTCTAGCAAATTCATGATTACAGAATCAGTCTTTTCAGAACTCAGAGCAGTTGCCCATTAAAATCGGTATTATGGTGTAGTGTACATATTTCAATAATGAAAAACATCCATCCGCCAGATTTCATTCCTCTGAGTACCCTTTATGCTACATCCCAATGGTAGTAGAGTTTGATTGCTTAAAGAACAAGTAGGACATTTCCTTATAATTTCCTTTGCTTGTTGCCAGGTTATGGAAAAATATTTTTGTAAACCCTTGTACCCCCAGTATCTGCACATATAAACCCAGATGTACAGTCACACAAAGTCTCTCCACATCTCACATCAGTGACGAAGAATAGTCATTTGCATCATTTTACATTTTCATTTTTAACAGTCTCACTTTGTAGTCTAGGTGTTGTTTGAATCTTAGATGGTCTTTTAATAATAATAAATAAAACAGAGCCAGATATCAGAGTGAAAGCTGAAAGATCAGAGAAGCAGAGCAGTCAGCCACTACTTCTTACCTCTATGAAATCCTCAGTCTGAAGACAGAGAGTTCCCATTTCTTCACATTGTATATACCTTTCTCTGCCCAGACATTACTTCCTGGGATTAAAGGCATCTGTGCTTCCCATTACTGGGTTAAAGGTGTGTGCCACCACTTCCTGGCTCTGTTTCCAGTGTGGCCTTGAACTCATAGAGATCCAGAGGGATCTCTGCCTCCTGAATGACAGGATTAAGGGTATGTGCCACAACTGCCTGATCTCTATGTCTAATCTAGTGGCTGGCTCTGTCCTCTGATCCTCAGCAAGGTTATTAGGGTACACAATATATAACCACACTTAGGCTGGCTCAGAACTCACTATATATAGCTCAGGGTGGCCTCAAACTTTCAATCATCATCCTGCCTCAACCTCCCCATTGCAGGAATTACAGTTCTTACCCATAGCATGCAATATCCAAGATGTGGAGTAGACCTAGAGGTCTATCAGCTGATGAGTAGATAAAGAAATGCAATACATCTACACAATGAAATTTTATTCACTTGCAAAGAAAAATTAAATTATGCTACTTGTAGAAAAATGGATGGAATTGATAGCATTATATTGTAGGGAAAATATAGACTCATGAGGAAAATCATTATTTTTTCTCATATGCAGAATATATACTTAAGTTTATATGTACATACATTTATATGTATATATATACATGCATTTATATGTGTATATGTACATATATTTATGTGTATATGGAGATGTTCAACGTTAAAGTAGAATGGGAGGTATGAGATGGAGAAAGAGGTCTAAAGAAGGAGGAAAGAGGAATAAGAGGTGATAATAGAATATGTATGACATGATATCAGAAGGACAGATGACATGGATGGGGAAACGGCATTAGAAAGATCAGCAAAGGGTGGTGAGAGAGAGTAGGACATAGGAGTGGGGGAAGTGAAAAAAAATAAGGTACAATTTTGTATGTGTGTGAGAGAGAGAGAGAAAGAAAGAGGGAGGAAAGGAGGAGGGAGAATTAAAATGTCATAATGAAACCCCTTGATTAGGATGAGAACTAAAAATAAAATAATATGTATAGAAAGAATAATCATATGGACCATTTGAGTCTATTTACAGCCTCTTCATGAAGAACTCTGAGAACTCAGTCCTTAATTCATGTGCTAACTAACAGGACAGAAGCTAGTGAGGTTATGAATGCAACCAGGCTTAAAAGGGAAACCCAGGAGCAAACTGTGTTTGGACTTAAATATGACCTTTGCAGATGAGAAGGAAGATCAAGCAGTGACATTTAGCTCCAGTTTCCTCAGAAACAGTGAACTCTGGTCTAGATACTTTGTTTTGCTTTCAAATTTTAAGAAATTGAGTTTTGATATTGATTTCAGTGTGAACACTTTTTAGATTAAATGCAACTCCATCCATTGAGTACAAGTACAGAAACACATTTAAGTGAGTCATCTATAGAATAATAACATCAAACTGAATCATTGCAGTTGAAATATCACACACTTATTGATAGTTTTAATGCAAATGAAGCTACACAAGATAACTAGATCTCTCACCAACTTATTAGTGAATCAAGCCCTAATACAACCATTGCTTATGAAGGCATAGAAATCAACATTTGAGTCTGCACCTTCTGATTCTCAAACTCCCCCATTCCTCTCACATATCTCCTTGCTTGAGCCTTATATATTGTCAAATATTTTATGAAAATGAAGGGAAAGTGGGTTGCCAAAGGCACAAAAATGAAAGGGAAAAGAAATGGATCTCATATACTGGGAATTTTGAGCCATAGAGGTTTTGTTGAATTTTCTACTTCAGCCACACATTGGATGCCAAAATGTTGTTGGATTTTCTTTTACTCTAGCCCCACATTGGGCATGATAATATAGTTCAGCTTTCTATGGCCCCACATTGGAATGTCAAAATGTTGTTGGTTGGTTTTGCTCTTTTGGGGGACCCAACATCCAGCTCCCAACTAAATCATACACAGAGGCGTATTCCTAATTATAGATGCCCAGCCTTAGCTTGGCCTGTTTCTTGCCAGCTTTTCTTAACCTAAATGAGCCCATCTACCTTTTGCCTCTGGGCTTTTTCTTTTTCTTGCTTCTGTATACCTTACTTTCATTCTTACTCCATGACTGGCTGTGTGGCTGGGTGGCTAGCCCCTAACATCCTCCTCTCCTTGTTTTCTTGCTCTTTCTTCCTTTATCTTCCAGATTTCTCCTTCTATTTATTCTCTCTGCCTGCCAGCCTCACCTATCCTTTCTTCTGCTTCACTATTGGTCATTCAGCTCTTTATTAAACCATCAGGTATTTTAGACAGGCATAGTAACACAACTTCACTGAGTTATACAAATGCAACATAAAAGAACGCAACACATCTTTGTATCATTAAACAAATGTTCCAAAGCATAAACAAATCTTACACATCTTAAAATAATATTCTACATGGAGGCATTCATAGTTCCATAGTAATTTAATGGATGTTCTTAGAATATATATTAGTTATATTTTCTTGGTTATGTGTGTTCTGTCTAGGAGGATTTCATTACTACATTAAGAACAGAGTCTAGAGTGTTTCTGTGTGGAATGAAATGTATCGCAGGTAGCTGTGTTTCTGGAGATAAAAAAAAATGAAGCAAATAAATTTACTTCAATGATTTGCATACGTGGATTTAAGAAACCAGAATGAACTTAACAATGGGTATTATGAATGCCAGCTAGACCTTTATCACACCAATACTAAACCTGCTTCTTCACTGCCCTGGGAGGATACAGAGAGAGTAAAGACCACTTAATCTTTATTCTCTAAGTTGGCATTAAACCATTTGAGAGAACACTATCTTGGTCTTTCTAATGATTTTCCTCCATAAACTGTATTCTTTTAAGCTTGCTGAGTCAGTTTTTAAAGAAGTCAAATACTTGTAAATGAGCCAAAAATACTTTGATCATTTTTAATATTTCTTAGCACTTAATTAGTATCTGACACTGTTGTAAATATCCTAAACACATCTCTCATTATTTTCCTCAAATCTGAAAATTTATAATGGAGGCAGAGACAGGTATCACTCAATTTTAATCAGCTAGTAGTGAAAGGCACAGACCCAAAGCAGACCCTTCAAAGAAAAGGTGGTATAGTTGCAGAGACTATAGTAAAATTTGGAAGGGGCCAGTGATAAGTGTTGAGTAAAGAGTGCCCTTTGTGGAACAGGGGCCCATGACAAAAGAATATCGAAATTATGAAAACTAACTTGAACCTATGTAACTGAAAGATTTTCTGTGTCCCTGCCTGGTCCGTAGCCACTCAGACCCAAGTAAACACAGAGGCTTATATTAACTATAATTTCATGGCCATGGCTCAAGTTTTTAGATAGCCAGCTCTATATCTTAAATTAGCCCATAACTGTTAATCTATGTATCAACACATGTTCTGTGGCTTTACCTGTGACCCATTACCTGTTGCTCCTTGGAGCAGCTTGCTGGCATCTCTCCCTGCCTTCTTCCTGTCTCTCTCTTTGAATTTCCTGCCTACCGCTAAGCTGCTTTGCCATAGGTCAAATGGCTTTATTTATCAACCAATCAGAGCAACACATATTTGCAGCATACAGAAAGATACTCCCCCATCAAACCTATGTCTTTGAGTCATTGATTTGAAATTCAAAAAATATGCTCTGACTGAAAGCAAAATAGGTCCCATAGCTCAGGAGATTTAATCTCATCCACAGATACTTTTGATTTGAGAGACCTGGGTTGCTACTAAGTTGCTGCATAGTTCCCCCAGGAAATTCCTCACCCACTCTCATCACTGGACATAGAACACTTACACATTAGCATCACTCTCCCGCACCTCTGTCCTCCCTTAGGAAAGACTTCCTGCCACTTAAAACTTTCCTATCACATGAGAACTGATCAGGTATTTCTTCTTCCACAAAATCCTCCTTTCCTCTTAAGACTGACATGGCTACAGTTTGGGCATAATCCCCAGAATTTTTCAGAGAAGACAAGGAGATTCTTCCCTCCAGCCTTGTGAGAACACCTTTTACACTGGTCAGTCCTCCTGTTTTTGATCCATGGTTGACAATAGTTGTGATTTCATAGTTTTAATAGTGATGTCTACTGTTTTGGTCAGTGTTTCTGTTGCTGTAATGAAACATTATGATCTTTGACAACAGAGCAGTTGGAGTCAGTGAAGAACTCCTCAGCAACAGGATACACATGCACAGGATGGCCAGCTACAAATTGTTCTCCACTTTTTGAGTATTTTATCTTTGAAGCCACATAAAACAAATAAGATGTTAGTGGTCATGGTGCTGCAGTCTCTTTCCAAACACAGCATTTCTCAGTCTTGTTCTATGTGTTCACATTTTGCTCATCCTTCTTTCCCAGCACTTAGCCCATACCAAGTTACCAAGTGTGACCATCTGTTTAATAGCTTTCTAGACCAATAAAAAAAAACTATTGCAAACTCTTTGAGGAAAACCAGCTGATGTTAAATATCATATTCTTTGTATGACAACAGTTCCATAGTGGAAATTAAGTTGGCCACCATAACATGGAATTCTCACAGGCAATACACACAAATGAAGCGTGGATGCATTCTACTAAAATTTTTAATCTTGGTATCTATATATCTAAGTTAAATTTATATAATTGGCTATCTACCAAAAATATTAGTCAATTTTTTCATGCTTGACTTTTGGGCTATACAGTATCAGGTGGAATAGTTTGCTAATCCCTGCACTAACACATCTGAGACACAATAGAACAGGTTTCTTTTCATCTTTTGCTGGAACAGAGCCTCAAGCCTTCCATGGTACCATACACATTGTAGGTACCAGAATATATTTAATAGATGAAACACTGCTCTTAATGGTTCTCTTAATATCAAAGTTTACTTACTTATGTTTGAGTGAATTTGTTAATGTTTCTATCCTCTATCATATCATATCTATCTATCTACCTATCTATTTCCAAAATGATAGTGAAATCAAAAGCATGCCAGCCTTAAAGAATGTTGCTTATTTCTATTAACTTCAGGATATTCAGAAAGTAACTTAGTTGTTAAAGGAAAACCTAGAGAAATAAGTTAAATGATACATGGAAACAATGTTTATATCCCTCTAATCATGTTAAAATCCAAATGAACAAGGGGGTGATATCAGAAGGTGGAGCTTGTGGAAAGTGATTAGGTCATGAGAATTGAGATTCATAAATAAGATTAGTCTTATATAAAAGAAATGCTAGGAAGCTATCTAATAGTGGTTCCTTTGGCTACATGAGAATACAAAATAAGGCATCCTCTATGAGCCCCAAGGGAGCTTTTTTACTGGTGCCCTGACTGATCTTTGACGTCTTGGTATCCAGAAATGTAAAAAGTAAATTTCTTTTCTTTTTATAAAATATCCAGCTTATGATATTTTGATTGCAACCCTAGCAGACTAAGACAAATGGAAAGATGCCCCACAGCACATTATTAAAATTGTCCTCACTCCCTGGCCAGCAAAGCCTCTGACCACAAGTGTCATCAGCCTCTGTGGTTGAGAGAAACAACTAGTTTGGGGTCTGTAGTCTGAGCTACTTTGTTCTGGTGGCAACTTCCAATTTCCCAATTAAATTCTAGTACTGTGCCTGAAGCCAGATCTCCACTGGATACTGTGTGCCTCTACACTGGTAAGATTTGGCTACAGACTCCAAATGAAGTCTGGACTGAATAACAGGCTATAACCTTGAGCAGATATCTAAGGCCACCTCCACAATCATTTATTTAAATCACATAGTTATTTTCAACCTGTGTGGTTATCACCACTGCTTGCTACTTCTACTGCACAAATACAAATTGGCATACCATATTGCATCAGAGACTTCCCCTCCTTTTGTGAATGTGACATTATGAACCTGTGCAAACCTATAGCTTGACCTTGTTCTTTTAGAGGAATATACAGTGTTGTACATTTTGTAGAACCTAGAATATCCAGAGTACTCCTTAAATCTCAATCTCTCTCTCTCTCTCTCTCTCTCTCTCTCTCTCTCTCTCTCTCTCTCTCTCTCTCCCTCTCTCTCTCTCTCTCGTGTGTGTGTGTGTGTGTGTGTGTGTGTGTGTGTGTGTAAGTACAGGCACAAGCATGCCATGGTGCATGTATGGAGGTCAAAAGACAATCTCAGGTGTTGATCCTCATCATTCACCTGTTTTTCAACCAAAGTCCTTTGTTCATCATTGCATAAGCAGGGCTAGCTGATCTACAAATTCCTGGAGACTGTCTTCTCTGTTTCCCATCTCATGGGAATAAGACCACTGGGATCACAGGCATGCCATACTGAGCCAGGCTTTACATAAGTTCTGGGCATCCGAACTCAGATCCATATGTTTGTGCAGCAAGCACCTTACTCACTGAGTCATCTTCCCAGCCCAAACGCAGAGCATTTAAAACCGTTAGCTCTTTTCACTTACCACTTTTATGTTAAGAAATCAAAATTAAAGAAAGCATTGAAATTGAGTAATGGTCATTTTGTAAGTAGTGAGCTGTGTAATTTTTTGTGTGTGCAAGCATCTAAAAGCAGTGCAAAAAATGCTTTGCTACAAAGCATAATTGATACAGATTTTCTTTCAGCTACAAACTTAAAATTATTTACTAATTAGCTCAAAATAACCAGTCAAATTATCCATGTTCCAAGTAAAGGATCATCCATAAAGTAAAGCTAAATATGTTCTTCTTTCTAAATTGTCTTTAGCAACATCACCCTATCTTGCCCAGAGTTTGATATGCTTTCAGAGCAAGGAAATTGTATTTCAGGTTCCCAATGAAATGTAAAGTGTAACTTGTCAGTATGTTTGGAAGATTTGGAAGGGGAAAGGTGTTTAAGTTTACATGGCTACATTGAGAAAGCTCAGAGAAGCTTATTTCTTCCCCATTTTATACATGGTTTCACTGTTCACCAACATAAATAAATAAATTCATATTAATTAAAATAGATGGATTGATACATAAAATATTTCAGAACCAAAAAAGTCACCATTCACCAAGCTGAAATGTGCTACATGATGCAGTGCTACACATGGAAGCAATGGGTTTGTAAAGATTTAAAATTAATAAAATATAATGCTAAGAAAGAGGCTGGGGGTGGGGGGAGTCATAGCTCAGACACTGACAGCTACCAGGCCTCTAACAGCATACAACAGGTCCCTGGAAGGTGATATTCTTGTTTTGACCACTGGAATGGAACCACAGTTGCACTGACCTGCTTGCCTGTCTGTATGATGTGCCCTGTGCTGTCTCCACATCTCTGCATACAAAATTTGGAAGTATTTAAAAGATGAGAGAAATGCTTCAGAGCTGCTGCCTTGAGTCAGCATGTTGACTACACAATTGCCTGACTTTGGGATGGACTTCTCTGCAATCTGGACTCCCTCTGCTCAACCAAGTTTCTGTAGAAGGGCCAGGCAGCTGACCAAAACTACACAGCTCTGTCTTCCTGCCTTGCTCTTAATTACTTCACATGAATTAATGGTCAACAGAATGTTCCTGTCTTTTTTCTTATGTCATTTCAGACATTTTTGAAATGTCTGTTTTGAAAATGTCTCACTAACATTCCATGGTAGAAACTCAATAGACTTTAGAATGAAGTCACAGTTTACATGGCAAACCTCTCCTAATACTCTAAAACAATATGGGATGATACTCTAGAATAAAAATAAATATGGAAATTTCTGAGCATTTCTCAAAGCAACATAATTTAATACAGTAATTTTCTTGATGGTAAATCTTTTAGAACACTATCTTTTAGAATTTCAAGAGCTGTTGGAAACTGAAGTCTGAATGATATAAATTTATAAGGATAAATTTATGAAATTATTTATGTATATACTTTGCCTTGTTCTGGGGTCTCATTCAAAAAGGACTTACTGAAAACTACCTACTAAGAGCCTAATAAACAAGAACTATTTCCTTTAGGCTTTGGTAAGACTTTGTGAGGTCTAAGGCAAAGTCAGCAACACATTATCTACCAATCAAGGAGCCACTTCACCAACCACCATGGGCTTAACACCCAGCAGGATAAATATATCTCTATATGGACACTGTTGAAAATGACAGAGACAAACCACACAGTCAAGAACAGGCAGGTGAGGTCAAAGATGGCAAGCTGAGAGGACAGCTGGGATCACGCTTTTGATTGACATAAGTAACAAAGGTCACAGCACTGTGTATCCTTTGACTAATTCGAGCCCTTTGCTCACAGCATCTCCAGAATTAGTGAAAAAAGGAAGCAATATTATTAAAAACACAAAATTTTCAGGCAGAAAAAAAAGAAATTGTGGTCTGTTTCTCATTAGCCTTAATTTTACCATCTTTGGTATCCATCCTAACCCCTGTCCCAGACAAAAAGGCTCTTCGTTTTTTTTCCTCCAGACAAAACTGGTAAGAGTGAAAGTTCAATGTCCAAAATTGTCACTGGAGGCCCTTTTGGTGAGACTTTTCCTGATGTCTTGTCAGCTAGCCTCCAAGTCTAAGCTTATATTGTAAATTTAACTGATTTATATTAAAGTGGCCAAGAGTTGCAGGCTCAACACTCTTCCCTCTTAAAAGATGACAAACCTTGTTTATTAATTTGTCACAAACAAAACGTTTGTTCTCCTAGCTACCATGAGTACTACATCTGTGCTTCTGTGAATAGCAATACAGAGAGGCTGAATATAAGGTATTCCAGACTTCATCTTTCCTTTTCTCTTTGTTGAAGACTTTTTAAAAAAAGTTGAAGACTTTAAAAAAAAAACTGCTTGAAAAACATTAAGAGAAAGAGAACAAAAGTTTCTGAGAAGGTAACTTCAACTCAGAATTCAATTATTGGAAACTGTCACAAAACAATCTTGTTTTGCCACATCTCCCTCCATGTTATTTTCTAGTAAATCCTTCTCTGTCTTGCATTCTTTTGGCTACATAATATGCAAAAGAGAAAAGACAATGGCTGCAATTCTGCCCTTGTGATTGGAAGTGCTTTCACTCACATGCTGAGATGTGTTATAATGAATATTTCTGGCATCCACTGCTGGTAGCAGCTTGGAATCAGTAACACTTGATTAAAAATATCACAAGATATAATAACACACAAATTGGGTGCACTGAGGAGAGGTGGATCATGCAGCCTGTCTTAGGTACAATAATTTTTCATGAGTACTTGGGAGTAAAAATGTACATGTTGGTACCTGAGCTATGAAAAGGTAAACACATAACATCCATAAACATCATGCAATTAAAAAAAAAGAATTGGAACAAATCAGTTTTTATGTAATCATTACAAAAGTGCCTTTTTTAGTCAAAAATCTATGAAGGATTTGGCCAAAATTACATACTCAAATCAGTAAAAGGCATGTACTCAGACACTATCAACTGTCCTTCCTATTCATTTTCAGTAATTAATTTTCCTAGAATAGGCCCCTTTGCCCCTGTTTAATTTTTTTGCTTTCTATAAATCTTTCTCTAGAATATTTTTGAAGTTGTACATTCTACACTGATTTTTTTTTCCAATTTCTGGCAGTCTCACAACTGCCTGCACAACCTCTATCAAATGATATCTTCTTTCTGTGTCTCAGTTTTCTTTCTTTCTTTCTTTTTTTTTTTTTTTTTTTTTGGATTTTCGAGACAGGGTTTCTCTGTGTAATTTTGTGCCTTTCCTGGAACTCACTTTGTAGACCAGGCTGGCCTTGAACTCACAGAGATCCACCTGCCTCTGCCTCTTGAGTGCTGGGATTAAAGGCGTGTGCCACCACTGCCTGGCACCTGTGTCTCAGTTTTCTTACCTATCTGCTAAAAATCCTGGGGCCATTAAACATGTCACCACAGCACATAGAACAATGACTGGGACAAAACAAACTTTGTTTTTGTGTTTTCATCCTGAAAGCTAAAGTGATTTAAGTGTGAAAATAATATCATTAAAAATGTCTTTAAAATACTATTCTCCTGTAGCTTTTGTCTTTACTAATCTATAGATGTCTTTAGCTTAAGTAATTGATTTATTCCAAGTTATCTTCAAAGACAGAAAGAACCCTAGAAATCAAACTATGCAATGACTACATGTCTATACCATGTTCTTCATCAATGCAGCAATCATCATTGAGTATTTGATGGTTGATCACACTGCTTGTGGATAACACCTCTTGTGAGCTTTGGAATATGATGTTCTGGACACTCAATCTCTTTTCTGTCCCTCTTACCCACTGTATTGAACAGTATAGATCTTCAGCCTACCCCACACTAACAGCTCCTGTGAATGCAAAAGGAATCCTTTACTGTTGTAGATTTTTATCGCCTCTGGTAGCCTCAAAGTCATCTCTGTGACTTATTCAGTACCATATGGTTTGGAACACATTCATACAGTGTTACATACAAGATTCTAAAACTGACTTCCTAGAAGTAGGCAAGGTAGTCACAACTGTCCCATCATCCTCTTTTGAGATAATGAGGATGGAAGGTAGGGACTCTGTCTGAGGTTGCAGAATGATAAGTGCTAGAGAGACACATAGCCCAGACTCTAGGATTTCTTCTCCAAGAGTCGTCACAGCTCCTCACTGCCTCTCCCTAGAGCACATTGCTTCACACAAGTTTCAATGGACACAGAACCAAAGACATCTGCAAGAAAACAGTATATAATACATAACAGACACCAAGGTATTTACCCCATTCAGGAGCTCCATGTTAAATTCACACTGAGACTGCCTTCATGATAGAGATACTGAGGAGACAGATGGATGAAGTTCATATTCATCTAAGGTAGGCTAGAAAATAAATGTATTTGGAACACAGAAATGAGAACCAAAAGATTTGGTCTCCCTTGTTTTGTTTTATATCAATTATGTAGTATCAGTTTAAACCATCAGAAGTCTATTTCTGTACATTTGTGGGAATTAGAAAAATCACTATCATTTAAGTAAGGTAAATAGTTTCTCTTTGATTTCTCTCTTCACAGATATTTGGGTACAAGGAAGCTTTTGTGGCATCTTCATTTCCTAGGCTCAAAAAGTCAGCAGACTGTCTCTGAGAAAGATCTCTTTGTGTTCCATATTAAAATGTTTTCCAATAGACACATATAGTGTAGGAGTCTGACTGTTTATTAAAATGACTTTAGGATCTCAGCAGCTTCTTCCATAAAGTATAGGATTACTAACTGTCATTTTTCAGATTAGTAAACAGATCCCTTGTTTTATCATATTGGCGTTACATTCCAGCTGAGATATGATCTGCTGAACAAAGTAATGAACTTGTAATACAGACTGGCCTTAGTCACTTGATGGTATTCTGTAAGAGAATTATCCGATGAATTTTGTCAAGTACACTCAAGAATAATAAGAAAAAAATTCCACCAAAAATAGACTCAAATATAATTGAATCAAGGAATACTATAGTCTTGAACTTTAATCCCAAATCACACAACCATACATAGTATAACCACTGTGCTCTGCTTCCTCCAAACTTAGACAGTGTTGGAGCATGTGTTTTCTTCTGTTGGATTCTACAACTCAAGAAACAGGAGCAACACAGGAAAAGTGAAATTTAATAAGATGATAAAAAGGACTTTTTAGTTTTATATAACATCCTCATAAGAAGCCAAACTATGGTTTCCATCATGAAGACACTATGGATAAAAGAATTCATTTGTTCAGTGAAGTAAGCCATCACACTATAGAAACCATGTAAAGACAGTACACACCGTATGGTGTGCCCACCACAATCATCTAATGAAAAGCATCCAATATTAGGACACCATGTCATGAGGGAGGTTTCAGCCATATGACAAAGAACAGTAATAGTATCACGAGACCTGCTGGTACAAAAGTAGACATCACTAACACGTGGGAAATAGCACTTTATCTAAACAAAGGCAGTGCAGTATATATATGACCTCCTGGAGAAGAAACAGGACATTGAGTAAAAGCTGAGAGAATTCTAAGGAAGTGTAGATGCATTCATAATGATATATCTATTATTGGCTCATTAACTGACACCTTGTTTAACAAAGGAAGCCATCACACTATAGAAATCATATATCTTACACCTTGTGTAAAATTAAAATGGGATCTAATTGTAGCTCATTCCACTCTCTTTGCATATTTGTATAAACCTAAAGGTATTCTGAGATAAGAAATCAGTTTAAAATGAGAATTAATTCTATCCATACTACTGATTTATATAATTACTGTAATTACTGTTTTGTCATAATCGTTTGACCAATCAAACTATACTCCTACATCTGTTTTATACAACAGTGTGGAAGTACTCATAGTAAGCCAGACTGGTGGCTAAGATATCTGCATGACCATTCGTGATAGAATTCTATTCTAACCAACACATGCCCCTAGTCTTATTTATACATGTCTCACTTGTAATTTAAATTATGTAATTGAATTATTTTTGAAATAACTAATATATGTGCTAAGGGGCATTGTTATTTTTACTGAAAATATATTAAATGATTTAGAAAAATTTGATAAAGGAAAATTTGAATATGTGTGTCCTTGTTCCATAAAAAAAAACAAGGGCAAATGCCTTGAAAATCAAGAAGGATTTACACTGAGCTTCCCTTCTTCATTTAAGTTATATTTCATTTAAAGACATTAGAATCATAATTGATCATCCAAAGGTGTGATTTCTTCAAGAACTCAAATCATTTGAACTGTATCAAAGAATACACCATAGACTTACCTCAGAGTACAGGTGCATTTATATTTTTAATATGAAATAAAATGTTTTGGTGTATGTGTATAATTTTTAATAATTACACTGTTTTATTTTCTTTTCTTAACTTTTCAATTTAGAAATTACTAGTGATTCCAGTGGACAAAACAAGACACACCATTGGAGGTGATTTTTAGTTTTGTCTTCCATGCATCAAAATTCTATAGACATTCTTTTTGAAATTTCCTTTCATTTGTCAAGTTCAGACTTTTATTTTGTACTTTTATAATAAACCCATTCTGTCACCATCTTCCCATGGTGGATCCAGACACAAGGATGATTTTCTAATTGTGCTGTGCTGCTTATGAAGTGAACTCTGTAAAGTGGCTTCTCAGAGAGCTGTGGAGTGTGTTAGGTGGATGCTGTAGGAAAACTCCCAAGGAGCAAAGGAGCCGAAAGGTATTTTTAAATTCAGTGTCTAAGAAAACATTATTTCCTTAAATTTAAGTGACTCTATTTTTGAAACACTCTAAGAAGGAGTCTAGATGAAAACTAGATACATGTGATGTATTTTTTTCTCAGTAATAAATTCTGTACCCGACAGATTATCCTAGACTTGAATCTATTTCCTATTTCATGTTAAAAGCAAATGCTCTCCCACACTTTGCCTTCCCTAACAGAATCCATCTTTCTAAATGATGGTGACAAAGCTGTTTGTTTCTCTGTGTGAAAGAAAGTCATCCTATTCAGTTGAATAATACTAAGTGGTTGAAATTTTCTAACCAAAATAACAGCAAGAATCTCTAGCAATACAATGATTTAACTGGTTACTTACAAATACTGGTGTTACCAAAAGAGGAGAAACGTCCATATAAAATAGTGTGCTTTAGTTTGGAATATACTTAGGAGGGATAATTTTTTAAATAGGGCATTTATAAAAATATACTTGAAAAATAACTCCAAGGTAGTGAAAATGAAAGCTAACTTTCCATTTGGGAATATAGAGCAGCACAGATAATGCAAAATCATTCTGCTTTAGGATTAAGCAATGAGAGTGTTTGTTGTGTGCATAGTTTGACTGGATTGTTTATTTTTCCATAGTAACAGCCTATGACCAGGAATGAGCAGATGAAAATCAAGTAAGGCAGAAAGCACTGGAACTAGCTGTATTTCTCCAGGCATCTGGCATTTCCCATTTCTACCAGCATAGGTGAGGATAACTGTGAAATGGGAAGAAGGGTCCTGACACCCGGGTAAAATCCCAAGACTTCAATGCCCCCTTTCTTCCTTACTCTGCTTTGCTTCCCCAGGCATTATCCATGAGGCTGAAATGTCAGCAGGAAGGAAAAGACAAACAAGATGAGATGAGATCATGTGAAAATTCTCTAAGTTAGGAGGAAGGTTAGAGTGAGAATACAGCAACTTAGATGACACTGAAGGTGAGTGGCCTTCAGCTATATTTTAGGAACATAAAGAAGAAAAGCAAATATGTACACTAAACCCACAAGTAAGTGAGTTGAGTCTTTAGAAGTTCACTGACATTATCCCTAAACAAATCTCTGTTTGTAAATGTATTCAACATTCATACACTGGAAGCTAAGTTTTATCAATTTTTGTGTTAGTCATTGAAACTGAAATGTTAGCATATACTATTTATTGCTACAGTTTTATAATTTCAAATCTGATGTGTGAATGAAAGACTTTCAATAGTCATACTTAAAAATTACAGTCAACTACACACAAAAATAAGAAATATGATTCTTCCATTAATGAGCAACTGCCAGCATTTTATCTTTAGAACCTGAATCACAACTACTCTCTTCGATCAACCTTCTTGTTATTTCTTCAAACCTACCTTACTTTCACCTGGAAATTTCTGCTTCTGTCCCAATTATCTTTAATTGTCAACTTGACATAGCCTAGAATCACCTGAGAAGGGAATTTCAGACATGCACTACCACACCCAGCTTTTGCATGGGGATGAGGGATTTGAACTCAGGTCCCCGTGCTTGCTCAGCAAATGCTTTTACCCACTGAACCATTATCTCCTTAACTCCCTGAGATCCTTATAATCTTTCCTCCCTAACTTTGTGTGTCTATGCAGTTACTAACATCTGCCCATTCTGTCTGCAAGGATTCTACCACATATGGCCATCAGAGGTTCAGCCCCATGATATCAAGGATCTTTAGTTTGCTTATTTGTGTGTCTAATATCTTTCTTCCATTACCTGCAATACTAGTCACAATGAGATACACAATATACTTTTAGATTTTATTTATTTATTACTATACTTCAAGATAATTAATTTCTTTGAGGATTTTGTATTTACAATACTTACACAAGAAGATATTTTTAGAGAACCTTTGACAATCAGTGATTCATAACTTGACTTTTCATTACAGTCCATGTTCCCTTCCTGACCCTAGTAATGCCTCCACACAAACATATACCTCATTTACATAAAAGTTTAAAGTGATAGTCAGCATACAGAGATTATTTTAAAGAAACAAAAAAGTGATTGTCCTTTTCTTCATCATTTGGGCTTTCCTCAGAATAAAATGGGAAATTGGCAAGCACCAGTTCAATTTGACAAAATGGAAACATTCAAATGAAATAGTTCAAGCCAAATTTTCTATTGAATTTTTCGTTTCATCCATCTACTTAAGTGAAAAGAAAACTGACCACATTGTTAAAATTTTAATTTACCTCAACTCTGTGAACACATCTATATTTGAAAGTAGCATTTTGGAACAGAGTAGCTCCTTGCATTTACATGGTGCTGACTTTTTAAAAAGTGGTTTCAATAAAGCTTTACATAATGTAACTGATGTAGAATGACTTGAGAAAATATGAATGCACAACCAATTGACAGTTATTGATTTCCTGTTCTGCAAGAAAATAAAACTTGCAATAGACTGTGTTGAAATGATCAAAAGAATAAGACACAGGCTCATAGCAACTGGGGAAAACAAAGACAGGTATAATTTAATAGAAGAGGTAGGCTTAATCTATGACAAGATGAAAGAATAGAAGCTTTTATTTCTGAGCTCTCTTATCTCTGGTCATCTTATATTGTTTTACTCAGCCCCTCACTCACTTTGACTTTCTGGTATAACCTACTTCACACCTACATTCACAGGAATGAACATAAAACTAGAGAAAACCACTTTGAGTCTCTAGGTCCTTCCTTAAAGTCCAGGTCTGCTATCTTCAAGAGGTCTTTACAGCTGGAAGGAAATCTTTCAGCAGATTTCAATATTTTATGCCTCTCTTCTTCTCGGAGCCTTGGTTCATGCACCACCAAGCCCCTTTTCTCTAATTTTACTGAGAATAAAGAACCCATCAGATGAACACTATGCATTCCCACAACTACAGTTTCTAATGATCTGCATCTCTGCCCAGATGAGATATACTTTGTTCCTTTTTCTAAATATATTTTTAGCTTCCACAGACACAGTCATACCCTTTCCCTTTATTCCTCCCAATTTTCTGGGAAGCTAAAAGCAAGGACTTCCTTAACCTGTCTACAGAAATGACCACTCATTCTACAAATATAGCAGTTGCCTCTATTTCCTCTGTTTTATTTTCCTCATAGAACTTATCAACATCTTACTTACCATAGATGCTTAATTGATGGCCATAAACATTGCACCAGGAGGACAGAGGGGATTTGACTCTTCATTTCTACTACCATGAAGCCCAAAGAAGCCCAGTGCAAAAAGAAATAAGTAAATAATCATTAAGTAATTAAGTTAAAACTCTTTGAAGGAAGTTGTTGGGAATAATAAAAAGTAACGCATATTAGGTGCTTAGTAACCATAAAGCACACTACATGTTTTATATGTATTATCTTACTAAACCCCCACAGTAATCATTGAAGCAACTTCTTTCCAACCTCAACTTTACCAAAGAGAAAAATATGGGAGTCACAACTTCCAACAGCCACAGTAAGCATGAGACTGTCTCGAAATAGACACTTCAGTTAGTTTCACTCTGTAGCCTATTGGTTTGCTAAACTGACTCAGGAGATCTCACTGTTGCCACTACAATGAGTCTAGATAATGACCTTAATGTACTTTAAATACTTAATAGGCATTTGCAATCATTATTATTAAAAATCAAAATTCACACAATAGGTAAAAGCTGAAAGAAAGATCAAATCCAAAAGCCCATAGAGATTATTAGGCACAACATTTGCCAACATAGATATTCACTGATCCTCTTTTGTTACTTGAGAAGTGGATGATACCTCTCTTGTCAGTGGAATGAGCACTGTCTTAGCTCCACAAAAGTAATAGGCATATGCTGAGGTTAATGTTCAAGTTGCTAAAATCTATTTGCCAAAGCACTATCATATCTAGCCCACCATCATTAACTATACCAACCAGAAAAAGAAAGATTATATAGCATCTCCGAAGAAAAAAGAAGAAGAAGGTTTTGATTAGCAGCCCTCTTAGCTGTAACCTATTCTCATGTTTATCTTCTTCCCAAACCTAGCAAACCCTTGCTAAAAGGATGGAGCTGCCAGACGTACTGTGTGGTTCAGTACCTGCTCTTTTCTGGACTTGTCTTCCTGACCCAGATTCCTGCTGCTGCTCTGATTCTAAATCCAGAACTACAATTTACAGCATTGTTAACCCTATGTGCTGATATCTCTGAATCTTACCTAATGACTCTCTCATCAAGCCTAAATAAAACTTAAACGTATTTTCAAAGTATGCAAAATTAGAATTATACAGAATAGACCTAAGAAGAAAATGACTAAATGGTGATCACTACCTTCCAGAGACACTGCAGGGATTTTCACCTCCAGGTATTCATATTATTTGATAGTCCCCTCCTCTATTAAATAAGATAGGCCTTGAAGTTGAAGTAAAACTAGATAGGACACTGCAGTAGCTGTCTTGTGTTCTTTCATTCGCCTGTGATGAGATCGGCAAACCATCCCTGTTGAGAAGTCCACTTAACAAAAGAAATTAAAACCTCCTACCAACATCTAGCACTGACCTGATACCCAGGGGCAGGTGCTGCTCTGAAAGTGGATTCCATACAGGCAATGTACAGCAGGATATACCTTCAGCTTGCACTTGAACTCCAAAATAAGGAATGATCAAGAGTAAGACTGGCAACCTGAGATACTCATGATTTCTTGACCCACAGAAACTATTTGAAATGTTAAGAGTTTATTCTTCTGTAATGCCACTGAGTTTGATGGAAATGACTTGAGGCACCAAAAAAATGACTAAAGCAAGGCAGGTAGAAAATCCATTGTAAGGGTAAAAAAATCTAAAAGATCATGAGTCTTTTTTTAAATTTTTTTTTATTTTGCAATACAATTCAGTTCTACATATCAGCCACGGATTCCCTTGTTCTCCCCCCTCCCATCCCCCTCACCTTCCCTCCAGCCCCCCCCCCCCACCATTCCCATCTCCTCCAGGGCAAAGCCTTCCCCACAGACTGAGATCAACCTGGTAGACTCAGTCCAGGTAGGTCCAGTCCCCTCCTCCCAGGTCGAGCCAAGCAATCCTGCATAGGCCCCAGGTTTCAAACAGCCAACTCATGCAATGAGCACAGGACCCGGTCCCACTGCCTGGATGCCTCCCAAACAGATCAAGCCAATCAACTGTCTCACCCATTCAGAGGGCCTGATCCAGTGGGGACCCCTCAGCCATTGGTTCATAGTTCATGTGTTTTCATTCATTTGGCTATTTGTCCCTGTGCTTTATCCAACCTTGGTCTCAACAATTCTGGCTCATATAAACCCTCCTCATTCTCGCTAATTGGACTCCCAGAGATCCACCCAGGGCCTGGATCTCTGCATCCAGATCCCTCAGTAGTTGGATGAGGTTTCTAGCACGACAATTAGGGTGTTTGGCCATCCCATCACCAGAGTAGGTCAGTTCGGGCAGTCTCTCGACCATTGCCAGCAGTCTGTTGTGTGGCTATCTTTGTGGATTTCTGTGGGCCTCTCTAGCACTTTGCTTCTTCCTATTCTCATGTGGTCTTCATTTACCATGGTCTCCTATTCCTTGTTCTCCCTCTCTGTTGTTGATCCAGCTGTGATCTCCCGCTCCCCCAAGCTCTCTTTCCCTCGACCCTTGCTTTTCACTACCCCCACTCATGTCCAGGCTGTTCAAAAACACTGAAGACACCTTATGCTGGAGAGGATGTGGAGCTAGGGGAACTCTCCTCCACTGCTGGTGGGAATGCAAGCTTGTACAACCACTTTAGAAATCAATATGGCGCTTTCTTAGAAAATTGGGAATCCATCTCCCCCAAGATCCAGCTATACCACTCTTGGGCATATACCCAAGGAATGCTCAACCACACCATAAGAGCACTTGTTCAGCTATGTTCATATCAGCATTGTTTTTAATAGCCAGAACATGGAAACAACCTAGATGCCCTTCAACTGAAGAATGGATAAACAAAATGTGGTACATATACACAATGGAATACTACTCAGCAGAGAAAAACAATGACATCATGAGGTTTGCAGACAAATGGATGGATCTAGAAAAAAATCATCCTGAGTGAGGTAACCCAGACTCAGAAAGACAAACATGGTATGTACTCACTCATAGCAGGATACTAGATGTGGAACAAGGATGACTTGTCTGCTACTCACATCACCAGGGAGGCTACCTGGAAAACAGGACCCCAAGAAAGACACGGGGATCGCCCAATGACAGAGAAATGGAATGAGATCTACATGAACAGCCTGATCATGAGTCTTAAAGCAAGGAAAATCATGTAAAAAAATTTCAACCCAAGGCCAGCAAGATGTCTCACAAGTATAGACCCATCCTGTCAACTTTAGCAATCTGAATACAATCACTGGTACCCAATGGGTGGAAGGAAAGAACTAACTTCTGCAAGTTCTTCTGAACTCTAGCCATATGCCATGGTATACACACACACACACACACACACACACACACACACACAGAGAGAGAGAGAGAGAGAGAGAGAGAGAGAGAGAGAGAGAGAGAGAGAGAGAGAAATGAAACAACTTGTCCTAGTTTGTTTTCATTACTGTGATAAATATTATGATCAAAAGCAGCTTGGGGAGGAAAGGATTTATTTCAGCTTAAACCTCCAGGTCATTGTCCATCATTGAGGAAGCAAATGCAGAATTCAAGAAGGAGCAGAAGAGGGAAAAATGGACGAAAGCTGTTTACTGGCTTGTTCTCAGACTTACGTTCAGTTAGCTTTCTGGCACAGTCCAGACCCACCTGTCTATGGATGGTAGTCCCTTCAGTGGGCTGGGCCCTCTTATATCAATAAGCAAGCAAGAAAATGCTCCCAAAGATATGCCCACAAGCCAGTCTGGTCCAGTCAATCACCACTGAACTTTCCTTAGATAACTTGGACTATGTGAAGTTGACGGCTGAAGCTGTGGCGGGGGGTGGGGGGGGGGATAAATATTTTAAAAAATTTCAACATAGCATTGAAAATTGATTTGGTATATAAGATAGATCAATAAGAATTGGTTTTTCTATTAAGCCTATAATGTTTATGTGAGTTTCCTCACAGGTAGCTGATGAATTTCAATAAGTGTGTGAAACAGCCAAGCTATGGGGGAAGAAAGGCTTCTTAAGACTTAGAATTCTGAACTCTGGAAATCATTAAGAAACATGAGGTAGTGATGCTAACACAGTAACAATGATTTAAAATATAATGCTAATCAATTAAACGTGGGTTGCCTAGGGTATAAAGTGTGAATACAGAAGCTGCAAAATGAAGGTCAAGATACAACTGTGAAGGAAAGCAGCCTCATCAAGACCACCACAGAAACATTCACCTTAAGGTTGAAATCTTGGTGCTCATTCTGGGATACCACAGTAAGGAGGTCTGTGTCGTACTTTCTTATGTGATTATAAGTTTGCTCCAAGAAGCCAATTAGAAATGTAAATAGTCCTCTACAGAGAGATTTTTACCACCCTCAGATAATCCTTTTCTTTTTTGGCTAGCAGCATTCTCCCAGAAGTAGTTTTAAACAAATCAGCTCAAGAGCAGAGGTGACAGTTTAGTCAGTAAAGTATCTACTGGCAAGCACAGCTTGAGGACCTGTGGTCGACTCCCAGAACTCACCTGAAATGCCAGATGTGATAGCAGCAGCTTGTAATTACACAGATAGGGAGAAAGAGACCTCAGAATTCCTGGGGCTTTCTGACCAGTCAGTTCAATCAATGACTCCAGGCCAGGGAGAGATCTTGACTCAAAGGAGGTAGAGGATGTTACTGAGGATGACACCAAAGGTTGGCCTCTGGTCTCCACTTACATGTACACATGTAACACACTCATATATACCCCCATTTGTGCACATGTACACACATACAGTAAATTTTTAAAAAGCAAAATAATGTGAGCCAGACAGGCCCAGAGTGAAAATCTGTCAGTATTCAGATCTTCAAGAGAAGAAGTGAAAGGTTGCATGCCCAACATAGAGAAGTACCTAAGTGTCATCAGCATTTGTTTTGCTCTTGATGTGTTACACATTATAGGAAATAGGGTTATAAATCCAAAGTGGAAGACAGAAGAACTGGAATAATATTTGGCTTCTCTTTAGAAGCTCTGGGGGAAACACTTAGAAGGTAAAAGTTAAATAATTTCAATAGCCTTTCCTGCCCTCAAATACAGCTCCTAGCATCTATCTCCTCCTAAGGGATGCACACTCATTTTGTCAGAGATATACCACTTTGATCCTTCCCTAGAAATTAGGCTGTAAACTCCCAGGGGCCTAACTATGTCTATTTATGGCTCTGCCTTTGGCCACATTTTTTTTCCTGTGTTGGCTGATAGATACCTGTTAAATGACAAATTAGATGAGGAGAAAAATACTCATTCTCTAGCCCACACACTAAAAGACAACCAACACCATCCCAGATTCATCTTTAATACAATAATTAGGCTCCAAGGATGTACAATGCTAAGCAATAACTCTGGCTTGAGGAGTTTGTGGTCAGCCAATGCACAAGGCAATAGTGGGATGGGGAAAGCTACCATGACTGAGAGAAGACAGAGAAGAACTGAATACTCTGAAAAGAAGTAAGTGACAGACTAACTAACAGGCTGTTATCTGGAAAGCTGTCATGAAAAATAATGACCTTTGATCTTAGTCATTAAATAATTGGTCATCTGAAAGATAAGGTAAGAGAGAACCTGAAACTGTAAACTTATATTTTTCTATGAAATGAGACTGTACACAAGAAGCACTGCCAAAGGAATAATCAACAGTAAATGTGTCTCCAAAGGTCCATGAGACCAAAACTGAACAGAGAAAACTTGAACTTAAAACACTAAATACAGGGGCTGGATATTTGGCTTAGTGGTTAAGAACACTTGCTATTCCTTAAGAGGACCTGAGTTTGAATCTCAGAATAAATGTCTTTCATTTGGGCAGAAAGGCACTATCTGGAATATATCCTATCACCTTCTGGGCTGTACTGCCTCCCAGAGAGACCTATTGCTGTTCTGTGGACATTAGCTCCAGACCCTTTAGTCTCAAAGTTCTTATAGAAAAGCTCAGGGAGTAGACTACCTCTGCCTGCTGGAGCTGTTCCTATGGGTAGGAGGCAAGCAGGTTCACCCCCACCATCACAGTGGCCTCAGCCCAGTCATCAGGAAGAGCCTCACTGTTGTCAAACTTGCCAGTGAGTCTTAAATCCTCCACCAGTAGAGGCTGCACAGAGCCTGGAGGGTGGATTGTGACAGGCTGCCTACCTAGCCAGGTTTAGAGCAGAGTATGACTTCAGCAAATCATGGTGGGAAAGAGGATCTCCTATCACATGACATTGCTTGTACCTCCAAATCCACTGAGCTGCAGGGAGCTTCTGTCTGTCTGGGTATCCAGGCCTGAGGACAGGGCCAGAGCCTAACCATTTGCATAGATGACATCAAACTGTCTTACTTTTCTTGTGTGCAGTAGAAACCAGAGCACAGCCTAGTACCCAAAAGTAGACTCACATCTAGTCTCAAGGAACTTGTTATGCCCATACATAGAGATTTTCATTTTCAGGAATCCTTGCTGTTCAACAAAATTTTTGTAGCAGGAAATTATTGTGTACTTGTATACTAAAAAGTTTATTTGTAAAAGTATACTGAAACTCAATTTAAAAAAACCTGAAAACTAAAGATTATATAACATATAGAAATGCTGCTATAATAACACCACTAATTTGTAGATGAGTTCCACAAAGGAATAAGGATAAAAGTAGTCATAAAAGCTATTCTTTCTTGAAGCGTTACCAGTTATTATACCAAATGCTCCAAACAGCAATAATAATTCCTATTTGGAGCACATGTAAAATATGTTAGCATCTGATAGGCACTTCCTAGTTTTGCATAAAGGTATTCATTTAATCTTCAAAATCTTATAAGGTAACATCTATTATTATCCCTATTTCTTAATATGAGGGAACTGAGACTGAGATGAGGAATGCCAAGGTCTCACAAATAGGAATCACTTAATCCTCTACCAGTTGACTCATAGAAACAGGCATTTATGGGGAGCATACAGCATTACAGTTAATGTACTAAGCACTTCCCACCCACTAACACACCAATGCTCAGTAGCACTTCATCTTGAAGATGAGCCTAGAGATGTTAGTGACTTACTCAGAATCTCACAATAATCACATAGTACAGCTAAAGTTGGAACTGACTTCATAACAGGTATTCATTACTATCTAGTATGTTCCAGAGAAGACCAGGAAGGCTAGACTTCTTCAGAAATTCACAGGTTTGTGTTTTATACATGTTTCAGTTCACTGGATCAAGCCACATGTCCCCCTAAGGACATTGGAGACCCTGTTTTCTGGCAGTAGGAGCTGCATATATCAACTAGAAACTCAGAGTATGTATTCCATCAACAAAAACCCAATATCATCTATTGTTTTTCAAGTACAATCCTGATTACAAGACTAATTAAGCATTCATTAAACACCTATTATGTGCAGATCAATATACTAAATACAAATATCAAAACAGGTAGGAGAATATTGAATGTAACCTTCAAGGGAAAACAAAATAGCTTCAATCATCTAGTTGATAAAATCAGCCATTACTCTAAGAAACTTGAGGAATTTAAAGGGGCTAGAATTAAAAAAATTCAATGGACCTGTCATGATGTTCTATGGTGATATTTCATATGTACTGAAATGTGATTTTATTTGTATATTAATAAATAAAGTTGCCTGGGGGTCAGAGCTAATAACCAGGCATATCAGAAGCCAGGCGGTGGTGGCGCACACCTTTAATCCTGGTCACATGACAGGGAGATCTCTGTGTGTTCAAGGATACAGCCATCATGGAGACACATACCTTTTATCTCAATACCAACCATAGAGACCTAGAAGTCTGCATAGACAGGCAGTGGCGAGGAGGTCATGTGGATGGGTTTACAACCAATAAAAAGGCAGAAGAGAAAGTCAATAAAAAGATAGACACACAGGAAGTAGGTCTCTTTCTGAGGGGAAGGACGGCAGTGGCAGCAAAGGGTAAGAAAGGGTTTTAGTCTCAGCTCTCAGCTACTACTCTGACCTCTTGGGCTTTTAACTCTGCATTTGGCTCTGTGTTTCTTATTTAATAAGACTGTTACATCTACATTGGTCTCAAAAAATTCAATACAATGATATAAACAAAAAAATTTAGAACAAAAGTGGACAGATCCACCTTGTAGCACCTGCTCATCCTGAGTGACCTGAATAAATATCTTCTTGTGTTGATTTCCATTTCCTCATTTGTAAAACAAAAAGATTGGACCACAAAATATCAAGTATCTTCTTAGTCTTATTTGTATGTTGCTGTTCCTTGAAATTTGCCAATTTTCCTTTGCACCAAGAAGATGTTAGCTACAGACAGTGTGGTCGACAGATGTTTGCAGAATTGGTGTGAGGCCTAGTATAAGGGCTGGTACCAGGTGCAGAAAATGGCAAATATTCAAGCCCTATGGCCAGTTATTCAGATAGGTAGGTAGATAATAGATAGATTGATGATAGATAGATAGATAAATAGATAGATGATAGACAGATAGATAGATGATAGATGATAGAGATGATAGATAGATAAGTAGACAGATGATAGATGATAGAGATATAGATAGATGATAGATAGATTCATATAGATTTTCACATAGTCATATATATTTCTTATACATATAAATAAAACCAGATCCTGAAAAAGCGTACTTTAAAATATCAGCAAAAAAGTGGTGAATTAAATGGAACACCAGAAATAGTAACCTTGCTAAGTAAGTAATGCAGATGTGCTTGATACTTAGTTAATGAGATTTAAAGAAATGTAAACATGCATTCACACAAACGCATACATGCATATGATATGCATACATCCCTTTGCACATCTATGATCTAGAGCTTGCATTCCTTCCAGTGGAGAATCGAGTCCATCAACCTGGCACTATTACACAAGCTTGCTGCACTGCAGCAGGCTCACTAAGCTCATAGCAGGCCTGGAGACACTACCATTTCCTCTCCAACATGACACTGGAACTCTTCTGAACTCTGATGCTGTGGTCAGACTGAAGTGAAGGCGTGTCATCCTGTACTGGGTGGTCCCGGAAAGGCTGGGCCACAGACTGCATTGCAGTATTGAGGAACAGAGGAAATTCTGCCTAGATTCTGCTAAAAATAACAACAAAGTTGCTTTTTGTTTTTCATTAGTGATGTCTCTTACATAAAAGGACCATGAAGTTTGGTGACAAAGCACAGGATCAGAGGAAAACAAAGTCAATAACGAACTGCAGAAATCAGGCAAGCACTACAATATACAGGAAAAGGTGGGATAAAATTAATGCTATTGAGTGCAGTTACAAATTCATCTGTGGACAGGCTTATGGTAATGAAAATCCTACAGAATGGGGTAAACTTCTCCTTAGCCAGTGTATCCTGGGTAGTTTTTCTTTCCCTTCTCCATATATGATGATGGGGATCTTTCTGAATCTTTCTTTTGCCTTTGGATGAGTCTTTAAGTCTCCATTATTCTTGAACCAGTTAAATTTACATCTAAAAAACTCAATAAAAACCACTGCTGGGGGTTCCATGGTGTCTTATATGTCATACCCACATACACACATCTCACAGGTATATAGTGTTCTCTCTGTTCACAAACATCCCTCGGTTACTCTAATCTGTGACTTCAACAACTTAGACCTTGTTTTCTTACCGTATAAGATGGGAAAGCTTGATTCCTGTCAGCCCTGGGATTCTGTGATCAAATTGCTTTAGAGTGGTGTGGCTTTAAGCTGGGAAAACTTTAGGAGTACTTTAATTCTAAGTGGGGGTTTACACTTGCCCTGTTTAATATTTGTTAAATTGCAGCCCACAAACAAAATATTTTTTGGCCTTTCCTTATTAGTGTTCTCATTTTTTCTGTATTTAAATCACAACTATTTAAAGTCAATGATTATGATAGAATCCAGAATGTGCAAAGTGGAAGTAACCTCGAAGAGCAGGCAGAGTAGAGATGATGGATATTGAAGGAGAAAAGAATGGGTCTTTTGAATTAAAACATTCTTTCCTCTTGAAGAGTGTTGGTGTAAAGGGCTGAAAAACATCCTTCTGGGTTAAGAAATTAGAAAAATAACAAAGCTTCACTTCTCTGTATGTATAACTACCAGAAAATGCCCCTTCCTCAATATAAGGTAACAAACCTGAGGTAGCAAGACTCAAGTCCTTAAATTGCCTAATCTCCAAAAGAGCTGGTTTCCATGAACTGAGGAGAAAACTGATCATTTGGAGCCAAATCCTAGGCCAGATTGTTCCCCCTTGGGGGCAAAACAAGACTGCCAGGGTCTCATCTTCAGGAGCTGGAGCTGCACCCAGAGCTTGACCTAATTCCAGCCTGTGTCCCTCCATGATGCCAGCATTTCCTCTTTTGATATTACCAACTGTGTCCCATATGGTTGACTTCTGCTTATACTTATACACACAGGTTTACACACACACACACACACACACACACACACACACACACACACTTTAAAGAGGTATGGCCAGCTACTTTATTAGGCTGTTTCTCTGCACTCTGATTCATTGTTCTAATCACTAGGCTCTATGTAACCCAAGGGGAGACGATATTTCTGCAGGATGGGAGACAGGATGTGTGTGGATTCACAATCCTCAGGGAGCATGAGGTGTTCTTTTCTAAGAAGGTCATGAACAGATCACATTGTATTAGAAGTTACTTGTGTCCTGGTTTCTTGGCTCTGGAGAGTTGAGCTGTATGATCTACAATGTGCACTTATCTGAAGAGTGTTGGAGAAAACAATTTTTATGTAAGCTCTTTAAAGCAAAACTAGGTTTTATCAATGATGCTCAGAAGAAGGAACAGTGCAATCGTGCCTTAACATGAGCAACAATGCCTCAGTCACTCATCTGCAAAGCTGAGTCTGGCAAATTTTAAAGTTATTCCATGTATTTGGGACAGATTGGAGCTGTGGAAAAACACTGTAATACAGCTAGGCATTACAAATCCTGTCTGTAATTCTAGCATTCAGAAGTCTCAAACAAGGTGACTGCTATGGGTTCAAGACCAGCCTGAGCTTATAGCCATTCTCTGTCTCAAAACAAAAGTTTCCAAATGCATAGAAAAAAGTACAGTGGTCCCAGAAGTGCTTTCACACTACCAATAGCCAAAACCAGAGATACATAAAGGACCAGGGGGCCAGGAAATAAACAGAGAGATTGAAAGTTAATAAAGACCTTAAATGTCAGTATACAATGAGACATTTTTTTTAAATAAACAAAGATGGTGCAACCCTCAAGCACAGCTACTACAGTCTTGTCAAATCTCTGTGATTTGAGAAGGTGAGAGCAGAACAAGCTGTCTCCTTCCCTGAGTATTTCTTATAATTACAAAAGGCATGCCACATTTGCCAAATAAAAATAACAGTATGTAGAAAGCTTTATTTCATGAAAATCTCTTACAAACATTGAGGTAAGCCTTACATAAATGAGTATTTGGATGATACTAGGACCTTATGTGTGTCCCACTTTCTGTGAGACTTAATTCATACAATATAGTATTTAATTTTTACAGGTCAATGAAGTTTGAATGTAGTAACTAAGCAACCTGAGTTTTAGCTTGGCTATGCTGTGAAGGACTGTTTAGACTTTGATAAGTTATGTACTCTGATTTTCAGTTCTCATCCACTAAATAAAGAATCCCATTCTCTTTGAGATTATCTATAATTTTTGAAACATTTACTGTCCCATCTTTTCTAGTCTAGAGTTCCCATATCAAAATCAATGTGCAAGACTGGGACAAAGAACCATAAAGTTGCTTGTTTTTTGAATGGAAGAGAAAAAAGAATGTCTCAAGTTGGAAAGAATTTGTATCTGAAACCTCAGTGTGGCCAATACTCAGGGCTTATTTTCAAAATTTCATCTGCATCATTTACTATACTAACAACAGACTTCAGGGACTCGTATTCATCAGTGTTTTATCAATGGGGAAATACAATGGTTATTCAAAGTCATCAAAAAATATAATATCTCTCAGAAAGAAAAAAAGAGGATAAATTGAATTGGAACTCTAACCACTGGTTCAAAATGTCTATATTCTGCTAGAGATATAGCTAAATGGTAGATTGTTTGCCTAGCAAGCATGAGGCCCTAGGTTCAATTGCCCTGTACAAAATCAAACAGAACAGCAACAACAACAACAAAAACTTAAGCTTTCTATATTGTATGATTAATCAAATTCACTAGAAATTCTATTTCCCATGAAAACATACTAATGGCAACATGCACTCCCAACCTAGCTATTAGCAGACACCTCTTGGCTTACTTAAATGGATAAAAACACTCAATACCAGCCCTGGGAAAACATAACACAATAATTGTACTGTTCTTTGGGAGGCATGTGTTTGGAAGCTTCATAAACTATAAGCTCCTATTGATGAATTTGTGTCATCAGTTACTGTAGCTAGAGTTTTCCTACCTGGCCCACAGTCAGGACAAATCTCTGTCACCCGCCAGTCCCATAGCCGCTCAGACCCAACCAAGTAAACACAGAGACTTATATTGCTTACAAACTGTATGGCTGTGGCAGGCTTCTTGCTAACTGTTCTTATATCTTAAACTAATCCATTTCTATAAATCTATACCTTTCCACATGGCTCGTGGCTTACCGGCATCTTCACATGCTGCTTGTCATGGTGGCGACTGGCAGTGTCTCTCCCACTCAGCCTTCCACTTCCCAGAATTCTCCTCTCTCCTTGTCCTACCTATACTTCCTGCCTGGCCACTGGCCAGTGTTTTATTTATACAGAACGATATCCACAGCAAGTTACATCCTCAGAATACGCAGAACATCAAGAAGCTAAGTCCTTACATCCCAGACCAATTCTGGTCTGACTACACCTTTCCATGTCTTTTTAGTGCAGATATCTCCTTGTGTTCACTCAGGGCTTTGTAAGAAATCAAATGGAATGAAGAGGAAATTCAGAGTGGACAAAGGCAAAGGAGTCTTCCTCCTCAGGCAGGAGGCTTGTAGGTCAACCTGCCCTTCCTGAGCTTCAGCCATAGGAAGAAATCTAGTTTAAGAACAGTAGGGCCTTTTCAGAGCCTTGAGAGACTTATAGTTCTGTGAGGAGGAGAAACCAAGCAAGGTTCAAGCCCATCTTATTCCATAATGAGTTAACCCCCAGCTCTGAATAGTATTATAGAATGTAAAACACAATCCTGAAATTGGAAGAACTCATAGATGGGGAGGTAGGGATAGCATTTCAGTTGTAGACTAAGGTTCTTCATAAATGACTGCAGAAGCAGAGAAACTGCCTGTGTTAACTTAGAAGGTACTATTTCTACTTCACCTCAAATGATGAAGAGTGCATTGTTAGAAAATGTATCATCGGAACTAGTGAAAAGACTCTTTAACCATGGAAAGCTCATTTAAAAAAAGTATGCCATTACTCATGAACGAGCTTAGAGATCACAAGAAAGTTAATGTAGAAACTACAATTAAAGACCCAAATAAACAGCTTCTGGGTTCTCTCAAAAAATATACCAGCTGTCCAGGAGCGGTGGTGGGCAAATATTCACTAAAACACTTCAAGTTCAAAACAAAAAAACCTTATTCTTCATGCACCTCCAAATGTCACCCAACCCTTCCCAAATGGCTCACAAACTAATACATTTTCTTAAATTGCCAAACTTGTTTTCCATCACTGGGATATAAAGTGCAGCAATTATCTCACCAATCAGGTAGCATGGACCAGAAGACACAGGTAGCATACAGACTACCAAGATCTTCATTCCACTTAAAGACACATATGCAAGCACTCTGGGGCCATGACAGCCAGCTTCATGAAATATCATCTGATAAGAAATGATTTGTTTTCTAAAAGGTAAATTGAAAAAAATATTAGCAATAGAAATTCCTTTCTATAACTTGTGCATCAATAGAATATCTATATTAAATTAAAGTCATTTACAACTGAAGCCATTAAGGGCTTTACTGAGAGAACAATAATTCTCCTGTGTTTTGCATACACCAATTAAGCAGCAGGTACCTATATTAACATCTTACCTATATAATATTTCCTGAATTGTGTTGCACAGATCTCCTTAACTAAAGGTACCATTTGCATGACTTTATAGCACAAAGCAGTTCACCAAACCCAGAATAGATGAACATCTACATTGTCCAGTCACTATGCTTGAATCTGCCAGTTTATAGGAAACTATCCCTATGCTCAGAGAACTAGCAATCTACATTTAGAATTACCACTGTAATTTGTAAGGTAATTATTCATGAAAAGCACTCAGAAATACTTAGTGAATAAACAGATGATGGATATACAATAAATGAATACTTAGCACTCTTTTTCTGAATGTTTATGCACTGCTTTTAGTTTTTGCTTTTAGTAGGTTAATTTATTAAACCAAAGGAGCCACTCACAGGTTCCCACATTGACAATGAACCAGGTAACATTCAGATGCTTCATGGTTATGCACGTCTAAAATTTAGAGTCTATGGTAAGAAAGTGAATTAAAATATGTGCATGTGTTCGTGTCTGGGAATAAACATTTGGGTCTTTTATTTGTCTTTATTTAGCATACAAGGTATTATATCTCACTATGGTATTTTCACAGAAAGTGTGTTTTAGTATTGGAAAAGAATTGCCTTGTATATGTTGACTAGGAATTTCTTACTAGAGGCTCTGAAAGCATGTAGTTGGTGAACTCTATCAGAAAGTTTAAGTGGACATTTTGGACATTCAAGTAAATGTAGTTTTTAATAATCTCACTACCGTTACCTTTAGCTTTAAAAATACATAGGCTAAAAATATACCACATGTATGTAAATTGTATTGTGCTTATGCATCATATACTGTATTATTATATGTTAACAAATATCTTTTGTTGATAAGATATAACAACAAAATATGTAACAAATTTTACAATGCACATATATACATATATACAAACATATATGTACACATATATAGGTTTTATGTGATTATGTGATTTTATATACATAACATATTCTTGTATTATGTGGATACTGTATGTCACACACACATACACATACACATGTGCCTCTCTTAACAAACAAAGAGAAAGTAGTATAAGACCTGCTATTCCTCCTTTGACAAAGAGTCTTCAAAAGAATGCTGTGAGTCAGTCATTTACATACATAAGAAACAACTTCCAGTCCTGGTCCAGACTGAGTACAAACGACTAGAACAATCCCTCAATTCTAAGAGTCAAGAAACGACATCATCAGACCCTCACTGTAAGCAGAGTCTGTAATGGCTGCTGTTTTTCAGACCTGTTTGACTTGACTATGCTGCATGGGAACTGTCACTGTGAGCCCTTTTTCCATAAATGTCTGAGACTTAGCACAGTCCAGCTGAAGTGCCATCACAGCAGAGAGGAGGGCTCAACTGATCTGCTAGTTTATTAAAGTAATTGAAAATGTGTTTTCTTTTAAGCTATTTTGTGATCCCTCTTGATATAGTTGAGGAACCTCCAGCACATCACAAAAACTACAGTTGGAAATGCCTGCCCCAAATACCATACCACTAAAGTACATTAGCTTGGGTCTTGTGTTCCTTAGGGAGAACCCTAGGCCTGAATTAAACTAGGTAAGATCTCAAATGCAGCAAGGCAGAGAGTCTAACACAGATTTATTGAATTTTTAATTCCCTCTTCTTAATTTTCAAGCAAATTATTCCCTTCTCCAATATCCCAGGATACTATAAAAAAGAACCTCTGTTGAATATTACATTAAACTCCTTCACGAATACACCAACTGTGTAAAAAAGCAGAAACTAGGACATAACTACTTGGGTACATATTAACTATCATTCATTCCATAATTGTACTTTCCAGAAAAGAAAACAAGCTTTCAGCCAGTGTGTCAAGTTAGGGAAAGTGGCCCTGCTGAGGGGGAAGGATTTAGAACAAAAGACCCCCCTACGGTCCCATTTAAACCCACAGGACTGCTGTATATAAAAAAATTAGCAGATGTATAAGTTTTATGTCTGTAGAAAAAATGACTTTCAAATATTTTTTAAGATTTATTTTTATTTTATGTGTATAAGATTGTGCCTGCATGAATGTATATGCACCACATATTTGCAGTAATCACAGAGGCCCGAAAAGAGCATCAGAACTCCTGGAACTAAAGTCACTAAAAATTTTGAGCCATTATAGGGGTTCCTTTGCAGGAGGAGCAAGTGCTTTTAACTGCTGAACCATCTCTACAGCCCCTACTCTTGAGTCTGAAACTCCTGATACTTTAGCCACGTTCAGTCATTATTTTCATTGTATTTTAAGAGTAATTGACAGTTGTAGAACATGTCAAAAGCAATGCTACCAATTATATCGAAACTTTCAAACTTGCAGATAATATGTTTTCAACAAGTTAAACCAACTCCAGTATTAGCTGCTAACCTTACTTCTGCCAATGGCTTCACAGCAGGTTTCTAGCATAGAAGAAAGAATAGCAAGGGCCAAACATCCAAAAGGGGATGCCTTTTATATGCAATGACCAAGCATAAGGTAGTTTGAATGTAATTGGCCCCCATAAGCTCATAGGGAGTGGCACTATTAGGAGGTGTGGTCTTGGAGGAAGTGTGTCACTGTAGGGGTGGGTTTAAAGGTCTCCTATGCTCAAGCTATTCCCATCATGAACACAGATTCCTTCTGCTACCTGTGGATCAAGATGTAGAACTCTCAGCTCCTTTTTCAACACCATGTCTGTCGGCAAGCTTCCGTGTCCCACCATGATGATAAGGGATTAAACTTCTGAAACTGCAAGCCATCCCAATTAAATGTGTTCCTTTATAGGAGTTGCTATGGTCATGGTATCTCTTCACAGCAATAGAATCCCTAACTAAGACAGAGCATCACTCCAGTTCTCTATTAAAACATTGAAAGCCAAGTATGGAAACGGAAAACTGTAGTGTCAACACTCAAGAGGCAGAGGCAGGAGAAACACCCCAAATTCAAGGCAAACTTGATCTATATTGTGAGTTCAAAGCTGTAATAGGTGAGGCACTGCTGCAAAGAAAATTTTATTTTACATATATAATGTAAAATACAAAGTAATATAATATAAATCATAAATATTTATATATGGAGAGAGAAAACTACTTATGACACATGAAGATACACTTACTAGTTACCTTAAATCTCCTTGAACTATTTGAATATATAAAATACTTTAAATATTGCCTTGTGAGTTTTCAGCTATAGTGTTATATTTCTTGCCTCCTTGGTGTTCAAATGCTTGGAGCAGAACTTTTTCTGGAGAAAAACTGGAGAAACAGAATTTTTTTTAATTTATGTTATGTTTGAAGTGCAGGAGACAGAATCTAGGGCCTCATCCATTCTAGGTGAGCATTCTACCACTGTGCTGTATTTTCAGACCCAGAACTTTTTTATTTTAAATCATTTTTAACTATTTATTTAATTTGTGTATATATATGTGTGCATGTGCATGTACATTTACATGTTTGTGGGTACCAGAAGGCTAGAAGAAGCCATTACATCCTCTGGGGCTGGAGTTATAAGCAGTTGTAAGCCACCCAATGTGGGTATTGAAAACCAAATTCAGATTCCTTGAAAGAATAGTGAGTACTCTTAATCACTGGACATCTCTCCAATCCCTTATATTACTTTTTGGTTCATATATATATATATATATATATATATATATATATATATATATATATATTTGGTTCACATATATTTATGATGTATATTTGGTTCATATATATATATATATATATATATATATATATATATATGGCTCACATATATATATTTACTTTATGTGTTTGAGTTTTGCCTATGTGCATGTATGTGCACCATGGGTGTTTCTGGTGTCTATAGAGGTCAGTAGAAAGAGTCAGATTCCCTAGATATGGAGTTATGGATGGTGTGAGCCACTATGTGGATGCTGGCAACCAAACGTGAATCTCTACAAGAGCAGCTAATGCTCTTAACTCTCTTCAGCCCCTTAAGCTATATTATATATATATATATATATATATATATATATATATATATATATATATATATATATAATGTGTGTGTGTGTGTGTGTGTGTGTGTGTGTGTGTGTGTGTGTGTGTGTGTGGGTGGTGTTCCCAAAAATATTGTGCACCCTAATAAACTTATCTGGGGTCAGACAACAGAACAGCCACTAGATATAGAAGCCAGAAAATGGTGGCACACATGCCTTTAATCCTATCACTTAGAGGGCAGAGATCCATGTGGGTCTCTGTGAGTTTAAAGCCACACTGGAAACAGCCAGGCATGGTGACTCATGCCTTTAATCCCAGGAAGTGAGCCTTTAATCCCAGGAAGTGATAGCAGAAAGCAGAAAGGTATATAAGGCGTGAAAACCAGGAACGAGAGGCTGGTTAAGCTTTCAGGCTTTCAAGAAGCAGTTCAGCTGAGATCCATTTGGTTAAGGACTCAGAGGCTTCCAGTCTGAGGAAACAGGATCAGCTGAGGAATTGGCAAGTTGAGGTAGCTGTGGCTTGTTCTGCTTCTCTGATCTTCCAGCATTCACCCCAGTACCTGGCTCCGGGTTTGTTTTTATTAAGACTTTTTAAGATTCGTGTTTCACACACATACACACACACACACACACACACACACACACACACACACACACACACACACACACATATATATATATATATTCTGAAGCACTTAAAAGATTATAGTAAAAACAATGAGATCCTTCTCCAGGGTAATTATTATGATTACATAGCATCTTCCAAGATGATGAATATGTTGAAGACTAATTCTTGTGTGTGAAGACTGGGTGCATCACACATCTGTGCATTGTATGGTTGATTTGCATCATGTTTGAACCTTTCCCATTCATAAATACATGCTATGCAATCATTTACCTTTTGAAGTGTGTATTGCCGAAAGCTCCTTTCTGATGGTTTACCTTATACTAACCCCTACTATATCTAAACTTCAAGAAGCCATGGGATTTCACAAAGCAGTTCATTACTTTGTGACTAAAGCAAGAGTAAGGTGTAAGTGAGACTCTTAACATCTTCCTATAAGTAAAGTATTTGAATATACCATCACATCATGCACTCAGCAAGTTATATTCAGTTGTTTTTATTTCTCTTTCTAACAGTGTTTAATAACATGGGAATAATTATTATAAAAAAATCTCCAAATTAAAAGAGATTAAGATACATACATATGTATTATGGGTCAATAAACACATTTACTCAATTATACACACCTAAGGAGGACTTCGGAATGTCTACTTTTTCCTAGTTACCTATACATTTTTTCGTGTTATTTCACCTTAAATAAGTGAATAACCTTTTATTCATAGCTTTGAGACATTCTAAGCCTCCTTTGATTTTTTTCTAGATGCTTACCATAGGAACACACCCTTATGTACTCTTGAGGCTTGAGCCACCACAGGAAGCTTGTATACAGCTTTCTTCCTATTAAGGATTTGCACTCCTGTTCATTCTTGGGGACAGACCAATCTTCTACCAAACGTGACTGACCACTGGCCTGCTTGTCCTTCTGCCTGTTGCTTGATTTCCTGCCTCACTTCCATATTTTCTGGAAAGCAGCCAGGTTCTAAATCCCAGTTTGATCCAGTGCAGCCTTTCTTGGTTCCTACCAATAAACTTCCCTATTTGCAGTACCCTTTCTCAACTCACATAAATCCTCTTTTTCCAAAATTTAGTCCCCTGCAACACTTGTGGAACTGAACACCATGGCCTCAAAAAAGTCTAATGTTGTAATGAGCCTTGGTCTTCACTCTGGGTGCTTGGAAATAAAAATTTAACATAATCACGCTCAAATATTTCTCCATTACTTTACCATCTGTCCTACATAGAAATTGTTAATAGAACTTGGCGTTTTCACTAAATGGAGCCAGATAAAGTTGTGTTAATTTGAGGCTTCCTAGATAGCTTGAAGGCTGATAAGATCAACCCTTCAGCTCTCATATGAGTATTTGGGACTCAGAGCTAGAGGAGGATTAGACCATTGGAAGGAGTCAAAATGCAGCTCGGGCTCTATGTACAAAGAGCTTCCTGGATACCCTGTAAACTGTGAAAAAAAGAACATCCTAACCTAAACCTCAACCTTAGAGTTGCTCACCCCATCCACACTGAGTACCCAGATGTGTCATTTTGGTAGAGCTTCTGTAACAGAGGATCATGAAATGGTAGCTGTGAAAACAGAAACATCACCTCACAGCTATATAGCTGGAAGCTCAAGATTAAGATGTTAACAAGATTGATTCTTTCTGAAGGTTAAGAGAGAGGGTTTGATCCATGTCTTTCTAACTTCTAATTAATGCTAACAACTTATGATACTTCCTGGATTGTAGAAGCAACTCCAGATCTCTGTTTTCATATATATGCAGTATTTTCCTTCTGTATCTAACTCAAAATACTGTCTCTGTGTAAGGACATAGTCACACTGGAAATGGTCTATCCTACTCCAGCATGACCTCATCTCAAATAATTTCATCTACAGCAACCCTATTTCCACATAAAGTCATCTTGTGAATTATTGGGGCTTATGACTTCAATATATGAATTTTGAAGGGATGTGATTTAGCCCACAACACCAGGAATGAATCTGCAGATATCTGAGGCTTAGCTGAGAGAGCCTGTCACATAGGAGCTAGTACTCAATACATATCTTAAATAAATGAATACATTAATGAGTAATCTTTCTAAAGAAGTAATTTGTGTGAGGTGATATGATTTTCATGGAACATTATTGGGAAGAGAAGTTGATGCAGCAGACACTGTTCTGAGACTGTTTCTTGAAAGATTGAGGCCCTCCTTGCTGTCTGATCATAGCAGGAGGCTTGAATTTGACATTGGAGTGCTATAAATAGTGCTTAGTCTTATCCTTCAAAATGTCACATGCACTTTATAAAAAGATTTTAGTGTCATGTAAGAATCCCTGAGTAATTTGATTTATAGAAAAAGAAGATTAAAGAGAACTAACCTTATTATAATTAAACACATATTCAAATGGCAGACTAAATTTAGCTATACAATTACATGTCTAATGACAATCAGCAAAGGTTGGAAACTACACTCATAGACTGAGAAGAATACCTACTGCCTGGATCAGGTGCTCAGACATCATCAGGAATCTCACACAGGACCTGGGAATGAATATAAGATAGAGAATAGGATCCTGCATGCACCAAGGCTCCTCAGCTCTAGAGCTTGGTATGTCACTCAGTCTCTGGGACTCAGCCTCCCTCACACAATGTAAAGACATAACACAACAGAGAATCTCTGAGATGAGCACAACCAGAATGAAGGCCATTGGCAACCACATGGAGCCCGAAATAAGGGGATATAACAATTTTACTGTCACTACCACAAGCCAAACATGGTTGTGATGGGCTTTCATTGCTTCTTAAAAGTCAGGAAAGTTCTATATATGCACCAAGATTGTGATGTTGCTCTTCCCTCAGTTCTAAATCAATTCATTCCATAATCTTATGCTTCAGAATTACTGTCCATTTCCTGGAGATACTTGGTGCACTAGCTGAAAATAGTGACTGGCATGTATATGTGTGTGTGTGTGTGTGTGTGTGTGTGTGTGCATGTGTGTACCTTTGTCTGTTTGTATATATACAGACACAGGCAGAGATGTAAATATAAATTTAGATGAGCTAAAGGCTATGTGAACACATACATATATGAGTCTGCATGTACAAACTAATCAAAACCACTTTGATGATAGCTCCAATTGCCATTGAAATATAACTTCCAGTATTACAAAGCATATTATTGTTAGGTGCTTTTGAGAGCACCTAACAAAGTGTAAGTGTAGACACACATTTATATGACTTCTGCTTTTAAAATGTATGCTTATGTTTGTATCTATGTGTGTTTGTAGGGTGTGTGTATACACGCGTGCACGTGGGTATTTTCAAAGCAGTTACAGAAAACATAAAGAATGGTGATTTATTAGTTAACTAGTTAAGTTCTATTCTTGTAATTAATGAAAAAATAGAAGGGATTATTCCTAATAATATTCCACGATACGCATATATCTTTGACTAACCCAATTGTCATCATAGAGGCTTCATGGAGCAACTGATGGAAACAGATTCAGAGTCCCACAGACAAATATTAGGCGGACATCAGGGAATCCTGTATAGGAAGGGGAGGAAGGATTTTGGGAGCCAGAGGGACCAAGAACACCATGGGAAAACAGAGTCAACTGATGTGGGTTCTTGAGGGCTCACAGAGACAGAACCGCCAGCCAGAGAACTTGCATGAGACTTGTCAGAGCCCTCTGCACATACGTTGCAGTTGTGTGGCTTGATCTTCTTGTGGGACTCCTGGCAGAGTGAGCAGGATTGTCTGTGATTCTGTTGCCTACTTTTGGGACCTTTCCTCCTGTTGAGTTGCTTCCTCCAGTCTTAATAGGAGAGGAAGTGCCTAGTCTTGCTACAACTTGATATCCCATGGCTAGATGATATACATGGAAGGCCGGCACTTTTCTGAATGGAATGGAGAGGGAACAGATGGGGTGGGGGAGGCAGGAGATTTGAGGGAGGGACTAAGAGGAGAGAAAATTCTGATCAGGCTGGGGAAAATTAATTAATTGATTGATTAAAAAAAGAAAAAAATTAAAAGAGTCATTATAACCTAGTTACTTGGCACAGCTCAGACAGAGAGAAACGCAGGCTACTCAAAACTGTTGGAATGTCTGATTCCAGTAAGACAGCTGCAGAGCTAAGCACACCAATTTTCAAGTTAGGAGTCACTTCTTAACTGCCAAGCAGCCATCCATCCTTGAATAAGCCCTTTGATTGTGGTGGATCAGGGTGTTTCTCCAGTAAAATTGAAAACTACCGTAACTGAAATCTATAGCCCTAATTCCTTGGCTCTGTCAATTAGCTGGTTAAGCAGACTGATTTTGACTGATAGTTAACTATATAAGCATATGTGTGTAAATACATAGCAAGAGATATAAAAGGCAGAAAAAAAAGCCTAAAGTTATGATTCAAGTTTTTCATACTATTTTAATCTCCACAGAACAGACAAGGCAGACAATACCAGAATTTTTTCTTGTATTTGTGTTTGTTTTGGTGTTACCAGGTAACTTCACATATTAGGTTAGTTTAATTTTCAATTTCAAAGTCAATGCAAAAATATTTAACAATGTAATCACACCAAATATGAATTTTTAATAAATTGAATATCTCTTGAGTTCATTATAAACTAAATTTTTCATTTACTGATGATTCTTAAAGTATTAGTTAGTGAGACTCTTTGATGATTTCTTCTGATCTGACTTCTCCTGTGCATTGAGTGTATACTTGGACATGCAACCTTGATTATGACTGATGGCGACTGATCATTTGGGCAACTGACTAAATGTGCTTACAGTTCACTAATTTTAATTAAGCATTAATATGTTTTCTAAATTTAGACTGGGCATCAAAACACAACATAGTTAAATTCCATGTCTGGTTTACAGAGAGAGGCATAAAATTCATAATTATTTCCAGGTTTTCACACACACACACACATTTTCTTCAACCTCACATCTTCAAATGATCTTTTTTTTTTTTCCTCGTAAACTATATAAAGAACAGACCAATTTTCATCAGGTGGATCCAACCCAATCCTGGTCTGACTTAGACAGGCATGGATTGATCCTGGGAGACAGAATTAGATCTGAGAGAAGCATCCAAACACTAGAACACAAAAAGAGAAACTTGCTAAGCACTTCTGCTCCAGCATTGACTAAAATGAAAACCTAATCTGCTGGAGCTGTCTTCTGGGTAGAGCTGAAGTGGTACTTTACTAAACACACCTACATGTAGCTTTTCAGTGTCACACTGTGATGTGCAGAGTATTACCTTGAACTACTTGAGCAGTTAACTCAATGGCTTAATACTTGACTTAACAGCACTGTGCTACAATGGCCTGAGACAGCCTCTCTCACAGGATTGAAGCTTACATGGTGCTGTAGGGAATGGATAATACATTTACCCCTGTAGGTGGAAAAGACAAACACTCTATACATCACAATGCCAATGTATAATTTACTCATGTGGCTTTAAAGAGTCTTATAATTGTCATTTTTAGTGGCTGGAGTGGCTCATCAGTATTTATGAATATAGAACTGTTCTGTGACTCCTGATTGACTCAAAATGCTCAGAATCTTACAAAAATGTTACCTAAAACTTTACCTGGAATATGAAGTCCTTTCATATTTATAAGTAAAGTTTTCTATTCTCTGAATAACTTACTTTTGGTAAAATTATCATCATTGACTTTACAAAAGTAGTATCAAACATATACCAACATGGAACACTGATTACTTCAGAAGATTTAATACATTTGATTTCACACTGAAGTGTAGATAAATAATTCCTGAGACACACTGTGCCCATTAAAGATATAGACTTGCCTCCTCCTTTTTCACCTTGACTAACCTCTACCTCCTTCCATTGCATTATATTTGAAAGTAATTTTCATCTTGCTATATTAAGAACAAAAGGAAAAGAAGTTGGAGAGGCATTGTGTGCATTGAATTCTTTCGTTCTTGCTTTCTCACAAACTGATAACTTTAGACTGATCCACTGCTTAACCTGACAAACAGAGTAAGAGTAAGCTCAGAGCCCAACGTTTTTGAATATAACATAAACTTGATTAATATTGACCATAGACTTTTTTATTTTTCTTTTCTTTCATTCTTTTGTCTTTCTTTTTCTTCCTTTTTTGCATGATTTTTGCCACAGTGTAAGGTAATAGAAGTCATGAAATATCTGTTTTTAAATTGTTGTTACTAGAGTATCAGCATTTGATGTGTCATCACAACATATGAAAATATTAAAAAGAAAAAAAAGATATGTGTCATTGTGAGATGTTTGGAGCTGCACTGGCCACAGACATCACCAAGAACACATGGAATTCTGACAAGCTAGATCATGATTACATGTATGTAGGTACAAAGATTTAGAAGATTATATTTTTATAGCTTATTAAACCCATTTTTTCTGCTGTCTTGTCTTTGTTAGTGATGAAGAACATAAGTGAATACCACTGAAAAACCAGTTTCATAACTGCCAGGTAAGTCACCTGAAAAATGATAAAAGATTGGTCATCCATTCAAAAGGCATTGATTAACATAATATTGATAAAGATTGAATACTTACAATACTATTGATATTGCACTATTCATGTAGAAATCTAAATTGATTTACAAAAAGATTTGGGTTTTTTTTTTACATATATTGGTTTGTCACTATAAATAGTAAGGTCTCAATAGTATTTCTTCTATTTTTTAACTTTGAGTCTTGAAAAAATACACATCTTACAACAACCAACATTTTACCAAGAAATATTGACAAAACAATGCCAGATAATAGAGGAATTTGAATTCCAGTTTTGAAATCACTATGTTCCTCCCACACTTGTTAGAAATTGTGTGTAGATTAATAAACATTTACCTCAGCTTTAAACTAGTATTTAACAGGATTTAAAGAAAGATGCATCAGATGAATGAAGATACAAGTGGTTTGCATGTGTGTGTACATACATCCACACATGTGGTGATATTTTATTTGTGCCTTAATAAATAAAGTTTGCCTGGAGATCAGAGGAAATAGCAAGCCACTTTAAGTAAACAAAGAAGTTAGTCAGCGGTAGCACACACCCTTAATCCTATCACTTAGCAGGCAGGATCTCTATATGTTCAAGGCCACACTAAGGAACAGAGTCAAGCGTGGTGACACATGCCTTTAATCCCAGTAACAACCATACAGACCAACCTGTACAGACAGACAGAAAGTGACAGAGCTGTGTAGGAAGAGGAAGTGAGGTAGCTGAGCTAAGAGAGCCAATGAGAGGCAGAACAGCAAGGCAATAAAGGCGTGGGTAGACAGGAAGTAACTCGCATTTGGAAGCTGCCCTGTTGGTGAGGTAAGCTTCGCTGTGGCTTTCCCTATTTCCCTGCTCTTTCTCTAAGGCTTTCACCCCTATATTTGGCTCCATGTTTTTTATTTAGTAAGACCATTTAGAAATCCATCTACAATGTGGTTGATATATTGTGCACCCCAATAAACTTATCTGGGGGTCAGAGAACAGAACAGCCACTATATTAAACATAGAGGTTAGGCAGTAGTAGCACATGCCTTTAATCCTAGCACTCCAGAGGCAGAGATCCATCTGGATCTCTGTTAGTTCAAGGCCACATTGGAAATAGGCAGGCATGGTGACACACACCTTTAATCTTAGCACTTGAGATCTCATGTCTTGCTTGGGAAAGACACATGCCTTTAATCCCAGGAAGTGATGGCAGGAAGCAAAAAGGCATATAAGGCATGAGGACCATGAACTAGAGGCTTTTTAAGCTTTTAGCTTTTAGCAGCAGTTCAGCTGATATCCATTCAGGTGAGAACTCAGAGGCTTTCAGTGTGAGGAAACAAGATCAGCTAAAGAATTGGCAAGGTGAGGTTGGATGTGGCTTGTTCTGTTTCTCTGATCTTTCAGTGAAAGTTTATTGGGGTGCACAATATATCAACCACACACACATGTTGCCATATGTGTACATGCTCACATTTTCACCATTGCCATGTGTTTCCTTGTCTGGTGCTGTGGAGGGAGAACAAGGCATGACTGTTTTTACAGCTAAGGACAATAATTATAGCTAAGGAATTCATAGCACATAATTTGATTCTCTGAAAAAGAAATTAATTTAAGGAGAAGCTGTGAACCTTAGGAATGGAGGAGGAAAAACTTCTTGTGCCCCACAATAATGCTAATAAGAGTCTAGTAGTGTTGTGGTTCATGGATGGATAAAAATGATATTTCATACACACACACAATGTACTTCTGTAAAATTTTTACTTATTTGCATTGGTGTTTTGCCTGTATCTATATCTGTATGAAGCTGTCATATTTACTGAAACTTGAATTACAGACAGTTGTGAGCTGCCATATGGGTGCTAGGAATTGAACCCTGGTCCTCTGGAAGAGCAGCCAGCGCTCTTAACCACTGAGCCTCTCTCCAGCCCCGAACATACAATGTGCTTTATTCAGCCACTAATAAGAAAATGGACACAACAGGAGATCATATTAAGCAAAATAAACCAGATTTATAAGGACAGATATTTCCTGTACTTTGTGATTTGTATATCCTGGATAGTGTGCATAGTGCATGTATGGATGCATTTATGCATGCATGCATTTATGTGTGCGTGTATTGCATTTCATGTATATGACTTGATAGCAGAAGTGAAACTAATGTAAAGGAGGGTTGAAGGGAAAAAAGATGGGGAGGAAGAGGGTATATTGTGAGTATATATAGTCACAGTATAATATACATAAAATTAATTGTTTCTATGACACTAATCATGACATATAATAAATATATACCAAAGATGTCTAAAATGCTAAATTTTATATTTTGCATATTTTACAACTAAAACAAGACCTTAGACTCTGGGCTCTGCATCCTGGCTTCAGATATAATCCATAATGTACTCTGCATCCTCTTGGGTCACATATGTAATCTCACCAAGCCTTAATTTATTCATCTAAGGACCTGGAATTTTTGTTCATTCATTGCACAAATAATTGTTGAATGCTGAACCCACTGAACACTGTACCTAGAGACAGCATTCCTTTCACTGTGCAATGCTGACTGATGACCATCCATGAGCATCTGTCATTTGTATTGGAGATTTTAGAAATGTGTAAGTGAATTTTTCAAAACTTTGCTGTGATTCTCAATACTATTTGATAAAAATGAATAAAATGACATAATAATGTTTTATTTTGTTGTTTGGTTTTAATCTTTCAATGACAGAATATCACAGGGAAACTTCTCAAAGGGGATGGAAGGAAATTGAAGAAAGGGGGCCAGATTTCCACAAACAGCTACAAAACATCATACCACAAGACCATGGTAAAAGGATGCCATATAGACTGATTCTAATCAAACTTGGAGGTATATTTCCCCCCAAAGACTTTTGAAAAGGATCCAAGTATCCAATCAGAAACTAATTTCATCATCTGAAGAAAACAATGCTTTAAAAATTAAAAAAAGTGACATCCTTCCTTTATTATTGATAAGAAGCAATATCAGAAGCCCTTGCAACAGCATGTTGAACCATTCAAAAGCGGGCAACTTCCTTGAATAACTATTTCTAGTCTATGTGATCTTATCTCCTACCGTATTCTGATTCACAGGGCTCTGAGCCCTGTTTCCTGCTCTGGAATCATCTGAGTGAATTTTCAAGACCATGTTAAGGAAATATCCTCACCTCTTTTGGGAAGACTACCTCCTTTAGTAACTATTGTTGAATTTCTGACCTCACCCCTGACCCAGCATTGCTGGTGATGCCATCCTCCTTTCCCCCCCTCTTAATTCCACCAACCTTTTCAATATCTTCTCTATTACACTTATTTTTAATGTTTTCATTTTTGAAAGTTTTATACATTTAAATAATGAATTAACGTCATTTTTACCCTACATTCCCCTCCCTCTCCCTAGCAGGTTTAATTAGACTTTCTTTTCCTAGACTGTGTGGGAAGTAAGTCACAAAAGCAAGGACAATTTATCAACGGCAATACCACTGAAAAAAATGACACTCCCTCCCCCAACTGTCAACAGTCCCATAGGAATGGGTGGGACTTCATGGGTTCCTCTACTACTATAGTAAAATGTTTACAGGCCCAATCTTGTGCGGGTATTGTGTACAACTTTAGTAAGTTCATGAGTTACATCAAGTCCAGATGTCTTTTTGTTGAGCATGTCTTCTTGGCTCCACGTTCCCTTATTCATGATGTTTCCTGGAGTCTTTAAGGAATTAATATAGTGATTGGCATTATGGTCAGTTATATGTTTCTGCATTAACTGCTGCCTACTACAATAAGAAGTATCTCTGATGAAGGTTGGCACAAATACACTTATTTAGAAGACAGTTTGACATTAGCCATTTAGCAAATCAGCAGTGATAGGTTCTCCTTTGGGATCTAAACCTCTTGACCTGGTTTACAGAACCAGGTATGGGTTCCTTCCTGTGGAAAGGTCTTCAACCAGAAACAGTTGGCTATTCCTATAATAGTCAAGCCAGTATTGCACTAGAGGTAACTATTATACTTATTATTATTAATTATTTTGTGTATTTGCCTTTGTGTACTCCAAACTGAATATGATCTAAATGAAGGCATAGACTTTTATTTATTTTTGTCAGTTGTTCATTGATGTATCAATGAATTTATAAACAGTCATTGATACAAGCAAACAAAAAGTGTTGGAAGTTGAAAATAGCAATAACTTTTTCAGACTTTAATAGACACACATGATCAAGGTGATTAAAAACAAAACAAAAATGTTTCTTGGTAGCTATATCAAAATAACAAAAATAATTTGTTCTTTAAATAGACATGTTTAAGGGAAAAATAAAAGCTCATTGTGTATGTTATATATGAGATGAAAATGGGAATAAATCACTGTCACTATGAGCAGTATTCAAATTTTAAAGCTTAATATTAAATAATAAGGAACTGCAGAGTAAGAAACCCAAAAACAATAACTAAAAGTCAAATGCAAGCAACCAGAAACAAGAAATCTCTCTACTAAAACATGACAGCCAAATACTTCAATGCCATCATATGTCCCATAGGTATAAACTGCACAATGCCAAACAAGACTGTCAGGATAATTAGACCAAGCTTAGCAGAGAATTATTCCATTGCCTATGTTTAATTTAAATAAGTTAAAAACAAGAGGATGCTGACCTCTGCTAATGATTTCTTTGGCCTAGTAAACTCTTCCCTTGCCACAGACTACTAAATACACAGGGAATTACATCAATATGTAGCACTGCCTCATTTCAGAAGCAGAAAAATACATCTATTCTTTACTTATGAGGTAGTGTTGAGGTGCTATGACTGGTATGCACAAAAGAAAAGAGTTGACCATGATGATTTGGCACTTTGAAATTTGATATGGTACTTCATGCCTATATTATTGAATAGACAGATAAATCAGAGAAGAGAAATACATCTGAAGAAAAGGAACTCTCTAGGGTTCTAGAGATTTTTTGAATGAAATAGAAGATCTATGAAGACTAAAATACAGACTACACACCAGGAAATTATGAATAGCACAAAAAATCAAGAAAACCCAATAACACTTAGAAAAGAACCTGGAGGAAGATATTGGTTCACATGTTAGATGAGAAAAATAGTTCAACTAGGTCCAGAGCAAATGCAATATAAACTCAAAAACTCAAAACAAGAGAGTTAAATGAGTGACTAGCTCTCTGCTTTTGATTCCACAGCTCAAGGCACCATCATCAAAACAAACTTCTGACTGGGTTTATGGTTTGGTTTAACCATGGCTATTGGATTTGAGGTGTCCATTGGAACCAGGTAGGTCATTAGTGAGAGCACAACTGAAAGCAGAGGTTTTCCCACTCTCTAAGTCTACCAGTAGCTAACAGTTCAACAGTAAGGGATAAGGAAGGCCCCCTGAGCCCCACTTTCACCTAGGCCTGATTATTTTTTTATTTTTCTTTCATTTTACATTACATACCAACCAGAGATTCCCCCTCTCTTCTCTCTTCTCATCCCCCAGCCTTTCCCCCTAATGTGTCCCCCATTCCATCCTCCAACAAGGTACAGCCTCCCATGGGGGTCAGCAGAGCCTGGTACATTTAGTTGAGGCAGGGCCAAGCCCCTCCCCCTGCATCAAGGCTGTGCATCATCCCTGGTGCATGAGCTGACTTTTTGGAGCCTACATCTACTACTATGATGGGACACCTCCACTACCATGGGCAGTGGGCTCCAAAAAGTCAGCTCATGCACCAGGGATGGATCCTTATCCTACTGCCAGGGGACTTCTTAAGCAGATCAAGCTACACGACTGTCTTGCTTATGCAGAAGACCTAGTCCAGTTCCATGGAGGATCCACAGCTTTTGGTCTAAAGTTCATGAATTCTCACTAGTTTGGTTTGCAGGCAAATGGATGGAACTATAAAATATCATCCTGAGTGAGGTAACCCAGAATCAGAAGGACAAACATGGTATGTACTCACTCACAAGCCAATACTAGATGTAAAGCAAAGGATAACCAGACTACAACCCACAGCTCCAGAGAAGCTAGCTAACAAGGATGACCCTAAGAGGGATGTATGGATCACCCTGGTAAGGGGAAATATATGAGATCTCCATGAGTAAACTGAGTGTGGGGGGCAATAAAGGATAGGAAATGGGGGATAAGAATATAAGGGAATGGGAGCATTGAGCTGGAATAGGGACGGAGTCGGAGAGCAATGAAAGAGAAACCATGATAGAGGGAGACATCATGGGGATAGGGAGAAACCGGGTGATAGGGAAGTTCCCAGGAATCCACAAGGATGACCCCAGCTTAGACTACTAGCAATAGTGGGGAGGGTGCTTACCCCAGTAATCAGATCGATCAATACCCTAACTGTCATCATAGAGCCTTCATCCAGTAACTGATGGAAGAAGATGTAGAGATCCACAGCCAAGCACAAAGCCAAGCTCTAGGAGTCCAGTCGAAAAGAGAGAAGAGGGATTCTATGAGCAAAGGGCATCAAGATCATGATGGGGAATCCTACAGAGACAACCAGGCCTGGTTATTGACAGGCCCTTTCTTTTACACACTCAGTGCAGGCATCTGAAGCTGCTGTGAGTTCGTAACTTCAATGACTGTGTTTTGCCCAGAAGATCCTATTTTGCAGAACTTCTACCTAAGTTATGGCTCTTGAACCCTTTCCACCCCTCTTCTGTAAAGTTCCCTGAGCCTTAGAATTTAAAAGTAAAAATTGTCTGCAATTTATTCAGCTTTATGATCAAAGTCCTTCATAAATGGAGTTTTTATTTACCCAGTGCTGTGGATATCATTCTGTATAAATTAAACACTGATTGGCCAGTGGCCAGGCAGGAAATATAGGCGGGACAAGGAGAGAGGAGAATTCTGGGAAGTGGAAGGCTGAATCAGAGAGACACTGCCAGCCACCGCCATGACAAACAGCATGTGAAGATGCCGGTAAGCCACGAGCCACGTGGCAAGGTATAGATTTATAGAAATGGATTAATTTAAGATGTAAGAACTAGATAGCTAGAAGCCTGAGCCATTAGGCCAAACAGTTTAAATAATATAAGTGTCTGTGTGTTTATTTTATAAGTGGGCTGTCGGACTGCCGGGATTTGGCGGGACTGGAGAGAAAACTCTCCAGCTACAACCCAGCCACTCATGCATTTTGTTTTAGAATATGTTTTAAATAAGTATACACTGGATAAATGATATATAATTGTCCTGAAGTTTCTCATAAGTAGCTACAAAATTCTTCTAATGAGCTGGGTAAGATTGGTGAAATCAACTCATGGTTAGGAAGCTCACAGTCCCTGGGGTGAACCTACTACTATTATTCTGTTAAATACTATCAGATTTGTCTCTCTTGATTAGTACAGATTATAGGTCTCATTAAAGAAAATTTTTTGTGTAGTGGGTGATGGTTAGTGCATTTGATCAAAACACAAAGAATGAGTAACTGTGGAGTGCTGATCCACAAATAACATTTATATCACACACCCTCTCCAAGGCTCAGGGAATAGTACCAAATAGTGGTCTAAACAGTATCTTCTAGATATGACAGAAATACTGTACTCATGAACTCATAACAGCTGTGGTACTGTATAAATTCTGCACAAGATCAAGCCAGTCAACATTCTAACATGGAGTGGGAAGGGATTCATGAACCACCACTCTAACTGAGGATCTATGGACAGTTCAGGGTTTCTGCAGGAGGGAGTTTTAGGCTAATTTATGAGTGTGGTTCCAAGTAGGTCAACCACTCTCCAGTAAATAACCCCACAGCCAGAAGTATATGAACAGTACACATTGGAGTTGATGGATTATTAAGGATTTTTTAAGGACATAAAAGTGAAGGGTAGGAGGTAAGCATGGATTTGGTAGGAGTTAAGCAGAGGATTTGGAGTAATATGATTAAAATAATTTGTATGAAATTCTCAAAAAATTAATAAAAATATTTTTAAAACAGTAAGTCAGATAAACAAATGCAAAGGACCTTTATAAGATGGTGACTGTGGTGATGGTACTGTCAAAGCTTATGGCTAAATGCATCATGTGGTACATATAATAAATACACATCAACCTTCCTGCATCAATTATGCTTCCATAAAGTTATTTTTAAATATAGAAATAAAAAATTAGATTTAAAAAATTTGTCCACCAGATAAAATGTTCTATCTTCTATATTTCTAGGGAAATTGATCCTTCCTTCTCATCTCCTTTATTTCTACCACCCCTCTTACCCCATGCCCTTGTGAAATATACAAACATAAGCAATACCCTTTTTTATAGGTCATTCTCATTTTCTTTGAATAATAAACTTGTTCTTTACTCTATTGTTCCAATAATAGGTGTCTGTCTCTGTCATAGTTATCTGCTAGTATATTTTCTTCCCCTTTTAGCCCATAAACTCCTCTAAAAATGATTCTATTTATGGGGATCTCATCCAACCCTTCACTTAAAGAGCTCATGCACTGCCTGGTACATTATGAATCTTAGACTAGAACTATACAGAATGATGCACTAAAGAACAACAATAACAGACTGGTAAAGTGAAAAAAAAAAGCCTAGTTCCATAGCTGAGCATCCCCAAATAAAAAAATAAGTTCCTAAGTACAAATATCTTATATAATTTAAGACTTCACATGGTTCATATTCCAGGTTTAGATGAGCTTTCCAGATATCGTGGTAATCCTAGTGAACGTCACACCACCATCAACAGGATGGAATATTCTGAAACCTTTCTACTCTTGACAAGCTTCTCAACCCCTCTCCCCCATCACACCCAGCTTTGTCATAATTTCTGCCTAGAAACAGTTAAGATTACATTTACTTTTCCTTTTTTATTTTTTATTTGTTTTTTAGGTGATTAAGAGCATTTCCTACTCTTTTTTTCTCTTTCTCTTTTTATTTTTATTTTTATATTTTTGAACATAAAAACAGGTTATAATTCAAAAGTCCAGGGTTATTTGAAACTGGAAAATATTTTCTCTGTAGAAAATAGTAAAAATGATAACATTTCCCAATAAGCCCTTTTAAGCCAAATAATAGCTGAATTATACATATAAATATTGATTAGATTCTGGGATATAGAAGAAACCTATCTTTGTCTGTTCAGAGAGCTATGATTTACTTAAGTTGTATAAGTGAGATTCCTATTCATCTTCCCCTTCACTGTTTGATTTATGGCAGACATTTTTCTATAGGCTAAACCATAATCTAAAAAGATTTTAACCTCCCCTCCCAAAAGTACAGCCAGCATTTTCTTTCATCAGCTTAAGCCATAAGCTCACCCTGCTCCAAACAGGAACACATACTTTTCCTTTTTTTAGAAGCCCAGGGTTAGTTCTACTTCACTCCTTTACTGTGAGAGTGGCAACTTCTATGGTTCTTCATAGTTGTTTGACCCTATCTACAAAGTCTCAGCTTCTCCAGCCTCTTCTACTGTGTCCATCAAGCTCACAGCCACCAATAAAATGCCACAGATGGCTCCCCTTCCCAGACTTTTGGCTTCATATTCCTTCTCCAAAGCTGAGACTCTTGTGCTTTCATTTGGGGAATCAGACGATTCATCTTGAATCCATGAGTGAGGGCTGCTATTCTCCCTATTCCACCCAAATGATGTTCAAAATAAAGTAGATGTTTTTCTCACTCCTCTTTGACAACATCCTTCTTTCTCCCTTAGAAAGATCTCTATTTCCTCAGTTCTGCCTGTGAAGGGGAATTCATTGTGGTCTTAACATGACTACCCCTATAAAATCTATATTCAATTTGCAATATATATATAAATACCTGCTGGGCTTGAGCTCTCCTTTTCCTCAGTGGAATTCTCTAATCTTTAACTCATTGTTGACTTCTCCAATAGGCAAAAATCATCATGTTTGGAGGTTTGTAGAGTGCTTGCCTAACATACATGAAACCATGTGTTCAAACACTAGCATTCACAAACCAAGCACAGTGGTACTTATCTATAACCCTAACACTTAGGATGTAGAGGTGAGAGGATCAGGACATCAAAGTCATTCTCATCTATATTGAAAGTTTGAAGCTAGCCCATGGTACATGAGACCTCCAATTTAAAAAGCACTTTTTAAAAGGGGTGATAACCAGGAGCTGGAGAGATGGCTTGCCAGTTAAGAGCACAGGCTGCTCTTACAGAGGAACCTGGTTTGATTTCCAGCACCCACATAGTAGATCACAACCATTTGTAACTCCTGTTCCACAGGATCCAGATGTCCTCTTCTGACCTCAACAGAGACCAGGCATAAATGAAAGAAAAATATTCATACAATAAAAATAAAGATATAAAAAAGTGAGTGAGAGAGAGAGAGAGAGAGAGAGAGAGAGAGAGAATGTAGATGCTATTTTTAAAAAAATCCTTAAAATTGTACTAACTGAAATGATTCTCAGTGATCTCCTTATTCAATAAATAACAGAGGTCTTGAAGCTCCTTGAAGCCTACTTTCAATGAAGTATCATATCTTCCTTCTAGCTTCTCTACCTGTGATTATATCCTAAAGAACACTGCCCCCTAAGTTTCCTCATTGTCAAGCATATCTCACCCTCTGGCCATTATCTCTTGTTCTCATCTTACTCCCTCATTCTTGACACAGCCATGACATGTAACCCATTGATCTCATTACTCTTCCCATAGTTAATACTCACATATCCTTTTATGTCCTTAGTCCTCAACTCCCCAGCTCAAATTCTATGGTTATCATCTCATTATTACACTCATCCTGCAAAATCCTGATCACAATTAAACTCAACTTCTCCCAAATCTACTTTGTGAATACTGGGTCTTGATTGAACAATGTCCTCACCCTTGAATTTAAACCTACAAGCACATCTGTTGTTTTCATTTTAAATATTTGTCCACTTGCCCAAGTGATCCCTCAATGCTGGCAGACTAGAAATAAGAGACATGTCTAAACACTCAATTTTGTATTTCTTCTTTATTTTTCTTTTTTTTTTTTTTTTTTTTTTTTTTTTGGTTTTTTGAGACAGGGTTTCTCTGTGTAGCTTTGCACCTTTCCTGGAACTCACTTGGTAGCCCAGGCTGGCCTCGAACTCACAGAGATCCGCCTGGCTCTGCCTCCCGAGTGTTGGGATTAAAGGTGTGCGCCACCACTGCCCGGCTCCTCTTTATTTTTCAAACACATCCTCCTACACCTATAAGCACAGCTCAAGATTATTTTTCAATGAGAACATAGGAACCACCAGAATAAATGCCCACAAGCCCTTTCTTCATATACCAGTACCTGTGCTCTGACTTTCTGCTTTCCCCCTACTTATTACAAAGCTTTCTATGTTCTTCTGTATGTACATATCCTTCACTTTGTATCTGTTCCCATTCTACCTGTCCTAATCAAGAACATGGCTGAAACACTTGACTTCTCTTTTCTTCTCTTCTCCTCTCCTCTCCTCTTCCCTCTCCTTTCCTCCATTACCATTCTTTCCCTCCCATCCTCCTTGAAGCATTAATCTAACTAATCTTCAACAATAAAAAATTGGGAGTCAAATATTGGGATAAGAACCTAAAAGATCAGAGAAGCAGGGAGCAGCCACCAGTCAATTTCTGCCCCTACTGTTCCTATGTCCAAAAGGGCCCAAGATCCTCTCTCAGCCCTGCCTTACTACTTCTTGTCTTCTCTCTGTCTACAGTCCTCCAAACCTCTATGGTCATCTAGTGACTAGCTCTGTCCTCTGACTCCAAGCAAGTCTTATTTGTCAGAATCAAAACATCACACATTTCCCCTTTTTGTCTAAATAAAAAGAAAAGATTTTAATTAACATAGTAAAACTATATACAGTAAGTACAATATATACAGGCAAAAATTACATTAACAATGTCCAGTCCATTTGCATTTAACAAATTCATAGAAAATACTCAACTATCTATCCTATCTTGGTGAGTCCAAAGTGTTGTACCTAATTCACTTTCTATCCTAACTTATATTACCAAACCAAAACTATCTTTTTTTTACCTCTCAACCTTATACACTTTACATCTCTGTTGTGAGTTTCTTTTCTGAATTTGGTAACAAGGATAATCATAACTATCTAGTCTTCAACTCCATCAGAGACCCGAGAAGGATATAATATAAGGAGTAAACAGGAAGTGCAGAGAAAACAACTTCCAGAACTAAGAAATGACAAAAACAGCTGGCTGACTGGACAGTCACCCAAGGTTCCTCTGCAACATTGGGGTATCCATCTTCAGCCTACAGGTCTAAAATGTCTGACAGACTTTTCTGTGAAGCAGGATTCTTGAAGGACTGTCCCAACTTATCTTGGCAAAGTTCAGCAGTCACTTTCTTTTGTGTTCTGCTTGTCCAATTAGGACAGCAACTGTCAACAGACAAAGCAAGAAGTGAGAGCATTGAGCTGCCTGAAGGCAGAACTGGCCAGTGGTGAGGGGTTAACTCCAGTGGCATTTGGATCCTAGGAGCTTGTGGAGTTTGGGGCTTGTGGAGATTCCTGTAGAGAGGTTGCAACAGGAATATCACAGACTTGTTCAGAGGGCTTGGGAAAGAAGACAAAAAGTTAACCAGTAACAGGTGCAGCTTCCACATGAAGCTCTGGTAGGTGCCAGCAGCTGCAAAGCCACAGGCAACCAACTATCTCATGAATTTGTGCCCCAAAAGTTGGATGCCAGATAAAGCATTAATCTAATTAATCTTTAAGAATAAAAATCAGGAGTCAAACATTGGGGTAATAACATGAAAGATCAGAGAAGCAGGGAGCAACTGCCAGTCACTTCATACCTCTACCATCCCTCCATCCAAAAGGGCCTGAGATCCTCTCTCAGCCCCACCTTACTACTTCCTGTCTCTTCTTTGTCTACAGTCCTCCAAACCTCTATGGTCAACTAGTGTCTATCTTCACCCTCTGACTCCAAGCAAGCATTATTTGTCAGAACACAATCAAAATATCACACAACACCTCCTCTCTTCTCTTATTCTTCCTCCTCCTTCTTCTATTGCTCTCTTTCTCTCATCATTTCCTTCTCTAATACACAATGACTATTTACCAATTAACTTCTGTTACACCACTACCACTGATAATGGACTCTTACTGGGCCTCCTCTTGGGTATCCTGTTTTGTCCTGTGTTGTGGATATTGTGCTTTGGATCTATAGTTTCTTTCCTTTCACATGTTCCAACAGTTCATAGATGAGGTGGATATTGGGGTGGGACAACGCATAGTCCTGGTTCCAGGCCTGGGTGGTAGCTGGTTTGATCAGCCTGTGAGTTTTCCCTCAATTGTCACTATACAAGCTCTCAAACACTGCCTTGGCTAGCTTACCTAACATAGACTGCAGCAAGCAGAGGGGCCAGTTCTGCTCTCAGGTCCTCAGATTTGGGTCACTCACACACCACCAGGACTAGCTCTACTATTTTGCCCAGGTGAGGTATAGGGCTTTCTCTTCCATTTGCTGTAGGGGGCATACTAGGGAGGTGACAGGATCAGCTCTCCTGCTCTCATGCCCTTAAGGCTGGCTCACCTATACCCCAACAACAGGATCAGCTCTAGTGTGCTGCCCAGGCAGGATTTGGGGCCTGCTCTCCTGTGTGCTGCATCTAGTGAGAGCCAGGGAAGTTCTCTCACTCTCATAACCATGGGGCCAGCCCACTTGCCTGCTGCAGGTAACAAAGGGCAAATGGGAGGAGAGCTTCTTTCCTTCACCCATGGCACTGTGTGGCAGACAAAAGGGGGAAGGGTCAGCTCTGTTGCTCTCATGCCCTGCCTCACCTGCATCAGGGTCAACTCTAGTGTGTTGCCCAAGTGAAGTGCATGCCTGTGTTGAGGGCTGGAGCCATCTTTCCTGAATGCATAGGTATGGAGGTATGCAGAGAGGGGCAGGGCCAGCTATCCCAGCACTAGTGAAGGGCAGTGCTGGCTCGGCACAGCATGATTCCAATGACCCCCTGCATTAACGTGGGCCACAGACATCATCACAAATCCCAGCTGCAACAGGACCACAGACCCAGACATGTCCCTAGGCAATGGCCCATGCCCAGTTGTCTCCATGGCCCCAGATGGCAGCACAGGCCACTCAGATCAGTATGGCCCCGTCAGTGGCATAGTCCTCAGACATTGGAATGGTCTCAGGTGACTGATCAGACAGACCCCAGTCATCCAAATGGCCCACGGTGTTAACGGAAACCACAAATATCAACTCAGACCCTGGTTGCTGTAAAGCCACAGATGAAGACATGGTCCTAGGCAGCAGTCTGGGCCTGGATGTCACCATGGTCCCAGGTAGCAGTGCAGGCCACTATGATTGCCATGGTCCCCAAAGTAAAGTGGCCCTTGGACACCAACATGGCCCCAGGTGGTGGCCCAGATCTTCCAAATCAGTTTGGCTTTTAATGGTCTCAGGAGTTCTGCACATCAGCACAGACCCTGGCTGTATTAGGGCCACAGACTCAGACATGGCCCTTGGCAGCAGCCCTGGTCTGGACTATACCATGGCCCCAGGTAGCACCACTGGCTACTCAAATTGGCTTGGCCCCAGTAGCAGCACAGCCTTCAGACACCAACTTGGTACAATGTGACCTTGAACAGGCCTTTCTGACCACTCTACCCAGAATTATAGCTCCCATCCTCCCTTCTCTGCCTTATTGTTCTTTAAAGCTCTGACCATCATGGCATTCCATGAAATTTCCTCACAGCCTTACCTCCTATAATTTGAGGCAAATGGATGTAAATGGAGGCCATTGTAAAATGTGGAAATAAGTCAGACTCAGAAAGACAGATACCAGGAGTTTTCTCTTAAGGTGGATTCTTGATTTTATATAAGTACATAAAATGTATTTATATAAGACATGAAAGTAGTAGTAAAACTGTCTAGAGAAACAAAGGGGTCTAACAGGGGAGAGGAGAGAAAAGAAAGAAAAGGGGAGAGGGACTATGGTTAAAGTATATTATAAACTTGTATGAAAATATCCTTATAATACCCAATATTATGCATAATGAATGTAAGCCGATAAAATAACTAAATGAACAAATTAAACACAACTTGATGGATGAACATGAGCTGCATGAATTACAGAAAGAAACATATTCAGGGTTCAAGTTCATTTTTCAAGCCTACTTGATAAAAGGGTGACAGACTCATCAAAGTTTAGATTTGTCAACTGGAGATTTTTACCACAAAAATTAGGAAATTGGGGCAGTACAGTGAGCTTATAGGAAAATACTAGGCATTAGAGAAGTGCTGCCTGAGGAAGGAAAGTACCCGACTGAGAACAAAGCTCCCACAGGGAAATAGACAGCTTGTCATAACAGAAAAGACACAAAGTAGCCCTCAACATAGGACCTAGAACAGCAAATATAGTAGTATAGTGACCTGAACTCCGGTTTTGGTTCTGCTCCATCTATGCTTAGTTACTTCACATCTTTGGTCTCATTTTTCTCACTTTTGTACTTAATGTCAGTCTCAAAAGAACCCATCAATTTAAGCCATGCCAGGTAGCTGATTATAATTTGTAAGGTTAGCAAAAGACAAATTTTTAAATTTTTGTGCTAAGATTTCCCGGGTACTGGAAGCTTTCTATGGTACTGGAGCTTAAGGGTCCTATCCTATCCAAAAGCTAGAACAAAAGCAGGTTTTTAAAGGGAAAATGTGAATAGGCAGTTGAATGTCCATCTCTAAAAGAAAGCCATATTTGAAACACAAGAAATATATTTTTCCTCAAGATGCCATTAATTGTAGATACTTTAAATGCATCTTAAATCTACATAGCATTTTTAACTATCATAGATTTCACTGATTCTGTGTATATAAAATAAACATTAATGAAAATTCAAAAATAAAAATACTATGGTTCTCTTCTGTCATATTTATAAGCCTCAGGGAAAATTCCATTTCCTGGCATATGATGCTATAATCCATGATTCCTCTAAAAGGAACTTTACCAACAATTTCTTTATAAATTCAATGTCTGTGCATCATATCCTCAAATATATTATCCACCAAAGATGACTAACTCACAGCAGACCTGTCATCTCTCCAGGGCTGGTTGAAACATTGCCATCTTTCTTAATGAGTCTATGTGTTTCAGTCAATAATAACTAGTTGGACTTGTATGTTTACTAACGTTTATGAAAGAAATCCCTCTGAAGCTTTATAAGTTAGATTGCTTGGTGTTGCATGCATATTTTAAATCATCAGTGGAGAGCTATGATAAATGACATCTCTCAAAGAAAAGATTCAGTCATGACAAAACCACAAATGAGACCAGATGTCTGTCTATCAGTTCCTCAATCTGACTGTCCTCTGTTGAGTCTAGTTAACTAATGAAAGTCAACTAAAGATAAAGAAAAACATGGAGCCCTTCCTGAAGATATTTCTACCTATGATATTTCTAGAAACATTACAAATTCTACATGTTGAACTATGTAAAATTTGGGAACTAGATTACCATACTGTGCTAAGTAAATCTTGGGATATCCAACTGCCACCCACAGGCCATATGAGACTTCCAAAATTGAAGAGTCTTTGGAATATACAGATATATATATATATATATATATATATATATATATATATATGAAATAAAAATTTTCCTTCCATCTTAACATGACATGGCTCTCACATATGTGGTATGTTTACTGTTTGAAAACATGTCAGATGTCCCTGATTTATAACCAGAAAGTCAGTTTGCATCTGTGAGAATGAGCCATAGGTTGCTAAGCAAGGTAGGAAGGGGACCTTTATTCCAAACAAAAAGAAGCTGGAACATGAAACAGTTCAGCCTGGTGTCAATTCCTCATCAGAAGATTAAATGTGTGTTAAAGCTTATGTTGTCCTCTTAAGCTGAACCCCAGTTTTGTTTTGTAAGAATCAAAGCTCTGGGTATCACCCAAGAAGAGGATCCTGAGATTTACATGCAGCTGGAATGCAAAGGCATTGCCAGAGATGTTCAGCAAGGTTTCTGTTTATAATATCCTATGTTCTCATGATGGGAGATGTAAACAGTCACCAACCAGTTACCAAAAATACTTAACCCAGTGATAAAGGACGCAGAACGTCTAGAAGTGAATAAACAACACTTCCTCTAAGCCTGCTGCTGTCCATCCAGTGCCAACATTTGGTCCCTAGCAAAACATGCACACCCGCAGCTTTTCTGAGGCATAACTCGATCATTTGTTACATGACTCTCCAGAGTATGAAAGGCTCTTCCTACCAGAGAAAACACCCAACAGCTGCCTCAGAATGTTGCTTATTTTGATTACTGAAAGGTACATGCTGGGTCTGAAGGAGGCAGCCGTTGATTTATTTTCACCACTTTCCCCCCAGCTCACAGCAATTCAAAAGAGAAAGAACAAGCCAGATCACTCATCTGCCTGCTTGGCATGCCTGGTAGTCATGGGAGTCCATATCTAGGCCATCTGTTCAGGCCCCATGCTCTCCAAACACACGCAGAAAGATGATGTCAAGAGGAGTGTGCTCTAGCCCTGGGAAAGAGCCACCTGAGGTGAACCATAAGACCCAGCAGAGCAGCCCACCCACTCAGCTGCTCTTTTAACAGCCAGGGCTAATCATATCATGGATTGATGTTGGTACAATTGTTTTAAGGTTGATTTTCCTAGGCAAAGCTTAAGTTGATTTGAACCTGTTAGCTTTGTCCTCTGATAGTCATGGAGGTAAACAGAGCCAGTGAGTCAATGCAAATGCACATTGCAAAACAAACCTGCCAAGTGAAACCTGTCTCAACATCATGCTCAGTGCCTCTCTAATGAAATGTTAGTGTTGCTTCAAAATTATCTGTCTACAGCAATACATGCCAATGACAACACCCTTTAGAAACAGCAGAATCACGTATCTCTACTAGGGTGAAATAAAATCAAATGAGATGTTTAGCCTGTTGTGCAATGATTTATGATCTGTTGCAAAGAATGACCAGTCATGACCTTCTAACAGAAGATTAGAATCATAGCAAACATTCCTATAAGGTTTCTGTAAACAGAATTCTAACTTCATGTTGTATGCACAATATTTATTTATAAACTCTATTGAGGTGACTTAGCTTTAGAAGACATTCCAAAGTTTGCCTTTTAGTTCCTGAAATGTGTCTTCCTTTCATAATTAGTTTTGAGATTATGATGTGAAGGGTAGCCTAGAGTTTTTCACAGTATACATATGATAACAAAAGTCCATCAAGAATCTAGGGTCACTTGGGCAGTGTGTGCCCATGTCCATTCCTTCTGAGTCTTTTCTGAACCTCTAAACATGTAAACTAATTTATGAAAATTTAATAATACCTCTCAATTTATACATCTGTCTGGACTCTTAGGTTCCCTGCTCTATTTGGCCCAACCTCTGAAGCTACTAGAAAGAGAAAAAAGCTTCACCATAAATGCATTAATGTACCATCTTAACCTTCATTTCACCATTTTTGATAATTTCCATAAACAGTAGTTTGGTTTTTCCTGCTGAAAATCCTGTTAGATTTAGATTTCACTATTTTCTTCTATGGCACTGTCTGCACACCTGTGTCTATCCAACAGTTTATCTATATACAACTGTAGATTTCTCAATAAGGAGTCTTTGAAGAACAAGCAGTTCTAGCAGAAGAAAACTGAAGCTTGTCACACAGTTGAAACCATGCAGTAGAGCATTCTTATCATGGTCGAGGCCCCAAGTTTGATACCAGAAATGAAATAAAAAATTTTAAATTGGGAGCAGAGAGATGAGTCGGTGGTTAAGAGAGGACCTTGGTTGGATTCCTAGCACTCATATGGGTGCAAGTTCCAAGGGATCTAGTGCCCTCTTCTGATTTCTATGAACACTGTACACACATGGTACACATAAATGCATACAGATAAAATATTCATACACACAAAATTAAAAACTAGTATGATATTTATAATTTTAAATACAGTTTGAAAAAGGATCTAAGTAGGCATAAAAGAAGTACCAGTAAGATACTGTCCAATATGTCGTTAAGAGCCCCAAAAGAGCTCAGGAGTTGAAAACTTCAGGTAAACCGTGAAATAAAAGCACTGTGGAGTGAAAAGATTGAAAATAGCTGTATAATTGGAGAGTCTCACTGAGAAACATTTATCCTCTGGTGTCTCTCCCTTCAGTATAACATATTTTCTGATTATCCATGTGAAGCCAGAGGCATTCTACGGAGAAATTGAGCCTGCCACTTTCAGGACACACATTTAGACACTGCTTCAGTTGCCCCTCGCTTTCTCCAGAAATCACATGAGGCTTGGGAGCTAAAAGGATTCATGTTTTAAAACATGAAAGAAATTTCCAGCATGGGCTACATGATTCACAGTAAGCAGGAACAAAAAAAGGACACACCCTACAAAGTTGATTGAATGTCTATCTCAAGTTCTTTTCCATTTTTGTTAGTGGGGGGGGCAGGGGTTCTGGAAGTGAAATAAAGGTTAATGATATACTCAAAGGAAAAGTAGGCTTGCCTAAAAATTTTAATGGATTTCCAAAAGCACTTGGATCTGTATAATTCACTAAAATTCACTAGGGGAGAAAAATCTAAAACAACTCTGTCTTCAAATTCCAAAGCATGTTTTCCTCTTAGAGAGATTCCATGGAACTCAGTTCATTTGCAATTATACCCAATAGGGGAAGGTTGTTTCTTGTCAATTATATTGGTTTTAATGCAAATTGACCCAGGCCCACTTCCTCCTAAATCTTGACAGGTCCATTAAAGAAGAAACATGAGGTTTGGGATTGGATGCAGTCATGTTCTATATCAGAAATTTTCTTTGAGAGAATCTAAGAAAATAAAATATATTGCAGATATTAATATTTATTACTTTGCTTTTCCTTTGGACTACAGCTAGGATTGTTATCTAACCTTTATCCTCAAAGAGTAAGTGCTCTATCTCTGTTTGTCTGTCTGTCTGTCTCTCTCTCTCTTTCTCTCTCTCTCTCTCTCTCTCTCTCTCTCTCTCTCTCTCTCTCTCACACACACACACACACACACACACACACACACACACACACACAAACACACACACACATATACACACACAAACACACACACACACACACACACATATATACACACACACACACATACATCAAAGAAGAGGTCCATCATCTCATCCCAGAAGTGTCACAAAATATGCAGGTTCTTTATATTGGAATCTTGCAATATATCATCAAAATATCTTGGAATTTTAAACCAATAATGCACTATCATCACATTGGTCTATTTGAAAATTGTGGTTCCTAGTTCTGAAATAGTAACTTGGAGATTGCATGACCCATTGTCTGAGAATAGGAATAAAGTATAACACTCAACAAACAAACCTTAAAATCAATACAGAGGTCAAGAAATTAATAATAAAGATGTAAAGCGTTTCTTATTACCATAGCTGAAGCCCCCCTCAAAAAGACAAGATAATCAATTAAATTACTGTGATGAATGTAGGTCTGTGGGAATTTAGAGTCTAATAAAATGGCAATCAGACAGACTCAAAGGAACATGTGTACTTCATATGCATCTAATAATTAGGTCAATCAAGAATCATGTATTAGTTAATGAGTGATTACTAGTAATTAATGAGCTAATTTCTAGGTACTCAGTTATGTGCTGTTACATTGTTTCCTATAATTACTAGAAGAAAATTAGTTTGCATAATTAGAAACAGATAAGGTAGATGACCAGTGGGAACTGTCTTTTCCTTGTACCTTGATGCAAAACTTTAAAAAGCAAAAATGACAAAGAAAGATTCTTCAAGCCTTGACAGAAACAAAATATTTGTTTCTGATAATTGTCTGAAAAATCACCATATTTGAAGAAAGGACTCATCAATTATATCAGCTCAAAAGAGACTAATCAAAGATATTTTGATGTGGAATATTTTTCCGTTTTATATAAGAAGGTGACCATCCTCAAAGGATTTAAGCTAAGCTACAAAGCATTAAGAATGGCGCCTTTAATCCCAGCACTCGGGAGGCAGAGCCAGGCAGATCTCTGTGAGTTAGAGGCCAGCCTGGGCTACCAAGTGAGTTCCAGGAAAGGCGCAAAGCTACACAGAGAAACCCTGTCTCAAAAAACCAAAAAAAAAAAAAAAAAAAAAAGAATGGAAGAAAGAAATAAAGTACCAGGCACCCCCACACACACCACACCTTGAAGAAGCAGAGCATCCAAAAAAAGAAGCATGGCGGAATAGAAGCTCTCATGGGGCCAGTACAATGAGAGCTGGAGTAAGAATCACAAAGAAGTAAAATGGAATACAATCCAGAGCAAAGGGAAGAGCAAATGGTTCTTGTGAAACTAAAGAATAATAAAAGGACAATTATTTAATTTATAGAAATAGAAAGGGAAGACAGGACATACTTTTAAGGAGATGAATTTATTGTCAAGGTCGTGTGTCATTCACAGAGACACTTAGCAGATGTACAATGTCCTCCCATCACCTACACATTTGACAAGCACGTTATGTATCAATTGTATGTGTAAGATGATAACAGGCTTTGAAGGACACAAATACATATGGTTTCTCCTTGAAAGTGCTGCTGGTATGTAATTTAAAGCTGTTCTTTCCCCTCTCCCACCCTCCCACTCTCCACATGATGAGCTCCAAGCAAGAAAACTGACAAAGTTGCTGTTTGAAATACAAAGCATTCATACAGCCCTTTCATTTTCTTCTTACTATGCATAAAATATACATAAAATTCAAAGCTGACACATGGATGTGGTTGCTATGGTTTAAATCTGAGATGCCTGTAGCTGGAGTTTCCCTGTGTCCCACCTAGCCCGCGATCAGGACAAATCTCTCTCACCCGCTTGGACCCAAATAAACACACATAGCCTTATACTAATTAAAACTGCTCGGCCATTAGCTCAGGCCTACCACTGACTAGCTCTTACCCTTAAACTCAGCCCATTTTTGTTAATCTATATGTCGCCATGTTTTCTGTGGCTTTACCTGTGTGCCATTAGATGCTGCTCCCTGGACAGCAGGCTGGCATCTTCTGACTCAGCCTTCTTCTTCCCAGAACTCTTCTTGTCTGTTTATCCCACCTATACTTCCTGCCTGGCTACTGGCCAATCAGCTTTTTATTTATCAACCAATCAGAGCAACACATTCACAGCATACAGAACATCCCACAGCAGATGCCCCCCACAGGCTCAGGTTTCATGGAGCTATGGATCCTTTAGGAGGTGTGGTCTAGCTGAAGAAATAAGTCAATAGAGACAGGACTGTAAAGTTTATCCTTGGTCCCCAATGCCTATTTCTAATTCCTGATCCACTATGATACAAGCAGCTTCCCTCACATGAAGAAAAAAATTTCAAACTGGAAAGTTGTTGAAATTGTTTGTCAAATCAAAAACAATCCATAATAGAGGCTTAAAAAATTCTGGGGTGCAGACTTTGGGAGGTGTCCCAGAAAGACTCTGGATGAAGATGCACATCATCCTCATGGCCAACATTAGAAACCTGAAGACCAACCATGTTTTCTCTGCCACAGTAGAAAAATCATAAGCCAGAAAAAAATTTGCTTCCTTAATTCAGTTCTGTGATCACAGTGACGGAAAAGCAATCAATATAGGGGTATTAGTGTTTTTGCTGTTTCTTACATGAATGCAAAATAAGTAAAATTATATAGCAAGAATAGTTAACCTACTGGGAAAGAATGTAAGGTAGGTGCTATGTGGAGACTGGTGTGTGAATATATTTAGAAGAAACTCCCAAGATTATTTGCATTTTTCTTTGAGTCAATTCTCTCCCTTTCCTATGTTGTTACTTTATCTATGATCCCATGTTATAATTCTAACTGATCTTACTCTACATGGATATTCACAAATTTGAAGAAAGGCAATAGCTCTACGTGTTAATAGAAGTATCTATATTGGAATCTTCCCTCATGTGGTCAAAGTCTTTGCTATTTCAAATAGAAACTTGGTGTTTCTGATACTTTAAGGTTCTACCTAAAACTTATGAGGTAGTTGTGCATCTCAGTTTTTTAGGCCCTTGAAGATTAACTATTCATATGGTATTCTGCTGCAAGGAAATAATAAAATATGGTGGAAAGTAAGTGATGGTGTAATTCACAGAGCTACAAGTCTGATGTACCCTGGAGAGCCTTTATATTAAAGTACACAAGAATGAAACCAAATATACAAAGCAAAGGAAATATTTTGGAAATAGTTTTTATATGGTGCTTCTTATTGCTCTTTGAAAATGATATGAAATTCTATATTCTGCTTAAATTTCTGGGCTTCAGTTTTCTTCATTTGAAAAAAATAGAGGAGAAAGGTACACAAAGTTAACTCTCCAATACTGTGTACATCCCAAGAACAGCATCTAGTTAAGTGGTTACTCTTAAGCCTATAGATAGTGGTTCTCAACCTTCCTAAAGCTGCAGCTCTTTAATATAGTTCCTCATGTTTTAATGACCCCTAACCATAAAATTATTTTCATTGTTACTTCATAACTGGAATTTTGCTATTGTCATGAATCATAATGTAAATATCTGTGTTTTCTGATGGTCTTAGGCAATCCCTGTGAAACAGTTGTTAAAACCCTAAAGGGGTCACAAGCCACAGGTTGGGAAGTACTGCTATAGAAAATAGGCAACCCTAGCTATAAATAATACAGCTAAAAATGTTGGTGCCTTTCCTCTCCATAAAATCCCAAGCCCATCTAGCATCAGTGGGCCAAAAGGCATGTTCAGGAAGGCACATTTCAATGAATTAAAATGTTAAGATTGAATTTGAAACATTTATTCACTAGCCTGATTTTCTGAATACATTTGAGTAAGAGTTAAAAGTTTAAAACCATCACTACTCATATTAAATGTTTTCAATGATAGCATTCATATAAAATCCATAAATATAGCAAGGGAAGCTCAAGAATATTCAAAATGAAGACAATTTATTTTTAAATTGCTTGCAAAATTTTGATGGAGGATACTGTTTTTGAGAACAGAAACATTCAAGAGTCTGTCACATATCGCTGGATTCATTTATGAGTTAGACTCAACTAAGTGCCTCTCAGAACATCTCATTAGAAAAGGACCACCCAGAGATAATAAACGCTTGGAGTCTGAGAGATAAGACTAATAATATGTAAACTTCTGGAAGTCACTTGACATACCAGTGATGTTGTCATAGATTGTGGGTACAGACAAAGGAGGGCTCAGTTGCTCAGGGATGGAAGAGACCATGCACTCTAGGCAGGCAGAGCTGGTTGGAAAATAACAGCAAATAGCAAATGGCTGAGGTGTGTTAGAGCTCCAACACAGATTTCTAGGGCACATGGTACAGACCCTGCTGAGGGATGACCTGGTCCACCAAAGTAAGACATCTACATTCTACCACTACAGAGCTTTAAACAGATCAATCACATAATTAGATTTGCTTTTAGAATGGTAATTGCACCAGCTGTGTAGAGAATGGATTAAGGATATGATATTCAAGATTGTCATATGGGAATGTTTCCTTTCAAACTAAATTTAAATGACCTCTTTCTGCAAAGTCTATGGGTCAAACTTTCTACTAAACATAGCTCTCATGGACATATTGCTTCTTTAGAAGCAGAATAGAATCCAAACATAGTTTTAAGGTTAACATTTTTTTTTTAATTTTCTATTAGATTTTCTTATCAGGAAAAAGAAAGGGTACTCAAAATTAATGTAAAGTTAGATTTCTTGAGTGGTTGTTTTAATTATCTATTCTAACAAAATCTTTAACTACACTGTGAAATACAATGCCATTAAACTTTTGCAAGGAAAATTTGTCTAATAACCACATTCTCTGTCATGTGTTTTCCATACTATGTCACAAAAAGGCTATGCAATGCTTTTTAAGTTAGTTATATAACAGCAAGATCTGTTCTGTTCTTACTTACCAGTAAAATTATTAAGCTAGCAGCAGTAATCCACATACCTTTTTCTATGTGTAGCAAAAGATCGTGGTAAATGATCGTCCACAAAAAAATAACCTATATTATTTTATAAATTCCTCATATGTATTAAAAACTAAATCAATCAAGTAACTTAAGAGTAGAATGGGGAGAACAAAGTAGGTAGATTGCTCCAATCTCTGAAGGAATCCTTTAATCTTTTCTTGTTTGTGTGATAGGCTCTCATATATCCCAAGCTAATTTCAAACTCACAATGTAGCTATGGATGACCTTAAACTTCTGTTCCCCCTGCTTTGCCTCCTGGGTGCTGGGATTATAGGCAAACAACACTATGCCCTTTTTACACAGTGCTGGGGATTAAACCCAAGGCTTAATGTATGCTGGGCAAGCACTCTACCAACTGAGATAGAGCCTTGTCCCCCAGGGAATTTGAATTCAAATAGAATCACCTACTTAAAGAACCTTACCAAACCTAATAGTCAGTAAGAATGTAACACACCTCATTTATAAAGAATGTTAATAATTTGGCCAGGCATGTTGGGGCACACCCTTAATCTCAGTTCTGGGGAGGCAAAGGGAGATGGATCTCTATGAATTTAGGGTAGACTTGGTCTACATTGAGGGTTCCAGTCAAGTCAGGGCTACATAAGATGACTCTGTCTCAAAAACAAAAATTAAAAAATAAAAAAAACACAATTAAATATATGATAATACAAATAATTTTCTCCTTAATGAGATTCTGCCCAAGAGCTTTTATCTGTTATTGATTCAGGTTTCCTCACAAATCTCATTTGACACAACTTCTTACTTTAACCCACTTTCATATTATAGTACTTGCTACAACTTGGGATCTGGATATACAAAATATACAGAGCAAAGTAATGGAGACACATGAGGGGAAAAAGCAATGCCACATCAAGCTCAGAGTTAAATGCCTTTCAAGGTTAAGCACTGGGCAGTCTACGCATTAGGACCAAAGGAGGTTTACTGAAAGAAAATGTAAGTGTATGATTCATTAAAATCTTAAGGAGCCAGTGTGAGTTCACTAAAAATTCATCATTATATTTTTAATTATTACATTTACTTATCTTTTGTGGGTGTCAATGGGAAGAGTGGGGTGAATGTGCACAGTGTAAATGTAGAGGTCAGATGGCATCTTTCCAGAATTGGTTCTCTCCTGCTGTGTGGGTCCCAGGAATTAAACTAGGGTCATGAGACAAATTGGCAAGTACCACTCCCACTGAGATGTCTTGCTGGCCCAGACTTTACCTTTACAAAACCTACTGGAGATAAATGTTGTGCAAACATTATAAAGTTACTGTCATTTCATCAGGTTTCTTGTGTGATTTTTTTTTTCTTTATTGGAACCAGCAAGGCATCTTATCAGGAGAGTAGCAATCAATTCGGTAGATTATATAATTAGTAATGCAACGAATGTGTTGGTTAGTAGCATATTGTTCATACAGGAACAGTGAGGAAGGAGTACTCTAGTAGTGATAACGACAGACTGTAGAGGTATCTAAAAACAATCTCTGGCCGGGTGGTGGTGGCTCACACCTTTAATCCCAGCACTCAGGAGGCAGAGGCAGGCAGATCTCTGTGAGTTTGAGGCCAGCCTGGTCTACAAAGAAAGTTCCAGGAAAGGTGCAAAGCTACACAGAGAAACCCTGCCTCGAAAAACAAAAACAAAACAAACAAACAAACAAAAAACAATCTCTGATCTCTCATACAAAATAAAATTCTGCTTATCAGATGGGTATATCACACAGACCCAAGAGACAAAGATTGAAACATGATTCAAAATTATTCAAAGCCTGAAATAATTGAATTTATATTGGAAATAAATTTTAACAATCATAAAAGTATAAAATCAGCTTTTAAAATTCAAAAAATTAAACTATATGATGGGGAAGAACTAATTTAAAGATTCTTTAAATAGGTATACCCATAAAATGGGATACTATACAGCTGTTTAAATGTTGCATAACTATGTATGAAGTAATTATTTAACTGTAAATAACTGTATAATTACAGTTTTAGTTGGTAAGCAATATATTCCAGGCAAAACATCTAATAAGCATTGGGATGTGGGGACAAGGTCCATCTGAACCCAAGTCCTGAACTCCTTATCACTGTTTCATTGATTCCCAAAGAAGACTAGAACTATGTTTGTTGACATAATGTCACATCATAAGACAGTATGCAAAGCCACATATAGAAAGAAATCATCAACTCAGGATACATTTACACATGCATTATACATGCATACATATACACACATGAGAAGATGGTTCATAGTTAAAGTTGTTCCATATATAAATGAATACTAAATATTTGTGGATGACAGAGTATATTATTTAGATATTTTTAAATTGTTTTATGTGGCTGGGAAGATGGTTTACTGGGTAAAGTGCTTGCTGCATATGCAAGAAGACCTAGGTTCGTATCCTTAGAAGGCATAATGCCTCTTACCTATAATTTCATCCTTGAGAGGCAGAGGCAGGAGGTCCTAGAAGTTCAGTGGTCAGCAAGCTTAGCTGAATCAATAAACTCCAGATTGAGTGAGAAAATATGACTCAAAAGATGAGGTAGAAAGACACAGAGGATAACACTCTGTAACAACTTCTGTTCTCTACATACATATTCACAGGCACATACATACACACATATGGGCACATGGACCCTACAGTACTTGTACATAGAAATGCATATACCACACACAAAAATACTATTTTCTCCTGACTTTTTGAGAGCTTTCTAATAACCGCGTATTACTGAAAATGTAATAGTTGGGACCTTCTAGTGTTTGACATTTAGCTATGCATCAGAGTAACTTGGGAGCTAAAGCAATTAAAACAGTCCTGAAGAATACTGAAGAGAAATTGTGATAACAGAAGAGAAGACTGTCACAGGTTGTGCTAATACTTAGAAGAGTGTTTTGAAAGTAACATCTGAAAGTGAAGAGCCAGGATGGGCAAAGGGCTGGAGACCATGTTCTAAAAGAATGATCAGAATAATGGGAGAGTTTTCAGAGAATTCAAGCAGGGGAGGAAAATGAAAAGTAGACCTGACTGCTGTGGGATGTTCTGTATGGCAAATGTGTTGCTCTGATTGGTTAATAAATAAGACACTGATTGGCCAGTAGCCAGGCAGGAAGTATAGGCAGGACTAACAGAGAGGAGAATTGAGGGACAGAAAGGCAGAGGGGGAGACTGCAGCCGCTGCCAGGACAAGGAAGATGTAAGGTACCAATAAGTCACGAGCCACGTGGCAAAGTATAGATTAACAGAAATGGGCTGAATATAAGAGTAAGAGCTAGATAATGATAGGCCTGAGCTAATGGCCAAGCAGTTTAAATAATATAAGTGTCTGTATGTTTATTTTATAAGTGGGCTAAGGGACTGCTGGGGTTTGGCAGACCCGGAGAGAAAACTCTCCAGCTACACCTGACCACAGCCAGTAAAAATGGGAAAAATTAGAAGAGGTGTTTTTGTTATTATTGTTTTTTTGTTTGTTTGTTTGTAATTGTTCTTACTGAAGATAGCAAACAGGATTAGCTATTGAGGTCCATCCAGGATTTACAATAGCCTGAGAAATAGTAACTGTCTTCAAAGAACTCAGAGACGAGTGAGTCATCAAATTATTAAAAATGATTAATTATACCATAAGAAGCATCTTGAAGATCAAGCACAGAAGCATAGCATGAGTACCATGGAAGTCCCTCTGAGGTGAGGTAGAGTGGAAACACATGAAGATGTACCAGGAGCTGGTTTGGCAAAGAAGGCATGTACTGACTTTACAGACAAAAGAAGTCTTTAGAAGTGAGTGGTGTGGGAGGAGCTAGAACCACTGCACAAACCAATGACTTTGCGCTTAATACGGCATAAAAAGCAATTGCCCCCCAGTGGTTGCTTGCAATCCAATGGGAACTGACCATGAAACACAATTCAGACTATTGCACTGCAAGGTCCAGAGTAAGAGAACTGGGAGCTTTAGTGTAAGACACCTGGTTTGGCTCATTAAGAGGAATCAGGCCCAGGAAAAGCAGGTGACAAAAGGGAGCAAACAGTCTATTTTTGAAGAAAAATAGAATGTGAATATGTTTTGTCATGGACATGAATTTCTGCAGCAACATGAAGCCAAGGGAATGAACACAAAAGCAATTCTAGGCTGGGAAGATGCTTACTGTGCAAAGTGCTTGCATGTAAGCATGAGAATCTCTATTCCATCCTCAGGATTCATTTTTAAAAAGCCAGTTGCCACAGCAGTTACCTGTAATCCCAGAGGTGGGGAGGCAGAAGCATGGGAATCTATGGGGATTATTAGTCAAGCAGTCCAGTCGAATTGAAACAGTGATAAACCCTGCCTCAAACATAAGGTGGAGGTTGTGGGCAAGTTGGCTCAACAGTAAGATGATTTTATTCAATGGTGATCTGAGTTCAATCATTGGAATCCAACAAAGGTTGAGAGAGAGAAAGCAGATTCCACAAGGCTGTTGTCCTCTGACATGTGGCACACTCACAACAACACCCCACACACACACACACACACACACACTACTAATAAAATTTTAAAAAATAATGTGGAGAGGGATTTAAGAAGAATCTTGACATCAACCTTTGGCTTCCACAGCCACACTCATGCATATACAGGTACGTACACACACACACACACACACACACACACACACACACACACACACACACACACACACACACAAAGACAAAACAATGATGGCTTCCAAAGAGTCATTCTACAGTTGTTAAAAAAATTTTAATGAAAAAATAGGCTATAGTGCATCTCTAAGAATACATACAATCTGAATTTTGTTTCCCAGGCAATGAAATGCAGTTTGATAAGGATGTCACATGAGGATGTGTGAGTGGGCATGAAATTCACAGATAAGTTAGATGTGGGCAAGTGTAAAATTATACATTTATGTAAAATAATTCAAATGTCCCCTGCAGAAAAATCAGTTCTAAGAAATCACTTACTTTTCAGATACTCACTTACATGTCAGATACTCCTTTAAAATGTATTACCATAGACAAAATAGTATGTAAAATGCTAAATAACCCCAGATGATTGATGGTTGTGGTGTCTGGAGATAGCCCACCCTTAGGGAACAAGTTTCCTAAAAACCAGACAGTCATGAAAAATGGCACAGACATCAACATGAGTGGAAGTATGTTCACAGATGTTAAAATAAAGAAAAAATACGCTCAATGTGAAATGAAAAATGGGGGAAAGCATTTCCCCTTGGAATGAAGGAACTATATGTGGCAGGTGACACAAACCTTACATAAAAGGAGCATTCCTAAGATCAGATCACATAGGTATAGCAAGCCAAGTTATGAAGAAAAAACAAAGGTAATAAAGAAAGCCCAATGTCAGATAGTGCCAAGGACAGATGGTTCTAGAACAGTGATTCTCAAGATGTGGTCTCTTGGACAAGCTTCAGCTTCACATAGCAGCTAAGTAGATATGTGTCATCTTTCTTAGGCAACACACCGCCAGATTATGGAATCATAAACTGAGTGCTGGTACTCTATGGCTTCATGCACCTTCCAAGTGATTTTGATGCCATTCAAGTTCAGAAAGCATCACTCCTGAAGATATTCATGAAGAAAGATACCATGAAACTTACGAAGATGTCCAAGAACTGAGAAACATAATATCTTGAAGGTGGGTCTGTGTAGGTGATCTCATTGAGAGGTCTCATTTCTCTCCATCTTTTTTCTTTCTTTTTTTTTTTTGCATTCCTTTAGCACAGTGGTTCTCAACCTTTCTAAAGCTGCAACCCTTTAATATATTTCCTCATGTGTGGTGACCCCTAACTGTAAAATTATTTCATTGCTACTTCATAACTGTAATTTTACTGCTATTATGAATCATAATGTAAATATCTGACATGCAGAATATCTGATATGTGACCCCCAAAGGAAATGCAGTACATAGGTTGAGAACTGCTGATTTAGCAAATAGTACCTCTCATTCAGCAATTGCCTCTCACTGTGAACCTAAAGACAGGATTCTGCCTCAATCTAGTAGCTACTGGGTAGAAGGCAGGGATGCTGTTAAATGTTCTAGGATTCACAGGAAATCCCCTTCCATTGGAGATCTTTCCAGATCAAAGTGTCAATAGTACTACTAAGAAACCTGAGTCTAGGTCTGTTGTAATGGTGGATGAGGATGCACATCAAATATTAGCATAGTTCTTTGGTACCTCCAGACAAAATAGGTTGCACCTGAACTTGTGAAATTGTAGTTGTGATAAAGTCAATTTCCCTTCATGCTCAGAACGTTTTATTTCCTTGATTCTTCATGAGAGACATAACCCATCCTTCTTAGAGGCTTTCTGCATGTGAACCCTCAATACCATATCAAAGTCCCCTCATCTTTCCTGACTTGAATATGTTGAACAAACATGATAATATAGTTTACATAACAGTGTCACTTAGTGGGGAGTCACACATCTGAAAATTTTTAGTTCTGCCAAGATGATAAAAATACATCTCTACAGAAACAGTTCTTTCCCTTTCCTTTCTTTCTTCTTTCTTTCTTTCTTTCTTTCTTTCTTTCTTTCTTTCTTTCTTTCTTTCTCTCTCTCTCTCTCTCTCTCTCTCTCTCTCTCTCTCTCTCTCTCTCTCTCTCTCTCTCTCTCTCTCTCTCTCTCTCTCTCTCTCTCTCTCTCTCTCTCTCTCTCTCCTCTCCCTCCCTCCCTCCCTCCCTCTCTCCCTCTCTCTCTTCCTTCCTTCCTTCCTTTCTTTCTTCCTTCCTTCCTTCCTTCCTTCCTTCCTTCCTTCCTTCCTTCCTTCCTTTCTTTCTTCCTTCCTTCTTTTCTTTCTACTCCTTCACCTCCTCTTTCTCCTTCTCTTTTCTTTTTTTTGTATCAGTAAAAATTCCAAAGCTAGAAAGCTAAAAGATGGCTTTTTCTAGGGAGACATTTTAAAATCTTGAACATGTTTGATTCCTGGCTTTTCTTAAATACAATGCATTATGAAAGCACAGGTCTAAGTGGAACTAGGACAGGTTCTGATTACTTGATGAAAACATGTCAAGTATTTTCAAATGACTTACTTTCACTAATCAGTTTTTCTATAGGTTGATAGACTCCATTTGTCTCCTTCAGAGTCAAAACTATTACTAAGAGAAGAACAAAATCAAAACCAACCAACAGATGTAAGTAAATAAAAAATTAAATGTACACACTGAATTTCCTCCTGATATTTTCAGACATGCACCTGAAAAGCAAAAGAAGGCAAGTGTGACTGTGGGCTACAATAACTTGCTAGAAGCATATATGTAGAAAAACATTAGTAATAAGTTGATACAATATTTACCAGAGTTCTGTGATGGAGAAAAACAGGCAGTCTAATTCATGGATAATTGTTTGGTTGCTCCCAGTGCCACCAAAGCCATACTCAAAAGTTCACCTCTCCAAAGGGTAGGAAGAAATCAGCTCCAGACATTTCAAAAGTCATCCTTAGAACAAAGGCAGGCTTGCCTCTCTATATTTCCAAGTCAGGTAGAAGTATTTTCTTGTTGATTTTCTGTATTTCTTGGGACAAGGTCTCATTCTATAGCCCAGGCTACCATAGGAACTCACTGCATGGGCCAGCATGGCCTCATCTTTGCAGCAATCCTCCTGCCTCAGCCTTCCAAGTACTATGACCAAGTGAGAATTCTGAATGCAGCTCATTTTATCAACTATACTTTTATTTCTTGTGTAATTAATTTATGTCATTTTTAGCAAGAACTTATGGAGATCATAAATGCAGCAAAATAAAGCTACCTTCCCTGGACTTTATTCAGAGAACAAGCAGAAGAGGCTGGCCAGGTGACCAGTATTTATTGGCCATCATCATGTTCTCAGGTACAAAACAAAGACACAGGAACTGAAAAGAAACAAGGCAGGGGTATCAAAGTTTATATGAGAAAATTAAGGACTGGTTTATGCTACATCCATTTTTCATACAATTCCTCCTCCGAAGCATGCTCAGCTCCCTGTGCACCAATAGCCAGAGGCTAATGCCATAATATCATCCACCCTAAGTTCAACCCATTTCCAACCCATTCTTTTTCAGAGATGTTCTCCTCTCCTAAGGATGACGCTTTTCCATCAATACCACCTTCACTCCTTTTCAGAGAGTGGGCCATCTATGATCCCACCCACCTCCATGTTCACTGTCTGCTATAAATAGCACCATTCCAAAATTTTCATCACAGAGCTCAACACTCATCTCAGGAAAATCATTGTTCTCACTCTCCAGCCTGTCATTGTATTTCTTCATGATAGAAATTCAAAACAAAAAACAAACAAACAAAAAAAAACCTCCCTGGCAGTAGGATCAGGATCCATCCCTGGTACATGAACTGGCTTTTGGAGCCCACTACCTATGGTGGGACACCTTGCACAGCATTGAGATGGGGGGAGGGGGCTTGGACCTGCCTCTACTGAATGTACCAGGCTCTGCTGACTCCCCATGGGAGGCCTTACCTTCTTGTAGGAGGGAATAAGAAGGGGAGGAGGAGACTGGAGGGGTGGGAGGAGGGAAGAGGGGGATCTATGATTGGTATGTAAAATGAATAAAAAAATTTCTTAATAAAAAAATAAAAATAACTCTCTTTTTATAAGAAGTGACTTCCCCCTTTTTTACAGAGATATATGCCAAGACCCCCTAGTGGATACCTGAAACCAAAGCTAATACCAACTCTTATATACACTGTAAACACAAATACTTATTACAAAGTTAAATTTTAGATATAACAAGGACCTACTAGTTAACAATAAAATAGAAATTATTATAACATACTGTACTAAAAGTTTAATAAAGGTGGCCTCTCCTCACTCTCTCCCTTTCCTCATATCTCTTTCAAAACATCTTGTTGTCCTTTTGCTTTTTCACTTGAAGAAATCACTTCACAACTTCTCATTGTCATACTCAAACTTCAGTACAACTCCTTGATGTACAGATATTATTAAGTAAAATAATAGAAATTTGAACACAAGCATTATGCTAAAACTGTAGTTGATCCCATAATTAAAATAACTATGGATTAACTAATGCCTAGATAGTATATACAATATGGATACATTGAGCAAAGAGATAATTCACTCATGTTGCAGGCAGGACAGAGAAAAACAGAAAGTGATTTAGAACACACAATGTAAATCTTGTGGACTGGCTATTGAATTTCTCACTAAGCATTTTCAAATTTCACTTGATCTTAGATGACTGAAGTCACAAATGGTAGAATTTTAGATAAGATAGGACATCATCATGCCATAGGTATGATAAAATTAAATCCATGTTTAAAAAGAATTCAAATTTCCCTACAGAGGCTTACAGCAACACAGGTGATAAGAAGAAAATGTGATGTTTGGTGGGCTAGAAACTCAGGCTCAGATAAGCTGAGTGATTCTGACTCAGTCCCCATGAAGGTGCTACTAGATTATCCACTGGGACAGACATCTGAGGCTCTCAGCAGTTCATTCACAAGGGTTCTGACAGGAAGCTTCTTATCCTCTCCTTGTAGACCCTTTCCCATATTCCCTTAGTGACTTCAAACAGGACAGGGAGGGCTCCTTTTGTGCCAGTGATTCAGGGAAAAGGAAGAAAAGAGAGCAGGGGTGAGGCATTTGTAATCTAGTCTCTGAAGGCCACTCAGTCACTTCTACTGCTTGTGAGAACTCATTACAGCCAAAGAAGGGAGGGGAATCTGCTTCACCATTTGAAGGATGGATGTACTAAGAATCTCAAATGTTTCAAACCACAGTAGGAAGCAATGTAATTTCTGGTTATGTCATTTCCATAGGGGGAAAAACAGTTCTATGCCCTACCTACAAGTGAATGTTCAAAATACATTTTTTTCTGTAAGGGAATATTGTATAAATATGGCCAATACTTTAGCATGTTATTACAACTTCAGCATTTATTAAAAGCCACACATTTAAGGATTTTACAATTATAAAAAAAGCAGAATCTATCCATGTACGTACACATGAATATGCATTCACACTCTCACACCTCTAACTAATTAGAATTTTTAAATATTCATAGAATACCTTCAGGGTTATAAAGAAAGTAGCATAATCAGATGACTTATTGATGAAAACATGGGAGAAATTCTAGCTACTAAGGACACACGTTATTTTAATGGCTTTCAACTCTTACCTAAGACAAACCCACCAGCACTAGCAGTTGCTGCACACCATAGGGCTTCTTTTAAGATACGGGGAAAGAACAATGAATCTTTGGGAAGTAAAAATTTCCTCTCAAAATATCCTCTCATAATAGATCACTGTAAAGCCCACCTCTCCTTCCCACTCCCTCTGTGAGTCTCTGTTGTCCTGAAAAAAAGGATTCATTTCTTTCTTTCCCATGTTGATGCCACATGGAAGTGCTGAGCCCACATTTTAAAGAATCTTATCTGAAAAAATTGGAATCTAGTGCATAGACCACAAGGCACTGAAAGATGTCATTTAAAATTCAGTAGTTATTAGCTGTGGAAAAGCATGCTGTGAGTACAAGGCCAGCCAGGAACATAGCAAGTAACCAAATAGCCAAGGCCATATAGCAATATACTGTCTCAAAAACAACAACGACAGCAACAATAACAATAATAACAGTAAGAAAATAAATTCTTCGTATCTAGCAAAAAGGTGTATTTAATCCCTGTGTGTGTGTGTGTGTGTGTGTGTGTGTGTGTGTGTGTGTGTGTGTATTAGGTACAAACCATGAAAGCAGAAAAGTAGGAGGGAGTTAGGACTCTAACACACTGCTTGTTCCATCTTCCCGAAACTCTTTTTGATGTCTTTGCTGGCTTCCCTTAACCATGCAGCTCCTCTCTCTTGATATCAGAAAGTTTCTGTGTATGCTCCTGTTCTGCTCTTGTGAAATACTCTCCAGAGTGGTCTTTTCAGTTGTGATCACTCCAGTGCTGGGCCCCAGGCCAGGCTTCTCTCCTGGGCTCTGTCTGGTTATCTAATAGAAAACTCTGACCTCAAATCCTCAGAGGTCCTTCAAATTCAAAGTGTCCTAGACAAAAAGTGCTGTCCCTCTCCAGTTTCTCCTCAAGCACCTTTGGGCGCAATTACATCAAGTTCAATCTTCCATTCCCACCTCCACTGTTCCCATACTGAGTCAGTCACCTGTACACTCCTATCCTTTCATCTTGCAAAGCACACCTTTATTTCCTGGACTTTGTCCTCTCTCACTTGGACTACTGTTTGTTATGGCTCTGAATTAACTGTTCCCTTCCTATATTGACATCTCAGCTCCTTTTCTCACCTTACAACCAGGATCTTTTTCCTGACTGCAAGTCATCTATTTCAAACCCTTCTTGGGCTCCACTTCCACCAACAGGCAGAGCATAAATTCACTTTCATCACTACATGAGGGTTACTTGTATTTTATTCTACTTAGATGTCATTTTACTTTCTTCCCTCCAAGAAAATTCCCATCCATAGGGCAGCATCCAAGTTATGTGTTACGTACACAATTCACCACTAGTATGCAAAGAATAATTTGCCATTCCCCTGACATAACCTACTGAGTAGAACATATTCCTGTGTCTGTTTTGCAGAGAAAAAAAAAAAACGTTTCTTCTCACTTGTCTGTAAAATATGTTTATCCTTCAGGACATAGCTCAAGAGTAACAACATGTATAAAATCTTTCAGGTTACCCTGCCTATCTGGGTATCCTCCTGTCCCATTGTTTCATAACTGGTGCAGTGCTTTTCTCTTTTCTTGTCTTTGTGACTACCTTAGTCAAATCATAGGAATTATTCTGTAGAAAGAAAAGAACTATACATGATCTACTCTATTGACATACTCATACTTTATGATAACATGTTATAACTTATGTTTTCATAATATGAAAGCCTTGTGCAAAATACTGAATATATGTGACTGTATTTGTACTAATATTAATATTTTTATAAAGGTTATAGAAAGTTTTTATCCCAAATCAACAAAATAATGCAGTGGAGAACTGTGTTGGGACTAATTCAGTCCCAAGATTTCTGTTCCTTCTCAAATACAATCCATGTTGTTAATGCTTCATGATGCTTTACAGTCAGAGTGACCATGGTGTTACCATAGGCCTCCGTCCCTCTAACACATCAATTAATGCCAATTGGAAGTCACTTACTCAGGATTATTATTTTTAGAACTTTTACAGAATAATTTCACTATCTGGCCATAGGTCATAACAAATGTTTAAGTAGCAAAATGGAGAGAAAAAAGTGATGAATATATCAACCAAAGACACAGAAAGAAAACATTAATGAGTCCTTGCTGAGAAGCTATAGACTGCCTTGGCTATCTATGCTGAATGCAAATGCAGGTACAGGAAACACTGTGTTTCGAAACCTCAGTGTAACTCTCGAACTCAGTGTAACTCGAAACCATTTAAGACCCAATCAAACAACCTTCAGCAGGTGGAAGAGTTCCTTCAAAGGTGAGACTAATTATAAAGCAATTAGACATAAATTTATAACTTTTGTATTTCCTGATCTTTAAAAACACAGAATTAAAAAGCTGATTCCCAACTCGTAATTGGCAAAAATATAGTAGGATAATGAATCAATTAACCACATAACACTCATTAAGCTGAACCATCAAAGGCTTATGTATTACAAAGAAACCTGTTATCAGGGGTAAACCTGAAGAATTTGCTACATGGGTAACTGTCTAGCATGACATGAGGCAAGATAAATGAAATCCAAACACATAAAGACAAGGTCATTTTCCTTCACCCAAGCATTCTAGGTAGATACTGCCCACTGTTCTAATGAGTCATTCTGATAGGACACAATCCAATATCTAATTGGACAAGATCCATTAAAATTATTTATTACTTTAAATGGAATTTATTATTTCTATTTCAAAGATTTCTGTGTGGATTACTCAGTGACTGCTTCCTAAAATGAGATACTTCTCAATATGCCAACACAGACTTCTAAAATACAAAGATAATTGTGAATGTAAAATGTGACTTCAGACTATAAAATCCATTTATGTATCCACAAGCATAACACATATGTGAAGAGATAGGAAGAGATTCACTTATATAGATTGTGAATGTCTGGAAAGTTCCATTTATCACTATTAAAAATAAAGTTTTCTGCAGGAAGCAGTAGAGGAAAAAGAACAAGTGTACACTTTAAATCACAAAACCTGGACTGTTTGATGATAAATGAATTTTAAAAAATGATTTTTTTTTTAGGTCGTGTACCCAACTCCTAATCACAGAAAACTCCTTGAATACAAGCAAGGCTATCTGTTAGGTGCATGCCTCCAGAGTCATATACCACATGGCCCTTCACTGTAGCCATGTGAGACTTTTACCACAAATAGTCAGCCAGGTGTGCACACCAGGGTAGAACATTCTGCACTGGAGCCCAGAGATCTGCTCTGAGTGGCCCTATCATCAGCATCCACCGAGGGTCTGAAATAACTATATATACTGAAAGATTCAAGGGTTCTTGTTATTTCTGCAATGAAAGCAACTCAGGACAGTAGTCAAAATGGCACTTTGGTTGTCAAACTGCCTAAAGTCAAATCTTGCCCCACCAGCTATAAGCTAGGTTCCCCTGAGGAAAGTGTCCCACAGTGACACACTTTGATAAAACATCTAAAAGTTTTACTGTTATTCTTTCTCCAGTTATTCACCAGAGTAATCTATGGCCTCTTACAAGGGTAACTGTACACTGGTAAAAAGGAAACAATTAGAAATCCCAGGGTCTATTGGATACTGGTTCTGAATTGACACTGATTCTGGGTGTCTTAGGTAAGGTTTCTATTGCTGGGAAGAGTCACCATGACCATGGCAACTCTTATAAAGGAAAAATATTTAATGGGTGGCTTGTTTACAGTTCAGAGGTTAAATACATTATCATCATGGTGGGACATGGTGGCATACAGGCAGACATGGTGCTGGAGAAGGAGCTGAGTGCCCTACATCTTGCAGGCAACAAAGAAGTGGACTCGGACACTGGGCGGTATCTTGAACATAGGAAAACTCAAAGTCTGCCACCACAGTGACACACTTCCTTGAACAAGGCCATACCTACTCCAACAAAGCCACATCTCCTAATAGTGCCAGTCCCTATGAGCTTAGAGGGGGGCAATTGCATACAAACAGCTACATTCCACTCTCTGGCCTCCATAAGTTTGTAACAATATCATAATGCAAAGTGCATTCAGTCCAACTTCAAAAGTCCCCATAGGCTATTACAGTCTCAACAATATTTAAAATCTAAAGTTCAAAGTTGCTTCTGAGATTCATACAATCTCTTTACTGTAATCCCCTATAAAATAAAAATTTAAAAAAAAACAGATCACATATTTTCAACATATAATGGCACAAGATATACATTACCTTTCCAAATGTAGGGAAAGGAGCATAGTGAGGAAATAATGGACCAACATGAGACCAAAAGCCAGCTGGGCAAACTCCAAACTTTGCATCTCCATGTCTGATGTCAAAATGCTCTTCAAATCTTCAACTCCTTTCAGCTTTGTTGACTGAAACACACTTCTTTCTTGGTTCCATTCTCTGTTAGCAGTTCTCCTCAGCAGCTCTCCCACAACACTGGCATCTCTAATATCTTGGGGTCTCCAAAGCAATGCAGGCTTCAACTTCATAGCTTCACACATGGCATTTCTAAGCCCCCATTCAGGGACATCCCTGACACATACCTGGCTTCAGTGGCTTTCCTTAGTCTCTGGGCAAATTCCATAGCCCCTTTCTTCTATCCTTAACTCCAGAACCATGTGGCCAAAACTGCCAAATTCTGTTGCTTACTAGGCCTAAAACATGGCCCCCTTGTTCAATACACCTTCACCAGTGTTCTGTCTTTCATTGCCTAAATTGGCTATCCTGAAACTGGATCTCTTGACCAGGCTGGCCTCAAACTCAAATATCTACCAGCCTCTGCCTTCCAAGTGCTGGAACTAAAGATATGTACCACCATACCTGGCTCTAAGCTTTTTTTTTTTAGGTGATTTTTTTTATTAAGAAAACTTTTTATTCATTTTACATACCAGTCAAAGATCACCCTCTTCCCTCCTCCCACCCCTCTAGCATTTCCCTCTCAACCCACCCCCTATTTCCTCCTACAAGAAGGTAAGGCCTCCATAGGGAAGTACTCTTAGTAGAGGCAGGTCCAAGCCCCTCCTGCTGCCTCAAGGCTGTGGTAGGTGTCTCATCATAGTAGTAGTAGTAGGTTCCAAAAAGCCTGCTCATGCACCAGGGATGAATTCTGATCCTACTGCCAGGGGGCCCTTAAGCTGATCAAGCTGCACAACTGTCTTGCTATGCAGAGGGCCTAGCTCAGTCCCATGCAGGCTCCACAGCTGTTGATCTAAATTTCATGAGTTCCCACTAGTTTGATTTGGTTGTCTCTGTAGGTTTCCCCATCATGATCTTGATGCTCTTACTCATAGAATCCTTCTTCTCTCTTCGACTAGACTCCTGGAGCTCAGCCTGGTGTTTGGCTATGGATCTCTGTATCAGCTTCCATTAGTTACTGGAGAAAGGCTCTGTGATGACAATTGGGGTATTCGCCTATCTGATTACTGGGGTAAGCCAGTTCAGGCACCCTCTCCACAATGGTATAGCTGGGTCTTGAGGAAGATTGATTCCCAAATTTTCTGAGAAATTGCTATACTGATTTCCAAAGTGGCTGTGTAAGTTTGCACTCCTACCAACAGTGGAGGAGTGTTCCCCTTGCTCCATATTCTCTGCAACATAAGCTATCTTCGGTGTTTTTGATCTTAGCCATTCTGACAGGTGTAAGATGGTATCTCAGAGTCATTTTGATTTCCATTTCCCTGATAACCAAGGATGTTGAGCAATTCCTTAAATGTCTTTCAGCCATTTGAAATTCTTCTGTTAAGAATTCTGTTTAGCTCTGTAGCCCATTTTTTAATTTGATTCTTTGTTATTTTGATGTCTAGTTTCTTGAATTCTTTATAAATTTTGGAGATCAACCCTCTGTCAGATGTGGGGTTGGTGAAGATATTTTCCCATTCTCTAGACTGTCGTTTTGTCTTATTTACTGTGTCCTTTGCCTCTAAGCTTTTGTTGTGGTGGTTGTTTCTTCTCACAAATTGGAAATTTAGTTGGGTAGGATCTTGCTCTAAGGTCACCACTCCCTTTATTCCATTTCTTAATTTGTTTATCTCCCTGAACACAGGATTTAACTCTGTTCTACTTCCTGGTGCCCCTTTTGACAGTCAGTACATTTTGTATTTTTATTTGCTCCATTTGCTCCTTTTCTTTATAAATCTTTATTAGAGTTAACACTAATAGCCACACAGCAGAGTCTATCCTAGGTTGTTTTGCAATTTCCTGTTCCAAGGGAATTAATCCAAAACTCTTCACTTTAGCCCCAGGCAGACTATTCAGACAAGGGTAAAAAGCAGTCACATTCTTCATCAAAATATCACAAGACTATTCTCTAGGCCACATACTAAAATTCCTTTCCTCTGAAACCTCTTGAGCCAGCCCCTGACAGGTCAATTCTTAGCACCACTGTCTTCCATGTTCCTACCAGTGTGGCCCATTAAGCACTTAAAGCGTACCACTTCTTTCCTAACCCAAAATACCAAACTCCAAATTCCTCTGAACAAAAACATGTTCAGGCCTAACACAGCAATACCCGACTCTCTTGTACTAACTTTTATCTTAGTTAGGGTTTAATTGCTGTGAAGGAACACCATGACTATGGCAACTCTTATAAATGAACATATTTAATTGGAGTAGGTCACTTACATTTCACGAGCCAAATATACACTGAGCACCACTAACTTCTGGAATATTATAGATTAGCATCATAGCATGTCATAGTAATATAGCTGCTTTCCTCAATCATGGAGTTGCCCAGCTTCTCCATATGTCACCAGACTAGGAAAAGAGCAAAATTCAAAAAATTTAAGTGGTGTTACTGCTTAGCATTTATCAGTTTCACAGAATGATAAAACCATGACATCTTGAAATGGAGCCTCTGTGATTCAGAGTCCATCTACACCATAATCTTTACTGAGGACCACTTTAAATTAGGTTTGGTATTTATTAGACATCAAAATCATCACCATTAGAAGGACTTTATATCTCAATCATATGTATATCCCCAAAGAACTTACTCAATTTCCAAATATAGCCTTTAACTACGCGTTACCTTGCTTAGAAGGTTCAAAGCAGTGTTGTACTAGCAGACAATCAAAGGTGAAGGGGCACTGTGAGGATTATGCGTAAGCTGCCAATGCTAATTCATTTAGAATTATCAGTCAGTCATAATTGTGTGTGTGTGTGTGTGTGTGTGTGTGTGTGTGTGTGTGTGTGTGTTCTTGTCTCTCTTCCACCTAAAAGCACAGCTGTGGTGATATTGTGTTCCCCAAAATATTGTGCACCCTAATAAACTTATCTGGAGTCAGAGAACAGAACAGCCACTACATATAGAGGCCAGAAAATAGTGGCACACACACCTTTAATCCTAGCATTCTGAAGGTAGAGATCTGTCTGTCTGGATCTCTGTGAGTTCAAAGCCACACTGGAAACAGCCAGGCATGGTGACACACGCCTTTAATCCCAGGAAGTGATGGCAGAAAGCAGAAAGCTATATAAGGCGTGAGGACCAGAAATTAGAAGCTTTTGGCTGGTTAAGCTTTTAGGCTGTTGGCAGCAGTTCAGCTAAGATCCATTTGGATGAGGACTCAGAGGCTTCCAGTCTGAGGAAACAGGATCAGCTAAGGAACTGGAGAGGTGAGGAAGCTGTGACTTGTTCTGCTTCTCTGATCTTCCAGCATTCACCCCAATATCTGACTCTGGCTTTGTTTTTACTAATAAGACCATTTAAGATTCATGCTACACACAGCAGGCATATTTGTACAAATTTTTACTTCTGTGATGCAAAAGCAATCTATGCATAGCCATACAAACATATCTCTTAACACAAATTAGTTGTTTACTGCAATCTGAACTAGTGTTTCCCAAAGGTCAGTGTGGAGAAGGCTTAGCTCCTGGCCAATTGCATAATTGAGAGATAATGAAACCCTTAGGGGATGAAAGACAGTGGACAGGAATTTGCACCATTGGTAGAATCTCAGATTAACAGCCCTGACAGAGAAGATTTCAGGGAAGCCTGTTGTTACTAGTGGTGACTCTTATGCAAATCTATAATGAAATGGAGCAAGCTAAGAAAGGAAAAATATAAAATGTACAACTTGATAAGAAAAGGAACACCAGGAAGTATAATAGAGCTAAGTCCAGTGTTCAAGGAGATAAAAATAGTTTAAAGAAAAGCCTGACCCTAAATGGAATAAAGGGAGTGGTGGCCTCAGGGTGAGTCCCCGCCTAGCTAAGCTTCCAACTCATGAAAAGGAATTAAAGAAAATCTTTGAACTGGGTGTGGTGGTACACAACTTTAATCCCAGCAATTGAGGGTAGGAGGCAGGTGAATCTATGAGTTAGAAGCCAGCCTGGTCTACAGAGTAAGTTCCAGGATAGCCTAGCTTAGGCAGTGAAGAAAATCATCAAAAACAGAAAGATGGTGAAAATGTTGTTCCAGCCACTGCAAACAGAAGAACTTGGCAACATCAGTCATATGGTTCTGGTTTTAGAGTCAAACCTCCATGGTTAAGGAAAGCTGCTGAGATCAGGCATGTGGCAGGGGTATCCCTGTGTGGAGGCCCAGAAAGGCCATTTGTGAAGCTGTGAATGTAAAGCCTGGATTGGCTTAGAGGTGAAAGGAGTTTGAAATCTGAAGGACATTCTGACATCAGACATGGAAATGGATTTAGGTTTTGCTTTGGTCCAGTATTTCTTCACTGTGTTCCATTTCCTTCATGTATATCCTGTGCCATTGAATGTTAGAAATAAATGATCTGCATTTTTATTTAGATTTTACAGGAGGTTATAGTTAAGAGATTGCCATAAGTCTCAAAAGAAATTTTTAACTTTTGACTTTTAACAGTGTTGAGGCTATTATAGACTATGGGGACTTTTGAAATTGGACTGAATGAATTTTTGCATTATGATATGATTATGAGACTATGGGGGCCAGGGAGTGGAATGTGGTGTATGAAAAAGAATGTCCCCCATAGGCTTATAGATTTGAATTCTTGGTGGTCATCATGGAGTGGTACTCTAAGGAGATGTGGCCTTGTTGGAGGAAGTGTGTTGTGGTATTGTGTTCCCCAAAATATTGTGCACCCTAGTAAACTTATCTGGGGTCAGAGAACAGAACAGCCACTAGATACAGAGGCTAGAAAATGGTGGCACTCACGCCTTTAATCCTAGCATTCCAGAAGCAGAAATCCCTCTGGATCTCTGTGAGTTCAAGGCCACATTGGAAACAGCCAGGCATGGTGACACATGCCTTTAATCCCAAGAAGTGAGCCTTTAATCCCAGGGAGTGATGGCAGAAAGCAGAAAGGCATATAAGGCGTGAAGACCAGAAAATAGAAGCTTTTAGGTGGTTAAGCATTCAGGCTTTTGAGAAGCAGTTCAGCTGAGATTCATTCTGGATGAGGACTCAGAGCCTTCCAGTCTGAGGAAACAGGATCAGCTGAGGAACTGGCAAGGTGAGGTAGTTGTGGCTTGTTCTGCTTCTCTGATCTTCCAGCATTCACCCCAATACCTGGCCTTAGGTTTGATTTAATTAATAAGACCTTTTAAGATTCCTGCTACAGAAGTGTGTCACTGGGGGTTGGATTTTGGAGTTTCAAATGCTCAAGCTACACCCAGTCTCTCTCTCTCTCTTTCTTCCTGCTCCCTGCCCATGCAGATTTAAAACTCTCAACTGCCTCTACAGCACCATGTCTGCCTGCATGCTCCCATACTTCCTTCCATGATAACAATGTACTAAACCTTTGAACCTGTAAGCAAGTCTTAATTAAATGCTTTCCTTTATAAGAGTTGCCATGGTCATGGTGTCTCTTCACAGCAATCAAACATTGACCAAGACAATTAATAAGATTTGGATAATATTTGTTTCATCTGATACATGCCAGACAGCATTAAATGTGCTTTGAATAGATCCAAAAACAAACAAACAAACAAACAAACAAAACAAAACAAAACAAAAATAACCTGCTCCTTGACCTGAACTTTCATCTCTGTGTTCACATAGCTATAAGACACAGTTTCTATATTTTCATTTGATCTGTAAACCATGGAAATTCATTTGTATAACCATTTCTAGTTTTAACTTTTGCATATCCCTCTATTACTAGATAAAACCAGCTTTGTTGACACTCAGTTTCCCTTAGGCAGAAAAAAAAAAGATGTTATAAATTGGCTAAAATACATCTGAAAAAAGAAGTAGCTAAAAGTTGCATACTGCCTTTTCTTATAAAAGCTTCATTTTCAGTTCTTCATGGTGAAATTCTCCTATGAGATGAAATGTCTGCATTAGGTAGGCTGGGAGGAAGAAAATTCACTGTCTCTGTTTGTTCAATTTCTGAAAGCCTAAACATAAACCCTTTGGAAACTGCTACAGTACTTTAGAAGGGAAATAAACCAAAATTAGCTTTATGTTGAGAAACACAAGGCATCCTCAGGAAGAACAATTTACTTTCTATATTTACCATTTTTCTTGGGACTTAAATATAATGGAGAGAATGTTATAATATATGGAAAACACACAGAATGAGTAGACTGCATTTGGAGTAAAAATATCATACAGACCAAAAATATTATGGTATCTTTAAAACCTTGCTAAAACAAAATTAAAAGAGCTATAAGTTACCAGAAGCAGCCATAGCACATGCAAATATTGATTGGTTACCGACTGTTTTCTTTTCTGGGTAATCATTAATAATACTTGACACTGTGTCTTAGCATTCACACAAATGAGATGAGCTGTATAAGATACTCTCACTGAAAAAGGTCTCGATCTTGCCTTCTGTCAAACCTTGTGGTAATTTTAAAACAGAGTTAGGAAAGGTGGCATGGAGAAGGCAGGAAACTGACTTATCTTTTAAAAAATATCCAAAATGTTCAAAGCATAAAAAAATGGGCTAAGAAATGGGGCCAGAATTCACAGCCTAGCCACAGAGATTGCAAGTCTCAATCTGAAGCAGAAATGAGTATAATTTTCTCTACTATAACACCTGCAGGCACATGTAATAGGAATGTGTAGCTGAGTCTATAGTAAAGAGAAATTGAAAAGAACTTAGCTTAACATTAGGTAAGAGTAGGACAGGTGGGATTCGTAAAAGGCACTCAGCATAGAATGTGGAATAGACTAGAGATGAGAACCAAGATGAAGTCCTTATTCTAAAGACCAAATAGAGCGAGGGGAAAGCAGAGTAGAAACAAACAGTGGGAATGGATGGACCATCAGGTATCGTGGCAGCCATTTCTAAGACACTGGGGTCAGGGTTCTACTGGGAGATAGAAGGTAAGGCTGAGAGGTCTGGCTGAATGATGAAACCCTTCATCAAACTCAGCTTCAGAAGCTGTGAAGGACAAGAGCAAATGGAAAAGGATGATATTCAACTCCAGTTCACTCCTCAACTAAATACAAAGGTTCTCCTGAAAAAGACAATGGAGTCAGATGCACCTTGGGTTGTTTTTTAGCCCTTCTTTGGGACTTGAAATGTATCAGCATTCCTAAATTGAACCCCCAGATCCTCTTCTCCTGAGATAATTAAATAAAAATAATATAGAACAGGACAGGCTGGAGTTGTGATCCCATGGTTTGCTTTGTACTATGTAAACCTTTTGGTTAAAAAAAAAAAAACTCTAAGAAGTTAGACATATCTACAAAATTACAAGAAACTTTAAGACAACCAGCCAATAAGGCTTTTTTTTCCCCACCACGTGACCTATTTAGAGAAAGTATCTTGTACAGTGAGAGGAGTAGAACAGGATGGTACTCTTTCTATGGTACAGGATGGTACAGATCACTAAGAAGTAGCTATATATAATGAACAGCTGACTGATTTGAGGTCTGAGTGAGAGTTGTGTCATATTCCAATCTTTTCCCTTCATTTTTTGTATGTTGAATCATTATAAATTACAGACACCAGACTATTCCACATCTGAATCACTTAATATGAACTTTATAATTATATTTCCCCTTATCCCAAACTAACTTTATCATTCCTAGAAATGAATCATGTTCTTGGCATTATCTAATGCCTATTCCATATTCTAATTCCATTTGGTTGTCCCTAAATTTTCTTTTATCAATTGCTTGTTCAAACCAGGATCCAAGATAAGACTTCATATTGCCTCTGCTTACCATGGCCCAAAATTCTGACAATATAAAGTTTATTCTCTTTGAAATCAAAATTCTTACTTCATACTTATGTAGCTGGAGTTTTCCTGCCTGGCCCACAGTCAGGACAAATCTCTCTCACCTGCCAGTCCCACAACCGCTCAGACCCGACCAAGTAAACACAGAGACTTATATTGGTTACAAACTGTATGGCCGTGGCAGGCTTCTTGCTAACTGTTCTTACAGCTTAAATTAATCCATTTCTATAAATTTATACCTTGCCACATGGCTCGTGGCTTACCGGCATCTTCACATGCTGTTTGTCATCGTGACAGCTGGCAGTGTCTCTCTCACTCAGCCTTCCACTTCCCATTTTTTTCTCCTCCTTGTCCCGCCTATACTTCCTGCCTAGCCAAGGCCATACAGTTGCAACCAAAAAAAAAAAAAAAAATAGAGAGAGATTTGTCCTGACTATGGGCCAGGCAGGAAAACTCCAGCAACAAATGGCGTCCAACGTGGTGGCAAGAGTTTCCACCTAAAACCTGAGAAAAGATTCTAAAACAGAGCTAAAAACAGCTTCCTAATTGTCTCTCTCAAATGAGCGGCAGCTGCCAGTTTGAGCTACTTGTGGGTTCCTAGCGTGCACGCTCAACCTGCAGTATGGTGGGAATGAGGCCTCTGCAAGTGGCACATTAAGCTGCATGGTGGATTTAGCCTTTGTTAGTACAAAACAAAAAAAGAGGTTTCTGGGCTACACGCTGCTTGGATAAAAGCATAGACCCATGATAGCTCCCAGAGCTGGCAGTAAACTTAACCATGTTGGGAAGCTGAGGTGGGTGGAGCCAGCAGTCACAGCTGCTGCAGTTTAAAGCAAGAGATTCACAATAAGACAGATTCAGATGTAATAGTTTACAATGTGTGTAAAATATATGTAGGCTTGAAAGAGACAAAAAAGGTGATATATGGTGATATATACAGTTATATAAACAAATACATAGTTTTAAAAAATAAAGTCTTTAAACAGACAGTAAAATTAATATAAAAAAATAAGCCACAAAAAGATGAATATTACACAGAGAATCTGGATTGTGTTGTCTTTGGGATTTTTAACTGCAGAAAAACATTTGATTGTAAAAGCTGTTGAGTTATGCCAAAATGTATATTTTAAAGGTACCTTGACTTCAAAATTTGGATATAAGGATATGTTGCTTTGGAAAGGAGGCTCTGCTTTTGTTCCCACAGAAAGCCAGAGGCTATGAATTTGTTCCAGATTAAGATACATCAGGTTTGACCAGCCAAGACCCCCTGAAAGGTCTCCGATGACACCATGGCCCAGATGATTCAACATCCAGAATGGTTTCAAGGCAACTGGCTCAGACGATACAGCCTCACGGACTACTCCATGATCCTAAAATTTTCTTTGTGTCCCCATAAGATACAGCACCCCCCTCCAGCAGGAAGTAGTAAGAGAAGCTACACCCAAATTCCCAAATTATATGTAATTTTACTTTGTTAAGGTTAAAACCTTCCTTTTTGAAAAAAAAAAGGGGGGGGGGAAGTGCTGTGGGATGTTCTGTATGGCAAATGTGTTGCTGATTAGTCAATAAATAAAACACTGATTGGCCATTGGCTAGGCAGGAAGTGTAGGCGGGACAAGGAGGAGAATAAAGCTGGGAAGTGGAAGGCTGAGTCAGAGAGACACTGCCAGCCGCCATGATGACAAACAGCATGTGAAGATGCCGGTAAGCCACGAGCCACATGGCAAGGTATAGATGAATAGAAATGGATTAATTTAAGCTGTAAGAACAGTTAGCAAGAAGCCTGCCACGGCCATGCAGTTTGTAACCAATATAAGTCTCTGTGTTTACTTGGTCGGGTCTGAGAGGCTGTGGGACTGGCAGGTGAGAGAGATTTGCCCTGACTGTGGGCCAGGCAGGAAAACTCTACCTACATACTTACCCCATAGTGACTCATGATTGATTAACTTTTACCCAACACATTGGACCAAAACTACCTCTTATAAGATCTGTACCTCTACACACAGGTATATGTATACACATGTGCACACACATAGGAGCATATATACACATGTGCATACAAACATACATCCAAAATAATAACAACAACAAATTAAGCAACCACAGATATTGAGATAAATAAAAGTTCTTTTTCCTAAGAGATTGGAAACCTTGTCTGTGATGTGGCAAGTCTTTGTTCAGGAAAAAGATGGACAAAATATAGTTGTACTATAAAGAAGAGATTTGGGGGTTGAATCTAGTCTGCATAAAGAATTCATTCTTCTCTTTCTGTGTATCATAGCATGTAATTAACATAGAAAATACGTGCTCACTAAATATGTTTATTTCTATCTCTCTCATTAAATTATGAGTCCCCTCAGAAGACAAATTTCACAAGGTTTCATTTGCAGCCAAAAGAATGAATAGAAAGGAATTCAATTTGAGTTTCATTTTTAAGCTACACTCAAGGACAGAATAAAATCCAAAATTAAATACCTATATTGGATAAAATTATAAAAAAATACTAAAATAATACTAAATTATTTTTAATTACTTTATGAGAGAAAGGGAAATATGTTGATTAAATCCAAGTGGAAAAATATTACCTCTTTGAAATGTTGAAAAGAAATTATTTACTTTATATGATGTGAATTTAAAACAATGAACATGATTTGAAAAGTGAAAACAATTAAACCATAACACTTTTTAACATAGCAGTTTGCTTTGACTTTAATAATACACCCTGTAAAAACATTAAATACAATAAAGAGTTATTTTAAGAGGTGTACACATGAAATTAAATATTCAAAGAACTTGCAGTGTAGTGTACACCAAGCTGTCATAATGACAAGCAAAATTAACTCACTGTGAATTTCAGATTAAATGGTTAATTGGATTAATATTTAGATCAATTATTTGTGGCCTTCAGTTATTATGGTTGCTAATTTCTTTGTATAGAAAATATTTGTATTCCTTTTGGATAGCACTGGTTTTCTCACTTGCCAGAAGGCAAGTGCCTATGAAAAGGTTTGTGTTGCTCTGTATCTTGCATGGTCAACTGGGAAATCAGAGATTAGAGTCCATCCTATTTGGATGAGATAACAAGCATTCAGAGTTTAGTAAACTGTAAAGAGCTGTAAAAATGTAGAGGGTATGCTTGCTTGATCAGAATGCCTCGTGTTCAAATACATACCATGTCATGCCATAAATGATATCTTTTCCATAGTGTAGACTACTATTAAAATCAGTGTTTGTCATTATTCCAAAAGTAAAAGCAAAAGGCATTTTCTTGAGCAGGAGAAACACATTATACTTTTATTTTTTAACATGATGTCTCTCAACTATTTATGATAGCTATCAGGGCACTTTGTCTCCTTTCCATTTTGAACAATTTGATGGATTTTTATCTGTATTTATCACCACAGATTCTTAGGAAAGATTCATTACCTGGGTATTTAGTGTTAAGCAGCCAGTTACACTTTTTTGGGGGGGGGGCACAAGGGATCAACACCCTGCAGCAGAGTCCTGATAATAGCCTCTCAGTGAATGTTTTCCTGAAGAAAGGTCTTGACTGTGATTTGGTTGCATGTAACTATCTCAGCCCCCAAATACACATCTATCTTTTTGTTTCCAATGAAGCTGAAGGCAGACCTAGGAAAGCAATTTTAGACCACTTGGGTAGACCAGTCAATGACAAAGAATTCAAAGGAAAATGTTATATTGCTACTCTGTTCTAATAGAGAAGTTGGTAAATATCATTGGATTTTGCTATCAACATGTTAAACTGATTGTCAATAGCACAAATGTGCCCATTTGTAATTGGATGATATAGTCTTGCATTCCCTGGTAAGCATTCAGATGGCCAAAGTCAGTCATGCTGTGAAGCAGGTTTTGGAGCACTGTGTTCAAAGTCAAGAGTCACCAGAGATGTACATTATACCATTTCAATATCAATTGTTTTCAGTTTCAAAACTTTGTCAGCAGAACAGAACCTCACAATGGACAAAATTCAGAATATTCATGGTAAGTCCAACAGAACTAGAGTTCTATATGACGTTTTAGAGTTCAGCCCACTGCTTTAGTTCTATTACATCATGCTTAAGAATGGGTCCTATTTATTCTGGTGGATAGAAAGGGAATCAACTAATATTTCTACATAGTTCCTTTTAAACATAATATATGACTTAAAGAATAAAAATAGATCTCTCTGGCTTCTAATTATGTAACATCAGAGATGGGTTCTTAATAACAAAGTTAGCTTTTATCAAAAGCCACCTGTCCATGTTAAGACCCACAGCAGCTCTACAGAAACTGCATTGGTCAGAAACCACAGACTCTCCACTTTTCTCTGTCCAAAATTGTCCAAATAAACCAAAATCCCTGTTTATGTGGTAAAGCCCAATGCCTTATTGTTTATTTGTAACATCTGTGTGGCCAAGGCTTAAAATCTGGCCTCCTTCTTAACTAGGATTAAGATAAAGAGCTATCCCAAATTCTTCCAAAGTTACCTAAATTCTACACTCTTGCTTTTTTGCTCTTGGTTTCATATTCAGAATTCTTCACCCCATTGGGTGCAATTTTCCATTATCTGAGTATTAAGTAGGATCTTCCCTTCCTTCTACATCATCATCTTTTAAGTCACAAGAATCTGGCAGGCATCAATAAGAAAAGAGCCCTTAGGCTCTGTTAATCCTGAGCCCTTTAAGAACATACATATGGGTCCTCTAGTCAGAAAATACCACATATAAGCACTTGTGTCCATGGCCGCATTACATGGATCCTGTATGGTCAATGTATGGACCCAACAATTAAAGAATCCCTAAAGTTGGGGAAATCTCTAATCATATCTGAAATCAGAACCTCCAGATTCTAAGTCTGTCTTGTCCTTTATGAATGGTGTAACCTTCAGCAAATCAATTAAAATTCTCATTTAAAGATGATGTTTATCCCTCAACAAAGAATTTTCTCTTTGCAATTAGACAGAGAACACTGCAGAAAAACATAGCTAATCAAAACACAGAGTTGTGGAGCACAATCCCAATTGATAAACCTACAATAAAACTCCTGAATCTGAGAGGGAGCAGAAAGACTGTAAAAACTATAAAAATACAGATTTGGCTCTGAAAGTATATTTTCTAGAAATGTTAGAAGCTACACCCATAAAGTCTCACCAACATGACTTTCTGAAGAAGACATGACCATGAACATAGACAACACTAACAGAAATGCTAACATGGAAGGCAGAAAGCTCATGAGATCTCAACCCCTACAAAAAGAACTACAGTCAACCAAAAAATGCTGAGAGAAGGAGAAAGTCTTTTCTAGGGAATATTACATAAATCAGTTATCCAATACCAAATGGTCAGCCCTGAAAACATGTACATGAGTAACATACAAACTAAGCAGGTTATATTTATGTATAGGAACATATGTGCATATGTATATACATATATGCATATAATCATAATTAATGAAAAAAGAGGCCATGGACTTGAAAAAAAGCGAAGAAGGGTATGTGGACAGCTTAGGGGGAAGAAAGGGAAGGGAGAGATGATATAATTATAATTTCAAAAACATAATTTTAAAGGATGTTCATAATTCCTGCTGTAACCATCAATAGATAGATGATAGATGATAGATAGATAGATAGATAGATAGATAGATAGATAGATAGATAGATAGATAGATAATAGATGATAGACAGATGATAGATAGATAGATAGATAGATAGATAGATAGATAGACATATATGTATACACACACACACACACACACACACACACACACACACACACATACACACACAGTTACAAACTTTGAAATTGTCCTTGAGTCTATGTTTCTTAGTCTTCTAAAATCTGTTAGATGTTCCTTTAATACAGATAGTCAAGTCTCACTGTCATACCTACCTTGCTAAATTCCTTAGGTCTAAGCCTCAGTTTTTAGAGATCTTACTACCTCTGGTCTGTTATAAACTTTCACTGAATAAATGGAAATTTACAATGTTTTTGGTTTTGCACATGTAAACATATAAAATTTGTGTATTTGAATGTGATGTAAATTTCATCACTATCCTGAGTTGGCTATGTTTCTATGAGATGATCATCTTTCTACAAATAATATTTGCTCAATGTAAATGATGTTCTCTCTGTCATTTATCCTTCCAACAAAATGAAGCCAAGATGGACAATCAGGAGCATATACCACACAGACAGCATTTACTAAAGGGAAAAAGGAACACGTGAGCAGAAAGAGTCAATGAAAGACTCTTATTAAGAAAATGCTATGTTGTTCATTACAACAAACATTTTGAAACAGATAGTAAGCCAGTATTATATGAAACAGAAATAATACCCCATTCCCACTGTCATTTACATACACAATTGACTCTGGCCACAGCTGGCTCAAACCTACTTCCTTTCACTGCTATCTTAGGAAGCAAGACTCCTAAACCAGCAGGATGTTGGAAAGATTATACCACATTCAGGAATAAAGCTGGGATGGTTTAAAATTTTTAATTTTTTTAAAAAATTAATATGATCCTACTGGTGTTTGGGAAATTGAATTATAATACTTCAGAAGACAACTGTTTATAAATATAATCTTCTAGTACCAACGATAACACCAACACATAATAATGCTGAGGTACACCACTGTTGTTAAGTCTATGGCGCAAGAGTGGAAGAGGTAAATATTTTGATTCACCATGGGACCAGTAGTAATAAGACTGTTGTTCTCTGTTGCAGGATTTTGTTTTTCATGCAGTCCATTCTCCTGCCTCAGAGATAAGCATTGAAAACATTTCTGCATACCAAGAAACAGCCAGACACTCCTATATTTTGTCTTTCTGCTGACAATAAACTATTATCAAAAATGCCCTTGGCTTATTCATATTCATGAACAACGTAATTTAAAATATAAAATAATCTCAAACAGGCAATGTCTCAAAGCAGAAAGGTATGTGTTTGTTAGAAAATAAATTTTTCAAATTTCTCTCTTCAGAAGTAGTAGAATATAAAATATTTTAATATAGACTATCATATTGAACTAGTCTACAACTACTAAGGCAGATAGTAAGACATAGTTAAAATTTCCTAATATACTTCTGGTAACCTCCTGTTGGTAGTACCTCCACGTAGGATATGATTACTTTAGGATGGAATGGAAACCAGTGTGTTTTCACTTTCAGTATACTGTTTAATAAATTGACATATGTATGCAATACTTTGCTAGAAAATGGACTTGTTACTAGGTTATTTTGCCCAATTATAAGTTAATACGAGTGTTCTGAGCATGTTTGAAGAAGATTGAGCTAAGTTTTGTAGGTTAAGTATAATAGATTTTTTTAATTTAGGATATATTGAATTTATAAAGCATTTGTTGGAGCATTCATAAACTGAATTGCAGGTCAAAAGATATTTGAGTTGTGTAGTAGTCATTGTGAAATGTACTACTTTGTAATTCTGCTGATTTGAAAATGCACTGTCATAAAGCAGTAGAGTCTGAAGAAAAAAACCACACAGTAAGCAGTCCAAAAAGGGTTGGTATTAATATCCATCACCAAACTTGTTAGTCAGATTTCTGTCACTGTAACAAACACTTGAGTAAATCAACTTAAAAATACTTGTTTGGCTTATATATTTGAAGATTTTTGGTAGTTCATCCACTGGTCTTACTGGTTTGGGACCTCTAATGAGTCAGCAAATCATGGCCTCATGGCCAAGAGGCAAGAGAGGAAAAGGAAGGGCCAAGATCTTACATTTTATTTCAAGTGCATGGCCTCAAAGAGTTCCCATGGATCCCACCTCACAAAGTTTCCACCGTATTCCAGTAGCACAGACATATTTTGACTCCCAGTTTCCAAAGGACTTCAATCAGTCCCATCACTACAGGGAAAACAACACAGTTCATGATGACTGGAGCATGTGGCAAAGACTCATTCATGTGGTGATTGACCAGGAAGTAGAGAGCCCAGCCCAGGACCAGAAGCGAATCTTTCCTTCAAAGGCCCACCATGACCTACTTCCACTAGTTAGGTTCCATATCTCAAAGGTTCCACAACCTCTGAAACAGCAGCATAAGCTAGAGACCAGGTATTCAGCCTGTGAAGGGCATTTCACAGTCAAACCACACCACAACTCTTCAATGCATGAGCCTTTAGCGGGACCTTGAGGATCTAAACCACAACTACACAGAACAAATAACTCCATAAAGTTCCAACTTAAAGCAGCAGTAAGTGTTGGTCATCTCATACAGTTCTGTGTGCCAAGAAACATTTGGGAATAACTTAGGAGAGTGAATGTAACTTGGCTCTTGGGATTTGGTTGTTTAAGACTTGGTCTGAGCTCAGTCATCTGAAAGATGATGAAGTTGATGGTTCTCCTTTCAAGATGATTCACTGTTACAGATGACAGGCTGGCTCTTCCTGCTGGCAGGAGGCCTACATTTCTTGCCATGGGGGAGCTCCACGGGGCTTCTCTTAGCATCCTTTTATGATTGCAGCTAGCCTTCTCCAATGTGAGTGATCCAACAGAGAACAAAGTGAAGCCACTGTCTGTCATGACTGGCTCCAAAGTCACACCACCATTTCTGCAATACTTCATTTAATTCACAGGAGGCTGTAGACAAATTTCTAAATGGTCTTATTAAATCAGAAACATAGAGACAAATATAGGGGTGAAAGTCTTAGAGATCAGGGAAATGGTGAGAGCCACCAGCTAGCCTTAACTCAACATGCCCAAGAGAGCTACTTCCTATTTACCCAAGCTTTTATTGCCTTGCTGTTCTGCCCTCTCATTGGCTCTTAGCCCAACTACCTCACTTCCTTGTCATTACCTGTCTGTACAGACCTCCAGGTCTCTATGGTTAGTACTGGGATTAAAGGCGTGTGTTACCATGCTTGGCTGTTCCCTAGTGTGTCCTTGAAAACACAGAGACCCTGCCTGCCACGTGATCGGGATTAAGGGCATGTGCTACGACTGCCTGACTTTTGTATTAATGTCTTGTTATTACCTCTGATCTCCAGGCAAACTTTATTTATTAAGATACAAATAAAATATCACCACATTTCAGCACAAATAAAATATCACATTTCCCCTTTTTTGTCTAAATAAAATAAAAAGTTATAACTAATATAAGATAAACTATACAATAAATACAATAACTATATATAATATATACAAGCAATAAATACATCAACAATGTCTAGTCCATTTGTATTTGACAAATTTAGAGAAAATATTTCATTATCTATTTTATTTTGGTGAGTCCAAAATGTACCTAATTCACTTTCTATCCTAACTTGTGTTAACAACAGAAAACTATCTTACAATGTCTTTCAAACTTATACACTTTACCCTTCAGCTACAGGAGGCCAAATCACAGGATCTACATTGGTGATTGGCTACCACAGACACATTTACTATGATGGTAGGCTGGAGGGCCTGAAAACTCTTCAGGCTTAGAGAAAACTATGTTTAGCAACAAAATTTACCAGTTAATAAATATAAATAGTATACAATCTAAATCTCGAATTCATCCTTCCCATCTTTAAAGGCCAGGCCTGGTGATGTTCATCTCTATACATGTGTCTCTAACGTTTTCCATCCTAATGATGGAGAGCTGGTTTCTTGTAGGCAGAGCTTTAGGCAATAGGCTGTGAAGATAACCATGTAAAGCTTTAAAAGCCCGTATGATATCCTGTGTTTGCATTTGCTTGCACAGTATCCACAGGGCCCCTGTTCTGAGAAGCACAGCTGCCACTACAGAGCCATGGCACTTCCAATAGCCTCCACTGCCAAGTAATTACAGAGAGGAAATGTTGTGGAAGGTCATGGGCACCTAGTGATCTTGGTATCACTGTCTTATTCCTAGGCCATGGTGGTTTGGGGTCTGCTTGTTGTAACAATATAACCTAGCATATTCTAACTCACAAATATAAAGTAATGATATCTCTTTTGAGAATAAATTTAGAAAACATATGTTAAGATTTTAACAATACCTAATACATAATAGATCATGATAGGTGATTATTGGTGCCTGAATCTTCTGAATGCCACCAATCTCCTCATTAGCAAGGAACTAGAATCAAATTTAGTTCACAGAATCATTTTCAAAGGTGAAGGAGACAAAAGTCATGAAAATTCTCACTATATAGTAAGAACCTGATAAATATTCAGGGTTTTTATCTCCACCACCACTTAATTGTGACCATAAGTAATGCAGAAAGTGTTTTTCCTCCCATTGAAACTGTGCTACCTCTACATCCCAAGTTCAGTATCCCTGGGAACTGATAGACCGGGCTTATTTGGTAGTTCCAGCAAAAAGAACATGTTTTCTATTTAATAACAAAATACAACTGCGTGTCAGTAATGAGGACAATTTCATTAAAGTACTAACCTATTCTGACAATGATGTCATTTCAGGATTACCCTAAGTCATGATTTGTTTACAAATAAAGGAAATGCACTGCACCTCTTTGTGTATGGAGGAGGGGTGTCTTTTGTATGTGTACAATGTATTTTTGCACGTGTATTCCAGTACGCTCTCCAAGACATGCATGCATGGAAGCCAGAAGCATCAGATGTTAAGTGTCTCCCTCAACCACTACTCCATCTTATTTTTTGAAACAGGTTCTCTCACTGAGCTTGAACTCACCAATTATACTAGGCTGGCTGGCTAGCAAGCCCCTGAGGTTCCAACTGTCTTTGCCACCCAGCACTAGACAACAGGAGAATGCCTCAGGGCTCAATTGTTCACATGTGTGCTGGGAGATCTAACACTCCTGCTTTCACTGAAGGCACTCATCCACTAAGCCATCTATCTCTCTAACTCATGTTTGCCTCCTGTTTAATGTTATTTAAGGTCTGCAAATGCTACCCTTCTTTTCAATCAGCTCTTTCATTTCACAAAAATAACTGTGTAAGATGCAATGACCTGTGTGGTCTCTAAATCCATTAATTGAAAAGGCTGATATATAACTAGATGTATTAAGTGAATAAAAGGCAATAGTGGGAATCATTTTGTTTAAAAGAATCCAACTGTTTCACATGACAATAGTCATCACACTCTTCACTCTCATGATATTCCATTATGGGTTTGTAATGGGCTCTTAGCAGATCAGCGTAGCTCATCGACAGTTCATTGAAAAGCTTATCACAATTCACCTGCCCAGATTACACAGCCTAGCAACAGGAGGCTGGTGTCAGTGGAATATGACTTTTCAGACACATGGTGGATCCTGATAATCAAGTGTTCTTTAGTCACTGTCCTTCATTGACTGACTCCTGGCAATAGCTAACACATCTGCTCTGACATGAAAAAAAAAACAAATTAGTAGAAGAGCATGCATTTTCTTGTTTTCCCTTTCTTCAGTGCAGGTGAGAAAATAAATTGTTAAGATCTATTCTGTGTTCCTAGCTGTATCCAGATGAAGGAAAGTAAGAGCCATAAACCAATGAGGACATAGGTGTTTGTTTCCAATGAGTTGTCACGTGACATCCCAGCCCACTCTCCTGTATGTCCCCCATGCTGTGAAATCAATGTATAAGTGTTGCTGAGTCATGGTAAACAGCACCCTACTGCCAACAGCAGCCAAGGAGATATCAGAACGTCAAATTCTCCCTTCACTTTAGCAATGTGGTTACCTGTTCAAGGTTAAGCACTGTGCTCCAGAATCTCACCAAAACCTTACCAACTGATGTACCTTACTTAATGAACTTATAAATTAAACTCATAATCAAGCAACATTTTAAATCAGCTTCAAATGGAAGTTAAAGATAGATTATACATTAAAAAGAAAGTACATGAATATAATTTATATGACAATACATACTATATCATTGTGCTGTACATAGTCATCCTCCTTTTGGAGCGTGAAAATCCTTCTATTACAATCACTGGTTGCTATCTCTTTGTCTTGGGTTTTATGATTCAAGCATAGAGCACCAAAGCTACAACCATGAACTTGAAGTCTACCTCAGACCTCCCTAGCACAGAATTTCTTGACTATAGAATGAAAAGATCAATTCTACTTACATACACACAAACACACACACCCACACACATGCACACACAAAAGTAAATAATTATACTTGAAAGTAAATCGTAACAATTACAAGATAGATGCTACATAAGATGAAGGTTATTTTAATATATGTAACAAATACCTGGATTAATACTAAATTAGATGAAAAATGGATTTGTTAGTACACATCCTGTATTATTCCTGTGACACCTAACAGATTTATCAAAATAACAATGAAGTGTAGACAGAAATACATGCCCCATAATACACATTTTGTGTGTTTCTTATTTAAACTTAACAGTTTATATGGCCAGTAAGACAGCTCAGCGAGTAGTCTCAACTACAATACAAACCTTGTGACTTGAGTTCAATTCCCAAGACCCACACAAAGGTAAGAGGACAGAACTGACTTCACAAAATTGCCCTTTGACATTCACAGGTACTCCATGGCACTCATACCCATATACATCATGTGCACACACACACACACACACACACACACACACACACATATAATAATAATGATAATAATAATTTATTTATTGATATACTATAATATTGTACTATAACAGCAATTATTGTTATATAAAACACTAATAATGAATGTTAAATCAATTTATTGAATGCTCTTTATGAGGAGAGTGTCCATATGTTTAGTGACTTTAATGCCTTCATGAAATAGCATACAGAAACACACGTTCATATACAACCTGATTCTATATAGCTATTATGAGATTTTTCTGTCCATTATTCCATTTGCCTTTAAATATCCCTACATGGTCTACAATACCACCTCTGCTATTTAAAAGGAAATTGGGGCTTAGCTAAATAATACTTTACTCAAAGTCATACAGAGAGGAAGGAGGAGGTGAAACAAACCCAATTCAATCTGACTTCAGAACACACACATTAAATGATCTTATATACAGACTTTTAGTGGCCAAAATCTACTAAAGGACTAAAGTAAATGAAAATGTGTTCAAAAGAGTTGACATAGAAGTAGGCAGATCGTCTCCAGATATGTAAGTTTCTATGTAGGAATACATTTGTTTGTGTGGTCACATGAAACCTTCTATAGAAAATTTCTCTGAAATTAAACATTATACTATCTGAAACAGACTAAGGCAGTATGCTTGGTTCCTAAAGTCAGGCCATAGACTGAGACTTTTATCTGTGTTACTCTGTAGGTCATGGAAATAAATTTGGTTATAATTATAGTTCCTAGGGTTTGAGTTCTCATCCTAGAGGAAATTGAGATACACCAACAACTGCACTTCCAAAAATGATGTCATGATAAAATAGGTCCTGCACAAAACAGTGTGATGGATGAATGGAAAGCCGCAACTGATAGTCGTGGAATTATCAAAGATTAGGCTTGCTCCTCCTGCCCAAGTAGGCTGGCTTATACTCAAAACCATCTTTGGAGATGAACACATTTCTTTTACAACATCAAGAATTGGTTCCTTTATTCATATTAATCAATCTAAGAATTCAAAAGACTTACACATACTTTATTATCTAGCCCAGAGCCTGCAATGTTTGTTTTTCCATCTTACTAGATGACACATCAAGATCAAACTAATTGAAATTGAATATTGTTGTAGATATGAGATGAATAGGGAGAGACATTTTAATAACTAGGATCAAAAATTGTGTGTAGTAATACAACATATATAAAAGTTGTGAATATGTTACCAATAAATATAATAAAATGCAAAATAAAAATAAACACAAAAATATCAACTAAATCTTCACCACTTGTTAAATCTTTCCAGTATATTTGATTGTTTTTCTATATAGATTGTTACTTTTCAAAGAAGCAAGCACATTGTCAAAAGAATCTTACTAAACATTAAACATTATGAATTAACTCAGCCAAGATACAGGTAAAAACAAAAATGATCTGTCATTTTTCTGTTTCTCCAGGTCCTGAAAAATGAAATGATTTTTTTTAAGGTATAACAAAATCTTCATCTGAGTCATACCAAATAACTTGATTAGGGCTAGTGTCAAATTTGAAGATGATTGAAGCAGTTACGATGATCAACCTTTTCAAAGACATTCAAAAATTTCTGCCTTAAAAGAAGGTTTAGATATTGCTATTCAGTGCTATTTATCAACAGTTGAGCTTTAAATGGATGAAACTGATTTGCATTGTATCATTTAACCAGTTTATAATTAAACAATCTTATAAAGTTACTATTTTAATAAATGAAATAAGCACAAAACTGGATTTGATAGTAAGGTTTTCATCAGAGTTGGGAAACATTCTACAGAAATGTAATAGAACAGTGCCTCCAAAACTTGGTTGTACTTTGGAATCACCTGTGTCACCAAAGGGGCTTTTAAAAATGCCAGCCCTGGGTTTGGTCCTCAGCTCTGGAAAAAAAAATGCCAGCATTTACTTGAGTTCCACACCTGTTGATCCTTAAGAAATGGGAAGTCACTCTCATGTTTGGCTAAGATAAGATCACTGCTGTGGAAGCACAGGAGGTTAAATTGGCCTTGATGGCATTTCAGATGCCTCTAACTCAGTCTAAAGTAGGTCATCTGTGTGGCCCTTGTATAATTTTCACTAGATCAAGCCTGAAGTTTCTTTGGATATGCAATTTAGGAATATATTATTGCAGTCATATTATTTTCCAAAAGGAAGTTTCAAAAAACAAAGAGAATGCCACTATGAATTGCATTTCTTCCCTAGGTTCTGGTCATATACTGAAGAGATATCAAAGTTGATTACTTACATATGTTCAACTGTTAACTTTCTATTGAGCCTCTATTATACTCTTATAGGCATTGAATGCTCAGTGAATTAACCAGAACCTCAGAGCTTGTTGGAAATTGCAGGTTAATAGGTATATAGGGTTGAAGCCTGAGATTGCATCCACTGACAAAAAAGGGGTCAGGAGGCAGAATTAATATTTTTTTTAATTTCGGTGCAAAAGCCGGTACCTCACTTTTTTTTTTTTTTTTTTTTGGTTTTTTGAGACAGAGTTTCTCTGTATCCTTGGAGCCTGTGCTGGAACTCACTCTGTAGACCAGGCTGGCCTCAAATTCAGAGATCCACCTGCCTCTGCCTCCCAAGTGCTAGGATTATAGGTGTGAGCCATCACCACCTGCTATCCTCACATATTTTCTTAAGAAAAATAAATATGACTGAAATTTCAAATTTCTAAAGTATGACATATGTATGTATACATATCCAAATATATGGACTGTAAAGGAATCTTATGTAGGAGCCAGTCAGCCCCTCCACCAACACTAAAGTGAAATGTTTTAAAGTGACTCAAGATATATTGGTAGTTTATGTAATTTTTATTACATTTCTAGTAACTTGTATTAATTTACACAAAATAAAAGCTTGTTGGTGAATTATGCTGATTCCATGGGGATAAGGAGTTTTTGAGGTATGAGAAAATTAACAAGCATTCATTTGCTAAATTCTACTTCAAGAAACTAAACTTTTTGTTAGTTTACTAGAAATAAAACAGAGTCTAGAGAGGCAGAGCCATGAAACAGAGCCAGAATTCAAGGAAGATTAGCTAAATGAGACACAACACATGGTCAGCAATTTCAGTTGAGAATACCCAAATGGAAGTAGAAATACAGAACGATGGAAAAGGTCACTTATGCTGTTGAAAACTAACACTCTTACTGCCCCACTGCCATGCTTATGCCCCCAAATAAAATCTACACCCATTGATTGATTTAGTTAATCTCCACTGCTGGGCTCAGGATCAATCTAAGGATAGACACTGTTCTGGAAGCAGGATTAAATTTTTGTGTTCCTTGTTCCATTATTCTAACACTATGCATAATCACGTCTGTGATAAAATTAGAGCTAGTGTCCAGTGTGATAACAAATTGTGCTAGCTGGAGGCATTCAAGTCTACAGAGTCAACAATATATAATTATATAATAATAATAAGTAATAATGTAGATGAGAGAAGACTTTATAAGTAAAATATATGTGTTAATATATGTTATATATGCATGTTGAGATAGATAGATAGATAGATAGATAGATAGATAGATGATAGATAGATAGATAGATAGATAGATAGATAGATAGATAGATGATAGATAGATAGATCTACCTTTTAAGTGAAGTCAAATAAATACTTGAAGATAGTAAGACTACTTATCTGGAAAGCCACATTCATTAGTATAAACACATTTCTATTTTAGGATTATGTCTTCCAAATTCCACTCACATAAACCTGAGTTTCTTCCCTAAAACTTGTCCAGTTGCTAGTTTGGAGGAAAGCCAACTTCAAATCAACAAACAAAATGCCAATGTCATTTACTCTGTGTGTGTGTGTGTGTGTGTGTGTGTGTGTGTGTGTGTGTGTGCAGGCACACACTTATGGAGGTCACAGAATAAATTTCTGGAGTGCATGGCCTTCTTCCACTCAAGGGGATGGAACTCATGTTGTAAGGATTGCAAGGCAAGCACTTCTAAACACTGAGTCATCTCACCATTCCCTGTCTATCCTTTTATCAAAATCAATCTTTCTCCTTTCAAAGATCAACAACAGATTAAAACCATATACATAAAGCCAAAAATCATGATCAAAATAATAGAGTATACTAATGTATGTTTTGTTTAAATTATTTTCTTACTTTACTGACTTCAAATTTGACTGGAATTTGTGTTTAAATCTCTTAATTTTGAAGCTATAGAGTTGGGGGTCCATTGCTCACAATGATATCCACACTTTAAGAAATAAATCAGATGGTGCTGTTGTGGATACAATTAACTATTTCTAGTACCCTCTTGTGAGCTCTTTCCCTTTCCAGCTCTCTTCTCTGTGTGCCCATTCTTTCTAAAAAATCTTTCTGATAGTTCTGTCCTATTTTGTGAAGCACAAACTCTCTACTGAGTTGGGCATACAACTACCTAGTCTAACACTCTCATAGAATGTATTTTCTCATCATAGCATCTATAGGAAACAAATACTATAGAATTACATTAAATAAAGCAGTTCAATAGTCAAGAAAGTAACAAGCACCTTTGAATGAAACTTAATAGTGAGGGACCAGGATTGTATTGACTCCCTAGCAGGCAAACAGATAGGGATAGGAACCATGGCTCTGTAATAAAGGTGTCAAATTTCCAAGACAGGTAGTTTTTTTCCTCAATCATTTGACTTGAGACCACAGCCTGGCAGTTTTTGTTTCCCACCATGATGTAGCATGAATCTTAACAGTTCTTATTAATAAGATCAAACCTGAGGCCAGTTATTGGGGTGAAATGCTGGAAAATCAGAGAGACAGAACAAGCCACAGCTATCTCACCTTTCCAGTTTCTCAACTGGTCCTGTTTCCTCAGACTGGAAGCCTCTGAGTCCTCATCCAGAATGAATCTCAGCTGAACTGTGTTGCTCCAAAGCCTGAAAGCTTAACCAGCCAAATGCTTAACCAGGCCAAATGCTTAACCAGCCAAATGCTTCTAGTTTCTGGTATCCACACCTTATCTATCTTTCTGTTTTTGCCATCACTCCCTGGGATTAAAGGCTGGCTTTCTGGTATTAAAGGTGTGAGTCACCATGCTTGGCTGTATCCTTGAGCAGATGGATTTCTGCCTCTGGAATGCTAGGATTAAAGGCGTGAGTGCCACCATTTTCTAGCCTCTGTATCTAGTGGCTGTCTGTTCTCTGACCCCAGATAAATTTATTAGGACACACAATATTTTGGGGAACACAATACCACCATACCCATTCAACAAGTTGTTGAGGCCTGATCAGGACTTGTCACACAGGGTTCTGGGCAAATAAACTGTCTTAGCTCTCTTCAAACGGGCCAACCTTAAATTAGGGGAGGAAAACTTTTCAGAGGCTTTAAAATCCACAGCATTGGAGAAGAGACTAGATTTTTTTGGCTTCCTCAGTTGTCCTTCTGCTTCACAGAAGGTCTTTTTCTCATTGTGTCTGCTGTATGTGTTCATTTCCTCAACCACAATAAATGACTTTCCTAACTGCTGATTTTATTTGCAGTGCTTGAGATTTCTCTGTGGCTATTACCTGTTGAACTTCAAATTTTCTTGCCTTTTAATTCTTTTACTGGCAGAGAAAATGAACCCAATTCAGACCCCTAGATTATTATCTCTAGTCTGTACCAATAGAATAAAAAAAAATTATAAGATTATATCCTAAGTCAACTATTTAATCCACTGATTAACATCTTGAATCAGACTATCTTGACATGTATCCTCTAAACCATATTTGCTTGTGGGTAGGGGATATACACAAACATGTGTGTAGAGTTCAGAAGTAAACCAGCAGAGTCATTTCTCCTATAACTATTATAAGTCCACATTGTTCTTTGAGACAGGGTTACTATCTGAACTGGAACTCACCAAATAGACTAGGCTATTTGGCAGAGAATCCCAGGATTCACCTGTACCCACCTTATCACTTTGGGATTACAAGTATACACACAATACACAGCTTTTTTTAAAGTGAACTATGGGGATCCAATTCAGGTCCTCATGTTCACAAAGCCATTACTTTACTGACTGAGCTATCTCCATGTCTATAAATCATATTTATTATGAATGGCTAATTAATTGGATGTCTTCCAATGATATTTCTAATGATAGGAGCATATTGCTATATTATTATTATTATTATTATTATTATTATCTATTGTCATCCTTAAGCATTTAGCACCCATCATGAGGCCAGAGGTGCTAGCTGTGAGAAACATTCCCAGTGGTCTGAAGCTGAAATGAGAACTACACTTACAAGGTCCAGCCTGTCCCCTGTAGTGATGGGATGCTAACTTACGGAGTAGAGATTTTCCACACAGGCTGTGAAACAAGCAAATGTAAGCTAGACTTCACATATCTAGATAGCTTAACCCTCCCAGGAAAATAAATAAATAGAAGAGCCCAAAGTATAAAGGAAATGGCTAAAAATTACATGAATAATTGGAAAAAAACTGATGGTATGAGCAAAATCACTAATAGCAGGAGTTAGGCAGAAACATAAGCCATGATGGAAAATAAAAAAAGAACTCAAAGCCACAATGAAATTCCTTCTGATCCAAAGGAAAAAGGAAACAGGAATCTCTCAGAGGGCAAAAATAATAAGAAAGGTCTCTTTAAAGGTGTTTGCTTCATTCATTTGTAACTAAAACAAAAGGCATCAGAAAAAGTGAAGTAGCCACAAATTTTACCTCAAAGTACTTGAGGTAATTGGCTATAAAACTGGTGGGTGAGAGAGATTTGTCCTGACCATGGGCCAAGTAGAAAACAGGAAAACTTCAGCTACAAATGGATTTTACAAAATACAAATAGACTAGATATTGTAACTGTAATTCTTGCTTGACATATGTAATTTTACTATGTCAAAGTTAAAACCTTCCTTTTTGAAAAAAAGAAAGGGGCAAGTGCTAGGGATATCTTTTTGTATGCTATAAAAATTTGTTGCTCTGATTGATAAATAAAATGCTGATTGGCCAGTAGCCAGGGAGGAAGTACAGACAGGATAAGTAGAGAGGAGAATTCTGGGAACAGGAAGGCTGAGTCAGGAGTCACCAGCCAGACACAAAGGAAGCAAGATGTGAAGGCAGAACTTAGAAAAGGTACCAAGACATGTGGCTAAACATAAATAAGAGTTATGGGTAAATTTAAATGTAAGAGCTAGTCAGTGGTAGGCCTGAGCTAATGGCTGAGCAGTTTAATTAATATAAGCCTCTGTGTGTTTACTTGGGTCCAAGTGGCTGTAGGACTGGCAGGTGAAAGAGATTTGTCCTGACCATGGGCCAGGTGGGACACAAGAAAACTTCAGCTACAGTAATTTTTATTAAGTCAAAGTAATTATGGAATTATGGGTGATGACAACAATATAGAAAAGGTATGAGTATATAGACACCTATTTGAAGCCTCATAAATCATCATTTTGGCATGCATACATGACTAATAAGTATCTTGAAAATATATGAGAAAAGAGAAGATGTACTAATATTCCAGCACACATATTATTATGCTCTTTAAAAGGTCAGGAACAATATAAGAAAAACTATCTGCTTGCAGCCAAATACCACTAGGATCAGCAAACACAAAATGTTTTAGGTTTCTTAAGCACTAAACCTTTATAAGTAAAAAGCCAATTATGCCCAAAAAGTACAAAATGGGGTTCAGTGAGAGAACATGGACTTTCTTAAGTCTCTAAATGTGTCTACCATTAACCTTTATTTAGACATTTTTATAAGCACAAGAATTTTTAAGGCAGTGACAAAGACTCTACATATATTACAATGGTGGGAACTTTATGTATTTGTCTAAATCCACAAAGCACACAATTCCATTAGTGAACTCAAATGTAAGTATTGGACTGTGAGTGATGATACTTCCCATTATTGTTTGTAACAAATGGACCACTCTGGTGAAGGATGTCAATAATGAACCACACATATGTTGGCACAGAGAATATAAAACATCTCTGTCCTTCTTAGCTTTGCTGTGAGCATAAAACTATTCTTAAAAAATTCTTTAAAAGTAAATTTACTGGGTTGTGTTAATAGCTCAGTGGTATGTTTTCTAAGATATACAAAGATTTTGGTTAAACCTCCCAGAATCAAAAACAAGTCATAACAAAAGAATTTATTTACTACCACAATTTACTTACTATAGCACTAATTACAGAGGAAAATCTTCAAAATATGAATTTAGTACTAATTTTAGCATAGTCTTTCATCTTAACAGGGAATATAAGAAAGAAACTAACATTGTTACTGACAAGAAAATTAGGAGAAATGAGCTAGTAAACAAAGATCTGCATGCTAGAATTTATATTAGTTATTCTATGTATATGTATTCTTTTCTGATCACTGCAAAGAGGTAAAAGTAGTATTTACCCTCTCTCCTATCAAAATCAAAACAAAACAAAAAACCCCGAGGCACAGGCAAATCACAAATGAGATTTTAAATGCTAACATCAAAGACCTTTTTTTTTTTTTTTTTTTTTTTTTTTTTCCTGGAACTCACTTGGTAGCCCAGGCTGGCCTCAAACTCACAGAGATCTGCCTGGCCTCCCGAGTGCTGGGATTAAAGGCGTGCGCCACCACCGCCCGGCCAAAGACTTTTTTTTAATCGATGAGAATAAAAAGAATAAAAATTGATTTTTCAAATATATACAACCCAACAATAATTATCTAAGGAAGTCGGTAAACAGGCATTTAGTGACCTGAAATGAAGGTCTGACAAAACTAGACCATGTAGATCAAGAGGGCTGGAGGACACTTGGGTAAGTGCAAGACAATAAAATATACAGCATCTAGGTAGGAGTTGCTCCAAAAGACTTATCTGTAGCACAGGAGAAATAAAGTGTTTTTTTAATCTGGTCTACAGGATATTTTCTGTTAATGCAAATTTAAAATTCAGATTTTTAAGTGATTTATTCTTCAGTATTATATGAGTATCATCAAAAACATCATTAAATCACTTATTTGGTCTTGAGCTCTGCTCCTAAGCTTATTTTGGAGGTATGTAAAATTAATAAAAATATCACCACTAATTTCAAGAAAATCAAAATTAGTTTATTAATTAAGCAAATCCACTCAATGTCAGGAAGTTTGTCACAGGAAAAATAGGAATAGAAAGGAGAGGTATCCTCATATTTGCTTCTCTGATCTACCTGTGCACTTAAATGAACTGGACTCTCTCTCTCTGTCTCTGTCTCTCTCTCTGTCTCTGTCTCTGTCTCTCACACACACACACACACAAATTCAGTGTTCAACATTGTGCACTCTCTGTTTCTTGATGCTAAATGCACATACAGATTAACATAAAACACCAACAACATGTCAACATACTCGTCTAATATATCCCATTCTAAATTGGGGAGCTACATTTCTTACCTGTCTAAGAAGGAAATTAGGATGTTAAGTGTCCACTTCTTATCTCATCAATCAAGAAGCTAAGACAAAAAATTATGAGTTTGAGGCTAAATTACATGGTGCCTTCCAAGACAGACCAATCTATAAAGTGAGCTATTACTAGAAAGAAAAGCAAGTGGGGAGGAGAGTAAATCAGAGCAAGTGAGTGAAAGTTATCTAACACCATGATACTCTTCTTTAGTGATGTAATTTCAAAAGAAAAAAGTTTGACATCATAAAACAAAAAGTCTACCTTTGAGAGATCACATGCCATACTCCTTAAGAAAATCAGACTAAGATCCTCTAAAATTTCATTGCAAAGTCAGCAAAGCTTCTCACAGTGTATCTCCTAAAAATTATCTTCCCATTTGGATATCTCACTAATATTGGGGTTCTGAATTAAGTATTCTGGCTCAAATAACAGTAAATGTCCCTTCTCTTAATCCTCAGAGCACAGCCAAAGCAACTGAGTATTTTTATACATAGTACAAAAGTAATCAACACATAATGATATGGTACTGGATAACCTGATAAAGCTTAGGTACTTTAAAGCTCAATTCATGGATGCCCCCATAATCAGTTCCCAGCCTACCCCACAAATGCCTCATTAAATAGCCAAATCCAAGCATCAGAAAAATCAGAAAGTTCATTTTGTTATTGGTTTAATCACATCTTTCAGGATTCATGTTCACATCTGCATCATTCACTGACTGATGCTTCAGCTGCCTACCCATTCAGGAGAGTCTTCTTAATGATGGCACAGCTTGGAGCTCCTGCACAGCAGAGGATAGTTTCTTTTAACAAAATACAGTAATCTAGTGGAAGATGTAATTCTCTTATAACTCAGATGACACTCATATCAAGGAATATATGTTTTGCATGAGATACTTAATAAGTGAATTAGAATAAATGTAAATACAGGAAATGTAATTTGCATCTCATTGAATCCTGACCTTCATGTCTTCACCTTTACAACTAGAAAAATTATGGGTAAATATAGTATCTATAGTCAGTATACTAATGAAATGTCTGTGCCTTGAAAATAAACATCACTGAGAACAATCAGAGCAATTTTGAATAAAATATGGCAACAAAAATTGTTCATCCTGCTTACTTGCTACAAGTAGTCTAAGCACTTTTTACAGTACTGGTGTTTATGTTATCTCAAAATTCTAATCCCCAATTCAGTATTAAGAAGAAGTGGGACTTTTAGGAAGCGATCAGGTCATGATCAGGTCTTGTGCCTCCAGGACAGAGCTTTGTAAAAGAAAAGGAAGGATGTTCCATCGTTCCTTACATCATATGATGATACAGCCAAAATGGTTCCATCTCTGAATCCAAGATCAAGCCTTCAGGAGACACTGCACCCTTTGACACTTCAACCTTGGTTTTCCCCACCTGTAGAGCTATGAGAAATAAATTTCTATTGTTTATAAACACCTAGACTAAGGTATGTTCTTCTGGAGCCCTGAATGGTTTTAAGAATATGTTATTTGATTTCTTGAAAATGCTTGCACGTTGCAGGAAGCTATTGATGTAAAAGCTCTTTTGAAATAAGATATAGTAAAAGTAGACATGCACTCCCATAAAAAAAATTCACCTTATCTCTACTGTAGGTCCATTAGACACATATAATTTATTTCTTTGAAATACTGAGACAATATTAGATCATTCTTTGATAAAATTAGTTAAAAGTGGTTGTAGAAATAAAGAAACATTACTTTGGTTTATATCAACTCAGAATAAGCTTTCCAAACATTCCTTAAACAAATAAATGCCAACATGTAAAAAAAATACACATATTTCATACTATGTGAAAAAATTAACTCACAATGGATCCTAGACTTAAATGTAATTACTACATCTCTCCAAAAAAAAATTAAGGCTACATACATCCTTGTAAAGTGGAGTTAGGAAATGGTTTCATAGATATAAATAGTATATATATATATATATATATATATATATATATATGATTGATGAAAAATTGATAAATTAGACCTAAAGAATGAAAACACTTTAAAGGATACCATCAAGAATGTGGGAGTAAAATAAGCAGAATGGAAGAAAATATTTGTAAATAATAAGCCTTATAATAAATCTGTGTCTAGAATATATAATTGGCTCCTTACAATTCATAACTAAAAGAATAAATGACTCAATTCAAAGTGTCAAAGAATGTAAGTGCATATTTCTCTAGAGAAGATACACAAGAGGCCGATAAGAACATGGAAAGGCACTCAGTATCACTAGTAACTGGGAAAATACAATCAAAAACCAAAGAGACATATGAACTTACACCTGCTAGAAGGACTAGAATAAAAAAGACAGTGACAAATATCATCAAAGGTGTAGAAGAAACAGAATTTTCAGATTATGTCATTCTAGGCAAGCAAATTTAAAAAACAAAAAAACTGCAAAAGTAGCTCAGTGGTAGAGCACCCGCCTATCATGTGAGGCCCTGGGTTCCATCAGAATCAGTTACAATGAATAACAGCCCCCACAGATATCATCAGTCAGCTTTGTGGAATATAAGTCAGTTTCAGATCACAACCTGTTTTACATTTATTCACTGATCCATTGTCATTTTCGAATGTGCCCAGCTGTTGTAGTTTAAAACTTAGCGTTTCCCCAAGGTCCACGTAGTAAAGACAGTCTTCAGAAAGGTACAATTGGAAGGAAGTGGAACCTTTAAGGGGGGGGCACTAACAGGTAGTCTTTGTGTCACTGGACCATACCAAAAGAGGAGACAGTAGGACTCCAACCCCTTCCTCTTTTTTTTGTATGTGTCCTGACACTGAAGTGAGTCTTTGTGTGCCATCCTACTCTTTTGCCCAAGTCAGTTGACTCACCACAGGCCTAAAAGCAATGAGGCTGACCAGCCATGGACTGAAAACTCCAAAACAGTGAGCAAGAATAAACTCTTTCTTTTTATAAGTTGATTATCTTGATATTTGTTACAGTAGAGAAAGCTAACACAGGAATTTATTCTCAGATCTTAAGAGCAATGAGCTCTTGATTTAGTTCAAATCCTTTGCTAATTTAATCCAATGAATAGGATCTCATGACATTAATATTAAGGACATGAGAAAAAGGAGAGTAGGGAAGAGCAGAGAAGGAGAAAAGATCAGTTTATCCCTTCATTAGAATATAGGATGATCTGTTTCAAAACAAGACCCTCAGAAAAGTAAGTTTAGAGGACTTGGGACATTTTGTCAAGGGATTCCCATATTGAACTCCAGGTAGACTACCTGAAAGGACAAAAAAAATTGCCAGGCTTGGTAGCACATATTCATAATTTCAGCATCCAGGAAGCTGAGGCAAGAGGATTTTAAGTTCAAGACCAGCTTGGGCTACAATTAAATCCATGTCATTAAAACCAAACAAAATTCAGGAATAGTTATGCATCTTAGTTAGGGTTTCTATTGTTGTGAAGAGACACCATGACCACAGCAACTCTTAAAAAGGAAAATATTTAATTGGGGGTGGCTCACTTACAGTTCAGAGGTTCAGTTCATCATCATCATGATGGAACATGGTGACGTGCAGGCAGACATGGTACTGGAGATAGCTGAGAGTCCTACATCTTACAGGCAACAGGAAGTGGTCTGTGACACTGGGAGTAGTTTGAGCAAGAAGAACTCAAAGCCCTCCTCACAGTGACACACTTCCTCCAACAAAGCCACACCTCTTAATAGTGCCACTCCCCTTTGCAGGCTATTTTCTTTCAAACTACAACACTATGAAAGCCCACAAACTGTCTAGTATAACTATTAAACTGTTTTTCATGATCATAAGTCTAAGAACTGAAATAGCAACAGTTGTACCAACCTACATCTGAGTTTTTACTTGTCTCTTTTAAATTATTGTTAATATGAACACTGTCTTTGTGGCTCTCTTGTGTAAAATATTGTGATGTCCAACAGATGGGGTGAGGACACAAATGTCCAAGTGAATTATCTACTATGTATTCATAGCCATAAGTATATTTAACTACTTAGTGTTTACCTGAAACTTAGAAAATTACAAACCACAATTTAACCTGTGAGGTGCTATGTTAAAGTAGCATGCCACTATGCATTATATAAATATAGACACTTTGTCAAAATGTAATATAACAATTAATAAATAAACATATTGTATTATTATCTGAAAATCACCTTTCTGTAACTGAGTCTGTATATATATATATATATATATATATATATATATATATATATATAGTATCAACATCTATTGTTTCCCATAATATTTTCATAATTCTAAAGTTGAGACAGATAAAATCATCCATAACAAAATATACACTTGTATCAAAGCATTTCTACCATTTAGCAATGTTAAGAAATATAAAAGAAGTACAAAGATTTGTCTTACATTAAAATTTTAATACTAAAATGAAAAGTATAGTCAGACTGATATCAAGATGAAGGGTGATAGATACCACCTCTGTCTTCATTGACTAAGAAGCATGAAAGAAGAAAGCTGTAAGTCTCATTGTTAACTGAATGACCCTAAACATCCTTATGTGGGTTCTCAAAAGTCAGTCAGTACCTGAGGGGATGGATATAGTGATGGGCACTTACCCAAATGACACAGATTGGACCATGATTCTGATGTGGCATCTTTACTTGAGCAGAGTGTACATTACACCTTTTATTCAGAATTATGTTAAGATAAATTAGTCAGGGTTGATACTTTAGCATCCAGTCCTGTGACATTATGCAGTTAGTCTATTCCTCTCTCCCTAATTTACCAAAAAAAAAAAAAAGAAGGTTTGATTCAATCACTACTCACTCACCCACCCAACACAGAATTTGGATTTAAGTTGTGTTGACTCCCAAAACATTATATCTACTACCATCACCATCTAAAAGAAACATATTCCCATTCCTATATGTATGTGGCCATGTGTATACCATGTGACTTCTAATTTAAGGACTTACTGGTTAGTTACCTGTAAGATTTCCTCTTTAATAGGTTATCATTCTTAAATATTCATGTTATAAATTTGTACCATTTCAAAAATTAAAACATCTAAGACAAAGATACTGATATCCTAACACACAATTGAAATTTTGTAACCAAAATAGTACAAAATAAATATTCATTCCCAAAAATGTTCCTGTAGTAAAGTGTTCCTTAATGTATATTTCCACTAACAATAGTCAGCACTGTTGGAGCCAGAATAACACCATAAATCACTGCAGAAAAAGAACATAAGGGAATGAGATGGAACAGGGATGGAGTGGGGAAGCAATGAGCGAGATACCATGATGGAGGGAGACATCATGGGGAGAGAGAGAAACCCAGGGCTAGGGAAGTTGCCAGGAATCCCCAAGGATGACCCAGCTTGGACTACCAGAAATAGTGGAGAGGGTTCTTGAACTGAACTAGCTTGCCCCAGTGATCAGGTCGGTGAATACCCTAACTCTCATCACAGAAATTTTCTCCAATGACTGATGGAGGCAGATGCAGAGATCCACAGCCAAACACCAGGCAGAGCTCCAGGAGTCCAGTAGGAGAGAGAGGAGGGATTCTACAAGCAAGTGCATCAGGATCATGATGGGGAAATCTGCAAAGACGACCAAACCAAACTAGTGGGAACTCATGAAAGTTGGATCAATGGCTGTGGAACCTGCATGTGTGGTGATATTTTATTTGTATGTTAATATAAAGTTTGCCTGGAGATCAGAGGTAATAGCAAGCCATTTTAGGTAAACACAAAAATCAGGCAGTGATAGCACATGCCCTTAATCCTATCACTTAGCCAGCAGAGTCTGTGTGTGTTCAAGACCTTAATAGGGAACAGAGCCAATCATGGTGACACACGCCTTGAATCCTAGTACCAGCCATAGAGACTCAGAGTTCTGTATAGACAGGCAGTGACAAGGAAGTGAGGTAGCTGGGCTAAGCACCAATGAGAGGGCAGAACAGCAAGGCAATAAAAGCCTGGGTAGACAGGAAGTCGTGGCACTTTGTAAGCTGCAGCAAGGTGAGGTAAGGTTATCTGGTGGCTATTCCTATTTCCCTGATCTCTAAGGTTTTCACTCTTGTATTTGGCTCCATGTTTTTTTATTTAATAAGACCACTTAGAAATTTGTCTACAATTGGCACCCAACATGGGGCTCGAACCCACAACCTTGAGATTAAGAGTCTCATGCTCTACCAACTGAGCACATGGGACTGGACTAGGCCCTCTGCATGGTGAGACAATTGTGTAGCTTGATCTGCTTGGGAGGACCCCTGGCAGTAAAATCAGAATCCATCCTGGGTGCATGAGGGGGCTTTTTGGAGCCCACTACCTATGATGGGACACCTCATGCAGTCTTGAGGCAGGGGGAGGGCTTGGACTTGCCTCTACTGGATGTGCCTCCCCATGGGAGGCCTTGCCTTCTTGTTCAGAGGAGTGGGGGGTGGGTTGGGGGGAGAGGCTGGGGGTGGGAGGAAGGAAGAGGTGACCTTTTATTGGTGTGTAAAATGAATGAAAAAAGTCTTAATAAAATAAATAAATAAATAAATAAATAAACAAACAAAACAAACAAGAGAGAGAGAGAGAGAGAAAGAAAGAAAAAGATTCCTGTAATGGTTAATATTGTCAGGTTGATAGACTTTTGAATCACCTAAGATACACATCTCTGAATGTGTCTGGAAGTTTCCAGAGAGGTTTAACTGAGGAAAGAAGCTCCACTGTGAATGTGGGCAGCACCATCCCAGGGGGTAGTGCTGTGGCATGTTCTGTATGGCAAATGTGTTGCTGATTAGTCAATAAACAAAACACTGATTGGCCATTGGCTAGGCAGGAAGTATAGGTGGGACAAGGAGGAGAATAAAGCTGGGAAGTGGAAGGCTGAGTCAGAGAGACACTGTCAGCCACCATGATGAGAAACAGCATGTGAAGATGCCGGTAAGCCACAAGCCATGTGGCAAGGTATAGATTAATGGAAATGGATTAATTTAAGCTATAAGAACAGTTAGCAAGAAGCCTGCCATACAGTTTGTAAGCAATATAAGTCTCTGTGTTTACTTGGTCGGGTCTTAGCGGCTGTGGGACTGGCGGGGTGACAGAGATTTGTCCTGACTGTGGGCCAGGCAGGAAAACTCCAGCAACAGGGTAGGGTCCCAGATTAAGTAGAAATAAAAGAATAAAGAGCATTAGCATTTAACATTAGCATCCTGTGCTTCCTGACTGTCAATATAATATGATCCACAGCCTCATGCTCCCCACTATGATAACCATACCTTTAAATTATGAGCCACAATAAACATTTTCCCCCTTAAGTTGCTTCTTTTCAGATATTTGGTCACACTAATGAGAAAATAATATAATACAATGTGATATGAATTGGTGAAAGAGTTCTTGTGTCCAAATAACCTGTTTACATTTTTACTCCTTCCCAGTTGAATGTTTCAGTAGAAAACATCATCTTGCAAAATTAGCAGGTAGCTACTAGAGGGCTAAGTAAGTACATAGTAGTTCATTCCACAATGTGAAGAATTACAAAGCTGCCAGAACTAGAGATATGGCCCTAAACTATGCCAGAATGTGCACAACTATCTTTCAGCTTCATGACTATGAAGGGCATGAACTCAGCCACTAGCTACAGGTCCCACTTTACAAGCTCAACATATTATCCATGATTTCAACTGGAAAATAGCCTCAATGTATGCTTTGAAATTATGAGGAATGGCATGGAGGTCATGAGAATCATAGGAAAGAGTTCCTTTGTGAAAGTAGATTTAAAGACAAGGTACCCACCCTATCTCTCCAAGCCTTGTAACAACTTCTGAACCAGACAATCATTGCAAAGATGTATGAGCAAAACATCTTGTAATCAAGGGACAGTATCTACCCATGATGTGAGGACATATTTGTTTGCTGACCAGGATAATGAGTATATTGCCTTCATATTCTAATAGGCAACTTTGTTAGAAGCCTCTTAAAAGCCTGAGGTTTTCTAAATTTATATTCTAGCTGCTACACAGATCCACCTTTATACATATGTCTACTGCACTATTGGACATTGCCTCTGAGGAACTGGGCAACATATTGGACACAATGAGGTGATGAGGACATGAAGCCCAGTCTTCCTGTTATTCTGGAGTAATCAAGCCCCTTTTCCATGTCCCAGTAGTCTCCTTTCTTGCAGTAGCATCTTTGTAACCTGTGACAAGCTTGAAAATTCCATACCCTGACAACTTATAGATGTTAGCTTCAATTTATTCAGTTAGAAGTTTCCAGTTTACAAATTAAAAACCAAAGCTGCCCCATAAAACCTACAGGTCTAACACCAACGACACAGATGTATCTCAAAAACATGAACTGATACTCTCTGAAGAAGCCACTCTTTGATGAAGATCCTGCAGAAAATTAACTCCTAGAACTTTTGTCATAGGTCATTGTGACAGTTGACCTATGGAGCATATGGAGCCAAAGTTGTCTTTGGCTACTTTCAATCCTATCTAAAAGCCAATTACTTTCAACCTTTGCATCTGACCTAACATCTTTGTGGTTACCTGTGAAACTTTTACAATGTATTCTTAGCTATCCACTAGTTTTCACCAGCCCTAAAGCTAAAAATGTTATAACATTCAAAACCTGCTATCTCCCATTGACCCCAGTATTTGTTAAATGTGCTAACTTGTTATTTTCTTCTGTTCTGTGACTATAAAAGATAATGTAATCTTTTCCACAGATTAACAAGTTATTTAGAGTCATCAGAATCCCTGTTCTTAGGCCTTATTACTTACATTTAGGTAAGAAGATATCACTCAGTTCCTTTTGATCAAAGGCAATGTTTTACTTCAACAAAAGCATTATGATGACTAAAAGAAGCAATCTATGAAATGTGAGGATTTTGTGATTCAACTACAGCTTAAGTTAGATGGAGAAATTAGAACACTTCTGAAAGAGAAAGGAGAAAATTTTTTTATGGAGTGATCAGTAATGGTCTAATTCCTGATTAGATTATTGTTTATCACTATAACCCACAACTGTCAAAATCCATCAGGCTATAAATAATGTACATTTAGATTAATTTAAATCATATCACAAAAAGAAAGTATTAAAATCTTCAGGTTTCTAAAAGTTGAATTTGTGGTAGTTCATTTTAGCTTCAGGTCAAAATGATTCACAAAAACACAAGGACAAATATTGATGACTTTTACATATATGCCTAACAGGTTTTATAAAGAGCTTCAGTATAGGAACTTCAGGGTATTTGCTCTAGAGTTAGGTCACTTTGGTGTACACTCAGATTTTTCACTTTCCAGCCTGGAGACTCCTAAACTCTTTATGCTTAGGCTTCATAATTTTTATTGTACTTTTATTCTTTGAGAATTTCATATATTTATACAATAAGATATGGTATTGAGCCCTGTCTTCTGCTTCTAACTCCTTTGTTCCCCTCAACATGCTTCCCCAACTTCATTTCTATTTTTTTCTCTTTGCTATCCCACTAAGTCCAGTTAATGCTCCCCAAATGTACACAGGTGGAGGGACATCCACTGGAGCATTATCAGTGGTTACACTCTAAAACATAAATGAATGATAGTCCCTCCCCAAATAGCTGTCAACTGACAGTTTCTCCTCAGCAAATTAACCAGGCTGATATTGCTGTAGCAATTGAAGAGAAGCTACCACCTCACATTAAGTTGGTCAATGTACCCTAAAACGATTTCTACCATTCATCATCTATTTTATTCAAAGCATCTCCTATATTATCGCATAGTGTATTCATCCATCAAAATACCCCCACAGTACCACTTAAAACATATAATGTTTATATTTTATTTAATTAACTTTTTAAGTCTTTTATTTGATATCTATTATCATATATGTGAAATGCAAGGAATTTTACTCCATTTAGTTACCATGTAAATAGGAATATATCTTTAAGTTAATGAAAAAAATCCAAATCACATTAATCATAAAAGCAAAAATTTAGCATATTAGGTTTCTGCTTTCAATTCAAGTGAGAGTAAAACTGTAATGCAGATCGATGATGACTGCTGAATGTTTAATTAGCAAACTTAGCAAGATCTCCCAGTAAACACAGCCTTTCATTGCTTAATACTTATAACACTTAATGTTCAAAAGGAACACAATGAGAGAAGACTAGGTCCAGACTGTTTTTATTTTAATCCCACAATTAAGGAATATTATTTTTGTTTTGGTCTTTAGCCTTTTTTATTTTTGTGTTTTTTTAAAGTACAATACATTACTGTACTACATACAGAAAGTGAGAAGAACAGAGATGATGAATCCTTCCAAGCTACACTTTATCTAAGAGGCAGTTTTGAAGAAAAGGTTATGGCTCACTTCAGTGATCCACTATAATTGCTCAGACAACAAAATGCTATGGAAGGGGAAAGACATTTTAATTACAAGCACTTTCGTTTGCATCTGGGAAGCAAGAATACATTACATATATAAATCCAGCAAGGTTTGGGCTTCTTTCTCCTTTACCAACAGACCGGAACAATCATCTGAAAACTTGACTTTTAATTGTACTACTTGGCTTCTCAAATTAAACAAAAGATATGCAAAAATGCCTGCTATTGATGAAGAACTGTACATAATCATAGAAGACACTTTGGTTTGTCATCATTATAAAGCATTTCCATCCTTATGATTTTCAGAGTAAAATCAAGAAAAAGAAACTCATTATCCACAGAAAGATTCCCAGAATTATTTGAATTTTGACTTAGAAACCTGTCAAAGTCACTCAGACCAATGGAGTCGAATTGAAGACCCTGACACAAATCCACACACCTGTGAACACCTGATTTTTTACAAAAAAGCTAAAATTATACAATGGAAAAAAGAAAGCATCTTCAAAAATAGTGCTGGCATATTGGATGTTGACATGTAGAAGAATGCAAATAGATACATATCTGTAGCTCTGCACAAAGCTTAAGTCCAAATAGATCAAAGACCTCAACATAAATCCAGATAAACTGAACATGATAGAAGAGAAAGTGGGAAGCAGCCTTGAAGACATTAGAACAGGAGACCCCTTCTTAGATATAACACCAGTAGCACAGACACTGAGATTGACAATAAATAAATGTGACCTCCTGAAACTGAAAAGCTTCTGTAAGGCAAAGGACATGGTCAATATGACAAAACAGCAGCCTACAGAATGGGAAAAGATCTTTACCAACCCCACATCTGACAGAGGGTTGATCTCCAAAATATATAAGGAACTCAAGAAACTAGATATCAAAATACCAAATAATCCAATTTTTAAAAAGAGGTACAAATTTAAACAGAGAATTCTCAACAGAAGAATCTCAAATGGCCAAGATACACTTAAAGAATTGTTTAACATCCTTAGTTTTCAGGGAAATGAAAATCAAAACGACTCTGAGATACCATCTTACACCTGTCAGAATAGCTAAGATCAAAAACACTGAGGACAGCTTATGTTGGAAAGGATACAGCCACTTTGGAAATCAGTATGGCAGTTTCTCAGAAAATTGGGAATCAATCTACCTCAGGACCCAGCTATACCAATCTTGGACATATATCTAAAGGATGCTCAATCATATCACAAGGATACTTGCTCAACTATGTTCATAGCAGCATTATTTATAATAGACAGAACCTGGATACAACCTAGATGCCCCTCAACCAAAGAATGGATAAGGAAAATGTGGTACATATACACAATGGAGTATTACTCAGCTGTAAAAAACAATGATCTCATGAAATTTGCAGGCAACCCAGACCCAGAAAAGCAAACATGATATGTATTCACTCATAAATAGATATTAGTAGTAAAGTATAGGATAACCAACCTACAATCTACAGCCTCAGAGAGGCTAGATAACAAGAAAAGTCAAAAGAGGGATGCATGTATTTCCCTGGGAAGGGGAAACAGAAGAGATCTCCTGGGTAAACTGGGAGCTGGAGTTGGGGGGATGGGAGGATGGGAACTTGAGGGGGCATGTTGGGCAAGCTGGGTGCAGGAGGTAGGTTGGGGGTAAGATGAAGGGGCAGAGTAATGAGAGAGAAGTCTTGATGGGGGACCCATTTCAGGGTTAGAGAGAAACCTGGTGCTGGGGAAACCCCCAGGAATCCACAAAAATGACCCTAGCTGAGACTCTTAGCAATAGTGAAGAGGGTGCCTGAACTGACCATCTACTGTAATCAGATTGGTGACTACCGTAATTGTCATCAGAGAGCCTTTAACCAGTAACTTATGGAAGCAGATGCTGAGATCCACAACCAACCACTGAGCCAAGCTCTGGGAGGAGGGATTGTATAAGCCCGGGAGGTCAAGGTCATGAAGGGTACCCGCAGAGACAGCTCATGGGAGCACATGGACTCTAGACCGACAATTACAAAGCCTGCTTGGGATCCACCTGCATGTGTGTGACAGTTGTGTAGCTTGGTCTGTTGGTAAGGCTCCTAGCAGTTAGATCAGGACCTATCTCTGGCACTTAGCTGGCTTTTGGAAACCTGTTCCCCATTCTGGATTACCTCACCCAGCCTTGATGCTAGCAGAGGAGTTCAGTCCTACCTCAAATTGATGTGTCATGCTTTGTTCAAGCCCATGGTAGGCCTGCCTCTTTCTGAATGGAGATGGAGGAGGAGTGGATGGGGAGCAGAGTAGATGTGGAGTTGGGGATGGGGAACTGTGGTCGGTTTGTAAAATAAATGAAAAAAATATTAATAATAAAATAAAAAGAAACTTGTCAAAGTTTCTTACTTGTTACTAAGTTCCTTGGGTCCTCAACAGAGCACTCTGGACAGCTTTACAGATTCCAAAGCAAAAGCAATGTATTACTGACAAACTGCTGAAGGCTTAAAAGCCTATTGGCAGAAAGTTCTAGACTCCTTTAACTTCCTTTCCAAATTGACCTTTTCACTCAGACTGATTCCACTTCCTCTCTAGAGCCTTTTTTGGGACCATAGTATCTCTTAGAATATTATTTGCTTCCTCTATGCCCTTTCTTCAGTCTTGCCTGACTCAAAGCTGTTTTCCACACTGTGGCATAAAGGCTGCCACATTGATACATGATCTGTTCTTCTTTACCTTCTAGCTGCACTGCTTGCCATTCCCTGTTGACAACTTCTCTTCATCTTAGTTCTTAGTATGCACTACTCTCATATGCTTGAAGCTTAAAACATGCTGACTTTTCCATGCCAACCCACTTTCTCTAGTGACTAACTCATAGCCAATCATCATAATTCAGTTTTGTTCACTATGGCAAGCCTTCTGTATCATCTTTGTTGACCCTTAGCTTATTTTCCTCTGCCTACAGCTCTGAGCTAGTATTGAACCATCAGAGCTAACCCAATTCTTTGTGTCTACTCCAAAATTATTCATGCTAGAACTCTTCATTTTGCTTCTCCTGCAACAACACCTGAGACATGGGAGAACTTAAGTCTATTAAGTTAAGAAAACAGCTAGATGTGCTGGGCACCTGCCTCTAATGCCAGTACTCTGTATGTTGAGGCAAGAGAATGGTGAGTCTAGGTCAGCCTGAAATATATGGCGATGAGGGATAATATATACTTGACAAAGAGCCTGTGGTCCTGAACAACTTCATAAATTTCAGTGTTGGAGATAGACCTGAGAAATCTTCTTTTTAAACTTATAACTGAGATATTTAAAACTTAAAGTGATTATTCCCAATAGCCCAAAGAGGAAAGGGAGGCAGTGTATACATCCTATCCTTCAAAATGCTTAGCAGTCCCCCAGGAAAAGGATCTAGAGACAGAATGAGTCAAGTGGAACACCATCTCAACAGCAAACTCGCAGCTCTAGAAAACGCTTGAGTAGCTCTCTGTAGTTTCTTCTTTTAGGGCTGAGAGTCGCTGTCTGTGTTTGTGCCTACAGTTATGAACTTTTGCAAGCAGTCACTAGTATTCCCAGTGAAGAGTTGGCACACTAGGAAAAGAAGCAAACCATTCATGAGCTTGAAGGTGGCCCCACATCTGATAAATACTAATTTTAAAACCCAACTTAAATGCAGTCAACAAAGACCAGGAAAGACACAGGGAAGGGGACAGGGGAGAAGAGAGTAGAGTAAATGTAAAGATTTCAGAAATCAAAACTATGCGAGGTGGTGCTGCCTTGAAATTATTCTCAATCAAAATCATTCGGATTGCACCTGAGACTGGAGCACATAAAACTTCAAGAATATATGCAAGTCTCCTGTAAGTTAATGGGAAAACTGAGCCCAGAATTGAGATCCAAAAAAGGCTCCCAGTCTCTGGTTTGCACACACAGCAGACAGCCCAGCTCCTTTCTGCAGCACACTCTCTATAAAGCAGCCTGGGAGAGGAACAGGCAGAGGCGGCCACCTGTGGGCTGGGACCAAGGTTCCCTGCCTGTGCTGTCATCTGCAGGTGGAACTCTCCTCCACTGGGGTCCACAGGGCAACCATGGCCCCGCGCCAGGAGGAAGAGGGCAGAGTGGCTGCCAGAGCCCTGGCCCTTGCTCACTAGTTGCTCCAGCCCCAGGATCCTGGCCACTGAAGTTCCCATAGCAACCGCGGCACCAGCAAAGGGGCCACCGGAGGTGCTCTCGGGGTCAGAGGTCATCTCCGTCATCTCCGTGGCAACAGAAACTTCCCACGCGAAGGTGGCTCCAGCGAGCTGCTTCTGCCGCATTGCGCCGCCGCCGCCGATAAGCAGAGTCCCTGAGGCGGGAAACTGCGAGTCACTTTCCTGAAAGCCTAGGAGGGAAGGGACTGCTGGGTCAGGCCAGGCTGGGAGGAAACCTGCCCCTCTCAACCTGTTCCCTTCACCAGCTTCAGTCACATCTCCAAGGGGTTTCCACGCTGTGAACAGATCAGAGCTGCAGAGTTTAAGACTCACGACTCACGGCTTTGAACAGAACAAATAATGTTAACAGTTCTCTGGAGGCCAGGGACCTCCACCCAAAGCCATAGCTTCTGCCAAGCTTTGTCGTCCCTGCCTGACACAAACTCCAAGCCTCTCATTCCAAAGGCACTGTGTCCTAGCATCCTCCACGCTATTAAACTGGCTCCTGGAAAAACGAAGCAAACTAGTTTGGTGGTTGGTAGTAGATGGAGCAAAAAAAGTTGGAAAATCCCTGCTTTTTAAACTGCAAAAGAAAAACTAGAAGTGAGAAGGCTTCTTTAGAGACAGCTGCCAACTCAACAACAACAAATAAATAAATAAATAAATAAATAATAAATAAATAAATAATAAAATAAATAAATAAATAAATAAATAAATAAATAAATAAATAAATAAATAAATAAATAAATAAATAAATGCCATAAAGGAGGGTCCTAGATATTGCCTTGGAGAAAGGAGCTCCAAGGAGAAAAAGAACAAAACACTCAACTTTTGCAGAAAAGGAAAGAAAAAATGACCAGGAAAAAAAATGAAGCCGACCCTGCCACAGAGGGAACTGGGAGGGCTTCCAACCTTCATTTGTGATTTTAAGGGTAAGCTTACAGAGAGTATACAATAATCCCGTGGCTTGGGTTTTAGAGAAGGGTTAGGTATGAGGAAGAGACTGCAGGCCTCAGGTTTTGGATTCAGGTCATTTCTGTAAAATCACTCAAGTATGCAAAGAGCCAAACATTGATGCCACTGCTGTCATTTTCGCTTACCTATTTATGTTTATGTGTTTCGTTTCTTTCTTTTTGTTTTCATAATTCAGAACAGAAGTGAACGCTGAATAAACTTGGCCAACTATCATACTGCCAATGACACAGTTCCATGGTTCAGCTTTTAGAACTATCAGCTTTTCACTATTCATCTTACTGTAACGTTTTACAAATGTGCTAAGCTTGGGACACTTGAAGAGTGTGGCAAAAATTCTGCCTCTGTGAATTTTAAACCAGTTATTGCATTATGCCTAGGGTTAAGTAACAAACAAAAACCTTTGAACCCAACTTAGCCCTACCCTCAAGTCAATGTGTGTCAAGTTTAGTCTGACTCAAGCAGAAGCTTTATCAGGAAAAAGGAAGTGCAGTAATGTCTAAAACCACTGTCAGTGTTCCCTATATAACAGATTCTCTGTAAATGTGTTCCTTGTTCTTTCTTTTGACCTCCATGTTCACAAAATCCTAGGAGTTTCTCTTTTTGACTTCCCTGATCACTGTATATCTTTGACCAAAGTAAAAGCATTATTTTGTAGTGACTGGAGAAATACACAGGGAAAACATCAGGGTTAGTGACTCTTCCAAAACAGAATAGCAAAAATCTGGAATTGCATCTCAGGAATAAATTAAGAAATTGAGCCATCTCCCTCAGAAAATGCCCAGCCAGTCAATGCCCAGGTTCAGCTCACACCTGGATTCAATGCATGGCGCATAAACCAAAGCTTAAGGAACAATATAGACTATCCCTGACCCACATTGACTTGAGGGTAGGGCTAAGTTGGGTTCAAAGGTTTTTGCTTGTTTTTTAACTCTAGGCATAATGCAATGGCTAGATAAACTTCACAGGGGCAGAATTTTTGCCACACTCTTCAAGTGTCTCAACTGTTTCCCCATAAAGCATAAGAAACTATTTGGAATAAATGCTTCCATTTTAATACATATACACAGTATTTATAGAAAACTTATGAGTGAGGGTGAATGAGACAAGATGTCAAAATGAGCAAAGGAGCAAAAGCATTGACTACTGTCCTTGTTACCATTTGTATGAAAACACAAAAGTTTCCAATGTGTATCTTGCTAAAATATGGAAAGCTGGGTTCAACCATTGTAAAGGAATAGTTCACTGTGGGAAATGTGAAGCACAGTATAGAGTTAGCTTTAACACATTCGAAGAGTGGTGCACTGTTTAAACATCATCTTCATTGTTAAAGGAGAGTTCACATTATCATGCATTGGTTTTACACTTGTTAACTTGGATGTCAACTTAAAGAAAATTTAAAAAAGTCTACTCTTCCAGCAATTCAGTATTTGGAAGTCTTGCTAAAAATAATACCTAAGGTTCATGAAGTGGCACTGCTTGGTATAGCTCACTTTACTACCTCAGTAACTAAAACCTTCCTGGATGGAAACCAGGCCCAACTCAGTTTAAGAACATTACAAGAAGAACTTTCCACCTGTTTCTTATTCTGTCTACACTATCTGAATTTGATATCTTCATTTGCTGCACACTTGGTGTTTTTTTCCTTCCCTATCTCCCTATTTTCTCATTTCAAAAGGCCATGATGGGAACACCAAAGGCCATGAATCTGTGGAATGTTTCCAGTGCACTCTGTGGAATTATGTCTAGGTAATCCACTTCCTATATATCTTCCCACCATAGACGTCTGTACTCAAGAAGATTCTCATACATTGTGAGAAGGCTTGGGGGTCTTGTCTGTGGTGTATTGGGTACAGTATGTGAAAGAGTCCCTGACTTCCTTTGCTTGTTTTACGAATCTGGAGAGACAGCAACAACACAACCTTAGTACTTATCAATCATACTTTTTACCTTATCATTCTTTGCTTCAAAAGCAGTGACCTAGATTATTTTCTAAATCAGCCTATTATATACACTGGACATTCTAAACTGTTATACTGGTTCAAAAAAACATACCAAGCCCTTTCCAGGCCCCCAAAAAGAGCACCTTGTACTTAGTATTCCTATTTAATTGATTTGCCTAAAATATAGTCACCTTTCATGACTCATACAGCAAAAGCTACAGCAGGTAACATTTCTTCTAAATGCACAGCTATTGCTCAGCTAGGGAAATAGAAAGTAGGACATTTGAGCATGTATGTGCACCTGAATGTGTTCTCTGATAATCACTGTACTTTGGAATACTAAGTACTTTTTTGAAATTAGTAGATTTTACTTTACATCCAAATATTTTAAACCACTGTGATTCAGTTTTTAAAAGAATATGTAGCACAAACACATGCTACATGATCTTTTCTCACTAGATATCACACAACACAACTACAGGACAAAGTAGTAAACCCATACCTCTATTATCTGCTTATTTTTACACTAACCTGCTCTAAAACCTTTAGCCCAGGAACCTGTAGCCCAACTCCCCACACTTGTTGATGATTTCAAGAACCAAAAAAATCAGTAAATTATTTTATAACTTGCAAAGATAAGGAAGAAAACACAGGCTAAAATCTGTCTTTGAAATCATAAGGGATGCTTTGCACCAATTCCCTAGTACTTGACAGCATTCTGTCAAACTTTTTCATTTGAAACCAGTTAATTGTCCTCCTTTTAGATTTAAGATAATATAATAGGTAGTAGTCAATCTGTTCTTTTTGTTTTTAACAGTTAAGAGGATTTTAGTCCTTGTTTTATTTTAATTACCCAATTAAATTCTTAGTTGTATTGCTATCTTGGGATCAAAAACTGCAAATGATTATAGGCTTTGTGTTAACAGCAGAAGAATAGACCACACCAAGTACAATATCCAGAGGAAATGGCAGGCACGGGTTTGAGTCCAACTAAAAAGATCAAAGCCTTTTAAATGCCAGCTACATAGTTTGATACATCAATGTTCCATTTTTTTAATCTCCAAAATTCTCTGACTCCCAATTTGGACTCAAATCACTGGCAATCTAAGACATAACTATCCTATTAGAGTATTTGGTGATGTTGTCAGACAACCCATGGATTAACCCATCACTTCAACACTCAAGTACATTAGCATATATAAGCTGCAAAATAAATTGCTCTTAAAATAAATAACCATTTGTTTAACACCTTCCAAAACACTTTGGAAAGAGAAAACTATTCTAGAGAGATGAAAGTGGGTGGGGAGGGGGAAGTGTAAAAAAAAGAACTTTAACCTAGTGGTGGAGGGATTGGCATTTCCGGTAAAAAATTATTTACAATAAAAACATAAAGGCCTTGGAACAAACTTACTGTTTCTTCCTGCTGAATTATTTCCCACTCACCAATACTATGGAAGGGCTAGCTTCAAGGTCCCTAGACAAATGGCCACGTCTCAAAAAAGAAAGGCTTTTTATGTGCTCCTTTCTCAGAAGAGAGCTAAATCTTTTCACAGAATAACCCAAGAAGGCTTACAGCCTTTGACCTGTCCCACTTTGGGAAGTCCTACAGACAGCTATTTCATGCCCAGGACATGAACCGGTGCTGCAGATGTAGGTGGGTAATCGAACCAAGCATCTGTAGTGTTCGGCTGGATGCCAAGGACCAGGAGTACACCCTGAGCCGTATCAGTAATGCTCTGCTAAGTAAGGTGTCCAGTTTGCTGTCCCCTTAGACAAGTCTCGGGATGAGAACACCATTCCAGAGTCACTAAACGCTGAGTAGTTAAGGAACAAAAGGGTAAAAGGACAGGAGACAGTGAAGGAGGCTGGTTAGACAGGGCGTGGATCTAGAACTCAGGGACCAGGGCTGTAGGACAGTGACAACAACTCCACTGCAGCAGGGAACCCTCCTGGAAGCCAATAGCTGGCTCCTCTCAGAACCTCCACAGTCCTCTAAGCTTCCCAGCTAGGAGCAACTTCCCTTGGCCGGAGCACAGGAACATCAGCCCTTTTGGACACTCTTAACAACTCGCATGCACCTTGCCTTTTGCTGCATAAGTAGTGGCTGCAAAATGTCCTAGACCTCCACACCCACTGCCTCCAACCCCGCCCACCCACGCTCCTCTGTTCTCCCTGCAGCCACTGGGCTGCAGCCCCCTCTGCTCGCGTCATCTCTGTGATGCTACATTTGCTAGGCTCAGAGGCTGGGAGCGAGCAGCCACTTGCTGCCCAGCCGTGGGAGTTCTGGATGCCAGCGTGGCCGGCTCTGAGCTCCAGGTGTCAAGGCTGCCGCGGAGAGCCATGATCTAGTGCACCGCAGTGCCAGCTTCAGCAGCCTTAGTCGCCCTGCTGCCGCGGCAGGACAAATGATCCCCCGCCCCTCAAGCACAACTACAGACCAAAAAAAAAGAAAGAAAAGAAAAAAGAAAACCGCTCCAGGTCAATTCCCACCCTATCCCAGCCAAGGGATGCCGCACACTCTTGGAATGATTTCAGGAAAGACTGAACCCAGCCTCCTTTGCCACAGCTGCCACCACCAGGCAGCCCTCAGGCCTGGCTGTTTAAGGGCTGCTCGCCCACGACTCCACTGCTCCGAAATGCCTCAGACTAGACACAGGGAAGTAAACCCCTGGGAACGGCTCCCCAAATCACCTGCATTTGCATTTCTTATGTAATATACTGCAAGTTTCCCTGTTGGAGCCCTTTGAAATCGGGGCGCATGATCGCCAGGAGGTATAAGCTAGGGACCCGCTGGTCGTCCTGGGACCTACACACAGGGTTTCCTTTCGCGGTTTTTGAAAGGGGAAGGGACTTAAATGGCATGTACTGGAGGGACTGGGCTTGTCCTCTGGGTCCTGGTTCCCCCAGGTACAAGCCCTGCTCCAGTGTTCACTGTTCGCAGGCTGGATGTGTCAGAGGCAGACTAGGGAATGAGTTAATAACACTAGACGAGGGGGGCTGGGGGGGGGGGAGGCGGGGGCTGACGGATGAGCCGGGCCAGGAGAGAGGGGGCGCTTTTACTTTGCTAAAGGTGATGGGATGGCGAATATTGTGCAAGCTAATCAGAAAGTCTAAAGCTATGTCCCTGGAGGAGCAGAAGTAAAGCAAGCTCTCTGCTCTTTCTCCTGGCACAGCCATAAGCCATAAGCCCTTCAATATTCCACCAGACACGGGAGACCAAATCCATTTAGTAGGGGGATTAAAAAAAAAAGTTTCCTCCTCCTAGTGATGGATTGTGTCACAGCTAAGAGCTGTTGATCACGGTTTTCGGGTCGAGAGGACGCAGATCCGGCGGTGGCTACTTGTTTATTCATGCAACACCTCTGTATGCAACACTGTCCGGGTTCCTTGCATGTTCCCTGGCATCCTGCATAGCAAAACTGCAGACCTAGCTCAGTGAGCAACAGACAGGATATTACGAGGAAAAAACAGAATATGATGCATGCTTTGCTTACCAGTTGGGTTCTTGTTTTTCTTAAGACTCTTGCCACAAAGACACTGCAGCATATGCGTTCCTTTGCTGAAAATGTTCCAAAGAAACCACATTGATTTGGGCGAAAAGCAACCCAGCAGCTTAGACACCCTGAGAAAGAAGAGGCCCTTGTGGTTGCATAATAATAACTTGAAATCAGTTCTCCTGAAGAGGGGCACCGGTTTTACCATAGGAAAAACGTTAATATTCCGAATCTTCTCCCAGTTTTTTCCCCTCACGTGGTATATCTCTTTGAGACTTCTCAGCGATTGTTTTTTCTCGGCCAGGGTGAATGATTTATTCCCTCTTGATCACCACTGGATCATGACCAAAGGGTTGGAGAGAAAAAAATCCTTTTTCACATGAAGCCAAACCAAAAAAAGCAAAGAAATCCCAACCGAGACCAGAACTAATCAGGAAGAACAGGAATGCACAAAAGATCCCCAAAGAGAAAATCATAGCCTTTTACTCAATGGAACTGAGGATGGGCGGATCTGCAGAAGGCAAACCGGCTTCATCTTAGCGAGAGAAGACTGCCATTGTGTAGCCCCTAGGAGAGAAGGGAAAAAAGGGGGGGGGGGAGGAAAAAAGAAAGAAAGAAAGAAAGAAAAAAAAACAAAACACCACCACACACACTCATACACCAATACCACCTCCTAGATTGGTCTGGCCGCCAAAGACTGAGCCTTCTTTCTCCCGCGGTCAATTTTTTTTGAAAAATAAGCAATCACCAGAGCTCCGTGGGATCGGACTGAAACTGCAGTTCTTAATCACGAAGAGAAGATGCCCCCTCCCCTTGTCAGTCTCGTAGTAGGTAGAAGCGCCACAAATTTCCTTCCTCCTTCCTTACACTCTTCCTTCCAGTCTCCAGGCACCGTGAGCATGAGGAAAATCTCTCCTCCGTATTCCTCGCCCAGCCTTGGCTGTGAGTTACAGGCATTAGAGGGAGGAGGAGGAGTTGAAGTTTGCATTGAAAAGACTGGCTTTCCATGACGTAGCCACGTGCTTTCAGACCCGTCACCAGTGAGGTGCCTCAACCAGCCTTGGGAGGGACTGTCACTGCAGTGTATGCCACCCCTCCAGAGTGCTCTCCTCCACCAACCCCAGCTAGGCTCAGCACAACCCCAGAGACCCTCTCCCTTCCTCAGCCAGCTCATATGCTTGCTGCTGGCTCTTAGAGTCAGCCTCATATCCTGCTGTTAAAAGCAAATTTAAAAAGTACAATTAACAATTATAATGAATAAACCTTAGAAAATACACGGGGGAGGAGTTTAATGGCATTGCACACAGCCAAAACCAACTCCACTCTCCATCCTCAAAAGCAGCATTAAGGCACCTTAGATATTAGGAAAATTCAAGTCCCTTTCTTTCTTGGGAAGTGACTCCCACTTACCATGTTCATGGAAAAATATAAACCAGGTGGATGGCCAATACACATTTCTAGAAACAGCCTATTAAAAGGACAAACACCAGCTGGGCAGTGGTGACACACACCTTTAACCCTAGCACTCAGGAGAAGAGGCAGGAGGATCTCTATGAATTCCAGGCCAGCCTGTTCCATAGAGTGAATTTCAGGACAGCCAAGACTACACAGAGAAGCCCTGTCAAAAAGCAAAAACAAAAACAAAAAAAAACAACAAAAAAGGACAAACACCAAAATCTAGATGGAAAAGCATATTTTTTTGTGGAGAGGGTCATATGTACAGAATGACATTTATGCCTTTTCTAGACAAATAGTCCATTCCTTTGAAATACTTTCCTGGACAGAAAGTATCCTAATTTCATGCTTTAACCAAGGGCTTGTTTCTGCCTTCCAATTGAACCAGCATTAAACTCACCCTTTTCCATACTCTATGCCTATCACACAGACTACAACATATCATTCAGCAAAGCAGGCACAATCTAATCCAGCCTTCTATTTACCCAGAAAGTCTAAGGATTTGCGGCAGAGCTGTTGATTTTTTTCCAGGTTAGAGTGAGGAATACAATGTACAAAGCAGTAGAGATTGTTACAAAGAATAATATAACTGCAGCATTCCTACAACTCATAAAAGTTGGTGCCAATTCCTATGTGTGAGCTGAGGATTGAGGAACAGAGAAACAGATCACTCTCACTCTCTTTAGGTAAGTATGTTAATGTTAGTGTCAGTTTGATTCCATTTCAACAGAAAAAAATATTAAAAAGCCAACTCTAATCTTTGTTTAGAAATTACAAGTTAATTGTCAAAAAAACATTAAAACTATTACCTTTATCATCAAACTTTCTTTAAAATAGTAGGTGTGTAAGTAGATAAATTTTTATGGAATTAGGGACTGATTGAAGAGACTGGTTTTTTTTAATCATCTGTCCAGAAAAAAACAATAAACATCTTCCCTACTCCTGCCTATTCTAGCTAGTAGTTAAGAAGCATTTCCAAATGCTAAAATTTGTTACAAATATTCTTTTGGGAAACATCAATGAATTTTACAAAATATAGAAGAATTAAAACGTGTAAATGCGATTAAAGGCAAAGAATTAGGGGTCAAATGGCAATGGATTTATGTGTCAAAATAATCATGTTATTAAATTGCTAATTTTAAATGAATTGCTAATATTAAACATGGTCTAAAATGTTTGGGAGATAGAGGAACACATGCATCTACTGCCAATGACTTACTATGAAGAAGCCTGTGGAAAATGAAGAATGGAATTACTTTTTGAAGGAGGAAGAATGAGATAACCACTGTCAAACAAGTAGATTAAATTTTGCATTAATTAGAGACAGATATTTTATGCTATATCTGTAATATTCTTTACTATTTTCCAGGTGGTTCCAGAATTCCCCATAGAGTTCCACTGGGCAAAAGCCAGAGAAACAGTTGAGTAAAAAGCACTGTTTATGAAGGTCCTGCAAACTTACCAGGCTGTAAGGTTCTGCAAAAGCTTATTGAGTAACCTGTTCAAAAATAGAGTAACAATTGGGTAATTATTAAAAATGTTAATATATTAACTCTGTGTAAATGGTATTTCTCAAACCAATATTTCTTGAAATTACACATTGCTGTTTTCTCTGAATCATGAAAGAGAAATATTTCCATAAAGTCATTTAACACTAAAATAAAGAATGATTGTCAGTGGTGTCCTTTCTTACCTATTGGTGAAAAACGTATTTCTTTGTCCCACTTTCTAAGACTCTGTTATACTAGGCACTGTTTTGCTTAAAAAGGGAAATATTTCTGAAGATCTAAAAATTGATATGTTATATTTCTCCACCATATTTACTAATACATTATTTATTCATTTGAAATAAGCCATTACATTGTTGAATGACCATCAGCAAAAGCTCATTTTTATCTAGGATGGAAAAGATTAACACAGTTCTGATGGGTTCTGGCCATAGTAATCAGTCATGCAACCAGTATCAACTGAGCATCCACTCTGAAAGTGACTATAGAGAGCACAATGTTGGATACTAAGTTATGAAATGGAACCAGATTTCCAGTGACAGAAGAGAGACCAAAGGAAGTCTAGGATCTCAGATCTGGGAAGATCCACAATTTGTATCATGTTGACTTGAGTTCCAGATTCTTATTTAAGTTTCATTTTAGAAGAAAGTCAAATGCTTGATCAGTCACACTAAATTCAAGTCAATATTACTCAGTAAAAATGAAAACTAATATGAAAAGATATACAGGTCTTGAATGCTTATGAATAAAGATGAGATACTAAAACTGTAAAATTGACAGTAAAATCTGCAATGAATTGCTTTAAAAATCATATTACTATATTTCATGAGGCTATAGCAAAATTATGTGGTATTCATTATTAAATTCACTTTGAAGTTAAACTTACCCTCAGTATGTCATAGTAAGCAAATATAAAAGTATAATGATCAGGACTTCAGGACATAATATATTCTACTTAAAGATGGGACAGAACTTTCATGAAATCAGTCAACAAAACCCTGCAAGCAGATCTTGGCATGCTTTTTCTGTTTGTTCCCAATAGTTGCTCTTCTATTTTGCCTTTTAGTAATAATTTTGCCACCACAGTTTTGAAAGTACACAGAAGTAGTCTGAGAAAGAACGTAATTCCTAACCCCCATTATAGTTTTAAACATGATCACGTGATCACATCTGACCTATGATATGTGAGAAGTGATGTGGACAATTTCCTCCTCACAATCTTCAAAAGAATCTGTGTAGCTCCCACTTCTTTGTCCCATCCTTGCTGAGAGCTAGAAGGCATGGTGGGAGCAGATGGGACAACAAGCATAGAATCACATACTGAAAACAATGGAATACAAGGTAGACTCAACCTAGAACCTTGAACAGAGTCATTCAGCCATCCTGGACAACTTGTCTGCCTCTGAACTGTTAAAAAGGAACTTTTAACTTGATTGAGCCTATATTAATCTCTTTGCATTGCTATAACAAAATATCATGAGCTGATAAGTTAAAAACAACAGTGTTGTAGAATATTAGTTAAAGATGTGTTATGTTTGTTTATGCTATGGAACAATTGTTAAATGATGCAAAGACTTGTTGCATTCTTTTATGTTGCATTTGTTTAACTCTGTGAAGCTGTGTTACTTTGCCTGTTTAGAACACCTGATTGGTCTAATAAAAAGATGAATGGCCAATAGAGAGGCAGGAGAGGAATAGGCAGGGCTGGCAGGCAGAGAGAATAAATAGGAAGGAAGAGGGAATAGAGGAGCAAGAAAAGAAGGAGAGAGGACATTAGGGGCCAGCCACCCAGCCACACAACCAGCCATGGAGTAAGAAGTAAAAAAAGGTATATAAGTCGGGCGGTGGTGGCGCATGCCTTTAATCCCAGCACTCGGGAGGCAGAGCCAGGCAGATCTCTGTGAGTTCGAGGCCAGCCTGGGCTACCAAGTGAGTTCCAGGAGAGGCGCAAAGCTACACAGAGAAACCCTGTCTCGAAAAACCAAAAAAAAAAAAAAAAAAAAAAAGTATATAGACTACTTACTTCCTATATATCCACACCTATATGCCTTTCTGTCCCTGCCATCTAACTTCTTCTCTCCACCCAGCTACATCACTTCCTCTTTCTGCCCAGCTCTGTCACTTCCTGTTTGTCTGTACAGACCTCCAGACCTTTATGGTTAACTAGTGTTGGCATTTAAAGGTGTATGCTACCATGCCTGGCTCTGTTCCCAGTGTGGCCTGAACTCACAGAGATCTGGATGGATCTCTGCCTCCCAAATGCTAGGTTTAAAGACATATGCTACCATTGCCTGACTTTTATGTTTAATATAGTGGCTGGTTTTTTCCTCTGATCCTCAGATAAACTTTATTGAGGTATACAAAGAAAATATCACCACACCCCACTTCCTTCTCTGTTCTGCTCCCAAGCCCTTTAACTGTGGCTTATGGCAGGTTGGGACTTTGAAGCACAATGGCAAAACCTTGCTTCCTGGAAGAAGAACTCATAGGAAAGGGATTGGAAGAGACTAGTCACATAAAATGATCAACATGTGTACAGAGATCTTGGGGTCTGCTCATCAGGAAAACTTCCTTTTAAAACATGAAAAATTTTGTTGTTTGGGTGCTTGTTCCTTTATTATTACCAGTGCCAACAATTATTATTACATTTAATGAATAACTCTAAATCTCACATCCCAATTGTAGCCAAAAACAACTGGTTCCTCCCCTCATGTTCTCATGTTGATCCTTTTCAGAACAAAACTTACTTTCCTCTCCTAAAAGGACTACTCTGGGAAGGTCTCTTCAGCTACATACTTTGCCCCCTCCCAGACTGTCCAAGAAATGACTCTCAAATAATTTGTTCTGACTCCCCTTTCTTTTCTCCTTCTGTAACACATCTGTTAAGAAGTTTAAAGACTTCATGCTTGTTCTACTTCATACTGAAAGTAGTGGGTCCAGCTCACAGCCCATTGCTAGACTGGAGAATAGTCCCTCTCTAAACACTCTGTGGGCCTGTAGTAGACATCAGTCCCTGAACACATCTTTTTCATTGTCTCCTGTAGTTGACCTTTAGTCACCAGTATTTCCACCTCTTAGCCTGAGGTATTTTTTGTCCAAACCACAGGCATTCCTTCTGCCTAGGCACTCACAGGAAAGTCTCAGAATTAATTCTCCCTTGGAGAATTTCCCTACCATTAAATACTCCAGCTCCATTGACTCTTGGGAGGGATAATGATAAAGCATGCATCTTACATCCTTTCTAGAATTTCCTTGAGAGACCAAGACACAGTTGTTGCATGAATCTTAAAAGTTCTTATTAATAAAATCAAACCTGAGCCAGGTATTGGGGTGAACTGGAAGATCAGAGAGACAAAACAAGCCACAGCTAACCTCACCTGGCCAACTTCTCAGCTGATCTTGTTTCCTCAGACTGGAAGCCTCTGTGTCCTCATATCCGAATGGCTCTCAGCTGAACTGTGCTGCTCAAAACCTAAAAGCTTAACCAGCCAAATGCTTCTAGTTTCTGGTCCTCATGCCTTATATATCTTTCTGCTTTCTACCATCACTCCCTGGGATTAAAGGCTTGCTTTCTGGGATTAAAGATGTGAGTCACCATACTTGGCTGTATCCTTGAACAGATAGATGGATTTCTGCCTCTGGAATGCTAGGATTAAAGACGTGTGCTACCACTGCCTATCCTCTATGTTTAGTTTTGTGGCTGTTCTGTCTCTGACCCCAGATAAGTTTATTAGGGTGCACAATATTTTGGGGAACACAGTACCACCACACATAGTGTCTCACTGGAGTAACTGACTTATCACCATGTTACTTTACGTCTCCTCTTCTGTCTTTTTCATAAGTAAACTGTTTTCCTTAAACTCTTAATTTTCTAGTGACAACCAAGCCAAGACAGGGCTGAATGTGGCATTAGAGTCTAGGTTCATGTTATCTGTTCCCTAGATTCAAACTCTGTAAGTTCCAGATTGAGGGAAGTCAATTATTTTATACAGGCCATTTCTATTCCTTAAATAATTTTATCAGTAGAATAATCAATAGTTTCATTTCCATCTTTCTCACTCATAATGGCCATTTTCCTTAATTGTATCTAAACTCAGAATGTGGAAGGTGAGAGGCAGAACTAATTATCACTTTTTTTGACTTATAAGTACTGGAAAATAATGTAAGAAAAATTTTCTCTTTGGTCCTATTATGTTCAGAGACTGCGTTAATAAAACCATGAAGAACATGTCAAGAGATACAAAGGAAAGCAGGAATCTCATGAATCTTCAGAAATATGAGCTTCCTTTGTCAATGTGGCACAAGGCTTCATTTCTTACCAAAATGTATGTTATCCTGTCCCACATATCTGTGACTGACAGCAAACTCTGAATTCTCTACCTGTCTCAACAAGAATCCCAAGGACCCCACTTCATTTCCACTGAGGTAGATTGTAGATAACTGTTCACTAATGGGACTGGCCCTAAGCAACCTTCAGACCTATAAGACATGGTTTATCATATCAATGCCTGTAAACTTTTGTAATCCATGCCTCAAATTAATAAATACATTAAACCTTCTTTAATTCTATGTAAGTTTCAACATAATATAAATATCTTGACAATGAACAAAGCAAAACAATGGTAACTTTTATATACTTCAAGCTATACTATTATCTCCCTATTAACCCACAATTTTGTTTTATCTTTTTCAAATTAGAATGTCCCCTGCTGAAAAACATTATTCTCCAGATTTGAAGTAGACTAAGGAATGACATTTTCCATACATTGAATCAATTCCTTAATTTCTGTGGTTATTTAATGAAACAACTTTAGATCCAGCACTTCAAATTTATAGGAGAATTGAAGTTTCACAATTTGTTTTGTTTTGGTTTTTCTGTTTGTTTTTCTGTTTGCTTGTTGCTTGTTTTTCAAACAAAAGTTTCTCTGTGTAACATCTTTAACTGTCCTAAAATTCTCTGTATAGACTAGGCTGGCCTTGAACTCACAAAGATTCCCCTGCATCTGCCTTCTGAGTTCTGGGATTAAAGGAGTGCACCACCACCTGGTTCACAATTTCTTGTATGTTTTTCTTTGTTTGTAGTTGTATGTGCACATGATTGTGGGAACGGGGAGGCAAGAGGTAGATAATGATGTTTCTTCTTTGATAGTCTCTACTTTATTCTTTGAGGCAGGGTCTCTCATAACTTGCTAATTTTGTTTGACTGGCTGTCCAAGGAGCCCTGAAGATCTTCCAAGACTCTATCTCCCCAGCAGTGCTGGTATTATAGGCACACAAAGCTTTTCATGTGGGTACTTGGGAACATGGGATCCTAACTCAGATCTTCGTTCTTGTATTGCAAGCTCTTTATCAGCTGAGCCATCAACACAGATACCTAAATATTTTGCTATTTGTGGAGAGATACATATGTTCCAAAATTAAGAATAACATATTTAACCTGGATATTAGGGGATTTTTTTTGATGGTTTAATTGGGGCATAAGAACATTACTGTATAGGTACTTACATAGAAGTGGACTGCTCCCCTATATAATGACTTTCCTGTGGCCAGCTGAACATCACCAATTCCAAGCTCAGAAGTAGATTTCCCAAGATGTCTTATCTGTATGGTAACAGGTTAGCTCTCTCTAGTGAGAAACCCTAAGATAAGAATTTGACTGGACCTGCCTGGACTAAATCTACCAGGCTGGGTTAAATCCCCAAGGGAGTCCTTGCCCTGGAGGAGATGGGAATGGGGGGTGGGCTGGGGAGAGGGCTGTAGGAGGGAGGACAGGGGAATCCGTGGCTGATATGTAAAATTAAATTATAAAAGAAAAAAAAGAAATAAAAAATTTAAAAAAAGGATGTTCATACAGGCATTTCCAAGATTTTGGATACAACTGATAAAAGCCCATTAGTAAATTTAATCTGATATTAATCTGTTAAGCTAGTACTTTTAGATAAGGCTTAAATATGCTCAGGTAGAGGAAGCTGGAAAGCCATCTTGCTAATTGCATATGGAATGGTATCATATAAAACTTTTACTTAACATGACTTTGTGACAGAACTTACACTATCTTGATCAAATTAAATGTGAATTTTAAGAGCAGCAGGAATCAATAGATTTTAGGAGAAATAAAGATGGGATTAACTTTTATGGAAAATATAGTTGCATTTCAGCAAAACATCATTCTGTAACCCCAGAATAATAAAAATGCAAAGGCAGCAGCTAACCCAGGGTCTTAGGTGTTAAAAACAACTGAAGGTACAGTTGGCCCTCACTTGCCAAACTGCTACTCTGGTAAGAAAATATCAGCCTACACTAGGAAGAGAATCTTTTTCTAATTGGTCTACTTTGAGAACCATTGTTTATCTCTTACAGAGATTTTTTTTTTCTGACTGGTTATGTCAACATTTATGAATTTTCTTATGGGCCAACTTAGAATCCCTCCCCTTCTCCCATACCCCCACCTCTTCACATCCCATCCTCCATCCACTCCTCAGAGAGGGTAAGGCTTCCCTTGGGGAGTCAACAAAGTCTGGTATACCAAGTTGAGGCAGGACCAAGCCCTTCCCAACTGTGTCAAGGATGAGCAAGGTATCTCACCCTAGTGAATGTGTTCCAAAAAGCCATCTAATGCACCCAGGATAAGTCCTGGTCCCACTGCTAGGGGCTCCCCCAAACAGATCTAGCCACATAACTCACCCATGTTCAGAGGGCCTAGTTCAGTCCCATGCATGTTCCTTAGCTAACAGGTCAGAGTCCATGGGCTCCCACCAGCTTGGGTCAACTGTCTCTGTGCTTTCCCTCATCATGATCTTGACCTCACTTGCTCCTGTGATCCCTCTTCCGTCTCTTCAACTGAAGTCTAGGAGTTCAGCCCAGTGCTTGGTTGTGGATCACTGCATCTGCTTCCATCAGTTACTGGATGTAGGTTCTATGATCAATTAGGGTAGTCACTAATCCGATTATAGGGGAAGATAAGTTCAGGCACCCTCTCCATTATTGCTATGGGTCCTAGCTGGTGTCATCCTTATGGGTTACTGGGTATTTCCCTAGCACCATTTTTCTCCCTAATCCCCTAATGGTTCCCTCTCCCAAGATATCTCTTTAATTGTTCACCTTTTCTGTCGCTCCTTGTAGTTGGAGTTTTCCTGCCTGGCCCACAGTCAGGACAAATCTCTGACACCCATCAGTCCCACAGCCACTCAGACCCAACCAAGTAAACACAGAGACTTATATTGGTTACAAACTGTATGGCCGTGGCAGGCTTCTTGCTAACTGTTCTTACAGCTTAAATTAATCCATTTCCATTAATCTATACCTTGCCACATGGCTCGTGGCTTACCGGCATCTTCACCTGCTGTTTCTCATCGTGGCAGCTGGCAGTGTCTCTCTGACTCAGCCTTCCACTTCCCAGCTTTATTCTCCTCCTTGTCCCGCCTACACTTGCTGCCTAGCCAATGGCCAATCAGTGTTTTATTTATTAACTAATTAGCAACACATTTGCCATACAGAACATTCCACAGCAGCTCCTTCCACTCAGCCATCACAGTTCCTCCTATTGCCATCCACCATCCCTTCCCTTCTAACCCCCATCCCGGTTTATCTAAGAGATCTTAACTATTTTCCCTTCCTAGGGTCATTCATGTGTGTCCCTCTCAGGGTCCGCCTTTTTACCTAGCTTCTCTGTGGTTGTGGATTTTAGCCTGGTTATCCTTTGCTTTGCATCTAAATATTCATTTAAGAGTGAGTACATACTGTGTTTGTCTTTCTAGGTCTAGGTTACCACACTCAGGATGATTCTCTCTTGTTCCATCCATTTGCCTACAAATTTCATGTCTTTGTTTTTTACTAGTAAGTAATACTCCATTGTGTATCACATTTTCTTTATCCATTCTTCAGTTGAGGGACATCTAGGTTGTTTCCAGGTTCTGGCAATTATAAATAATGCTGCAATGAGCATGGTTGAGGATGTGACCTTGTGGTATGATTAAGCATCTTTTGGGTATATGCCTAATAGTGGTATTGATGGGTCTTGAGATAGGTTGATTCCCAATTTTCTGATAAACTGCCATACTAATTTCCAAAGTGGCTGTACAAGTTTGCACTCCCACTAGCAGTGGAGGAGTGTTCCTCTTACTCCACATCCTCTCCAACATAAGATATCATCAGTGGTTTTGATCTTAGTCATTCTTACAAGTGTAAGATGGTATCTCAGAGTCGTTTTGATTTACATTTCCCTGATGGCTGAGGATGTTGAGCAATTCCTTAAATGTTTTTCAGTCATTTGAGATTCTTCTGTTCAGAATTCTCTGTTTAGCTCTGTTCCCCATTTTTTAATAGGATAATTTGGTATTTTGATGCGTAGTTTCTTGAGTTCTTTATATATTTTGTAGATCAGCTCTCTGTCAGATGTGGGGTTGGTGAAGGTCTTTTCCCATTCTGAAGGCTGCCATTTTGTCTTGTTGACCATGTCCTTTGCCTTACAGAAGCTTCTCAGTTTCAGGAAGTCCCATTTATTAATTGTTGCTACCAGTGTCTGTGCTACTTTAGGAAGTGGTTTCCTGTGCCAATTCATTCAAGGCTACTTCCCACTTTCTCTTCTATCAGGTTCAGTGTAGCTGGATTTACGTTGAGGTCTTTGATCCATTTGGACTTGAGTTTTATGATGGGGATAGATATAGATCTATTTACATTCTTCTACATGTTGACACCCAGTTATGCCAGCACCATTTGTTGAAGATGCTTTCTTCTTACTATTGTATAATTTTAGCTTCTTTGTCAAAAATCAGGTGTTCATAGGTATTTGGATCAATGTCAGAGTCTTCAACTCAATTCCATTGATCCACATGTCTGTTTTTCTGCCAACACCAAGCTGTTTTTATTACTATAGCTCCATAGTAGAGCTTGAGGTCAGGGATGGTGATACCTCCAGAGGTTGCTTTATTGTACAGGATTATTTTGGCTATCCTGGTTTTTGTTTGTTTGTTTGTTTTTCCATATGAAGTTGAGTATTGTTCTTTCGAGGTCTGTGAAAAATTGTGTTGGGATTTTGACGGTGATTGCATTGAATCTGTAGGTTGCTTTTGGTACGATTGCCATTTTTACTATGTTGATCCTACCTATCCAAGAGCATGGAAGATCTTTCCATTTTCTGATATCTTCTTCAATTTCTTTTTTTAAAGACTTTAAGTACTTGTCATACAGGTCTTCACTTGTTTGATTAGAGTTATCCCCAAGATACTTTTGTTGTTTGTGGCTACTGTAAAGGGTGATGTTTCTCTGATTTCTTTCCCAGCCCATTTATCATGCGTATATAGGAGGACTACTGATTTTTTTTTAGTTAATCTTGTATCCTGCCACATTACTGAAGGTGTTTATCAACTGTAGGAGTTCTGTGGTAGAATTTTTAGAGTCACTTATGTATGCTATCATATCATCTGCAAATATCGAAAGTTTGACTTCTTCCTTTCCAATTTGTATTCCCTTGATCTCCTTTCGTTGTCTTATTGCTCTAGCTAGAACTTTAAGTATTATATTGAATAGTTGTGGAAAGTGTGTATAGCCTTGTCTTGTTCCTGATTTTAGTGGAATCTCTTTGAGTTTCTCTCCACTTAGTTTGATGTTGGCTGTCGGTTTGCTGTATATTGCCTTTATTATGTTTAGGTATGTTTCTTGTATCCCTGATCTCTCCAAGACCTTATCATGAAGGGATGTTGGATTTTGTTGAAGGCTTTTTTCAGCATCTAATGAGATAATGATTTTTTTTCTTTCAGTTTGTTTCTATGATGGATTACATTGACAGGTTTTTGTATGTTGAACCTTTCCTGAATCTCTGGGATGAAGCCTACTTGATAATGGTGGATGATTTTTCTGCTGTGTTCTTGGATTCAGCTTGCCAGTATTTTGTTGAGCATTTTTGCATCACTGTTCATGCGGGAGATTGGTCTGTAATTCTCTTTCTTAGCTGCATCTTTGTGTGGTTTGAGTATCAGGGTAGCTGTAGCCTCATAATAGAGTTTGGCAATGTCCCTTCTGTTTCTATTGTGTGGAACAACTTGAGGAGTATTAATCTTAGCTCTTCTTTGAAATTCTGGTAGAATTCTATGCTGAAACCATCTGGTCCTGGACTTTTTTTGTTGTTGGGGGGGGGGGGGATTTTTGATAACTGCTTCTATTTCCTTAGGGGTTATAGATCTATTTAAATTGTTTATCTGGTCTTGATTTGATTTGGTGTGTGGTACCTATCCAGAAAATTGTTCATTTATTTATATTTCCCAATTTTGTGAAGTACAGGTTTTCAAAGTATGATCTAATTATTCTCTGGATTTCCTCAGTGTCTGTTATTATGTCCCCCTTTTCATTTCTAATTTTGTTAATTTGGATATTCTCTCTCTGCCTTTTGGTTAGTTTGGAAAAGTGTTTGTCCATCTTGTCAATTTTCTCAAAACACCAACTCTTTGTTTCATTGATTTTTTTGTATTGTTCTCTTTGTTTCAATTGTATTGATTTCAGCCCTCAATTTGATTATTCCCTGTCATCTACTCCTTCTGGGTGAGTTTGCTTCTTTTTGTTCTAGAGCTTTCAGATGTGCTGTTAAGTTGCTAGTGTGAGATTTCTCCACATTCTTTATGTAGGCACTTAGTGCTATGAACTTTCCTCTTAGCACTGTTTTTATTGTGTCCCAAAAGTTTGGGTATGTTGTGCATTAATTTTTGTTGAATTCTAGGAAGTCTTTAATTTCTTTATTTCTTCCTTGACCCAGTGGTAATTCAGTTGAGCATTGTTCAATTTCCATGAGTTTGTAGGCTTTCTGCCATTAGTGTTGTTGTTGAATTCTAACTTTAAGCCACAGTGATCCAATAAAATACAGGGATTTATTCCAATTTTTTTTATCTGTTGAGGTTTTGTTTGTTACTGAATATGTGGTCAGTTTTAGAGGAGGTTCCATGGTGCTAAGAAGAAGGTATATTCTTTTGTGTTTGGATGAAATATTCTATAGATGTCTGTTAAGTTCAGTTGAGTCATAATATCTGTTAGTTCCTTTATTTCTCTTTTAAGTTTCTGTCTGGCATACCTATCCAGTGGTGAGAGTGGGGTGTTGAAGTCTCCCACTATTAGTGTGTGGGGTTTAATGCATGATTTAAGCTTTAGTAATGTTTCTTTTACAAATGTGCATGTTCTTGTATTTGAGACATAGATTTCAGAAATGAGACTTCATCTTGATGGATTTTTTCTCTGACGAATATGAAATGTCCTTCTCCATCTCTTTTGATTGATTTTATTTTGAAATCTATTTTGTTAGATATTAGGATAGCTACACCAGAATGTTTCTTAGGAACATTTGATTGGAAAATCTTCCCAACCCTTTACTCTGAGGTGATATCTGTCTTTGAGTTGAGGTGTGTTTCTTATATGTAGCAGGAGGATGAGTCCTGTTTTCATACCCATTCTGTTAGCCTGTGTCTTTTTATACATGAATTGAGTCCATTGATATTGAGAGATATTAATGACCAGTGATTGTTAATTCCTGTTACTTTTTGTTTTGTTGGTGGTGGTGGTAGTGTTTGTGTGTTTCCATTCTTTGGGGTTTGTTGGGGTGAGGTTTTCTATTGCCTGTGTTTTGTGGGTGCAACTAACTTCCTTGGGTTGGAGTTTTCCTTCTAGTACTTTCTGTAAGGCTGGATTTGTTGATAGGTATTGTTTAAATCTGGTTTTGTCATGGAATATCTTGTTTGCTTTGTCCATGATGATTGAAAGCTTTGCTGGTATAGTAGTCTGGGCTGACATCCACAGTCTCTTAATGTCTGCAGAATGTCTGTCCAGGACCTTCTGGCTTTCAGAATCTCCATTGATAAGTTGGGTGTAATTCTGGTAGGTCTGCCTTTATATGTTACTTGGTCTTTTTCCTTTGCAGCTCTTAATAGTCTTTCTTTATTCTGTATGTTTAGTGTTTTGATTATTATATAGCAAGGGGACTTTTTTTTGGTCCAGTCTATTTTGTGTTCTATAAGCTTCTCATACTTTCATAGGCATAGCCTTCTTTAAGTTGAGAAAGTTTTCTTTTATGATTTTGTTGAATATATTTTCTGTGCCTTTGAGCTGGAACTCTTCTTCTTCTATCCCTCTTATTTTTAGGTTTGGTCTTTTCATGGTGTCCCAGATTTCCTGGTTGTTTTGTGTTAAGAATTTGTTGGATTTAACATTTTCTTTGACTGATGAATCTATTTCCTCTATTGTACCTTCAATGCCTGAGATTCTCTTTTCCGTCTCTTGTATTCTGTTGGTTGTACTTGCATCTATAGTGCCTGATCGTTAACCCAGATTTTCCATTTCCAGAATTCCCTTGGTTTGTATTTTCTTCATTGCCTCTATTTCAATTTTCAAGTCTTGAACTGTTTCTTTCATCTGTTTGATTGTATTTTCTTGGCTTTCTTTAAGGGATTTATTGATTTCTTCCAATTTTTTGTTTGTCTTTTCCTCCACTTCTTTAAGGGAATTTTCATTTCCTTTTTAAGGGCCTCTATTATCTTCATAAAGTTATTTTTTATTAAGAAATTTTTTATTCATTTTACATACCAACCACAGATCCCTCTCTCTTCCCTCCTCCTGTCCGCCTAGCCATCCCACACAAACCAACCCTCCATTCCATCTTACAAGAAGGTAAGGCCTCCCATGGGGAGTCAGCAGAGCCTGGTGTATTCAGCTGAGGCAGGTCCAAGCCCCACCTCGCTGCATCAAGGCTTTGCAAGGTGTCTAACCATCGGTAGTGGGCTCCAAAAAGCTAGCTCATGCACCAGGGATGAATCTTCATCCTACCACCAGGGGGTCCCTTAAGCTGATCAGGCTACACAACTGTCTCACTTATGCAGAGGCCTAGTTCAGTCCTATGGAGGCTCCACAGCTGTTGGTCTAAAATTCATGAGTTCCCACTAGCATGGTTTGGTTGTCTCTGTAGGTTTCCCCATTATGCTCTTGATGCCCCTTGCTCATAGAATCCCTCTTCTCTCTCTTAAACTGGACTCCTGGAGCTCAGTCTGGTGCTTCGCTGAGGATCTCTGCATCTGCAACACCTGCTACCTCAGCAGCTCCCTGAGACACAGACACAATAAAGTTATTTCTACAGTTATTTCTTTCTGCTTCTTCTACATTGGGGTGTTCAGGTCTTGCTTTTGTAGAACCATTAGTTTCCAGTGGTGCCATATTGCTCTTTCTGTTGTTGAATGTATTCTTACACTGTTGTCTACCCATCTCTTCCTTCAGTTGGTGCAGATGGAGCCTGTGCCTTGGGAAGGGGGTGTCCCCCTTCCTCCACTTAGTGCAGGTGGGGTCTGTGGCTTAGGTGGTTACTCTTCCTCCAGGTGCAGGTGGGACTTGTGGCTCCGGTGATCACTAATGCATCAGGGGATGTTTAGGGGGATGGGGAGGCTGTTGCCAGATCTCTGGGGCTTTGGTGAGTAGGGGAGAGGCATTAAATGTGCCCCTGGAGGCTAGGGCCTAGAGAGCAGGGCTGTCCAGCTGGCAGTTTCCTCCTCCAGGTGCAGGCTGTTCCTGTGGTAGCTCTTTCTCCAGATGCAGGTGGGGCCCTGGTGGTCACTGATATGGCAAGGGATGGTTTGGGGGGGAGGGGCAAGAGGCTGCTGCCTGGTCTCTGGGACTTTGGTGGGTGTGGGAGAGGCATGAAGTGTATACTTTGGGGCTAGGGCCTAGTGAGCAGAGCTGTTCAGTCTGGAGCTCAGACACTCACATCCTCCTCCAGGTGCAAGCAGTTTCTGTGGACTAGTCACTTTTTCTTTTTTCTTTTTTTTTTTTTTAACTTCTTGCACTGTGCTGTACTTCTTGTCTATACACCAATGGATAGAATAGCCTCTTGAAATCCCCATAGGACCAAGGAGAAACAACTACAAATAACTCTTCACACAGATAAGCCAACTCAAAAAACACAGACTTAAGTTCTGAAGGAATAGTAACTTCTGAACACAGTATGAAGTATGAAATACATTGATAGAAGCCTATTTTCCATGAACAAGAAAGACTACAGAAAGACAAACACTAAGTTTTCTTTTTAACTGTATTTTCACACACAAAAAAAATCACAGTAAGAAATCAATTATGTTCTAAAGAGTTTAACAAATGGTGATTTGTTAGAGACATTATTTATAACAATGTAGACAAAATTAAAATATTGTCCAGTGATGAGGTTCTAGACATCAGCAAGAATGGGAAACCAATGCCCCTGCTCTAAGGGGATGGAAAGTGGGGGCATTATATCTCTAAGAAAGCTGAAACAGAGGACAAATTTGACATCATAGCTATTTGGATCAAGGGATAAAGCTACTCTCATGACCAAACTGCAGAACTAGAAAGGACAGATCAGGAAATTTCCTAGCTGTTCTCCTTCTGTTCCTTTTTCACTAGCTGCTACTTCTCATTGACAATCCCAACTGAAGATAGAGGACCAAAGAACCCAGATGATGTGGTTTTGAAGGCCCACATCCCAGGAAACAGAGCAGAGACATTGAAAGGTGGGCTGCTACTGTCACAAGTGGTTACATATGGTAATAATAGCAACACTGATGAAGAGGATAGATTTACTGAGTCTCCAGATTATGGTAGGCCTTCCTCACCTATCCTATGAGGTGAGTACTCCTACCACCTCTGTTTTACAAATAAAAAAGTTGGGGCACAAAAAAGCCAAGTAACTGACTGACTGTAATATTTTGCAAGTAAGGATTATACAATGTGGCACAAAACTAGGGAGTAGTGTGTCCCCGTACCTAAGGAAACACAGCATAGCTTAGGTTTATTTATGTCTATACTTCATTTAATTTAAAAATGTCTTCTAAGGAAATTAAATAGGTGTCCCAAAGAGGTGCTAAAACATTTTAAAGGTACATTCTTGAAAGTCATTTTCAGAACAGGCTATTATTTTGAGCTTGTTTTTAACTTCTAATGTCATGATCTGTACCAGATGGAGTCCATATTAACCCATAAGCTCAACATATGACCTTTATGAGGAATAAGGTTTGGGTACACTTAGTAAATAACCTCATTTTAATCTCCCTAAACATTGTCTTCATCAAAATGTTAGGTAGTGACAGTTAATGTTTACTGAGCATTTAATACAAGTCATGATAACTTGGACTATTCTGTAACTGCAGAAACTGAATTTCAAAGAGATTGGAAGATATATCACATTCACAAAATTCCAGCCAGTAAGCAGCACTGCCAAAATATCAGCTATTTTCAATATAATTATAAGTTAGGACACATACATAATTTTAAAGCATTAGTGATGATATTTACAAATGTGAATTTTGGTTTTAATAATGCATATTATTTATACTAACTAATACTGTGTTTCAATATTTAATCAATATTATTACTAACAAAATATTTTAAAGTATTTTCTACTGTCTTTAAATTTCAGTATGAATTTTATGCTCACATATATATATATATCAGTTAAAATGCTAAATTGTCATCTGAATTATTTGATATGTATTTACTTTATAAAATATACAGTTGGCAAAACATTTATAAATTTATTGGCAATAGAACATGGAACAACTTTAGAACCTTCTGGCAGTACCAGTTAAATAAGACCATAACAAATGTATGAGCCAGGTGCCACATACTCAAACACATACCTTGGAGTTATGTATCTTCCTCTGAAGAGATGTTCAAGTACATTCTCAATAGTACTTAATGTAACAGCATGAATAAGAAGCTAGCCTGCTACCAGTTGCAGAAATATGAAATAGGAATACAACTGATATTGGCAAAGCTATTACCTGTAAAAAGTTATGGACTTTTCCAGAGGAAAACCAAGACTTAAGGAGTCTTGGTAATATTGGCTTTTGAATATATTAGCTGTATCCTGCAATGAATTTCTTGTGTGCTATTGTAGTTTCCCCATTCGACTGCTCCCTCAAGAACTTATAACAGTGTGATTGATCATTAATTGGGAAAAACTTCCCCTACACATTTAGGGGTTATTGGATAACTTTCCCCAGCTGTGTTTATGCTTCATTAGCTTACATCTGGCCAGGGCCATTCTCTGGACAAAAGTATTTCAACAAAGATACCTTTTTATCCAAGGACAAGTGCACATAGGTAAGAATTAGCTCATCCTACTTACAGATAAGAGAAAAAGAAAACCACTAACAATTAAATCCTCAACTCTTTACCTTCATCCCAGGTTATTTACACAAGACCCTAATTTAGATTTACTGCTCACATTTCTGGGATGATGTTTTAGTCACTTGCTAATTACTTAAAGTAGTTATTTCCCACTGACCAAAGGAGATTTCTGACAAGACCAGGCAGATGATAGGTGCCAAGCTTTGTTTCTTGTGCAAATTAAGTTTTAATCCTATTCAGCCAGGTGCTATTCTGAGATTCCCTCCTTAACAATTACTCCTAGGGAAAGTGCTTTTACTAACCAAAAGCTACATGCTCTGATGTGGGTTGCTTAGCAACCAAGCATACATCTCCCACCCTACCAGAAAGCAGTTGCAGTCAGGATGAGCATGGGGGGGGGGGGGGAGGGTTAGCAGCACCTAAGAATAAAAGACAGTTTTACTTTACTAGTGAGTTATACTGACATATATAGACTCCTAACATTTTACCTAACCACTTCTAGATTATAGTTTGAGCACATAAATTAGAATTCCCTAATTGATCTTAGCCTTTAGTTGACCCTACCAGAGAACTCCCTTTTATCACTGCCCCTTTGGGTTGTTAATTGAAGCTGACAATTATTGCTCTTTGTGGGATCTTATCACCTCTCTCTGTGACCCTGAAAACTTCAAGCCTCAATTGCTTTGCCAAGGAATTACTATTTGTGTATATATACTGGTTCCCCCACAGCACTTGGGGGATTGATTTAGAAAAACAAAGATGAGAATGAAGATGGAAAGAACTAGACAGATATGAGAGAACAGCAGAAGTGACTGAGAGAAGCTAAGAATGAGAACTGAAAAGAAGTTGTATAGATAGGATTGAATTTAGGAGAATAAAGTGAATGGATGAAAGAACTCAGTGTGCTTAGATTCATTTCATATCCCTCAGATCAGTACCCTAGCCACTTGCAGTTTCTGTTCTGGGCCCTGGTAGAAATCTCCTCAGGGTAGGCACCTGTGGAGAATTCATTACTAGCCAAATTGTCATCAAAGGAAGAATGGGTGCATTATATTATATACACACATTGGTACAGTATATAAAATTAACAGGGAAAATCTATAACTAAGTTCACTAAGGCATTTCGATGATTTTAGCAGACATGATAACATTCAAAAGAATATAAAATACTTACAAATTGCAAATGCTTATGTTTTCATTTAAATAAATACTAAAAACAATCCAAACTAACCTGTGTTAGAAATCAATGTACTTTGGAAAAGTGATGGAGGAGAGTATTTTGGGGTGGTGTTCATGCTCTACTTCTTGATTTGTGTGCTAGTCACATAGGTGCATACACATTAAAAAATCTACCATATAATCATTGTATGAACACTTTCATTCTTTTTGCTATATCTTCATAAAAACAGAACAAAAAAATCAAACAACTTTTAAAATCTTTTCAAAACTTGGATGTAGAAATAGGCATATAAGTTAGTTAGTAGAGTTTCTACCTAGTATGCAAGAAGCCCTGGGTTTTATTTTTAGTACCTTATTAACCAGGTATTTTGTTAATCAGGACTCAGGATATAGAAGCAATGGGACAAGAAGTTAAAGGTCAACTTGATTAACACAGAAACTTGGAATCCAGCTTGGCTTACCTAAGACCCTGTCTCAAAATAAATAAATAAATCCACTCAACAAAACCAGTTTATGTCTTGGTGTTCATAATATCCTAGTTATCTCTAATTGTCAGCTGGGCACAGCCTAGAGAAATTGAGTATAGAGTCTCAATTGAGAGATTCCCCAGATTAGATTGGCCCGTAAGTGTGTCTGTGGGGATTGTCTTAATAGTTAATTAATGTAGAAAGGCTCAGGTTGTCTTGGATAGTACCATAGCTAGGTAGGTGATCCTGAGATATATAAGGAAGATAGCTAAGCATGAACTTAGAAGTAAGTTAGCAAGCAGCATTCCTCCATGGATTCTTCTCCAATTTCCTGTTTGAGTTCCTACTTTGACCTCCATCAATGATGAACTGTGACCTGGAAGTATAAGTCAAAAAGAACACTTTTATTCCTGAAGATGTTTTTGGTCATGGTATTTATCATGGCATCAGAAAGTAAATTATAGTATACAACAATGCTAAGTGTCCTATATTGAAATATTAATTCTGATATTGTTGGAATGAATGGAAACGTAAGATGAAAAAAATAATGAACCAATCTCAGGAAGTATTGCCCCTAGGCCACAGATAGCCTGGAGGTCAACTTTGAGACCTTAGTTTTAAGAATCAAAAAGAGCAAGCCAAGCCTAGGGAAAAGCAGATATATGACTAGGTTACATTTTCTAGGAACTTTTGATGAGGACTCATATATAGAAGTTTTACTATGGTGATATTTTATTTGTACTGAAATGTGATTTTATTTGTATGTTAATAAATGAAGTTGCCTGGGGGTCAGAGCTAATAGCAAGCCATAGCAGAGCTGGGCGTTCATGGCACACGCCTTTAATCTCAACACTTGGTAGGCAGAGCTAGGTAGATCTCTGTGTGGTCAAGGATACAGCCAGCATTGGAGACACACGCCTTTAATCTCAATACCAACCATAGAAGATCTTGAGGTCTGTACAAACAGGCAGTGATGAGGCGGTCATGTGGTTGGGTTTACAACCAATGAGAAGGCAGAACAGAATTCTATATAAAGACAAACACTCAGGAAGTAGCTCTCTCTTGGCTGAAGAGGCTAGCTGCAGCAGATGGGTAAGGCCCTTAGCTCTGATCTCTTGGCTTTCTTCTTTGCTTTGGTTCTGTGTTTCTTATTTAATAAGATGGTTGGTTACATTTACATTTTACATTGAAAATTTATAGAAGTGGTCATACCTAAGATATCTATAGCAAGACATATTTTATCAAAACGACTCAGCAAAGTCATTTTAATGGAGAAGATAGCTCTGAAAGATAGATCATTTTCAAGAGATATTGGGGATGTTAAATATTGGTGGTGAAAAATTATAAAAGAAGAACCTACAAGTATATTAGGTCTTTTATATTTGATGTTGACGGTGACTATACCTGAATTTCCTGAATATTCCCTTTAAGCCAGGAACTGGGAAAAGTGGTTCCCACACTTTGTTTATTTAAATTGTCAACAATAGCTTGAGCTTTAGAGAAGATATCTATCATTTGGAGGGATGAAAGAATTTCCCTTGACATCACAAATCTTATTAGAACAAAGGGACCACCCAAGGCACATCTAAATGTGTTTCTCTGTACTGCCACTTTGAAAGGATATCAAGATTTGTCTTTCTAATAGTTTCTCTTAACATTAAGATATTTAACAGGGATCCTGCCCCGGACTTCCCTTCTGGACAAGAGGTGAGTGACTGGGCTCAGCCTAGATCCCATCCCTGGGCACCAGCCACTCCGGGGAAGACCTGCCCAACTTGGCCCCAGGTTCTGGCCACCAGGCAGGATCCCTTCTACCCCTACCGGAAAGGCTCTCCTTCTCCAAGACCCCCGGCAGACCCTGCAATCTCCAAGCCCTGCCCCCATGCCCATCATTGCCTGAGACCCCAGCCACTTCCTGAGACCTAGAGACCGGCCCCCAGCTCCCATCCTGCCCTGGACTTCCTTCCCTTCTGGACAAGAGGTGAGTGACTGGGCTCAGCCTAGATCCCATCCCTGGGCACCAGCCACTCTGGGGAAGACCTGCCCAACTTGGCCCCAGGTTCTGGCCACCAGGCAGGATCCCTTCTACCTCCACCCCTACTGGGAAGGCTCCCCTTCTCCAAGACCCCTGGCAGACCCTGCAATCTCCAAGCCCTGCCCCCATGCCCATCATCGTCAAGACCCCAGCTACTTCCTGAGACTTAGAGACCTGCCCCCAGCTCCCATCCTGCCCTAGACTTCCCTTCTGGACAAGAGATGAGTGCCTGGGCTCAGCCTAGATCCCATCCCTGGGCACCAGCCACTCTGAGGAAGACCTGCCCAACTTGGCCCCAGGTTCTGGCCACCAGGCAGGATCCCTTCTACCCCGACCCCTACTGGGAAGGCTCCCCTTCTCTAAGACCCCTGGCAGACCCTGCAATCTCCAAGCCCTGCCCCCATGCCCATCATTGCCCGAGACCCCAGCCACTTCCTGAGACTTAGAGACCGGCCCCCAGTGCCCATCCTGCCCTGGACTTCCTGTCTGGACAAGAGCTCCCATCCTGTCCTGGACTTCCCATCTGGACAAGAGAGAGAGACTTCCTGAATCTGTCAGCTCTTTCTGGACCAAGTGCACTGATAAGACCAAGAACGAACCACAAGGAGATGGGCAGACATCAAGGAAGAAGTACATACAACAAAATGAAGAGCAATACAGCATCATTAGAACCTAGCCCTCCTCCAACATCTAGACCTGAACATCAAAAATTGGAAGAAGCAGAAGAAAACAGTCTTATGAATAACATCATGAAGAAAGTAGAGGCTTATATAGAGGAAAAGACAAACAAAGAATGGGAAGAACGCTATAAAAAAACTAGAGGAAAGGACAAATAAAGTAGAAGAAAACAATAAAGTCCTGGAAGAAAACAATAAAGCCCTGAAAGAAAATCATGAAAAAGCAATGAAACAGATGAAGGAAACAGTCCAAGACCTGAAAAGGAAAATAGGAAAAATGAAGAAGACACAAACAGAGGGAATGCTGGAAATAGAAAATCTGAGTAAATGAATGGGAACTTCAGATGCAAGTATAATCAACAGAATGCAAGAGATGGAAGAGAGGATCTCTGGCGTTGAAGATACAGTAGAAGAAATAGATTTATCAGTCAAAGAAAACACTAAAGCCAACAAAGTCATGACCCAAAATGTCCAAGAAATTTGGGACACCATGAAAAGACCAAACCTACAAATAATAGAGATAGAAGAAGGAGAAGAATACCAACTCAAAGGCACAGAAAATATATTCAACAAGATCATAGAAGAAAACTTTCCCAACTTAAAGAAGGAAATTCCGATGAAATACAAGAAGCCTATAGAACACCAAACAGACTAGACCCCCCAAAAAAGTCCCCTCACCACATAATAATTAAACAACTAAATGTGCAGAATAAAGAAAGAATATTAAGAGCAGCAAAGGAAAAAGGCCAAGTGACATATAAAGGCAAACCCATCAGAATAACACCCGATTTCTCAATGGAGACTTTGAAAACCAGAAGGACATGGACAAATGTAATGCAGACACTAAGAGACCATGGATGCCAGCCTAGACTAATATACCCAGCAAAACTTTCAATCATCATAGATGGAGTGAACAAGACATTCCAGGACAAAGCCAGATTTAAACAATACTTATCCACAAACCCAGCCCTACAGAAAGCACTAGAAGGAAAATTCCAACCCAAGGAAGTCAAATACACCCTTGAAAACACAGGCAATAGATAAAGCTTCAGCAGTAAACCCCAAAGAAAATAAGTACACACACACTACCACCAAAAAAATAACAGGAATGAACAATCACTGGTAATTAATATCCCTTAATATCAATGGACTTAATTCACCTATAAAAAGACATAGGCTTAAAGAATGGATATGAAAGCAGGACCCATCTTTCCGCTGCATACAAGAAACACACCTCAAATTCAAAGATAGACACTACCTAAGAATAAAAGGCTGGGAAAAGACTTTCTAATCAAACAGTCTTAAGAAACAAGCAGGTGTAGCCATCCTGATATCCAGCAAAATAGACTTCAAACTAAAATCAATCAAAAGAGATCAAGAAGGGCATTACATACTCATCACAGGAAAGATCCACCAAGATGAAGTTTCAATTCTGAACATTTATGCCCCAAGCACAAGGGCACACTTATATGTAAAAGAAACATTACTAAAGCTTAAATCACATATAAAAACCCCACACATTAATAGTGGGAGACTTCAACACCCCACTTTCACCACTGGACAGGTCTCCCAAATTGAAACTTAATAGAGAAATAAAGGACTTAACTGATGTCATGACTCAAATGGACTTAATCGATATCTACAGAACATTCCATCCTAACAAAAAAGAATATACCTTCTGCTCAGCACTCCATGGAACCTTCTCTAAAATCAACCACATACTTGGCCACAAAGCAAATCTCAACAGATACAAAACAATTGGAATAACCTCCTGTGTTCTATCAGACCACCATGGTTTAAAGTTAGATTTCAAGAACAACAAAAACTACAGAAAACCTGCAATCTCATGGAAACTGAATAATGCTCAACAGAATCACCAATGGGTTAAGAAAGAAATTAAAGACTTCCTAGAGATCAACAAAAATGAAGACACCACATACCCAAACCTATGGGACACTATGAAAGCAGTGCTAAGAGGGAAAGTCATAGCACTAAATGCCCACATAAATAGTTGGAGAAATCTCACAATAGTGACTTAACAGCACACCTGAAAGCTCTAGAACAAGAAGAAGCAAAGTCTTCCAAGAAGAATAGACGCCAGGAAATTATCAAAGTGAGAGCTAAAATCAATAAAATAGAAACAAAGAGAACAATACAAAAAATTAATGAAACAAAGAGTTGGTTCTTTGAGAAAATCAACAAGATAGACAAGCCCTTATCCAAACTAACCAAAAGACAAAGAGAGCATCCAAATTAACAAAATCCAAAATGAAAAGGGGGATATAACAACAGACATTGAGGAAATCCAGAGAATCATCAGGTCATACTTCAAAAACCTCTGCTCCACAAAACTGAAAAACCTAAAAGAAATGGATAACTTTCTGGATAGGTACCACATACCTAAGTTAAATCAAGACCAGATAAACTATTTAAATAGTCCAATAACCCCTAACGAAATAGAAACAGTCATTAAAAGTCTCCCAACCAAAAAAAGCCCAGGACCAGATGGTTTCAGTGCAGAATTCTACCAGATCTTCAAAGAAGAGTTAATACCAATACTCTCTAAATTGTTCCACACAATAGAAACAGAAGGAACATTACCAAACTCCTTCTATGAGGCTACAATTACCCTGATTCCTAAACCAAACAAGGATACAACAAAGAAAGAGAACTACAGACCAATATCCCTCATGAACATTGATGCAAAAATACTCAATAAAATACTGGCAAACAGACTCTAAGAACACATCAAAACAATTATCCACCATGATCAAGTAGGCTTCATCCCAGGGATGCAAGGGTGGTTCAACATACAAAAGTACATCAATGTAATACACCATATAAACAAACTCAAAGAAAAAAACCACATGATCATCTCACTAGATGCAGAAAAGACATTTGACAAAATCCAACACCCCTTCATGATAAAGGTCTTGGAGCAATCAGGAATACAGGGAACGTACCTAAACATAATAAAGGCAATTTACAGCAAGCCAACAGCCAACATCAAATTAAATGGAGAAAAACTCAAAGCAATTCCACTAAAATCAGGAATGAGGCAAGGCTGTCCGCTCTCCCCATACTTATTCAATATAGTACTTGAAGTTCTAGCCAGAGCAATAAGACAACATAAGAAGATTAAGGGGATACAAATTGGAAAAGAAGAAGTCAAGCTTTCCCTATTTGCAGATGACATGATAGTATACTTGAGTGGCCCCAAAGATTCAACCAAGGAACTGATACAGCTTATAAACACCTTCAGAAACATAGCAGGATACAAGATCAACTCAAAAAAATCAGTAGCCCTCCTATACACAACTGACAAACAGGTTGAGAAGGAAATCAGAGATACATCACCCTTTGCAATAGCTACAAATGACATAAAATACCTTGGGGTAACACTAACCAAGCAAGTGAAGGACCTATATGACAAGAACTTTACGTCCCTGAAAAAAGAAATTGAAGAAGATGTAAGAAAATGGAAAGATCTCCCATGCTCATGGATAGGCAGGACTAACATAGTAAAAATGGCAATTTTACCAAAAGCAATCTACAGATTCAATGAAATCCCCATCAAAATACCAACACAATTCTTCACAGACCTGGAAAGAATAATACTCAACTTCATATGGAAAAACAAAAAACCCAGGATAGCCAAAAGAATCCTGTACAATAAAACAACTTCTGGAGGCATCACAATCCCTGACTTCAAGCTCTACTATAGAGCTACAGTAATAAAAACAGCTTGGTACTGGCATAAAAACCGACATGTGGACCAATGGAATTGAATTGAAGATGCTGACATTAATCCGCACACCTATAAATGTAGCTGGAGAATTTTTCTCTAGCTCCCACCACCAAGTCCCGCCAGTCCCAGAGCCCACTTATAAAACAAACACACAGACTCTTACATTATTTAAACTGCTTGGCCATAGCTCAGGCCTATCATTGTCTAGCTCTCACTCATATATTCAGCCCATTTCTATTAATCTTTACTTTGCCACGTAGCTCGTGGCTTACCGGTACTTTACATCTTCCTTGTCTTGGCAGTGGCTCCAGCTGGTCTCACTTTCCTTCCTCCTTCCTCAATTCTCCTCTCTCCCTTGTCCCACCTGTACTTCCTGCCTGGTCACTGGCCAATCAGTGCTTTATTTATATAAAGCAATATTCACAGCACTTCCTCTTTTTTTTGTTTTTCAAAAAGGAAGGTTTTAACTTCAACATAGTAATATTACATATAACAAAATAATTATTGAGTAAGAATTATAGTTATAATATAAAAGAAGATATCTATCTTATATTTGTGAGTTTAAGGTTTTATATCTAACTTATCTTTTATCATAACTAAGGAAAATTGTAAGTATCTAATCTTTAACCATGAAAGACCTCAGAAGGATATAATACTACCTGAGAAATGGGAGAAGGATGCAAGCAACTTTCGGGAGTCTTGTAGGGTAGACAGAGACAGCTGACAGCCTGGACAGTCATTCAAAGTTCTCTTGTAAAGTTGGGGCATCAGGCTAGCTCAGTCGGTAGAGCATGAGACTCTTAATCTCAGGGTCGTGGGTTCGTGCCCCACATTGGGTGCCAGATATTGATGAAATTATTAAGGCCACTCCACGTAGTTAAAGGGAGATTTATTTAATGGCATAACTTACAAATTAAGGGATAGGTAGGTCGCGGGGTCTGGGGAAGGCGTATCACAGTCCAGTGGTGTTCTCTGGAGCTCTGCTCAGTCCACCTCCACTATCCAGGGTCCCGCAACAGAGAGAGCGCCCACCGATCCAGATCTCGGGTCCCCAGGCGCCTTCCTTCTCCCCGCCTTGTAGGCATGACAGTTGCCGAAGTCTCAATGGGGGTTGGAACTTCCAGATCAAAGCTGGAATGGCTACCCACTACATCTGAACATAAAATTTTTGACAAAGAAGCCAAAAGTGTACAATGGAAAAAAGAAAGCATCTTCAACAAATGGTGCTGGCATAACTGGATATCAACGTGTAGAAGGCTGCAAATAGATCCATATCTATCACCATGCACAAAACTTAAGTCCAAGTGGATCAAAGACCTCAACATAAATCCAGCTACTCTGAACCTGCTAGAAGAGAAAGTAGGAAGTAGTCTTGAATGCATTGGCATAGGAGATCACTTCCTAAATATAACACCAGTAGCTCAGACACTGAGAGAAACAATCAATCAATGGGACCTCTTGAAACTGAGAAGCTTTTGTAGAGCAAAGGATACGGTCAACAAGGCAAAGCTACAGCCTACAGAATGGGAAAAGGTCTTCACCAACCCCACATCTGACAGAGGACTGATATCCAGAATATATAAGGAACTCAAGAAATTAGACATCAAAATGCCCAACAGTCCAATTAAGAAATGGGCTATAGAACTAAACAGAGAATTCTCAACAGAGGAAACTCAAATGGCTGAAAGACATTTAAGGAATTGCTCAACATCCCTAATCATCAGGGAAATGAAAATCAAAACAACTCTGAGATACCACCTTACGCCTGTCAGAATGGCTAAGATCAAAAACACTGAAGACACCTTATGCTGGAGAGGATGTGGAGATAGGGGAACTCTCCTCCACTGCTGGTGGGAATGCAAGCTTATACAACCACTTTGGAAATCAATATGGTGCTTTCTTAGAAAATTGGGAATCAATCTGCCCCAAGATCCAGCTATACCACTCTTGGGCATAAACCCAAGGAATGCTCAATCATACCACAAGGGCACTTTCTCAGCTATGGTCATATCAGCATTGTTTGTAATAGCCAGAACCTGGAAAAAACCTAGATGCCCTTCAACTGAAGAATGGGTAAGTAAAATGTGGTACATATACACAATGGAATACTACTCAGCAGAGAAAAACAATGACATCATGAGGTTTGCAGGCAAATGGATGGACCTAGAAAAAATCATCCTGAGTGAGGTAACCCAGACTCAGAAAGACAAACATAGTAAGTACTCACTCATAGGAGGATACTAGATGTGGAACAAGGATGACTGGACTGCTACTCACAACACCAGGGAGGCTACCTGGAAAACAGGACCCCAAGAAAGACACGGGGATCGCCCAATGATGGAGAAATGGATTAGATCTACATGAACAGCCTGGACGTGAGTGGGGGTAATGAAGGGCAAGGATCGAGGAAAAGAGAGCTTGAGGGAGCGGGAGATCCCAGCTGGATCAAGAACAGAGAGGGATAACAAGGAATGTTCATGGTAAATGAAGATCACATGAGAATAGGAAGAAGCAAAGTGCTATAGAGACCCACAGAAATCCACAAAGGTGCCCCCACAATAGACTGCTGGCGATGATTGAGAGACAGCCCGAACTGACCTACTCTGGTGATAGGATGGCCAAACACCCTAATTGTCATGCTAGAAACCCCATCTAATGACTGAGAGAACCGGATGCAGAGATCCATGACTAGGCCCAGGTGGAGCTCTGGGAGTCCAGTTGGCGAGAAAGAGGAGGGTTTATATGAGCGAGAATTGTTGAGACTAAGGTTGGATAAAGCACAGGGACAAATAGCCAAACAAATGGAAACACATGAACTATGAACCAATGGCTGAGGGGCCCCCAACTGGATCAGGCCCTCTGAATAGGTGAGACAGTTGATTGGCTTGATCTGTTTGGGAGGCATCCAGGCAGTGGGACCAGGTCCTGTGCTCAGTGCATGAGTTGGCTGTTTGAAACCTGGGGCTTATGCAGGGACGCTTGGCTCAGCCTGGGAGGAGGGGACTGGACCTGCCTAGACTGAGTCTACCAGGTTGATCTCAATCCTCGGGGGAGTCTTTGCCCTGGAGGAGATGGGAATGGGGGATGGGCTGGGGAGAAGGGGAGGGGGGCTGGAGGGGGGAGAACAAGGGAATCTGCGGCTGATATGTAGAATTAAATTATCTTGTAAAATAAAATAAAATAAGATATTTAACTGGTATTGTAGTCTGAATATGAAATTCTCCCCACAGATTTGAAACTTTAAGTACTTGGTCCCCAGTTGGTATGGAACTTTCAGGAGGTGGATCCTCACTGAAGAAAATGAGTCATGGGGGTGGGGCTTGAGGCTTTATAGCTCAGCCCCACCCTTGTTCACTCTCTGAATTCTGAATGTAGATGCAATGTGATTAGCAAGCTTCCTTTTCCTGCTACCATGCCTTCCCTGCATGGTACATGCATTCCTCACTGTGGTGGTATTTTACTTGTACTGAAATGTGATTTTAATTGTATGTTAATAAATAAAGTTGTCTGGGGGTCAGAGCTATTAGAGTCATAGCAAGTGCATGGCGGCGGTGGCGCACGCCTTTAAGGACCTGGAGGGCGGTACATTCAGGCAGTGACGAGGCAGTCACATGTTTGGGTTTACAACCAATGACAAGGCAGAACAGGAAGACTTTAAAGACAGACACACAGGAAGTAGGTCTTTTTTCGGAGAGCTCTCTTGACTGGAGAGGATCCCTGAATCAGGAAGGGTGAGGCTCTTAGCTCTGACCTCTTGGCTTTCTTCTCTGAATTGGCTCTGTGTTTCTTATTTTATAAGACCGTTGGTTACATCTACATTTGGTGCCCAACGTGACAAGAATCCATTAAAAACCGCTTAACTTGGCTTGGCAGGTCTGGTCTCCCGCCAGGGCCGCCGGCAGGTCTGGTCTCCCACCAGGGCGGCCGGCAGGTCCCCTTTCTGCCAGGGCGGCCGGCAGGTCCCGTTTTCTGCCAGGGCAGCTGGCTCCCTAGCCCGGGCCCAGGTCGGCTTGGCCTCAGGCCGGACTAACTTTGAGCTACTTGCTTAAAGCCGGTGCTACAGACAATTCAGGCCGGCCCTGCCGAACAGGGCCCCTGCCTGTAAAGCCAACACACGTGGTTGGAGCTTAAGGTAGCCAGAGCCAAGGCTTGACTAGGCTCAAGCGGGAACACGTGGCTGGATTCAAGTTCTTAGGCAGAACTTGTGGCTACGGTTCTTGCGTGTTCTCTCTCTCTCTCTCTCTCTCTCTCTCTCTCTCTCTCTGGATTCACACCTCGGACACTAGGAGGCTGTTTTGAAATTCCCTTGGATTGGTACTGTTCTACGAGGACTTGGTAAGTCATTTAACATATCGAATATTTTAAAGGAAACTATTTAAAAGAGAAATTTTTTCCACATTTAAAAAAAAATGTGTTTTCTGTGTTCATTGGAAGAAAATTGGGCTTTGTTTGCAATTTTAGACAGTCTGACAATGGAACAGCTATATGAGAAGATTACTGTTGACCGAATTATGCTTTTTATTACTATGCTTATTCTCATTTTACTATTTAAAAAGATAGTCAATTTAAGTGCCAGGATGACAGCTTTAAAAAAACTTGATAAACCTGTAAAAACTCAGACAGAAGAAACTAACAGTGAAGTTGCTTCAAGATTGGATCATAGGGTTACAGAAAGAAAGCCTGTTTTCACACAGCCACCCTTAGTTTGTCCAGTAACCGTACAGCAGTTGCCTGATCAAATGACTACACAAAATATTTGGGCTCCAATTGAAATGTTAGATTTACGAAGGTTTAAGGAGGCAATAGTATCTTATGGCATGCATTCCCCGTATGTAAAGCAAATGTTAAACTCTTGGTCAACATATAATAGGATTGTACCACAGGATTGGCGGGAGCTGGCACAAGCTGTTCTTGAACCCAGTCAAAGGCTTCAGTGGCTAACTTGGTTCAAGGATGAAGCTAAAAACATAGAAAAACAGTGGAGGGATAAAGGAATACAAGTCTGCCAGGATCAGCTTATTGGAGAAGGTCAATATGCTTCAGCACAAGCACAATGTTTATATGATGTCCAAACCCTAATTTTATGTCGAACAGCAGCCTTGAATGCATGGGACAGAGTTGAGGAACCAGGAAAAAAAACTGAGTCATTTACAAAGGTTGTACAAGGCCCAAAAGAATCTTTCACAGATTTTTTACAAAGACTGGCTTCAGCAGTAAGAGAATGGTCCCGGATTCAGAAGCTAGTAAGATAATAATTGAGTCTTTGGCCTTTGAGAATGCGAATGCAGCATGCAAAACAATAATCAGGCCGTTAAAGGCAAGATCTGCACCTTTGGAAGATTGGATTAGAGACACGGTTAATGTTGAAGCTCATGAGCATGATGATACGTGGGTAGGAGAAGCAATTTCAAGAGGTTTGAGGAATGTTAGATGTTTTGGATGTGGAAAGCAAGGACATTTGAAAAGGGACTGTAAACAGGTCATTCCTAGAAACAATGTTTCTTCAAGGAACAATGGCAACAGACTGCCCCTTCCTTCTGGAGTATGCAGAAGGTGTGGTAAGGGAAAACACTGGACCAACGAGTGTAGATCAACAAGGGACAGACAGGGTAATACTTTGCCTCAGTCTTTGGGAAACTCCCAGAGGGGCCTCATGCAGGCCCCAATAGCAAATCCAGTTCAAACCTTTCCTGCAGTCATAGAGGAAACCCCAACTCAGAACAATTAAATAACCAAATGCCTATTGGAATAAGTCATGCTGGTCAGGATGATGAAACAGAGAGAATAGAAAATTCAGGAGAAAACATAAAGAAAATTTTTTGGCAAACTTCTATTAATGAACAAAGACCAAAATTATCCATAAAAATAAATGGTGTTTTGTTGTCTGGTCTGGTAGACACAGGTGCGGACGTTACCATAATTGCACCAGAATTTTGGCATCCAACTTGGCCTCTTCAGGAGGTAAACATTCAACTGTTAGGAATTGGGACATTATCTCAGGTGAAACAGAGTGCAAGATGGCTCGAATGTATAGGTCCAGAAGGACAGAGAGCAAAATTAAAACCATATGTGGCTAACATAGCTATGAACCTGTGGGGTCGAGACCTGTTGCAACAATGGAATACTCAGATTAACATCCCTCCAACCTCAGAAACAAATCATAAACTAGCACATGTTTCTGAGAGAAATATTAGAAGGCATTATTCTGAGTGGTCACCAGCCATCCATATTATACAAGAACAGGGCACAACAACTGATGATCTTCCAAAGACATCAACAGCTCTACCTTTAAAATGGTTAACAGACAAGCCTGTATGGGTCCAGCAATGGCCTTTAACAACAGAGAAACTCCAGGCTTTAGAAGAGCTGGTAGAAGAACAGTTAAATGCTCAGCATATTGAAGAATCAACCAGCCCTTGGAATTCTCCTGTATTTGTTATTAAGAAGAAATCTGGTAAATGGAGAATGGTAACAGACCTTAGAGCAATTAACAAAGTAATTCAGCCAATGGGCTCTCTACAATCTGGAATTCCTTTGCCTACTTTGTTACCAAAAGGATGGCCTCTCATAGTTATTGATTTAAAAGACTGTTTCTTTTCAATACCCTTACAAGAAAAAGACAGAGAAAGATTTGCTTTCACAGTGCCTACTTACAATAATTCTCAACCGGTTAAAAGATTTCAATGGAGAGTCCTCCCACAAGGAATGTTGAATAGCCCAACTCTGTGCCAATATTTTGTACAACAGCCATTGGAAGTGATACGTAAAATATTTCCTAAATCTATAATTTATCATTATATGGATGATATTTTACTAGCTGACTCAAATGCAGATACTTTAGAAAGAATGTTTGAAGAAGTAACGAAAATTTTGCCTTGCTGGGGATTACAAATTGCTCCTGAAAAGATACAAAGAGGAGATTCTATTAATTATTTAGGATATAAAATAGAGCTACAAAAAATTAGACCCCAAAAGGTGCAAATTAGGAGAGATCGACTACAGACTCTTAATGACTTTCAAAGATTATTTGGAGATATTTCTCATCTAAGAACTATTGTTGGGGTAAAAAATGATGAACTGCATAATTTGTTCAAAACCTTAGAAGGTGACAAGGACTTAAATAGTCCAAGAGAATTATCACCTGAAGCTGAGAAAGAATTGGCCTTGGTAGAAAAGAAAGTACATGAAGGACACGTGGATCGTATTGATCCAAAGCTGGATTGCATTTTGGTTATTTTACCTTCTAGACATTCTCCTACAGGAATATTAATGCAGAGGGAAGATATTATATTAGAATGGATATTTTTACCAAATAAACCAAATAAAAAATTAAAAACTTATGTGGAAAAAATCTCTGACTTGATTTGGAAAGGAAAATTGAGACTTCGTCAATTAGCAGGAATAGACCCAGCAGAAATTGTCGTACCTTTAACTAAGGAGGATATTGAAAAATTATGGACAGAAAGTGAACCTTGGCAAAGAGCTTGCAGTAATTTTTTGGGAGAAATTAACAGCAAATATCCCAAAAGTGATAGAATTGATCTTATAAAGAGAGCTGATTGGATCTTGCCTCGAATTGTACGGGAAAAACCCATATCTGGAGTTCGTACATTTTATACAGATGCCAACAAACAAGGAAAGGCAGGTTACAAATCAGAAAATTTAAGTAAAGTGGTTCAAAGTCCTTATAATTCAGTTCAAAAATCAGAATTGTATGCTATTCTGTTGGTATTAATGGATTTTTCAGAACCTCTCAACATAGTAACTGACTCTCAGTATGCTGAAAGAGTAGTATTACATATTGAAACTGCAGAATTTATCCCTGATGCTTCAGAATTAACTTCACTATTTTTTCAATTACAAGATACAATCAGGAAAAGGAGTCATCCTTTATATATAACTCACATTCGATCCCATACTGGTCTGCCAGGCCCTCTAGCACAAGGCAATGATGAGATTGATAAATTATTGATAGGAAATGTGCTGGAGGCCTCAGAATTTCATAAAAAACATCATGTAAATAGTAAAGGTTTAAAAAAGGATTTTTCCATAACCTGGCAACAAGCCAAAGAAATAGTAAAGAAATGTCCTACTTGTTCCTTCTACAATCAAACGCCATTACCAGCTGGATGTAACCCAAAAGGTACTCAAAGGAATGAAATCTGGCAGATGGACGTGTTTCACTTTGCAGAATTTGGAAAACTGAAATATGTACATCACACTATCGATACTTATTCAGGATTTCAGTGGGCAACTGCTTTGAGTTCTGAAAAAGCTGATTCTGTAATCACTCATTTGCTAGAAGTTATGGCCATCATGGGTATACCTGCACAAATCAAAACTGATAATGTTCCATCATATGTCTCTGTTAAAATGAAACAGTTTTTTGCTTATTACAATATAAAGCATATTACAGGCATACCACATAATCCTACAGGTCAAGCAGTTATAGAAAGATCAAACAGAACTCTAAAGGATATGCTAAATAAACAGAAAGGGGTAACAAAAACCCCCAGAAACAGACTTCATAATGCTCTATTAACTTTGAATTTTCTTAATGCCAATGAGAAAGGAACAACAGCTGCAGAGAGACATTGGATAATAGAAAAAAACTACAGAATTAAATCAGCCTATATACTTTAAGGATGTGCTGACCTCAGAATGAAAACCAGGGTATGTGTTACGTTGGGGACGAGGTTTTGCTTTTGTTTCTACAGGAGAAGATAAGTTGTGGGTACCATCAAAATTGATAAAGGTTCGATTTGAACAAGAGAAACCTCTTAATTAGAGGAGGTGATAGTTCTTCAACCAGCATGAACATCCAATTTAAACTAACTTATACCAGTAACACATGTCTTTTCATTTAATCAGATAATAACTTGCCAAAAAGGGACATCCCCAAAATTAGTCTTGGGGAAAGGTTTTTGTTTTTGTCTTTTAGGAGAATGAAGGTTAAGGAATCTGAAGAACACTGGACAAATGAGACAACTGAGAAAAGGGACAAATCATCTATCCCAGGAAACAGAGTGAAACGGCGTATGGGTATATATTATCTAAAAAATTTTATGTCTTCCTAAATGTTTGTTTCTGCTTTTCTCTAAAAATTTAACACTATTAGTCTTCTAATAGTCCCAGTTCAATTAAAATTTAAAGCTTACTTTAGAGTTGGAGAATGGCTCTCTCCTTCTTTAAACTCAAGCATGTTGTTAAAAGGAAAATGCAAACCCCCTGTATCATGCCAGAATAAAAGAGCCATCTTCTGCTATGGGACAGGAGAAAAGCCAAATTAACTAAGGGACTATTCTATTACTAATCTCAACTCTTTGATTCTATTCTGATTCTTTAAAACTTTTCTTAAAGTATAAATTTTATATCAAAATTTACAAGATTAATATATAGATATATAGATATATATACATTTTATCCTTTGTTAAGATATGAATGGTCATATAGAGTATTAATTAATTCTAGAAAAAAGGCTTCAATTAGCTGCATATATATGTCTTTGTGTTCGAGTCTCTTATCAGTTTTCTGCAGGAAATCACGGCCAGGCCTAACATCAACTGAAGTCTCCAGGAAGAAGTTGGGGCCCCACAACAACAACAATTCCACGTGGACAATAATAACATCACTAAGCTGACAAACATCATCTATAGATCAGCTTTGAACTACAAGGTGCTCAGAGCAATTTTGAGATGACTAGCTGAGATGATCCAGTCTCAAAGACTACTTGAATAAAGACTTGAGATAAACCCTGAACTTTGGCATTATACACAGACTGGATAATGAAGGATATGGTTACCTTTCCTAGAATTTGACAATTAACCTAAAATTTTTCTTTCAGGATAAAGATAACTTCGCCCATACCCAGCAGGAAGCAATTTTAAGAATACGACGCCCACATTCCCAAAGAGGTGGTGTGGGGCGGGTGGTTTTTTGGTCTTTTTAATGGGTTTTGGGTCTGGGATGATTTTCATTGTTTAGGGGGGTTGGTTACAAGTTGTTGTCAAGGGTTAGGAAAAAGGCTAAGCAAAAGAGATTAGATTTAAGGTTCTTGTTTAAAAAAAAAGAAAGAAAGAAGAAGAAAAAGACAATTACTAGTTTTAAATACTTTACATTGGATTGGATTGTTTTATATTGTATACAAATTATATATATTGAAATTGATATTGTTAGAAAATGCTATATGTATATCTCTAATTGTACTTATACCATTCATTTAACAATGCAATTTTCTTTTCCTTGAATGTTATTATTACCAACTATTAGGATATAAAGAAATGAAAGTTAGTAGTTAGACATTACAATAGAACTTGTAGTCATATTAGATATGTTTTAAAAATTGAGCAGATATATTTTAGACAGGTCATCTTCAAACCCTTCAGAGATCTACAGAATATGGCATTTAAAATGTTTTAATAACTTAGAAAATTTTTTTTTTTGTTATGATTATGAGACATGTCGGCTCCTGGCAGTACCAATCTACTTCAGGGAAAATATGGGCATTGAAGAAACTGTGTATGGAGTTAACTTTCATTGTGGCAAAAGTTAGCCACTGGACAACAAAGTATCCTTGAATCAACTGCTGACAAAATGGACAGACAGGACATGAAACAAAGGACTACTGATTCTTGCCAAAACAAGTGTGGTTATGGCTTTATCAAAAGGCATCTTCTGAGGCCAGGACAATATGGCACCATCCCTGAAGTGGCCTTCACAATTCGGAAAAGGTACAGTGCCCTTTTCTTTGAAGGCAGCTGAACAGGCAGTGGGCTGATGGCTTCTGATGTGCAATGGAACAGCAGCTGAAACAGTTATTCTTGAAGAGTAACTAAGCTCACGCCTTGCAATAGTAAACTGGCATTTGACAGAGGGATGTGGAGAAGAACGGGATGCTAAGATGAAGCCATATATACACAGCCAAGAAGAATGGACAGTTGAATTAAAAAATCAACAACAATTTCCAGAATTTAAAATCCTGAATCATGACATGACACTAGTGGAATTCAGGTGTTTCTGGTACATGGACTGCTCTCACCCAATGTGAGGTTGAACTGTTGACCTTGTGTACATCCTACTTCACAAATGAGTCTGTCAGATATGCTAAGCCTATAGGCTGAAGATGATGCCCCAACACTGTGGAGAAACCTCAGGTGACTGTCCAGGCAGCTGGCTGTTTCTGTCAACTCACAAATTTTTTGGAAGTTGCTTGCATGCACTTTCTGTTTTTATTTTTGTTAGCTAATATTATTTCCTTCTTGGGTTTCTGAGGGAGTTGAAGATTAGATAGTTATAGTTGAAGGTTAGTTAGTTATAGTTGAAGATTAATTAGGATAGAAAGTGAATTAGATACATTTTGGACTTAAAATAGGATAGATAATGAAATTATTTTCTCTGAATTTGTCAAATACAAATGGACTAGACATTGTTTAGACATTTATTATTTGTATATATTGTATATAGTCATTGTACTTTTGTATATAGTTTTTCTTTTGTTAGTTATAACCTTTTTCTTTTTTTTCCTTTTTATTAAAATAGAAAAGGGGAAATGTGGTGGTATTTTACTTGTACTGAAATGTGATTTTAATTGTATGTTAACAAATAAAGTTGTCTGGGGGTCAGAGCTATTAGAGTCATAGCAAGTGCGTGGCGGCGGTGGCGCACGCCTTTAAGGACCTGGAGGGCGGTACATTCAGGCAGTGACGAGGCAGTCACATGTTTGGGTTTACAACCAATGACAAGGCAGAACAGGAAGACTTTAAAGACAGACACACAGGAAGTAGGTCTTTTTTTGGAGAGCTCTCTTGGCTGGAGAGGATCCCTGAATCAGGAAGGGTGAGGCTCTTAGCTCTGACCTCTTGGCTTTCTTCTCTGAATTGGCTCTGTGTTTCTTATTTTATAAGACCGTTGGTTACATCTACACCTCACCATGATGGATTCTATCTCTCTAGAACTATATGCCAAAATAAACCATTTCTTCCTTATGTTACAATGAGAAAGTAACTAAAAAGTCTCAATAAAATAACCATTAGGCTGAGAAGATAACTCATTCAATAAAGTTCTTGCCTTGAAAGTATGAGGACCTAAGTCCAATCCCAAGAATACATTGTCTTAGTTAGGGTTTCTATTGCTATAAAGAGACAACTTGACAATAGCAACTCTTGTAAAAGAAAACATTTATTTGGGGCTGGCTTACAGTTCAGAGGTTCTGTCCACTATCATCATGGTGGGAAGCATGGTGGCATGCTGACAGACGTGGTTCTGGAGAGGTAGCCAAGAGCTCTACATCTAGATTCATAGACACAAGGAATATGGTGATTCACATTGTGCCTAGCTTAAACATCTGAGATCTCAAAGCTGGCCCTAGTGACACACTTCCTTCAACAATGCCATACGTACTCCAATAAGGCCACATCTCTTAATAGTGCTATGCTACTTCTATGGGTCAAGCATTCAAACACTTGTCTGTGGGGTTCTTTTCTACTCAAACCATCACATACACATTTTTTAAAAATTGGGCATAGCAGTATCGTTGTAATCTCAGGGATGAGAGGGCAGAGACAAAATGATTCTTGGGGGCTCATAAGCTAGACAGCCTTGCTCACCGGGTAAATTACAGGTAACTGAGAAACCCTGTTTCAAAAAGAAAACCAGGTAAACAGCACTTGAGTAAAGGCACTCAATGTTGTCCTCTGACCTCCATGTATACACAGACCTATACATATTTGTGTGCACACTTGTACACACATGTATCTACATATACACAAAGAAAGCAATATTCAATGAGATACATACTCTACAATTAATTTGTTAAAATGGATCTTAAAGATAAGCCATAGAGTATAGACCATACACTTATTTAAACACACACACACATACATACACACACACACACACACACACACACACACACCACTGTTTTAAAATGGAATGCTAATCACCACAGAGTTTTAAGTTCTTTGTATGCTTATCTCCTTGGTCACCATATCTCTCACCTACAGCACATGAGTAATATTTATTGTAAGTGTAACAAAGTCAGCATAGAGTGGCATTCAATCCAAAACAGAATAAATCACTGATCTGTAACTAATGTACTTAAGGATTACTCATTCTGTTTATTAAAAAATATTTTCAAGTCTATATCACATGAGCTTGTTCAATTTTATTTCTGGTACTCATCCAGCTGATTCATTATAATTTGGCAAGTCTCTAAAATTGTGAAGAAATCTGTTTTCTGAGTCTTTAGAAGATTCAGCTTTGTCTACCAAGGGACCAGGTGTCTGCTTGAACTACCATGGCAACCTACTCAGACTGTGTGGATTAGGCAGAAGAATTTTATTTTCACCCTGTCTAGATGTTGAAAAGTCTTGGATCAAAGTTCCACCAGTTTTGCTTTTGATGAGGGTTTCATTCCTGACTTAGTAATCTTGTATACTCACTCACACAACCTCCCTTGTGGTGTATAGGCACTTTGCAGGGGACGGCAGCATTCCAGTACTGCTTCTTTAAAAGGGCACTATTTATATTATGCAATCCCTCCCCTATACCCTCATAAACCTATTTACCTCTCAAAGTCTCAACCTCCAAATATCATTGCACCAAGAGTTAAGACTTCAAGGTATGAATTTTGGAAAGTCACAGATCCAGTCCATAACTTCAACAAATGGAAACCCTAAGATTGAGATTATCTCAACTATTTTCTCCTCTCTCTTCCCTAATCTTATTAAGAATAATATAAATAAACACAATAATTTGAAATTAATTTTGTCTTATTTCATCATGGATAAGATTTCAAACCACTGACAAAATCTTCATGGTTTAGCTTTTAAATGGTTTCACAAAGACTAACAAATTGTTCAATGCTTTCTGTCTACCACCTTTACCCATATTAGAATTATAGAAAGTTAAAAAGTCAGCAAGAACAACAGGACAAAAATCATTAACCCTTGATACTCAGAAACACAACATTTGTCTATCAAATATTACATTGCTACTGGGGAAAATCTATAAGGTTTATTTTAAGCTGTTCAGAGTAATTTATAAGTTCTCTATCTTAGCTATACTCCAATTATATTTCTTATCTTTTATATTCTTGATAAATGCACCATTATCTTCTATTGTTATTCTCATTTAAAGTGTAATTTATTGTATCCAGAGATAATGAAGTTCTGAGACATTTATATGTATGAATACACAGTTAAGGGCCTATGGAAATGGCTCAATTATTAAAGTATCTGTTATACATGCATGAGAACTTGAGTTCAGAAGTTTGGTTCCTCACTACCATACAAAAGCCAGTCATCATTAGTGCATGTCTATAATCCCAGGATTGGGACTAGGATGGAATTAGGCACATATCTCTAGCACATTGGCTAACTAGCAGAGCCAAATCAATGACATCCGCACACACACACATGCACACATTCATGAACACACACACACACACACACACACACACACACACACACACACACACACACACACATTCACAGGCATGGTTGAACAAGTGTCCTTGTGGTAGCATGGAGTGTCCTTTGGTTACCTGCCCAAGAGTGGTATAGCTGAGGTCTTGAGGTAGACTGATTCCCAACTTTCTGAGGAACTTCTGTATTTATTTTCATGTGTCTGTACAAGTTTGCACTCCCACCAGCAATGGAGGGTTGCTCTTTGCAAACTGACAGTGGGGCCCTATTGCTGAGGGCAACATTCACATAACTCATTGAATATGGAGAAGTTGAGTTGGTATCTACATGGAAACTTCATCCTTATGTTCTAGTCTCTTTGGTGTAGGAAGGTACTCTGAAGGCTACCAAAAGATAAATGTGGACCTCAACCTAACTTTTGACCTACACTCTGTCCTGCTTGCAAAATATGCTAGAGCAATGGTGGCACAGAACTTGTGGGAGTAGTCAACTAATGTCTGATTTAACTTAACGCCCACTCCATGAGAAGAATCCCAAATCTGACACTACTTGGTTAACCAAGAGCCAGAGACTAGATAACCCAGAGACCTAGGGTAAAAGTAAACATGACTGGTCTGAAAAAAAATTAGTAAAATTATTCCTAATGACATTATGCTTTACTCATAGATCAGTGGCTTACCCATTCATCAGAGAGGCTTCTTTTGGCAGCAGATGGGAACAGATGCAGAAACCCACAACTAGACATTATGTTAAACAGAGATAAAGTCTAAATTGTTGATGGTCTCCATCAAATACCTCCAATCAGAGCTCAGGAACTCCTGTGGAAGAGGAGAGGGGAAGATTGCAAGAGTCAGAGGGAATGGGGGACACCAGGAGAACAAGGCTCTCTTAATTAACTACGTAAGGTGCACATGTGCTCAATGATACCGAAGCTACAAGCACAGGGCTTACATTGGTCTATACCAGGTCTCTGCATATATATTATAGCTATTAACTTAGTATTTGTACTCCTGACTGAAAATAAGGGGGTCTCTGACTCTTTCACCCACTCTTGGGACTCTTTTCCTCCTATTGGGTGACTGTGTCCAATTTTGATATGAAAGATTTTGCTTTGTGTCATATTTTATTTTGTCCAGGTTTGGACAAAAGTCTATTCACTTCTAATGAGAGACAGAAATGGAGTGGACCTGGAAAGAAGGGAAGGTGGAGAGGAATTTAGAGGAGTAGAAGGGGAGGAAACTATAATCAGGACATATTGTGTGAGAAAAGAATATATTTTCAATAAAAGAAAAAACAGAAATATTACTACTATCTGTATATTTATTTATAACTTGTAAATTTTATTTTAACAACTTTTATGTTCTGGTAATTTTTTTTTTTTGGTTTTTTGAGACAGCGTTTCTCTGTGTAGCTTTGGTGCCTGTCCTGGAACTCACTTGGTAGCCCAGGCTGGCCTCGAACTCACAGAGATCCACCTGGCTCTGCCTCCCGAGTGCTGGGATTAAAGGCGTGCGCCACCACCGCCCGGCCCTTGTTCTGGTAATTTTTACTAGGTACTTTAGTATTTTGTATAAATAAAATTATTTGAATATAGAGATTATTTAAATCCTTTGCTATTTTAGATACCTTGTATTTCTTTTTCTTGCCATATTATTATTGCTAGAGATTTTCATCAGTAAGTTGAATCTCTCCTAGTGACAGACTTCAGATCCATAGCCTGCATTAAATGTTTGCATTAAATATATATTTATGCTTTGTGGTTTGTATTCACTTTCATGTAGGCATTAGCTTTTAAGCATTTGATAAGCAAGCTACAATCCATATAACCATAGAGGTTATGTATAGAGTAAGAGAAATGGGGTGAGGGATGAATCTTCCTAGGAAGATGAAATGAAATATATAGTTATGGATAGGGTGGGTGGGTAGTTGGAACATGAGAATAACACAGGGAGAAGAAAGGGGGAGGAAAGAGGGAACAAGGGAAGGAATGCAGGATGGGACATCTAAAACTAAAGGACACTGAGGGGTTGTATGGAAAACTAATACAGTAGAAGTTTCCTAAAAAATGTGTGTGTGTGTGAAAACAATCTGAATGAAATGGCCAAAGGAACAAGGGAGATAGATCCCTAACTGAACATCTGTTGTCACAAAATGAAGCTTCCAGTGCTAGAAATGGATTATATCTAATTGAGTTATTGGCCAAAGGGGACCCATTAGAAGCCCAAAACAACCCAGGCTATTGCCAAGTCTCTTGGTCATTCTTCACAAACTGAAGCTAATGCCTGATTACTGAAGACAACACCTACACAACTTATTGAACATAGAGAAGTAGAATTGGTGCCTGCATTGAGTCTTCACCCCTATGGACTATTGTTCATGGTACTTGAAGGTACTTTGCACACTACCAAAGGAGAAAGGTAAACACCAACCAGGCTACAAAGTCTTTGATCTAAAATGATGACCTGCCTGCCATATATACTACTGAAATAGTGGCACAAAGCTTGTGAGAGTAACCAACCACTATCTAATTGGATTTAGGGCCAACTCCATGAGATGGAGACCATCTCTGATACTACTCAGGTATCCAAGACCCAGTGACTAAATAGGTTAGGGATCTAGTAGAAAACCAAATGATACAGTTCTGTTAAAAAACAAAAACAACAACAACAACAAAAAAAAAACAGAGCTGCAAAATGACCCCTAAAGATATTCTGCTATAGATCATCAGAGAAGTTTCCTCCTACCGTACATAAGAACAAATACAGAGACCTACAGCTGGACAATGTGCAGAGAGCAAGAGATCTTAAAACACTCAGACATAAAATGGGTTGTCTCTATCAAATACTTCCCTTCAGGAGTCAGGGACCCCAGTGTTATAGGAGGAGGAAAGAAAACATAGCAGGATGGAGACACTTAGGAACTCACAGAGACTATGGCAGCATTAAAAAAGGCCTGCTTGTGTCAGTCCTGCATGACCCCACCAGACAGGGTCTCAGTGCTGTGGACACAAGTCTCTATCCTTAACCCAGTAGCATGTCTGGTTGATAATCATTCACAAACAAAAAATCATTTCTCTCCAATAGAGTCTCTCCAGGGATATAACCCACTCTTAAGGCCAGGTCTCATGCCCAGCAGTAGATGGCCAATATAAAATAAACCCAGTGGCATCTTTGGAGCTTTTTTGTCTCATAAGGTTTTGAAAGGGCATATTTTTCTTACCTTATAAATCCTTGGCCTATATATTATGGCTCCCAGTTTTGTGTTTTATGGAATTCTTGTGTGTATGAATATGTGTATCTGGGTCTACATGTATATCTCATTTCTTCTGTTTGTTTTGTCCTATTCCAGTTTGTTTTTATATCATCTTATTTCATTATTATTTTTTAGATGCCTATTTGTTTTCCAATGAAAGAGAGAAAAAGTGTAGATTTTGATGGAAGGGGAGGTCAGGAGGAATTTTGAAGGAGTTGTGGGTGGAGAAAATATGATCTGAATATATTGTATGAAAAATCTATTTTCAATGAAAGAAAGAATGTGTGTGTGTGTGTGTGTGTGTGTGTGTGTGTGTGTGTGTGTGTGTGTGTGAGAGAGAGAGAGAGAGAGAGAGAGAGAGAGAGAGAGAGAGAGAGAGAGGGAGAGAGAGAGGGCCTCAGATAGTACTACTAAATTTAACTATATAAATTTGAAAAAAAAATTAGTTTTTAAAAAATGACAAACATTGGCAATGGTATAAACAACAGAGTGCAGTTTAAACCCTAGCAGAAGAAACGGCAGAGGTCTTCCTAACCTCTAGGCCTGGAGTCAGAGGAAAAAGGCACCAGAACTCAGCCAACATCAGAGACAGAGTCTGTGAACCCTGACCTCACTCTTTGATTTTTTTTTAAAACGAGCTTCACACAACACATGGAAGTCAGTAAAACAATGAAGAATGTACTCTTTTTTCCTGTAGGAAATATCACCTCTAATATCTCTCTTGTCCACTTTAGTAACTTCTCTGACTATGAACTCATTTCCCTAAAGTACTGGCATCCAATACTCACAAACTGCGTACTAGCTGTTGTCAATGAGCAACTTCACGGGGGATGGCTTTTTTGGTTCAAGATATTTGAGGGAGAACAAGGGATAGAAACACAGTTCTAAGTCCATTAAGTGTGAGAAGAGCAAACATTTCAGTCATCCTCAGGACTGACAGGAAACAAAGCTCCGGCTGATTATTCAGTTCTCAGTATATCTGAATTACAATATCAGAGCAGCAGGTACCAGGTCAGGGAAATATCTTCTGGGAGTTTCTAGGCCATATAGCTCACATTTTAACCAGTAGAGAAAGCTTCAGGCATGTGCTCCAGACTCAAGTTAAAAATTCCAGGGAAATGCTTAGATTGATTCAGCTTAGACCGATTGGCCTTCTCTGGGCTGATTAAAAGTGGTTATGAGTGAAAAAAATGTAACAATATTCACTCAAATGACATAGATGAAAATAGAAAAATTCTGAGAAAGAAACTGCTGTCTTGGAGAGGTAAAAGATTTGATTTCTGACACGGCTTTCAAATAAACATTAAAGCAAATTCACACAGAAAACATCAGTATTTGATCAGAAAGTAAAATCAATAGAACTGAGATAAGAAATTGATATGTGCAATTTGGTGCTTACAGGGTCATTGTAACTGACATCAGGAGAGCTGGCACTGCCCTGTTGACTTCTGGGACAAGTGGGATGGTGCCTTTAGTAATAGGCAATCTAGACTAATATTTAGATTATAATTGTATAACAAATACTTAGTCATTTCTTTAGGTAATACACAGATAAAATATTATCAGAAACTCCAGATACTTTTGAAAGAATAAAGAAGGAATTGATAGAGTATGGAAGTTATTCAGATAAACATTATATTAAGTAAAGTCTGGAATGTTACCAATGACCTTCTGAATTGCATAATTCAGTATCATATTCTTCCAAGACCAGCAATTTCCAGTTTCTTTTTCCTTTAAGACTTGTGTGTGTGTGTGTGTATATGTGTTCACATGTATTCACATGTTGACTTAAACTTGAGCAGTATCACAGGACTATGGGACAGTAGTCAGAGTTCCCAACCACTCAAAACAGGGCCTGAAGGACTAGTCCAAGGAAATGCAAAATATAAGGACAGTGTAACTGAACCAAGTTTCACATCAAGTTGGTGGACAGAAAAATTCATGTCTTGAAATTGATTAGTGGAATCCTTGTTTATGGTGTCTAAAAAAAAAGATCCTCTCTAGAGAAAAACAATATTAGTTTGTCTTTTGCCTTTTTAATTTCTTTTATTATTTATTTATTTATTTATTGTGTATGCATGCATGTGTGGGCACCCATGTGCCTTGGTGCACATGTGGAGATCAAAGGACATTGTAGGAATCTGTTCTCTCCTTCTATCATGTGGTTTCCATGGATTAAGCTCAGGTAGTCAGGCTTGACACCAAGTGCCTTTACCCACTAAACAGTCTTTCCAGACTTCAAAAACATTTTACCAGTGATTTCTTCACTTGTGTTTTCAGATAGAGACCTTGTATGGCAAAAAATGTTGGAATAATTGCAATAATAGAGTTCTGGCAGGTGAGCCTAGAAAAGCATGAGCTATTTTTTAAATCTTCCTTCTAAAAGTAAGATACAACCCTGACACTCGCATGTCATTGCCTAGTCATTTTTTCATGACTGCAGGTGAGTTTCATGGAATTTGAAGCATATACCTTTGGCAGAACAGAAAACCAAAAGCTTGCCATACAACTTTTCAGAGTCTGTCCTACAGAATACAAAATGTTTGTTTATTTCTCACTTTAGAAATATTGCTTTTTAAAAACTTCATGCAATATTTTCAGTATATTATCCACCTCATCAATTGCTGCAAGATTATCTACCACTTATCTAGCCAACTTTGTGCTCTTACTCTGCCTTTTTTTTAAAAAAAAAAAAAGTGTACACACACACACACACCAGAGTCCCTTTTCCCCAAAAACCAGCATTTTCAAAACACAAGAGAAGAACATACATACACTGTGATGCTATGCACAAAATGCACAAGTTCAAGACAGACAAAATCGCAGGACAGATAAGGGGAAGTAGACAAAGTTCTACCCATAACCAAAAAGCTACCTGCAATTGATACAGGCTGAAAGAGAAAAAATCAATTTTCTTCAATGGAGTGACACTGAGTATATCAACCACATTATAGGGTAGGCCTTATACTCAGGAGTAGTTGGCAACACAAAGTAGACTCACTCTCACTTCTTTTTTTAATATTAAAAATATTTTCATACACTATATTTTGATCATATTATTTACTCCTCCTCACCTTCCTTCCCATTCTTTCATTCTCCCTCTCTCTCTAAAAAGAGAATAAGAAAGAAAAGAAAATCAAAACAGACAAACTAAAAGGAAAGGAAACCAGTAAGACAACTAGATAAATAAATGACAAGAAGGTAACAGGAGGTGTTGAGAAAGGGGGAGGACAAAAAGTCACACAAGACAAGAAAGGATAAAGGACGATCCTGGGGGTGGGAAGGCACAAAGAAAGGAAAGAGAGGAGGATGAAATGGTGGAGAAACAACAAAAACAAATTTTGTTTTTAAAAATGCCATAATGAAACCTAATATTTATAAGCTGATAAAAAAGTAACTAAGTAAATTGACAAGCAATAAAAACAGAATATGTTCTTCTTGACAACTAAGTAGATTTATTTAACCAGCTTCTTCCACATAGAAATATGAGTAGAGAACTAAGACCATCTGCACCAATTCCTCACTTCCCAGACCTTGCTCAGTTTGTAGAGACCCAGCACAAGCCTTTGCTGGTGAGCTCTTCAAAATCTCCCCTGCACATTCTCAGGTTGAACTTCAGCCACAAATTGCAAGCACCACCATGCCTGATAAGCATAGCCCATGTTCTTCATAAAAACAAGCAAACAACAACAACAACAACAAAAACCCTTCTTTTTGCAGCAGTAGGAGACTACTACAGAAATCCACAACTGGTCAAAACACAGAGAACAACTGATCTTGGGGTGCTTATACCCCAACTGAGTTGCATGCAACACCTATACTTAAGGCTCAGCAAACATCACAGAAGTGGGGACAGAAAATTTTTAAGAGCCAGAGGGAAAGAAAGTCTGCTCAGAAAAAGTGGTTTCTATATGTGACAGTAAAGCTGCATTCATGAAATCTCAACAACATGATTGCTGTCTTAGAGTTTCTATTGCTATGAAGAGACACCGTGACCATGGCAACTCTTACAAAGGAAAAACATTTAATTGAGATGGCTTATATTTCAGAGGTTTAGTCCATTATCATCATAGTGGGACACGGCAATGTGCACACATACATGGTGCTAGCTATATCTTGATCAGAAGGCAACAGGAAATGGACTGTAAACACTGGAAGTAACTTGAGCATAGAAGACCTCTAAGATCACCCCCACAGTGACACACTTCCTCCAACAAGGCTATACCTACTCCAACAAAACCATATATCCTACTAGTGTCACTCCCTTTGAGGGCCATTTTCTTTCAAACCACCACATTCCGCTTCCTGGCCCCCAAAGGCTTACACCCATACCATAAGGCAAAAAAAAAAAAAAATGCATCCAGTCCAATCTCAAAAGCCCCCATAGTCTACAACAGTTTCAAACTTGTTTCAAAGTCCAAATCCTAAAGTCTCTTCTAGAACTCATGGCAATCTCTTAAGTATAATCCCCTATAAAATTAAAATTAAAAAACAGATTGCATACTTCCAACATATAATGGCACAGGATATACATTACCATTCCAAAATGTAGGGAAGGGAGTATACTTAGGAAATACTGGACCAAAGCAAGACTGAAGACCAGCTGGGCAAACTCCAAACTCTGTATCTCCATGTCTTATGTCAAAATGCTCTTCAGACTGGCAATCTCTTTCAGCTTTGTTGACTGCAACATACTTCTTTCCCTTGGGCTGTTTCCACTTCCTGTTAGCAGCTTTCCTTGGTAAGTACCTCACTGCTCTGGCATCTACAACATCTTGTGTTCTCCAAGGCAACCCAGGCTTTCACTTTACAGTTTCATTAAATGGCCTCTCTAGGCCTCCATTCAGGTACACCCTTGACACATGTCTGGCCTCAGTGACTTTCCTTGGTTGCTCCTTGATTCTTAAGCCAGAAGCACATAGCCAAAGATGCCAAGTTCTGATGCTTGCTGGGTCTGGAATGTGCCCCCTTGTTCAATTACATATTCACAAGCTCTCTGTTTTCCATGGTAACCATTCCTGCCAAAGCTTAGCTGTCCTTGAACTTTCTCTGTAGACCAGGCTGGCCTCAAACTCAGAGACCTGCCAGCCTCTTCCTCTGGAGTGCTGGGATTAAAGGTATGCCCCACCACACCTGGCTCTAAGCCTTTTTTGTTTTGTTTTCTGGTTCCTTTTCACAAATTGAAATTTTAGCTGGGTGAGATCACTCCCTATATTCCATTTCTTAATCTGTTTATCTCCTTGAACACAGGACTTAACTCCAGTCTACTTCCTGGTGCTCTCCTCAAAATTTACATCTTGTAATTTACCCTGCTCAGATTTCTCCTTTTATTATAAATCTTTGTAAGTATGAACACTAGTAATCATACAACATGGTCTATACTAGGCTGTTTTGAGATTTCTTCTGCCAATGGAATTAATCTAAAACTCTTTTCTTTCGCTTCAGGCAGACTCTATGGACAAGAGCAAAAGGCAGCCACTTTCTTCACCAAAATACCACAAGAATTATCTCTAGGCAACATACTGAAGTTCTTCTTCTCTGATACCTCTTGAGACATCCCCTGACATTTCAAATAATAATCAGCACCATTGTCTTCTATGCTCCTGCTAGTATGGCCCATTAAACAGTGCTTAAAGCATTTCTCTGCTTTCCTAACCCAAAGTACCAAAGTCTGAATTTTTCCAAACAAAAACATGGTCAGGCCTTTCACATCAGTACTCCAGTTCCTGGTACAAACTTCTGTCTTGGTTGGAGATTCTATTGCTGTGAAGAGACACCATGATCACTGTTAGGATTCTGCCACTCCAGCTATATGACCACACATGTACAGTTCAGTAGCTAATCAAGGGGTCTTACATCTTACATCATCAGTGCTCTGCATGATTACACAAATGTGTGCAGCACAGTCACACAATCAGTGCACGTGTGGTATATCTTTATAAGTCCACCTGGACATGTGGAGGGGCATCCTTAAAAAGCTGGACACAGACTTCTCCCTCCTCTTCTGCTCTTCCCCCCTCACTCTCTCTCTCCTACATGTGTCTCTGCCCCAGGCCTAGCCACACTCTCTTCTGTCCTCTTCCTCCTAATAAAGCTCTGATACTGGGTTTTGTCATGACTCATGACCTTTCTCGAACAATAACCAGTGCCACTTATTTTTTAAAACCAACAATCACAGCAACATTTATAAATGAAAAACTTTATTTGAGGTGGCTTATATTTTCAGAGGTTTAGTCCATTATCACCATGGTGGGACATAGCAACATGCATGTAGACATGGTGCTGGCTACATCCTGATCAGAAGGCAACAGGAAATGGACTATGACATTGGGAGTAGCTTGAGCATATGAGACCTCAAAGTCCACCCCCACAATGACCCACTGCCTCCAACAAGAGCATACCTACTCTAACAAAACCACACCTCTTACTAGTACCACTCTCTTTGGGGGCCATTTTCTTTCAAATCATCACAGTTGCCTAAATTAAACCTGAATAATGACACTAACAATTGACATCTCAATATGGATCAGGGAAATCTCATAATGCCTCATCCCTAGATGAAAATCTATAGGCAATTAACGGCTGTTGAGAGAGAAAAAAAATCAGTCTTCTCCATGGGCATTCCCCCTCTATTAGGTTATCCAAACCCAAGTGGTCAGCCCTAAACAAACATATATACATATAAGCAACACTAAATGTACTTGGCAGGTTATATTTATAAATACATATGTGTTGATACATGCATATGTATATAGTAATAATAATTACAGAAAAAGAGGTCATAAATTTAAAATAGAGTATGCAAGTCAACATGGGAGGAGTTGGTAGGTAGAGATGAAGGAGAAGAAATTATGGAATATACTACTTAGAGGTGAAATTCTCAAAGAAAATATTAAAAGGAAATATGAATGTACATAGGGCTGATTAAGTCATCAATGGCAATCTCTTATTTTTCATACTAGTAGGTCTTAATTTAAAAAATTCTCTCAAAAATATTAATATCTTATCTCTTTTATGCCAATCAGTTTTGTTATTCTGTGTCCCACATGAGATCTAAAACACAGATATTTTGTGTTTGTCAGACACCTACAAGAGAGCCGCATGTACAACCACAATTTTTTCAGCCACTTTGTCCAACTAAAAAAATTTACTGGAAAAATCTTAATCTATTAAAAAAGCTTAATAACAAGTATGAGAACTGTACTCTTTATCTGGTCCTTAAGAATGAGTTTTAAATAGTCTTTGAGAGTTCTTCTGATTTTATTTGGCATCTTTCTTCTTAGTCTAAGAGTCTCATTAATTTAGTTACAAAAATTATTAATTTTTATTGACTTTTTCTGTGGCATTTTTATTCTTTGTTGCTGTTCTAATCTTCAGTGTTCTACTCTTTCTGCGGGTTTTATGCTTTACCTATTCTTCTGCTAGTCAAATATAAAATGAAATCATACTCAAAGAAGTCCTCAGTTTTATTTTCAATATTTACATTTGAATAGATCTCCTTTCTTCCTTCATGCATATAAACTATGGACTTTGCTTTTTCTTGTTAGCAGTCAAATTTTGTTCTAATCTTGTCCCAGTACTGCCAGGCATGTTGGCACATAGCTGTGATCACAGCACTTGGAGGTTAAGGAAGGAAAAACACACAACTGTGTTTGATGCCAGTCTGGGCTACACAGAAAGACCTCCTAAAAATAAAAATAATAAATTCTAATACAGACTTCCCAGATCAAGAAAATGTACTTTCTGACAATTCCCAAAATACCTCAGACAGTACAATATCAAATGCTACTCTTTCACTTCAAAACAACCCCCTCCTAGTTTTTGCAAAATTAATTTCCATGCATTATTTCAATACTCTGTTGCCCTAGTTGGAATCCTCAGATACTACATTATAATCTTCACATTTACTAAAATTGATAGCCTTATATTTCTTTCAATCTTCCATGTTCCATGGTTATCCCTCATTTCTATGAAGAACCTGATCCCTCTGACTTCTAGCCACCCAGATTATTGAGTTTACAATCAAACCTATACATTTCTTGCAAAATGGCAGCTTGAAGCAGTCTTATTTAGACTTAGTTCTAATGTGCTTACAAGGTTGTATCAGGTGTGTTGGTTCATCAAGAGATATATTATGTCTGATTTTCCCTTTGTGTATATGTATAGAGGTAGGTGGAGTGTGAGTTTTTTGTTTCTGTGTCTCTGTGTGTAGCCTTATGTTTATATATGCGTGCAAGTCAGAGATCAATATCAGATGTCTTCCTAGTGCTGGGATTAGAAGCACATACCACCACACTTGGCTTTTTACATCATCTTCTGAATTGAACTCAGATCTTCATGCTTGCATAACAAGCACTTTGCCAATAGAGTCATCGCCTCTCCCCCTGGTTGCCCCTTGGTGAGCAGCCGTTGATACTAAATACCTAGATCCTCTCATGCACTTGGACTTTTAAAAATATGATACTTTAATTCTATCATTTTATTTTAATTAACTGGATCAATTTTTGGAGTAAGAACTTTCATTCATCTAAATAATTTGTTCAGCTACATAGAGGTTAAGCACAATGTGTAGCATCAATGACTAATATTCTCTCATTAGACGTATATAGATGAGATCTATGACAGATAGATAGACAGATAGATAATACATAGATACATAGTCATTATGAACTCATGAATTTAAAAATACTTGATGAGTTTTAGGACATACTTTTATTTTAATTAAATATTTAATTCTCCCATCCTTATTCAGAAAGCCTTCTGAATTGCCACTTGAGCCCTTTTCATGCAGACCCATCAGTCTCTCAGAGCTCTCTTGCTACCTAGCATGTCAAAATGTTCCCGTCTCATGTTGTACATTTCTCCATTCCAAGTCAACTCTTCAAGAATTCCCATCTTTAAAACTGGAAATTGCCTTTCATACCACACTGGTGTCTGTAAATATTTACTGATACTAGGTTTATTATTGTCTCCTAAGCTTTTTATGTGTAGTGTTAGAAATTATATTTGTGTCTATGTGCTTAAACACATGCATGTATACATGTGTATTCTTTTTATTGCCCATATCTGTAGCTGGAGAATTTCTCTCTAGCTCCCACCAAGTCCCGTCAGTCCCAGAGCCCACTTATAAAATAAACACACAAACTCTTACATTATTTAAACTGCTTGGCCATTAGCTCAGGCCTATCATTGTCTAGCTCTTACTTTTATATTTAGCCCATTTCTATTAATCTATGCTTTGTCACGTGGCTCATGGCTTACTGGTACCTTACATCTTGCTTGTCCTGGCAGCGGCTCCAGGCAGTCTCCCCTCTGCCTTCCTGTTCCCTCAATTGTCCTCTCTGTTAGTCCCGCCTATACTTCCTGTCTGGCTACCGGCCAATCAGTATTTATTTATACAGAGCGATATCCACAGCAATATCTTTCCTCTATGGTTTCATTCTTTGAAGAACTACTGTAATTCTTCTTTATTTCCTCTCTTGTGACATGAGTTTTATCACAATATGTCTCTACTGCTGCTCATGTAAGTTTCATGTCTTTACTTTCAGAAAGACCACAATGGCTATCCAGCTTTATCAACTTCTCTTTGACCTCACAGAGATCTCTCATCTCTTGTATTCAAGTAATATTAAAGAGGAACTCCTCGACTCTTCCTTGAGATTATTTTTTTCTGAACCTGTGTTAGTCATTTTGTGTCATTGTGATAAAATACCTCAGATAAATTATTTAAGAGAAGAAATATTTATTTTAGCTTATGCTTTCAGAGGTTTCAGTCCATGGTCACTCAGTTTCACTGTTTTGGTGTTCATTGTGTAACAGGGCACCAGACCTTAGCATAACTGAATCTGTGCTGGAAGTGTCATCAGTTTGTAAAATTCAGCATGTAGACAGAACCACCTGCCAAAAACTTAAACAAAGGCCCAATCCATCATAGTCCATATAGAAACTCTTTAATGTACTAACCTTGCTTTTTAGTTTCTGTAGTCCCACTTCAAGCTAACTGTTTTTATTAACTGAAGTATGCCAACCAAGAATGTGTTTGTTTTTGCTTAAAATCTCATTCTGAGAAATACTCAGTTCCACACTGAGATTCTGAACACCCAGTGTAGTAGCTAGCTGGGTAATAAAGACTTTATATTGTTGTAAACTCATAACTGAGAAGTCTTCTTGAATGTACACATTGGGCCTGTGGTGAGACAAAAACAAATGGGCCAAAGTGTTTTGTCTCCCTATATCATATGTCAGGGATACAGTGTGTTCAATCAAAGAATTAGATTGGTAATATTCATGCAAATGCCCAAATCCATATTTCTGAGTGACAGTCCTCATCAAAACATCAGTTTTGTTCTCCATAGAGTAAAAAAACCAAGAATCTTAAAATTCACAGAACCACAAAAGACCTCCCCCAAAGCCAAAGCAATGATGAGCATAAGAAACAAAGCTGTAGGCATATGAATACCTGACCACAAGACATATCACAGAGCTTCCCTAACCAATACAGCATGTTTCTGGCTAAAAAGCCAACAGAGAGGCATTAAACAGATTAGAGAATCCAGAAACAAAACCTCAGAGTCTTAGTTAAGGATTCTATTGCTCTAAGAGACACTCAGAACATAGCAATTTTTATAAGGGAAAACATTTTATTGAGATAGCTCACTTACAGTTTCAGAGGTTTAGTCCATTATCATCATGACAGGGTGCATGGCAGCATGCAGGCAGATATGGTGCTGGAATAGTAGCTGAGACCCTTACATCTTTCAGGCAACAGGAAGTCAATTGAGACATTGGGTGGTATCCTGAGCATAGGACACCTCAAAGCCCACTCCCACAGTGACACATTCCTCTAACAAGACAATACCCATTCCAACAACAAACTCCCTATGAGATTATGGGGTCAGATTTTACTCAAACTACCACGTTCCACTCCCTGGCCCCCCATAGGCTTGTAATAATATCACAATGCAAAATGCACTCAGTCCAACTTCAAAATTCCCCATAGGCTATTACAGATTACAGTCTCAACAATGTTTAAAATTCCAAAGTTCAAATTATCTTCAGAGATTCATGCAATCTCTTAACTATAATCCCGTATACAATCAAAATTAAAAAAAAATATCACTTATTTCCAACATGAATGGCACAGGGTATACAGTAGCATTCCAAAATGTAGGGAAGGGACCATAGTGAGGAAATAATGAACCAAAGTGAGACCAAAAACCAGCTGGGCAAATTGCAAACTCTGTATCTCCATGTCTGATATCAAAATGCTCTTCAGATCTCCAAATCTGTTCAGCATTGTTGGCTACAAAACACTTCCCTTGTGTTGGCTCCACTCCTTGTTTGCAGCTCTCCTCAGTAGGTATCCCATGACTCTGGCATCTTTAACATCTTGGATTCTCCAAAGCAATCCAGGCTTGAACTTCACAGTTTCACACAATGGCCTCACTAGACCTCTATTCAGGTATACCCTTGACACACGCCTGACCTCAGTGGCTTTCCTTAGTCTCTGGGAAAATTCCATAGTCCTTTTCTCTTATCCTTAACTCCAGACCCACATGGCCAAAGATGCCAAGTTCTGTTGCTTACTGGGCCTAAAACATGGCCTCCTTGTTCAATACACCTTCACAAGCTTTCTATCTTTCACTGCCTAAATTAGCTGTCCTGAAACTTGCTCTGCAGACCAAGCTGGCCTCAAACTCTGCCAGCCTCTTTCTCTGGAGTGCTGGAATTAAAAGCGTGCCCCATCACACCCAGCTCTAAGCTTTTTTTTAGTTCCTTTTTGCAAGTTGTAAATTTGACTGAGTGGGATCTTGCCCTGGAGTCACTACTTCCTTTATTCCATTTCTTATTCTGTTTATCTCCTTGAACACAGGACTTAGCTCCATTCTACTTCCTGGTACTCTCCTCAAAATTTACATTTTGAAATTTACCCTGCTCAGGTTTCTCCTTTTCATTATAAATCTTTGTAAGTATGAACACTAGTAACCACATAACGTGTTCTATACTAGGCTGTTTTGAGATTTCTTCTGCCAGTGGAATTAATCCAAAACTCTTTTCTTTAGCTTCAGGCAGAATCTATGAACAAGAACAAAAGGCAGCCACTTTCTTCACCAAAATATCACAAGAATGATCTCTAGGCAACATACTAAAGTTCTTCTTTGAGGCATCTTGAGACAACCCCTGACAGTTTAAATCATTATCAGCACTATTGTCTTCTATGCTCCTGCTAGTATGGCCCATTAAACAGTGGTTAAAGCATCCCTCTGCTTTCATAGCTCAAAGTACCAAAGTCTGAATTCCTCCAAACAAAATTATGGCCAGGCCTTTCAAATCAATACCCTAAACCCTAGTACCAACTTCTGTCTTAGTTGGGGATTCTATTGCTGTTTAGAGACACCATGATCATGGCAACTCCTATAAAGGAAAACATTTAATTGAGGTGCTTCACTTACATTTTCAGAGGTTTAGTTCATTATCATCATGGTGAGGAGCATTTGTGAAATGCAGGCCAACACATTGCTATAACTGAGATTCCTACATCTTGCAGGCAACAGGAAGTCAACTGAGACACTGGGTGGTATCCTGAACATAGAAAACCTCAAAGACTGCCCCCTCAGTGACACACTTCCTCCAAAAGGCCATACCCATTCTAACTTAGCCACACCTCCTAATAGTGCCACTTTCTATGATATTATGGGTGTCAATTACATTCAAACTACGACATAGTGTAAAGGGATTTTCAGTGAATACTCCAAAAAACATACATTAGAGAAAGGACAGGCTCTTCAATAAGTAGTTATGGAAAAATTGGATATACTTGTGCAGTAAAATAAAACTAAAACCCATCTCTTTATCACATACCAGGATAAATACTCTAAAGACCTAAATGAAAAACACAAAACTTCTGAAAGAAAATAGAAAAACACTTAAAGACATGATCATAGACATATTCTGCAAGGAAGCAATCAATAGAGTGAAGAGATACACACGAATAGTCAAGAAGTATGTAACAAAATGTCCAGTGTCACCAACAATCAGGTAAATGCAAATCAAAATGACAATGAGCTATCATCTCACTTCTCTCATAATTGATATTATAAAAACCTCAATAAACATGCTGTTGAGATTGCAAAGGAAAATAAATGTATATACTTTTGGTAGGAATATAAAATAGGATCACCACTGTGGAAAATAACATATCCAAAAGAACTAAAAATAGAACAGCTATTCTACTTCTATGTATATATTCAAAGAAAATAAATTCAGTATGCCAAAGAAGTAGATATACTCCCAGGTACATTGCAGCAGTGTTCCCAATAGTCTATGTGTCTTTTAGTAGATGAATACATAAGCAATCAGTTTTTAAAATACTATGGAGTATCTCTTAACCACAAAATGAAGATAATTCTCTTATAATGGGCAGAGGTAAAAGGCATTATGTTAATGTCTTCTTACTTATATGTGACAGCTTTAAAAAGTTGATAGCATGAAAGAGAATAAAATTGTCAGATGTTAGACAGGTAGAGGAAAAAAGAGAAGGATATTGAGTAGCAAAGTACAGTTACATCGGAGGGTAAAGTTCTAGCACTCTCCAGAAATACAGGATAACTGCTGCTTTTCTGCAGAACATGAAGGCATTTTGTGAAGAACATGAAGAGAACATGTACTTGAGCTTCAAGACTACAAGCATTATAAATAATAAATTCATAAGAAGTTGTAAATGTTAATTATCTTGATTTGATCATTACATATCATAAACATGTACTGAGTTATCATCACACTGTATAATTTCTATACATTTTAAAAAGTTAAAGATGACAAAAACCAAAGAGGAATTAAATAGTTATAAACATTATCATCTTTTTTTCCTACAGATTGCTGTGGGATGTCTTTCTGTATGCTGCGAATATGTGTTGCTCCCATTGACTAATAAACAAGGATGTTTTGGCCTATGGCAAGATAGTTTAGAGGCAGGCAGGAAATCTAAGCAGAGAGACAGGAAGAAGAAAGGCAGAGGCAGAGAGAGACAACAACCCATTGCCCAAGGAGCAACATCCTAGCAGACTGGTAATGTCACAGCCATGTGGCAAAACATAGATTAATAGAAATGGGTTAATTTAAGATGATAGAGCTAGCTAGCAAGAAACTTAAGTCATTTGGACATACAGTTTGTAAAAAATATTAAGCCTCTGAACGATTATTTTATAAGCGACTGACAGACTGTGGGGCCGGGCCGGACTGGAGAAACCTTCTGGCTACATTTGACTGCCCAATGTGTTGGCTCGAGTTGCCACCTAAAACCTGAGCGAATTTAATAAGAGATTCTAAAATGGAGCCAAAAACAGCTTCCTACTTCATGTTTCATGTGGGCCGAGAGATGCTGCAGCATTTGGACTTGAGCGCAGTATGGCAGATTCCTGACTCAGTACACAGAGGTGTCTCCAAGCTGTGTAGCACACTGCATGGTGGATTTAGCCATTACTCATACAGACAAAAAGGTTTTATGGGCCAGGTGCATGCTACCTGATGGCAGCATGGACCCCAGAGTTGGTGGGATAAGCATGACTCTCCTGGGTACCTCTGCCATGTTGAAAAGCTGAAGTGGGCAGAGTCAGCAGCTAGGGCTGTCACCTCAATCTTAGCCATGCTTCAGTTTGCAATGATCAGAAAAGGATTATAGATACACATAAGATAGATTCAGATGAAATAAACTTCTAAATGGTTTTGTAGGCTTAGAAGAGAGAGAAAAAGGAGGATAGACAGTTATGTAGAAAAAAATAGATAATTTAAAAAAATAAAATAAAAAGACAGTGAAATAATATAAAAAATAAGCCAAGTAAAGATGGAAATCACACAGAGAGTCTGGATTATGTTGTCTTTGGAATTTTTAACTGCAGAAAGATATTTGATTGTAAAGGCTAGTAAGTTAAATTAATATGTGTATTTTAAAGGTATCTTGACTTCAAAATTTTTGTCTAAGTATACATTGCTTTGGAAAAGAGATTTTGCTTTTGTTTCCACAGAAGATGAGAACCTGTGGATTGCTTCTAGGCTAATATGGTTTGATAAGCCAAGACCTCCTGAAAGGTCTCCGATTACACCTTGGCCCAGATGATCTGACATCCAAAATCAGCTTCAAAGCAACTGGCTGAGATGATCCATCCTCAAAGGCTACTACAGCCAAGATTTAACTATAATTCTTAATTTTCTCAGGATCCCCATAAGATTTCCAGAGCTCCCAATCAGCAGAAAGTAGAATGAAAAGCTATGCTCAAATTGTTTATAAATGTTTATTTTTATTTAAAGGAGGTTGATTATAAATGCAATCTCTTTCTAAAGATAAAAAGGGGATATAGCCATGATAGGATAAGAGGGTAGATTATTGAATCTACTTTTAAAGAGCAACAATTTGTTTAAAATGTTTTACATTGCTATGGATTTTAGTTTATTGATAGAAATCTAAAGTTAATTTTGTTATACTATATATATTTCTACTCTTGTTTAAGGTATTACGTTTATGCAAACATTTAAAATTGTAATATATAATTAAAAATGCAAAATAATTAGTCATTTATGATAATCAAACTTATAATCATGTTAATTAAGTTTGCTAGGTATACATAGATATATTTCAGTTATGTAGATAATCTTCAAACACTTCAAAGACCTACATAATATGGCATTTAAAATGTGTTAAAAACTTAGACTTTCTGGACAATGAGACACATCTGCTCCTGGTAACACTAATTTTACTTCAAGGAGGATGATGGGCATTGAAGAAACTTATTATGGAGTTTGTTTTCCTTATGGCAAAAGCTAGCCATTTAGACAAGAAACTGTTCTTGCCTGGACTGTTTGACAAAATGTTGTATTGACTGGACATGCAGGACCCATAGAAAAATGACAACTAAATTTTGCCAAAACAAGGCAAGATGGTCCTTCAGGTTCTTGCTTCACAGAGGATACTACCAGATATTCTACAGGACATAGGGAAAAGTGACTAAAAAACTCTAGGTCTATAGACTGAAGATGGATGCCCCAACATTGCAGAGAAACTTTGGATGACTGTCCAGATGCCTCTGTCATTCTAGACTTTTGGAAATTGTTTACAATGTATTTTCTGTTTACTTAGGTAATATTATATCCTTCTAGGGTTTTTGATGTAGTTGAAGGCTAGATAGTCATAATTATAATTTTCCTTGGTTATGATAAAAGGTAAATTAGATATGAAACTTTAGACTCACAAATACAGGATAGATGATAGAATATTTTCTTTAATTTTGCCAAATACAAACAGAGTAGCTATTATAACTGTAATTCCTGTTTGATAACTATTCTATTATATGTAATTTTACTATGTTAAAGTTAAAACCTTCTCTATTGATTAGATAGAAAAGGGGAAGTACGCTTGGCAGTGGTGGTGCATGCCTTTAATCCTAGCATTTGGGAAGCAGAGGCAGGTGGATTCCATGAGTTCGAGGCCACCCTGGTCTCCAAAGCAAGTTCCAGGAAAGGCACATAGCTACACAGAGAAACCTTGTCTCGAAAAGAGCACAAAAAAAGGGGGGGAGTGCTGTGGGATGTCTTTCTGTATGCTGTGAATATGTGTTGCTCCCATGGCAAAACAGCTTAGAGGCAGGTAGGAAATCTAAACAGAGAGACAGGAAGAAGAAAGGCAGAGGCAGAGAGAGACACCAGTCTGCCACCCAAGGAGCAACATGTCAGCAGACTGGTAATGCCACAGCCATGTGGCAAAACAGACTAATAGAAATGGGTTAATTTAAGATGATAGAGCTAGCTAGCAAGAAACTTAAGCCATTGGCCATACAGTTTGTAAGTAATATTAAGCCTCTGAATGACTATTTTATAAGCAACTGGGGGACCAGGACTGGAGAAACCTTCAGACTACAATAGATCATTAATATTTTTAGTTTCATTAACTCTGAAGAAATCTCTTTAAGAACTGAAATGCATGTTTGTGAGGCAGACACAGGAGGATTGAGAGTTTGTGACCAATATGGACAACATAATGAGGTCTAATCTTTAAAAAATACGGCCTGAGAATATAACTCACTGGCAGATTACTTGCCTAGTATGTATATGTAAAGCTGTGGGTTTGATGCACAGCAACATTTAAAAAAAGACCCACTCTTCTAGCAACAAAGGCAATTGACAACTCAATCTATCAAGTTTAACTAAGGAACTCATAATATAAATAAGAATATTCCTGTGGAAAACCATTTTCACGATACATGGATTTTTGAATGCTTTTATACTCAGATGTTAAGAATAGAGAAGAGACAGGCACATCTGTGCAGGAGCCAGCAGTCAGGGCCATTGTACTGGCATGCCCTGGCAAGTCAGCCAGACCAGTGACTGAGTGCACCCCTCTCATCCATGCCCTTCTGGGAGCCAGGATGATGTCTGTGGTCCAAGTTACCACCCAGGATCATACAGAAGTCCATGGTCTATGCTGTGGCCTGAAGCTACATCAATGTCAATGGGCCAAGCTGCCACCAGGGGACATAGTGTTCTGAGTGGCCTCCACTTCAACCTGAGGTCATGATGATGTCTGGGCCTGTGTTCCCACCAATGGCCATGTCTGGGTTCATTGTCCTGCTGTAGCTGCTATCTGTGTTGATGTTCATGCCTGTGTTACTACCAAACTCTCTATGTGAATGTCCACAGTCTGTGCTGCTGCCTGAAGTCACTTTGATGTCTGTAGGCCATGCTGCCACCTGGGACCATATTGAGGAAGGTGGCCTGCCCCGCCACTTGAGGGAATGTTGATGTCTGTGGTCTGGGCAGCCTATAAGGGCCTTGTCTGGGTCTGTGGTACTGCAGCAGAGGGCCGTGTGTGTGGTCTGTGCTGTTGACAGAAATTAAGTGGAGCACCTCCTGATGCCTGTGAAGATGGAGATTTTTTTGCAGTGGTATCAATGACTGCAGATGCACAGTTGAGAGGGAGAAACATGAAAGGCTTCTGTGACAATTCTTAGACCCCCTCCCTACCAAAAAAAGTAACAGCTTAGACAGGAAGCCACTGAAGAGAACTCTTAAAAAGTTTGTCAGAAGTGCTAAACAATAGCTGCCCACAACTGATGGCTTCTGGCAGAGGTGTGGGAAGGAAAGGACTCAGTTCTATTTAAGCAACAGGTCACTAAGAATTCAACCATGCTCCAGCAAGTTTATATATAACACAAAGTGGACTTTTTCTTTTTTCTTTTTTTTACTTCTTTTGAAGGGAGGTCATAAGGGGGGTGGACATGTAAGGACTGTGAAGGGATTGTGAATGGGGTACATAATGTGAAATTCTCAAAGAATCAATAAAAATATTATATGGAAAAGAAAAGGAAGAGAGAAGATAGGAAAGTAGGTGATTATTTTGGTGGTTTGAATAGGTATGGCCTTCATAGACTCACATGTTTGAATGCTTGGACCATATGGAGTGGCACTATTAGGAGGTGTGGTCTTGTTGGAGTAGGTGTGGTCTTATTGGAGGAAGTGTTTCACTGTGGGGCCAGACTTTGAGGTATCATATATGCTCAAGCTATATACAGTCTTCACTTTTGCTACCAGAGGATCAAGATGTAGAACTCTCAGTTTCTGCTCTAGCAACATGCTTGTCTTTCTGCTGCCATGCTTCCCACCATGATGATAACAGACTAAAGCTCTAAAACTGCAGGAAAACTGCAATTAAATATTTTCTTTTGTAGAAGTTACTGTGGTCATGGTGTCTCTTCACAACAATAGAAACCCTAACTAACACAATCATTAAATCAAATTTCTAAACAACCAAAGTGAGGTTAATTGATAGAAATGGAATATTTAATGCATGTCCATCTCAAGGGGTAAGGGAAATTGAATCAATATGGATAGAAAAGGGTTCTATTGTATGAGATGGATTGCCAAGATCGGTCCTTGTCTTTTTTTTTTTTTTGTTACTGAAATAGACATGCTTACCAAGAAGAAGTTCTGCTAAGATATTTCACGTGTAGTTGAAAAGATCTCAGAGGAAAAATACCAGTCTATACTTCACTCAAAACTCCTTGTTTATGCATTAAAATTGGGGATTATAGATTCCCCATCAATCCGACAAGGCCGAGGTTTCCCACTGAATTTTAGTACTTGGAAGAACAGCAAGAAGCACAACTCATATATCTCAACTGAGACACTGTGGTGACCATGGTTGTGATGGAAAAGGATACTGGTTTTAATAAAGGCTAATTTAACCTTCCAGAATGAGAATCTGTGAAGAAATGTCACATAAGTCTAAATAAGAAGAGTAGATACTTGACATAAATATTAGAGATATTATAAGGAATGATTCAGTTTAAACAGATTTTATCATCCCAATGTACTCTCTAAATTAAAGAAACAGGAAGAAGATTCTTTGTGAAAATGTCATTAGATTTTGGAAACTGTCTATACTGAGGATAGAAAATTATGCTTACTATCTGTGCCAAATCAAATTAAGTGGGAGTGGATGGCTGGGCAGCCTTTGGAGACTTATTACAGTGCTGTGTCCTCTTCAACTAGAGAAGAGTAAAGGCATTGAACTCTTAGAAAAATCAAGTTCTTCTCTCTATAGAGATGGAAGACATCAATTTAGGTGCAAATAGATTTCTGGACATGGACATGGAACAATGAAGAAATTACTAATTGATCATTTCAATGTTCAAGTGAATAAGCAATGTTAAGAAGAAACAAACATTAGGAAGGGGAATGAGAAGTATGTGGAGAAAGAAAACAGTACAAAATGGTGAGAAAAAAATAACTACCAAAACAAAGTCATTTGAAGTGTTAGTCTGAGCTGAATGGTTTCATGGAATTCTCTATGGTTTATTTAAAGGGAAGCCAGCCTGGCTGGCCATGTTGTTTTCCTGCTGTAACATTCATCTGTCTGCATGTAAGCACTGGGTGTGCAGTTAGAGAGTTGAGTCATTAAAGACTCCAGTTTTAAAAGGAAGAAAAAGAGAGAGAGAAAATAGAAACTTCAAGAGAATAATAGTAATTAAAAAAATGATATCTGAGTTGAACAAGGAAGAAGGTTCCTATAAGGGAGTTTGCCAGGCAAGAAGGATGTGCTGAGATGGAATATCAAAAAAATTTAAGTGGTGTTAGGAAGTTTTACAGTAGGATTATTTAAGCCTTTGGGTTATTTGAAATTGAAGTGGTCACCTAGTTGAGATAAATGGAAGATTTCAAAGCCAATGCAATTTATGTCAAAGACAAGTTTCAGGAAAGATGTGGGTATGAAAGCCTGACAGGAAATGAATAGAAAAGAATTGCTAAAGAAACAATGAAAAGAAAACCAAGACTCCAGTATATTTGATGGGGCAGGTACTGAGATGTTGATGTCACAGAGAATGAAAGTTTGAGTTGAAAAGAAGGCAATCCATTTTTCTGTTTTAATTTTTCTGATTTAAATCCATTCTTCTGTTGAGTGACATCTAGGTTGTTTCTAGTCTCTGGCTATTATGAATAAAGCTGCAATGAATATAGTTGAGCAAGTGTCCTTGTGGTGGTATGGAGAATACTTTGGGTATGTGCCCAAAAGTGATGTAGCTGGGTCTTAGGATAGATTGATTCCCACTTTTCTAAGGAACTACTATATTGATTTCCACAGTGGCTTACAAGTTTGCACTCCCACCAGCAATGGAGAAGTGTTCTCCTTGCTCTTCATTCTTGCCAGCATGACCTGTCTCTTGTGTTAATGATTGTAGCCATTCTGACAGGTGTAAGATGGAATCTCAAAATAGTTTTGATTTGTATTTCCTTGATGGCTAAGGATGTCAGATATTTCTTTAAATGTTTCTCAGCCATTTGAGATTCCTCTGTTAAGAATTTTCTTTACATCTATACCCTATTTTTTAATTGAATGATTTGCTTTGTTTATGTCTAGTTTTTTGAGTTCTTTATATATTTTGGATACTAAACCTCTGTAAAATGTGGGATTGTTCAAAATATTTTCCAATTCTGTAGGCTGCTATTTTGTCCTATTGATGGTGACCTTTGTCTTACAGAAGCCTCTCAGTTTCATGAGGTTCTATTTATTGCTTGTTCTTCTTAGTGCCTTTGCTATTGATGTTCTATTCAGGAAGTTGTCTCCCATGCCAATGAATTCAAGGCTATTCCCCACTGTTGCTTCTGTTAGGTTCAGTGTATCTGGTTTTATGTTGAGGTCTTTGATCCACTTTGACTTGAGTTTTGTGGAGGGTGATAGATATGGATCAATTTGCATTCTTCTGCATGCTGACATCCAGTTACCAGCACCATTTGTTGAACATGTTTTATTTTTTCCATTGTGTATTTTTGGCTTCTTTATCAAAAAAATCAGGTGTCCACAGATGTGCAGAATTATATCTGGGTCTTTGATTCAATTCCATTGATAAATATGCCTGTTTTTTTTCCAATACCATGTGGTTTTTATTACTGTAGCTCTGTAGCAGAACTTGAAATCAGGGATGGTGATACCTCTGGGTGTTCTTTATTTTATTTTACTTTTTTTGGTTTTTTTGAGACAGGGTTTCTCTGTGTAGCTTTGGAGCCTTTCCTGGAACTCACTCTGTAGCCCAGGCTGGCCTCAAACTCACAGAGAGCAACCTGCCTCTGCCTCCTAAGTGCTGGAATTAAAGGAATGCACCACCACTGCCTGGCTTTCTGGGTGTTCTTTAATTGCACAGGATTGTTTTAGCTATCCTTGGTTTTCTGTTTCTCCATAGGAAGTGGAGTATTGTCCTTTCAAGATCTGTAAGGAATTGTGTTGTAATTTTGATGGGGATGGTATTGAATTTGTAGATTGCTTTTGGTAGGACGGACATTTTTACTATGTTAACCTAGTCATCAATCCATAAGCATGGAGAATCTACCCATCTTCTGATATCTTTTTCAATTTCCTTCTTCAAAGACTTGAAGTTATTGTCCTACAAGTTTTTCACTTGTTTGGTTAGAGTTACCCCAAGATATGAAGGGTATTATTTCCCTAATTTCTTTCTCAGTCCACTTTTCATTTGTATATAAGAGGGATACAGATTTTTTGAGTTAATATTACATCAAGGCCCTTCACTAAAATTTTTATCAGTTGTATGAGTTCCCTGGTAGAATTTTGGGGTTTTCTTATGTATACTATCATATCATCTGTAATAATGATACTTGTGGTACATTTATACAATTGAGTCTTATTCAGCTGTTAAAAACAATGACATCGTAAAATTTGCAGGCAAATGAATGGAGTTAAAAGGTAAAATCCTAAGTGAAGTAACCCAGACCCAGAATGACAAACATGGTGTGTACTCACTTATAAGTGGACGTTAGCTGTTAAGTCAAGGACAATCATGCTACAATCCATGATCCAGAGAGGCTAAGTAACAAGGAAGGATCAAGGGAGGACACATGGATCTCCCTGGGAAGAGAAAATAGAATAGGTTTTGCAGGTGGACAGGAGACTGGTAGGGATGGGAACAGGATAGATCAGGTGGGGGAGATAGATGGAGGGAGAAATTGCTAGGAGAGACTGGAATTAGGAGGTGATGTAGAAACCTAGTGCACTGAAAACTCCCTGGAATCTTTGAGAGTAACCCTAGTGAAGTCTCCTAGTAATGAGGGATACAGAGTCCAAACTGGCCATCCTTTATAACCAGGCAGTGGGACTAGGACACTAACCCAGCTATGTTGTGGGATAATCTTTTTGTACATTGTAAAGATGTATTTCTGCCCAAGGTGCCTTCTGAATTGTTTAATAAAGAGTTGAATGATGGTCAATAGCTAGGCAGAAGAGATTAGGTGGGACTTCTGGGGAAAGGGAGAAACTCAGGAAGAATCTAGGTACACAAGAATTGCTGGCAAGATGAAGACTGGACCAAGATGGACATACAGAATGACAGAGAGCTAAAAGAGCCATGTGGCAGAACATAGATTAAAAAATATGGGTTAATTAAGTTATAAGAGCTAGCTGTGAACAAGCCTAAGCTAAAGGCCAAGCTTTCATAATTAATAAGAAGTGTCCAGGTCATTATTTGTGAACTGGTGGTCCTAAAAGAAAATCAAAGTACACAAAGTATGCAAAAAGTTTTTGTACACAGCTACAAAACCTTCAGCCTGCACTTTGTGTTGCCTACAAGACATGCTGGGGCAATGGGGACAGAGAACTTGTGGAAGTGGCCAACCCATGACTGGTCCCACTTGTGGGCCATGCCTTGAGAGGGTGCCATGCCTGATACTGCCTGGAACTTGAGGCAAGACAGCCCAGAGAACCAGAAGAGAACTAAACATGACTTCCAAAAAAAAAAAAAAGTGAGTGAAATGATTCCTAATGATATTCTGTTATACTCATAGATTGGAGTCTAGCTCAGTTGTGATCAGAGGGACATCATCCAGCAACTGATGTGAGCAGTTACAGAGATTCATAGCCAAACACTAGGTGGATCTAGGGAAACCTATAGAAAATGGGGAGGAAGGATTGTAGGACCCAGAGGAGTCATGGACACCACAAGAACATGGGGGCACAGAATCAACCAAGCAGGGCTCATGGAGGCTCACAGAAACTGAAGCAACAAACATGGTCTGAGCTAGGTCCTCTGCATATACCTTATGGTTATCTAGCTTGGTGTTCTTGTGGGACCCCCAACAATGGAAGTAGAATTTGTCTCTGTCTCTTTTGCTTGTGCTTGGGACCCTTTTCTTTCTGCTGGATTGCCACATCCAGCCATGATATGAGGGTTTGTGTCCAGTCTTATTGTATCTGTTTAGGTCATGTTAAATAGATATCCCTGGAAGGCCTGATTTTTTTTTCAAAAAGGGGGGGAACCAAGGAGGAGTTGATCTGGGGAAGAGGGGAGGTGGAGGAAAGGACTTGAAGGAGTGGAAGGAGGAAAAACTGCAGTAAGGTTGTAATGTATGAGAGAAGAATAAAAGTTTAAAAAGAAGTGAAAAACAAAGAAAAGAAAAGAAGGCAAAGTTGTGAGAAAGATACTATCAGTGAATGATGGAAAGAAGGCAGGAGGTCAGTAAACTACATGAGTAAGAGGAGGCAATGACTGCCCCAAACTGTATCCATATGTCTGCCAATTACCTCTGGACTTTATGTGCCCAAGTCCTTCAAATGAAGGTTTCAAGAGTTCCCCTCCCTTTTAGCTTCTCACAGCTGGAGTGGAGCTTCTGAGTAGACTAGAAGAAAACAGTCTGTCATGCTTATTCCCCAAAATTGCTTCAAGTTGCTTCCCTGAATGAAGACAGCTGATTGCTGAAGGCAGCCTACCCCATTAGGAGACCCTTGATCTGGAATTTTCTAGTAACTCTGTATTCTGTCCCCCAAGGGAAAGATCCATTCTCCTATATTATTCCTTAAGGTCTCTCTGTATCCTACTTAAATTTTGTGCAAATGATGTTTTTAAAGTATTGTAGCCAGAAATTTCTCAAGTCCCGCCTGGCCCTGAGGTTGAATATTAACTACAAACTGTATGGCCGATGGCTCAAGCTTCTTGCTAGCTAGCTCTTATAACTTAACTCAACCCATTTCTATTACTCTATGTATCACCATGTGTTCTGTGGCTTTACCTGTGTCCCATTACATGTTGCTCTGGCAGGCTGGCATCTCCTCTGACTCTGCCCTTCTTCTCTCTGTATCTATGCTTGGATCTCCCACCTGCCTCTAAGCTATCTTGCATAGACCAAAGCTGCTTTATTTATTGGCCAATGGGAGCAACACATATATTCATAGTGTACAGAAATACATCCCACAGCACTTCCTCTTTTCTGTCTAATCAAAAAAGAAGGTTTTAACTTTCATGTAGTAAAATTATATATAAAAAACACTTATCAAGCAATAATTACAGTTATAATACCTAGTCTATTTGTATTTTGCAAAATTAAAGAAAACACTACCATCTATCCTATTTTTGTGAATCTAAAGTTTCATATCTAATTTACTTTTTATTATAACCAAGGAAACTAAAACTATCTAGTCTTCAACTCCATCAAAGACCCCAGAAGGATATAATATTACCTAAGTAAACAGGAAGTACACTGTAAGCAACTTCCAGAATTCTAGAAATGACAGAGATATCTGACTTCCTGGACAGTCACCCAAAGTTTTAAGTTCCTCTGCAGTGTTGGGGCATCCATCTTCAGCCTACAGGCCTAGAGTCTCTGGCAGATATTTTTGTGAAGCAGAATATTTGAAGGATTTTCTCACCTACTAGCAAAGTTTATTAGTTGCTTCTTGCTGTGTCCTGCAGGAAGTCTGGCAGTCTCATCTGCAAAGCAGGAAACTGAAGGACCATCTCACCTTGCAAAGTTCAGTAGTCACCTTCCTACGGGTCCTGTATGTCCAGTTTATATAGCATCCTGTCAAGAAGTCGAGGCAAGGGCATTTTTTTGCCCAGTGGCTAACTTTTGCCATAAAGAAAGAAAACTTCATAATGAGTTTCTTTGATGCCCATCATCATCTTTGAAGTAATTGGTGCTGCTAGGAGCAGACATGTCTCACTGTCCAGAAAAATTTGTTTTTAAACATTTTTATGCCATATTCTGTAGGTCTTTGAAGTGTTTGAAGATTTTCTATGTAATTAAAATACATCTTTGTATACCTAAAAACTCAACATGATTATAAGTTTGATTATCATAGATGACTATTAATCTATATTTCTTAATGATACATTAAAATTTTGAATGAGATGCATAAACATAATACCTTAAACAAAAGTGGAAATATACATACAGTATAACAAAATTGACCTTAAATTTGTATTAATAAACCAAAATCCATACCAATGTAAAGTATTTTGAGATTAACAGTTGTTTTTTGAATTCAATAATTCAATAATCTACCTTTTTTCTCATCATTTCTATACCCTATCTCCCTTTTTTCTTTTATAAAGAGATTGACTATGACAATTTGTGACCAAACCCCTAAACAAAGACGACAAACATCCATAATCTATTTTTGGGAATGTGGGCATAGTATTCTAGGCTACTTCCTGCTGTTTGTGGGTTCTGGTAATCTTGTGGGGACCCTAAGAAAATTTAGGATTATGGTAAGGTTCTGACTGGAGTAGTCTATGAGGCTGAATCAGCTCAGCTAGTAGCCTTGAAGCCTTTCTGGATACAGAACTCAGAGGAAATTGCAACAGAAGTGCTCTAAAACATTGGATCAACTGTGTCATCTGTTTTCATTTGTGTCTGGTCTCCTCATCCTAAAAATACATAAACTTCTAAAGGTAACATATATATCTGCATTAATACAAGTACAGACTGTGCATTGTACATAAGTTACCCAAAGACAATTTCTTGTTATGTGTTTGAGCAGGTAAAATATACATCACATGTCTTATAGTTCTTTCAGGTTTATGTTTTTATGTCAGTAGTCAGGATTTTAGGGGGTCTTCCTCAATCAAATCTGATCATTTTTAGTTTTGAATGAATCCATAGCCTCTCATTTTCTGTGGAAACAAAAACATAATCTCTCTTCCAAAAGGGCATATCTTTGACTTAAGTTTTGAAGTCAAAGTATTTTTAAAATGTGTGGGTTGGTTTAATTCAGCAGTTTTTATAATTAGATGTTTTATAGCAGTCAAAAATTTTAAAGGCAACATAATAATATACATAATCCAGACTTTCTGTGCATTTTCCATCCTCACGTGGCTCATTTTCTTTATATGACTTTACTTCTCTTTCTAAGGATTTTATTTTATTATTTTAAAATTATATATTTCTTTTTATGACTATTTATACCTTCTCTTTATTCTCCCAAGCCTATGTATATTTTTAAACATGTTGTAACCTATCTAGAATTTTTTTTCCATCTGAATCTGTTATTGTGTATCTGTAATTATTTTTTTTTTTTTGGCCATACTTTTATTTACTACATATACTATAAACATATACAATACATGCTACAAAAAAAAAACATTTTTTAAAATTTAACTGTCAAGAAAGTGTATAGTGTTATAATACAATGGCACATGTTCATATTTTATTTCAAATTGGTTTGCTTATCACCCATTTCAAACCATTAATAGTGAAATGTTACTTGTGGAAAATTAAAATTATCTATTTGCATTATTAATAAACAATTCCAACAAATTAATAAGAATTAACCATGTCAAATATTAGTATCCAAAAATGGGTTCTTGCAGAAGTGATTATATAAAACATAGCAGCCAATTTCAGTTTATTTTGCTCTGTGACAATGTACATATGCACTTGACTAGGATTCTAGCACCCTAACCCAAGTGTAATTATTTTTTAACCAGGAGAGATTTTAAACTGATAAGCTGTGTGGCTATGACAAAAGTGTTATCCTTGGCTGCTGACTCCCCTTCTCTCCACTTTTTAACATGGAGGAGATATGTTTACTGCCAGCTCTGGGAGCCATGCTCACTGCCAACTCTGAGAAGCAGTGGGTCTATCAAGTGCCTCCATCAAGTAGTGAGTAACCCAGATACCCTTTTTTTAATGTACTAGCAAAAGCTAAATTCACCACTCAGTGAACTGTGTGGGTTGGAGACACCTCTGTGTATTGTGGTGGGAATCCTCCATGCTGTGCTCAAGCTTGAATGCTATGGCACCCCTGAACGGTGGCATCTGTACCAAGGCTTGCATGAGAGACACAAACTAGCCAGCTGCTCTTAGCTACATTTATAATGTCTTTTTAAGCTCTCTCAGGTTTCAAGTGGAAACTCTTGCCACCACATCTGGACAACAATTGTAACCAAAAGTTTCTCCGGTTTTGCTTGTCCCCTCTGTCTGGATGAATCTCTCCCACTTGTGGTCCCACAGTTGCTTATAAAAAAAAATCACTCAAAGGCTTAATATTAATTACAAACTGTACAGCCTATGGCTCAAGCCTCTTGCTAGCTAGCTCTTATAGCTGAATTCAACCCATTTCTATTAATCTATGTATCACTACATGTTCTGTGGTTTACCTGCGTCCTATTACATGTTGCTAACTGGATGGTGGGCTGGCATCTCCTCGGACTCTGCCCTTCTTCTTTTTGTATCACTGATTGTATTTCCTGCCTGCCTCAAAGCTGCCTTGCACAGACCAAAGCTGCTTTATTTGTAATTCTTTTTTTTGGGGGGGGGGGGCGGGCGGGATTGAGACAGGATTTCTGTGTGTAGCTTTGGAGCCTTTCCTCGAACTCACTCTGTAGACCAGGCTGTCCTTGAACTCACAGAGATCTGCCTGCCTCTGCCTCCTAAGTGCTGGAACTAAAGGTGTGCGCCATTGTTTATTTATTAGCCAATGGCGCAACACATATATTCAAATCATACAGAAAGACATCCCACAGCAAAGCACTGCTTCAGATTTTATACTTTGAATATATTGTGCCTTTGCTTTCTGAGACTGACTAATAACCTGATAAAACTTAGACTCCATGAGAATTCTCAGAAACTTAATGATCCAGAAGTAGTGATGAGAAATAAGGACTTATCCTGCCATCTGGCTCTGTAGCCTGTGGTGCACAGAAGGGAAACAATGCTTTCAATTAAAGGATTTCAGGGGCAAGGTTTCAGCTAAAAGCCATAAATATATCAGCCAAAAAGAAATGAGGATAAAAAGAAGATAGCAAGAAATAAAGGCTGTCCAGTTCTTAAATCCTCCAGAACCAGAACAAAGAGCTTGTGGCTGCTAATATACTATTCTTCAAGACATGAAAATAATTACCAAGAAGCATATTCTAAGGAGAAAGCAGCCCTATTCCTCAATTTCAAAGAATGCCAACTCCAAAGCTTCACCTCAGTTTCAAATCCCAGCAACCCAGACTGTGGCCATCAGGAATCTTGGAGGAACAACAGAGCTATGGAGGCACTGTAGCAGCTCCATTGAGTTTTGCAGCAAGACCAATGTCCCATCCAGTTCAGAAACCAGAGCATCAATCTGAGCAGAATTGTTCTCTAATTTTGATGCGTAAACATATCTGGTTTACTAGGTTTAGGACTTGTGAAACACTAGTCACTGCTATTTCATTGAATAAGAGTTGCATAGTTTAAAATAGCTTTAAGTCTGGAGAAATGGATTTTGCTTCAAGATGAATTATACCCCAAGGGTTTCTGGTGTCTGATTTTAATATTTAGATGAGACAGTGGTCTTGAGATTCAGGGAGTAATGTTAAAATGCAGCAAATTAAAACTTCAAAAGCTGTTGAGGCTGATGTGTGAACTTTCTAGCAAGAATTACATGAATTCAGGGTGAGTCTGAGGAAATGCGATATACTAAATGCTTGTGTACCCCTAACATTCAAATGTTGAACCAATAACCACCAAAGGGATGTTATTTGGAGGCAGGGCCTATGGAAGATTAGGTTTGGGTTAAGTCATGAGAGTGTGACTCGTGATGAGATTAGTGTCCCTAAGCAAAAAGGAAAAATGTCTTTCCATCATATGAAGACAGAGTGATAAGAAAGCTGACAAAAGCCATGAATATTGATCTCACTGGAAACTGACCCTATTAGTACCTTCTGTTTGGATTTTCCATACTCCAGAACTGTGGGAAAAAAATACCAATAGTTTAAGCATCCAATATCTTGGATATCTTTTTTATATTATCTCAAGCTGAATAAGACAGAAAGATACTAAACAATCACAGAGCGAGGATTCTAGAAGGTGTAGTGGCAAGGTTTGTGATAAAGAATAGATTAAGGTGTACAGAGGGGGATATAAAAAGGATTTCAGGTCACACTGTATGATTATAAAGGTTAGGGATTATGAGGACAAATCATCTTAATTTTATTTTAGAGGCAGATGGTCTTTGGATTATATAGCATCACAATATGGTCCCAAATTCCACCCTATCAGCTACTAAGAATTCAACATTGAATTTTAGAGGTGCACAAACATTCCATCTATTGCATTTTGCCCCAACTCACCCCAAATTCATGTTAATATTGCTACTGGCTGCTAGTATCATAAGCAGTTCTTTCAGAAGCAACAGAGTAGTGTCATTTCTATAGATATCATTCAGTGATCTAGCCAAAAGACAGCCATGTCAAAATATTATCTAGCAAATAATAGGAAGTTTAGTAAGACAAAAGTGTCTGGGCTTATTTAAAAGCTGATAGAAAAGAGTTAAGCACAACACAAAGGATGAAAAACAGTGAACAGAGAGCAACAAGAATGAGAGGTCATAGATGTAGCTGGACAAGATGAGACCCTGAACATGAGTGATGGGACTGGCCTTGCCCATCCTGATACAGGGTGACATTTTGCTAGGATGACACAAGGATCTGTTGATGACAACTGAATATGCATTCATGTTGATAATGGCTTATGGTTTATTATACATACTAGTTACTTAGGGTGAGTTATTAATGAGATGACAATCTCTGTGAAGATGGGTCTTTATCCTCTTCAGCATATCCCTTATTCACCACTTAGTGTTCCTTTGGGATGTCTTACTTCTTTGGGCTACTATGAATGTTACTGATGCTTCTTAACTTTCAGCATAACTGTACAAAACAAGATTTACCAGGAATCTGAACATCCAAGTTGGAAAATAAATACAAGTCTAATTTAAGTCTTTTGTCTGTCCAGGGCAAGAAGCCTCTGTTCTGCAGATGAGAGAGGACCTCCAAAGGCCCCAACTTTACTTAAAAAAACTGTTGAAAGGTAATAGCTGCTGAGGAAAGGAGAGTCATTCTCCTTTGGGGATATGGCCACTGATAGGTTGTTTATGCCCCAATAGATGACTATATACCCATGTGCATATGGGAAACACTAATTAGATTCAGAGTGTTATTAGTAAAGAAATAAAAATAGACCATGAAGTTCGGAGGGAAATGAGATAGGGGAACTAGAAAAAGTTGTAGAGAGGCAGTTTTAGATGTACATAAACAATATATATCACATAAATGTATGAACCTTTCAAAGAATAAAAAGCTATTTTTAAAAAGGAAAGTGTTTATGTTGTGATGTTTGGTATCAAAAACTCCCATTAACATAGTGGTGTGCAAATGATTGCACTTCAAATATTGTACCCTATTTATTATAGATTATATTAAACATCTCCTGACTCTACCGAATAATGAGGCTACTATTTATACTTGACCCTAGTAACTTAGTATCCACATAACACCAGGAAAATGATTGAAGTGCAAAAGCCAAACAATCATAATGATGGCAAAGTAAAACTCAAGAAGTAGTGGTATTCTAAATGGTCTAAAGTAGGGAACACAGTTCAAAATAAAATTGGACAGATCCCATGTCCAAGTTGAAGCTCCAAGAGAGACAGAGTTCAACTCACAAGGAATATAGACTAAATAACTCTCAAATACGCAGGGCAAGGAAAAATGAATCTAACCAGATATAAAACATAAACAAAGAAAGTACAGGATAATGAACCACAATGGGTAAAGAAAAATTCCCACATTCCCTTGGATATTTGAAGAATCTGGGCATCTTTCACATCCCAAAGATCATTTTCTCCAAATGTCCACTCCCACGAAAGAAGAAGCCTTGGATATCAGCCTTGATAGGTACCATTGCTCCCTGTTACTCTGTTATTCCAAACTGCGTTCCAATCTCAACAAAATAGAGCCATCACCAACTGAAGACTTGGGTCCACCATGTCCTTCAAACACTGATCTGGCCACCTCTTCTGCTGTAGAGCACTTTTGCCTGGTTCACCAACTACAGCCCATCTGTCTGTATGACAACAGTTCTCTGAGCTTGGCCCACAGCCGTATTGCATCAGAGCCTGCAAGTCCTTCCTCAATTATAAAAACATATTTAGTAATATCTGTAAAGTTGTTTTTTTTCTTTTCAACCCCTAAAACATCAGTTCTCTTTCTCTAAAAGAAAATATGTTTGCCCAAGAGAAGACTGTGGACTTCTGAGACACAAAGAAAAAAATTCACCTTTAAAATAACAAAGATAATGCAACAACAACAAGCCCCCCCCAAAATCATAAAGGCTTTTAGCCCTTTTCCAGGATGGGTAGGGGGTGGAAGGAAGTTTTAAATTCCACCCCCTAGCCCTTCTGGATTAGTAAACCTGCTGTGGAATGTTCTGTATGGCAAATGTGTTGCTAATTAGTTAATAAATAAAACACTGATTGGCCATTGGCTAGGCAGGAAGTGTAGGCGGGACAAGGAGGAGAATAAAGCTGGGAAGTGGAAGGCTGAGTCAGAGAGACACTGCCAGCTGCCACGATGAGAAACAGCATGTGAAGATACCGGTAAGCCACGAGCCACGTGGCAAGGTATAGATGAATAGAAATGGGTTAATTTAAGCTGTAAGAACAGTTAGCAAGAAGCCTGCCACGGCCATACAGTTTGTAAGCAAAATAAGCCTCTGTGTTTACTTGGTTGGGTTTGAAAGGCTGTGGGACTGGCAGGTGAGAGAGATTTGTCCTGACTGTGGGCCAGGCAGGAAAACTCTAACTACAAAACCAGCTCTATTGCACATCCAACAGGAAAATAAATTCTTTATGGTTGAGAGAGTTCAAAATAGATGAAGCTGTCTTTAGTACTATGTACCTCACACTCACTACTTGCTTAAACCCAGAGAAGCTGTACTGAACAGCAAGCAGAGGTGAGCTCATATCAGCAGTGACTCCTTGAGGCTGTGGGCTGTTGGCATACCTGAGAAAGGTAACTTGAATACCTGTGTATCCTGTATGTAGGTGTCACGAGTACTGGAGACTGATACAGATAGAAGCATCTGTTAGAGGATCTGAACCAGAAAGTGTTCATCAGACTTCCAGGTCAGTAGGAAGCATGGTGAGGGGATGGGGTAAAGGGCTGAAGTCCAGAGGCCCACACCCAATTATCAGGGCAAGAGACAACCCCAGGCAACTGGTCAGCCTGTGCTTCAACAGTGACACCCTGTGGCAGCAACAGTGACAAGAATAATAGATTATGACATTTACTTCTGGTTGCTTATTGTAAGGCTGTTGGCACTTCAGCAAGGTCAGACATCCTTACAACCTTGTGTTGTTTGTATGTGCACTTGTACATGTATGTGATTTTTATGTACTTGTATGTGTGTGTGTGCACATTGAAGGTTGAAGTTACCAAGAATAAGATGTGAGCACTATAAGAAAGGAAAAATTTCAAAAATTGTAGGAAGAGGAAGAGGCCAGAAGGTTGGTACAGAGTGTAGAAACACCTGCCACAAGGCCTTCTAACCTGGGTTTGATCCCCCAGAATATCCTCTGTGCCATAGCATGTACACACACACACACACACACACACACACACACACACACACACACACACACACACATGTCAAAATAAATAAATAAAAGCTGTAGAAGAGTTTAGCTTGTTTACCTTGAATAGTGACAAGCATACTGTTTCATACTGCTGGTGAACTCAACCATTCTAACTGCATTTTGGAGTCCTGGTGATAGCTATCTTTCAACACTCACGATACCCAGTTGTACCACTAGAAGAATTATTCCTTAAAATAGAAGTTATAACAAGGAACACTCCACATAGTAAGCAGTAAGACTTTGGTTTTAGGCATGCTTCTTTCATTAAGGGCCTGCACCTTTATCAGTCCTAGCTTCCATTACATGATTACAATAATAATGAGATACAGGACTGATGTAATTACAATCATTATATGTCACTATGTTGAGAAATTTCAGTTTCCTTTATCCTTTAAAGGAGGTAAGTTAATACATGCACTATCAGTATTAGAGTTTCCAGATTACAACTGGCTACACATCTGACTTGTTTACACAGTGACAAATTTAGAGAAAGTGTCACTATATGGAAATTATTTAATCATGGAGATAAATTCATATTATGAAATACTATGCAGCACTTAAAACTGTTTGCAGTGAATTTTAGTGGTGTGCATAGCCGAATAGGAAGTGGAAAGGGAGCATATAAAATCTTGCATCTTATGTAATTTAACCAGGATTCTGCCTTACATAAACTATTCACACATGTACTTCAGAGGGGTATTGAAATACATGCTCAAAGGAAATGAAATTTTTAATGATGGCTCTCTCTAGCTTGTGGGATTATAACTAGTGTCTTTTTAGAGCACTGACCTCTGCTGCTCTTAGTGTAACTTCAGCTATTATCCTAAAAGATCAGGGCTTCTTTCTCTCATCTGTTTCCACATTTTAGATAACATACAGAAGATGTTAAATCAGTGAAAGTAGTGAGAAAACATGAGTCGACTTGTGTCTGGCTATGTTTGTCAGATGTCAAACCAGGCTCTGAAACTTTTAGAAATTTCTATTATTTCTTTTCTATTTACTCACTAGAAACTGTGAATGAAGTAAGGCTTATAGACTCATCATTTCCTTTGGCAAACTGTTGTGTTAGAAACAGACCAACACATGTTTGTGTAAACAGTAATTATAATCATTATCTTAAATAAATGTTAACATTTTTCAAACTCCACCTTCTTGTCCCCACATTAGCTTCTCTGGAACCTTCTGATAAATATGTGTTTTTATCCACCATGGTTTTGAAGTCTGTTCTGTTGTTTGCAAGACTTATCAAACCACTTTTTTTGGTGTATGCAAGTGCACGTGTGTGTGTGTGTGTGTGTGTGTGTGTGTGTGTGTGTGTGTGTGTGTTCTGCTCTACCCTTTGCACAAGGTTCAAGAATGAACAAAAAGTCCAAGAAGCTTTAATGCACAATGAAAATAAGAGCTTAGCTGGGCAGTGGTGGCTCACGCCTTTAAACCCAGCACTCGGGAGGCAGAGCCAGGCGGATCTCTGTGAGTTCGAGGCCAGCCTGGTCTACAGAGTGAGATCCAGGAAAGGCACCAAAACTACACAGAGAAACCCTGTCTCAAAAAACAAAAACAAAAAAAAAACAACAACAAAAAAATAAGAGCTTCAAAGAAGGATACTAGTGATAAGACTAGAAGCCTTAGACTTTGCCTGTCTAATCAAGTGCTTTAGAACAGAGCTTTGGCTTATTTTGCTTGAGAAGGTAAGAGTGGCTATTTGTACTCCAGCTGGGGAGGAAGAAAAGCAACAAGTCCCATTCTCAGGCTCAAACTCTTGAATGCTCAGCCACCAGGCTCCTGTCCCTCTAATCCATACGCATAAACCTCTTAAGAGTCCCAGGAACTCCTGTCTCCTTCACAACAACTTCAGAAAATGTGTGAGGCCATATTCCAAATTCTGGTCCTATCAAATGTTCTCATCTACTCTCTATCATTGAGTACATGTCAGAATCTATTGTGTATCTGAACATCTCCTGTAAACTGTCAGTTTGTTCCTATCAGGCACATTCAACCCTGGTTAGTGCCCCAACGAATGTGTTTGCTATTATTTATTTACTGACATACATTTCATCAGTAGACTGAAGTTCTTAAGGGTTGGAATTGTGTCATAAAGTTATATATTACCAACATTTAGCACCATGTCTAACACTATAGAATAAATTAATGTATAAATACTTAGAACTACAACAAAGTTGCCCAAGTGACCTCACTCTCTCAAGTTTCAGTTTTTGGAGGACTTAAATGTTATGCTCATTGCTGAATGTCAATGCCTTTGGCAACTTTTCCGATATAGGATTCAGCTATGTGGATTCATTCCTCTTCCTGCTACTAGATGCCCATGTAGCTCTTTTGTTTCTGCAGTTATATTATCTAGTCCAGAGATATCTGCTGTCAGTCATTGTCCAGAATAAAAGTCTATGAAACACTAGATAAAGGACTCAAGTATCCCGAAATTAAAAGTCTGAGCACAGATAACACCTGCATTACATATAATATCTATGTTAAATTATGTCATTAATTTAATCCTAGCATTGTATAGTATGATGGTTAGCATTGTCAACCTGACATAATGCAGAATTACCTGGGACACAGGCTCCTGGGCATGTCTTTGAGGGATTATCTTGATTGTATTGAGGCGGGAAGACCCACACAGGATTCTCTGGTGGGATCCTGGACAACATTAAGTAGAGAAAGGAACCTGATGGTCAGCAAGTATTTATTACTCTCTGCTTCCCTGTCATAGACGTGATGCGACCACGTTTTAAGTTCCTGCTGCCTTTACTTCCCAGCCACAATCGACTCAAAGTATAAACATAATAAACTCTTTCTTAAGTTGTTTTTGTCAGAGTATATCACTGCCTGGAGGGTCAGCCTCCAGCAGCTCAGGGATCAAATCCAATTCTCAGAGTTGGATGCATACTATGACTTTTTTATCTGAGGGGGTTAAAGGAAAAGACATTCACATTCTCTCAATGGTTTCCTTCTTTATTCTTCTCTATTCTTCTACTGAATACTTCTTTTCTACAGCTTATATAACCCCCCAAAAAATCTTTCAGGCAATATAGGAATTACAATGTGGTTACATTCTATATTTAAAGTGAATGATTATAATGAGTACAGGTAAATATATGTTTTTCATTTCCTTTACATGATTAAAATTTTATGTATTACAGGTGAAAAACAAATTATCCCAAAAACCCACATGCATTCATTCCCAAGCAACTTGTTATAGATTAACAGTGTATAAGCAAGTAAGATATTCTTTTACTGGCAGACTGCTTTCTGAGGTTACAAAGAAAAGACAACTTTGCTGTGGGATGTTCTGTATGGCAAATGTGTTGCTAATTAGTCAATAAATAAAACACTGATTGGCCATTGGCTAGGCAGGAAGTGTAGGCGGGACAAGGAGGAGAATAAAGCTGGGAAGTGGAAGGCTGAGTCAGAGAGACACTGCCAGCCGCCATGATGACAAACAGCATGTGAAGATGCCGGTAAGCCACGAGCCATGTGGCAAGGTATAGATGAATAGAAATGGATTAATTTGAGCTGTAAGAAGAGTTAGCAAGAAGCCTGCCACGGCCATACAGTTTGTAACCAATATAAGTCTCTGTGTTTACTTGGTCGGGTCTGAGAGGCTGTGGGACTGGCGGGTGAGAGAGATTTGTCCTGACTGTGGGCCAGGCAGGAAAACTCTAGCTACACAACTTTATTACTTATCTTGAAAGGTAGTCTTATAAGGAATCTTAAAGGAATCACAAATCTAAACTTTTATATATGAGAAAGAATCAATCAGCTCTACTTTAAATCTTTAGGGTGCATACCCACTCATTAATAGTTTTTTAATATCAGGAGATTGAGGGCAAAAATGGGTATAAGAAATTAGTCATCACCTTTGGTCATCAACTAATTCTAGCAAGAAAAGTGCATCAGCTAGTAATAATTCGGCTGCTTTGTTCTTGTTCCATGACCTTAAAGAGTTCTTCATTCAGCAATGTGCCTTTCTAAAATTTTAGATTGTCTCCTTGGATATTTTATCTCCAAGGTATTTGACAAAAACATCTTAGTCTAACTTTAAGTTATTTTCAAAGCTTTGTTTCAGCTATGATGCACTCCAAAACCTGTGAACATATCTCCCAACATTAAGATTAGAAGAATTAAACTAGTTGGGCTACTGGGATTCAATTATTTTTCTTTTTTTTTTTTTTTTTTTTTTTTTTGGTTTTTCGAGACAGGGTTTCTCTGTGTAGCTTTGTGCCTCTCCTGGAACTCACTTGGTAGACCAGGCTGGCCTCGAACTCACAGAGATCCGCCTGGCTCTGCCTCAATTATTTTTCTTAATCATTAACATAAGCCACAGTATATACAGCTCCTCAATATAAACTCATGTGTTCTAGCTGTGTGACATTTTCTTGTTTTATTTATTATCATCAAAACTCTATTTAAACTGACATTATTGTTATCAATTAGACAGTACCTCTTAGGAAGAAATCATCTTCATTATAATCCACAGACGAAAATGCCCAGTAGAACAAGATGCTTCCATGAGATAAACACACTACATTACAGGCAGTAGAGATAGCTCCATACCCATTCACACCATGCCAGATACCAGAGAAAGATGGCAGCAGCAAACGTGTGAAGACACAGCAGAATCAATAGACATTCTGGAGTCTGTGATCTCAGAGCCTTGCTTATCCAAGATTCACCCATCAGGGATTTACCTCCCTGTGGGCTGACATTCCCAAGTCAACTGCCATCCACTGCTCCTCTAACATGGCCATTGGCAAGAGTACTTTACTACAGCAACAGAAAAGAAACTTGAATACAATGGAAATAACAATATTGTGGCTATTTATGGCAATATTCTTAGTCTAATCAGATGCCACTCAGTGGCTTGGAGGTTAAGTCTGATAATACTTGCAATTTACTGTTTCAAAAGTTCGCAAAAGTTCTACACATATTTGCTGTGGGATGGTCTGTATGTCAAATGTGTTGCTGATTGGTCAATAAATAAATCACTGATTGGCCCGTGGCCAGGCAGGAAGTATAGGCGGGACAAGGAGGAGAATAGAGCTGGGAAGTGGAAGGCTGAGTCAGAGAGACACTGCCAGCCGCCATGATGACAAACAGCATGTAAAGATGCCGGTAAGCCACGAGCCATGTGGCAAGGTATAGATTAATAGAAATGGATTAATTTAAGCTATAAGAATAATTAGCAAGAAGCCTGCCACGGCCATACAGTTTGTAACCAATATAAGTCTCTGTGTTTACTTGGTCGGGTCTGAGAGGCTGTGGGACTGGCGAGTGAGAGAGATTTGTCCTGACTGTGGGCCAGGCAGGAAAACTCAAGCTACACATATTTATGTACAAATAAAGCAAATATAATAAAATAGTAGTAATTATTCTAAGTTTTTACATACTGATTTATATTTTATTATTCTTCTAATTTGCATTTAAAATTTTGCTAAAATAAAAAATTAAATTGCAAGCCCAAAAGTTCACAGAACTTGCTTCAGTTATGCATGCACATATAAACGTGCACACTCACAAATGATAGGCTACAAACTTCATTGTGTTTTTCTATCAGATCATTTAATGGTTTATGGTTTAGGATATACTCACTGGGAAGAAATTGGCCTGAATGAAAACAGCCCAGATTGTGGAGTCAGTCAAATGGGAAAATAAATTCTGTCTCAGTCCCTCAGGTAGCTATTTGACTCTTGAGAGAGGTTCTACTAAAAGCAATGATAATGTCCTTTCAGCATTAGAAGTGCTGTTCATTCTACCCAGACTCATTATCCCCATTAGATGGGCATATTCTAGAGCCACTTTTTCAAAGTTGTTACCTTCACCTTCTATTTCTCACACTGTTCAGAGAAGGAAGTGCATATGATATGGTATTTGGTAAAAGGCAAAAGATTTATACGCTCTGAAGAGAAACCAGGTGTCTCATCCTAGGTAGTGGGCTCCAGGAAGCCTGCTCATGCACCAGGGATGAAATCTGATCCTACTGCCAGGGGGCCCCCCAAGCAGATCAAGTTACACAATTTTCTTACCATGCAGAGAGCCTAGTCCAGTCCCATGCAGGCTCCACAGCTATTGATTCAACTTTCATGAGTTCCCACTAGTTTGGTTTGGTCATCTCTACAGGTTTCCCATGGTGGTCCTGATGCACTTGCTCATAGAATCTCATTTTTTTTTTCAAATAACAGAATTTTTTAAATTTGTGGATGAATAAAACTCTATTCAATTAAAAAAATGGTATTTGGTGATGTGCCTTATAACAAAATAAAGTAATATATGTGTATACATACACACATTGTTATATATCCATATATAGATGAAGACAAGGAAGATTTCATCACTTTGATCTTTATACTGTTCTAATTCAAGGAATCATAAAAGTTTGAGCTTACTACCAAATCAAAAGTGGAACAATACCATTTAGGAGGAGAGAACAAAATACATTTCTGACTAGAATGAGCTATCCTTTCCTTTCCTCAAGGGTTCTAAATGACATATATTCATATAAAATATTACCAGAGACACAGATTCTTGTTTCCCACTGAGACTCAACTCAAAATTTCTATATAATTCCTTTGGGGTTGTTCAAACAATGTGGCACATCTTTAAATTACTCACAGCCCTACTGCTCATTCTTTTACTCTTCTTCCTCCTGTATATTTACATTTTATTCATGAGAGATACCTGTTTGTTCTAAGGTGTTATGCTTAACCCTGTAGATTCTGAATCTACCTTGTTTGTGTTTGAATTCTCTCACTTAAAAGAGCCAAGGTTTGCAGGTCAGTGGTCTCAAGTGATTGCCACCACCTCCCACCCACTCTCTTTCTCATTTCCCCTCTCTCTCTGTGTGTATGTGTTTAGATAGATAAATTATTGATAAATAGACATATAATATGAATGAGCAAATGAATGAATGTATCATTTTCATTGAGTTGGGGAATTTCTGAACTGGTAGGGGTAAGATTCAGAGCTTTGTTCATGCTAAGCAAGCATTCAACTACTGAACTTCAATACCAGTCTGCAAACTCCTTTTAGAGTATGAGGAGAGGAAATAAGCAAAACTTTAGAATAGCAGAGAGCATCAGAGTCAGGGCAATAAATGCAATTTCTTGCACAGATTCATGTGTACATTCAAAGTTAGACTCCAGTCCTAAAACTCATGGCAATCAGCATAGCCATTCTTTTCCATATTGGAAGCATAACAAAAAGCCTACTGCTTTTTTTTAATACAGTTCAATTATGATAAACCCAATGATGGAAATAAACAGACTATTATGGAAGCATTTGCAATAAATACGTGATCTTTGTGGCATTAAGGAAGAATACCCTGTGAAATAAATCTGAAGGATAAACAAGAGCTATCTACAAAAAAAAAAGTGAAAGTAAGTACATTGTTAAATGCACTAAAGAAGGAAAATTAAAGGGGATGATCAAACCACACAAATTTGAGTACAAATCCACCACACATTCAGTCCATCAGAATATAAAATGTTACCTTAAGCCACCTTAGATATTTCCTTGACTTGTGCTGACATTTTTCTTAATTGTAAACAACTATCTGTCCTATAAATTCTATCTGTCCGAGCTGGAGACTAATAAACTCCCACCATTTGATTCACTTAAAAATTAAGTCAAATAAAATCTTAAGGATACAGATACAAGAGTATTTTCAGTGAGACAACTTTAGCCCAGCTGATTTAACTTCCATCTCATGTTTCTGAAATTATTGCTTCAGTAGCACTATGTATTTTTTAAAAAGTATTTACTAATGTTTTACCTGCATGTTTGTCTGTTTGCCATATGTGTACTTGGTGCCAGAAGAAGCCAGAAAAGGACATCAGATCCCCTAGGATTAGAGTTAAAAATGATTTTGAGCTGCCATGTGTGTGCTGGGAATTGAAGCTGGGTCCTCTGGATGAGCAGCCAGAATTCTCAAATACTGAACCATCTCTCCATATCAGCACTTACTTTTATATGAGTTGTCAGCAAATATTCTCTGTAAGAAAAATCTACTAAATATTTTAAGTATTTTAATTTTTAAATATTTTTTAGATTTTTTTTTGTTTTATATATTTGAGTGTTTTGCCCATGTGTTAGCTACTCATCTGTTCCTGTGATAAGACACTACAACCAAGGTGTGTCCTTTTTTTTTTTTTTAATTTTTTGAGACAGGATTTCTCTGTGTAGTTTGGTGCCTGTTCTGGATCTTGCTCTGTAGACCAGGCTGGCCTTGAACTCACAGAGATCTGCCTGGCTCTGCCTCCCTAGTGTTGGGATTAAAGGCGTGCAACACCACTGTCTGACTCCAAGGTGTGTCTTATAAGAGAAAACATTTATTGGGGTTCGTGGTTCCAGACAGAGTCTATGACCATCATGATGAGGAACACAGCAACAGGTAGGCAGGCATGGCACTAGAGCAGTAGCTGAATGCACAGGAACAAAGCATAGAAAATTAACTGAGAATGACTTGGGCTTTTGAAACCTCAAAGCCCACCCTCAGTGACACAAGTCATCCAAAAAGACCACACCCCTTAATCCTTTCCAAACAGTCTGCCAACACAACGTATGGGGACCACTATCATTCAAACCACCACAACCTCCATATATGTGTATGCACCATGAACAAGCTCAGAAAAGGGTGTCCGATTCTCTGGAACTGGAGTTATGGACTGTTGTTATGGTGATGTAGGTTCTAGGAACTAAACTTAGGTCCTCTAGGGAAGCAAATGCCATCTCTAGAGCTCTTGAGTATTTTTTAAAACTTATTTCATTTTTATTTATGTGTATGTGTGAAGGTCTATATAAGAGGGTGTACATGAGTGCAGGCACCCACAGAGGCCAGAAGAGTGGTGTCACATCCCATGGAGGTGGAGTTTCAGATAGTTGTTAACTAATCAATGTGGGTTTTGCCAGTGAAAATTGGTTCCTCTGAAAGAGCAACAAGCACTAAACTGCTGAGTCATCTCTCCATCCACAATATTTGAAATTTTAAAGGCAATGTGTAACCTTTTTCCAAATCAATAAAGAGTAAACAAAAATAGTTTTATTTTGAAGACAAATCTAGAGGATTTGATCAGACTGATGGATTGCCTAGCCTGGTTTTGACCTTGAAATGTTTATGGTGCAGTATATACTTGGTGGAAGTGTCATCTTTACATACACCTGACTCTATAAATTTCTATCTCATATGAAACTCATTGACATGTCTTTATAAAAGACTGTGGTATGTCAGAAAGTTTTCCTGTCTGTTTTCTTTTTGGAGTTAACAAAGGTTATACAAGCAAAACCCTAGAATTCTAGGAAAGCACTCTGTATATCATTTTACTTCTGACAGTATTTTTCTTGAAATTTTGGAAAACCACATTATCATTAAAGTTAAGTTCTTGGACATTTCAAGTTGTTGTCAAATATCCTCATTCAACTGGCTAATCTCTTTATCTACCAAGGAACCCTATGAACCTGTAGTGATTTATCCACAGATGCTCCTATGTTTCTCAGTAACCAGCATTCAGGGACTCACCCGAAGTCAGCAGCCTGTGAAATAAATGGAGCATGCCAGAGGAGAACAGACCTAAAAATAATGAAACACAAAAGACTTGAATGTCTTCTAAATTCCGAAAGATTGTTTTAGCAACTGCTGCCAACAACGGGACAGCATGTGATGAGTCCCCTCACCAACGAACTGAAATCTGGGATTCAAAACTAACAGATGGCCTCAGCCCAAAGTTTGAGGGCTGTGTTCAAAGTACACATTGTGAGGAGCTCTGGCAGGTAACAGTATTTCTGTCAGTAAAATCTTTATGAGAGACTACCTGTGTGTGGAGATTCACTTTCTGAAAGGAAAGCTCTTAACACAGGTAATGAAACATTCTCCAATGATGGGAGATGTGAAAGATTAGAAAAATGTAATAAAATGTTTTGACTAAAATATCTCCAGCAAATAAGAAGATAAATGATTTCTTTGTTTTATTGTTGTTGTTTTCAAAATAAATATACTGGAACATTTTCTAGCCCTGTCACTCACTTCAAGGCTTTTATCTTTACCTGGTTGCATAAATTAACTTATCGATTTATTGATTTTTTTGAGACAGTGTGTCATGTGGCCTCTAACTCACTCTGTAGCTAAAGATGACCTAAGTCTTCTTATTCTCTTGACTTCAATTCATAGTACTGGGTGTAGGCATGAAACCCCATGCCCATGTTTGCAGTACTTGATGTATATTAATAATTAAGTTAGATGTGTAACTCTCATCCTGCACAAATCCAAATTAAAATGAGTCAAGGAGCTTGGGGTAAGACCTAAGTATTGAATTGTTAGAAGGAAAACATTTCAAGATATAGGCACAAGTGGGGACTTTCTATAAAGACTAATAGAACAGGAAATAATCCCCAAAACTGACAGACAAGACTGAATGAAATTTTAAAGTTTCTGCATAGCAAAAGAAGCAATAATCAAAGTGAAGAAACTGCCTACCAAATAGGAAAGATATTTTCAGATATAAATAGACAGGGTACTGATACTCAGAATATACAAAGTCCTTAAAAATGTTCACATACACATGAAATAACAAATCAATAAATGGCCAAATAAATTGAACAGACATTTCAAAAGAGAATGATAGAAATGGCCAAATATAATATGAAAAATGTTGACTAACCTTAGGTATCAGGGAAATGAAAGTCAAAACTGCATTGATATTTCATTCACTACAGTCAGAAGAACTAACATGAAGAAAATAAAAATGCTGGTGAGTGTTCAAGGAAAAAAGAAGCCTTATACACTTATACTGTAGGTGTGGATTGATGAAGCCACTGTGGAAATCAGTATGGAGTTTCAAAAAATATATAAAGAACTAGAACTACTGTGTGTTCTAGCTCTAACACCCTTGGGTATACACCCAAAGATGTCTAAATCAGAAGATTGCAGACATCTGTTTGTCTATGCTGAGTGGAATGCTTGCAATTCATAAAATTCAAATTATAGAATCAGCTGAGCTGTCCACCAATAGGTAAAAGAAAAAAACAATCAGAGAGAAAGAAAGAGAAAGAATCCTAAATTTGTTAGAATGTTTTCAGCATCCAGTGCAAAAGCCCTGTCTGAGTGGCTAGTGTACCACTGTTTCTCAGAAACAAAACAATTCTAGACTTTCATCAGTTGTATCAGAATGATGTTAAAGATCTAAAATCTTCTGTTCTCTTGGTTTCTATCTCATCATGGCAGCACTTTTCCTTGTCATCCTGACAAAGCACAAATATTTTTAAATTGCATGCAGACATCTTGTGTTCTCTACAGATGAAAATCATTTCCCCTCAAGCCTTTCTATCTGTTAGAACAAAATCTCTCCCAGAAGCCACAGTGGACTTCTCTCCAAACATTTGCTAGAATTTGGGTCATTATTCCTATGACTAAATCAATTTAAAGTATTCTATGAAGTCAGGGAGGGGAAAACTTCAGTGAATAGATACACAAAGGATTTGTACTCAACAAAACCCAAGATCAGCCACTGAAGAAAATGGGATTAGAAGCAAATATATTTAACTGAGCCAATCCAGAATCACTGAAGGAATCTCATAAGTGAGTGACACACTCAAATGCATTATTTAAAAAGACCATCTGGTGATACAGCGAGTGTATGAAAAAGCTGGTGAAAAGAAAATAGGTGACAAAGAATGCTCTCTGGAAGTGGCGAGGCAGGTGTCTCAGGGGACAAGTGAAGATGTATACAAGCAGGAGGACCTGAGTTTGAATCCCCAGTACCAATGAAAAAGCAAGGAGTATCTGCATATGCCTATAACCACACCACATTGCCAGGCAAAGTCAGGAAGATCCTAGTAACTCACTTAACCAAGCTGATATGATGATTTTCAGGTTAAGTGACAATAACTGAGGATTATAGCTTAGCACTGGACTAGCATACTGAGGTCTTAGGTTCAACCCTTAATACCAGCAAAAAAATGAAAAATGAGGTAGAATGCAACAGAGAAAGACACCAGAAATTGCATGCCCAGGCCCATGAATGTGTAAACACATGTACACATGCACTATACACCAAACACCATACACATACACACACACACACACACACACACACACACACACACACACACACACACGAATGCTGTTAGAAGTAGGGAAAATGAGACAAAAATGAGCACGCTGAACTTATGTGACAGTATGGAAAACAGAAGGTAAGATGGATTTTAATGATAGTTTAAAAGTAGAATATAAAATGTTAAGTGATGTTGATAGAAAAAAGAAATGGAAAAAGAAATCTGTAAATTGATTCTAAAGATTCTTTGCATCTCTGTTATGGTTTTATTCCTTTGTTTGAACACTAATAATTCTTCTTTTTGTGGACAATAATTTAGGGGCATAAATGTTTTATTGTCCTTTTAATCATGTTGCACAAGTTTTCACTTGCAGTATTTTCATTACAAGCTCTCAATTTCCAATTTTCAACAATATATCTTTCCTGATCCATGTATTACTTAAAATTACACATTCATACTTCCAAATACACAAAGATTTCACAGTTCCATTTTACTACATATTACTGATTTGAATTCCAGTGGAATAAGAGAAGGTATTCTTTGTCTCTAAATATGTGTGTGTGCATGGGTGTGTTTATGTGTGCATAGATATGTTTATTTGTGTACATAGTGTGATTCTGTGTGTGTGCACTCATGCATGCACATAGATAGGTGTATCCCACCTAGCACATATGGCAGTCAAAGGACTTTATAAATAATCTCAAAACTGGGTGTATAAGACAGAATGCTTTTTCTTTTAATAAATAAAACAGTGAGATGGTTCAATGGATTAAAGCACTTGCCACCAAGCCTAACAACCTGAGTTCAATCCCTAGGACCCACCTGGCAGAAGAAGAGAACTGACTTCTGTAGTAGTCCTCTGAGTGCCACACACATACACACATACATTAAATAAATAATAAATAAATACATTTAATGTGAAATTGAAAAATTAAATAAAGCCTCTAAATACATTTGAGGAAAATATGAGTCCTCTAATATGTCAGAGCTCTGTATTTGTGCATCAGATGAAGTTTGTTCATTGGTTACATATTTAAATACTACATAATGCTAGTTTATTTTTCTTCATCAACCACTATGAAACATATTTCACTAAAACAATTGTTCTGTGATTTTCTGTTTTCAAATTTATACTCTATACATTTTGAGCCTGTGTCATATACATGATTTGAAACTGTTATATATTCTTGGCAAATTGAAAATCTGGTGGTTATGTTATACATCTCTGTATTCTCTAGTCTTTGCCATTTGACATAGTGTTTTAATTTGTACTTGCCTGCCAAATCTTCTATATATTTCTTTCTCAAACTTCATTGCCTATGCTTGGTACAACCTGTGAAAATATCACAAAAATGCAATTACTTTTAAGCCCTATGTCTCCTTATCTCTCAATTAGTTTGAAATAGACTTAATTTTTCCATCTAATATGATAGATCTGAATTTTGGAATTTAGAGAGCAGCATCTATACTCCCTAAATCTATATCACATTTACATTTGTGCTAGACTAACATTATTCAGTGGTAGACTCTGGTCATATGGTACATTTGAGTATTTGAAATGTTACAGTTTCTAATTAAAATATGCTGGGATGGAGTAGTTGGATAAGTGGTTAACAGCACTGACCATTCTTTTAGAGGACCCAGGTTCTATTCCCAGAACCCATGTGTGACTACAGTCCCAAAGGATCCAATGCCTTCTTCTAGCCTCCATGGACACCAGGTGGTACACAACAAGTGGTACACAGATGTACATGACAAAATACCCATACATACAAAAATGAAAAAAGTTAGTATAGCATGCAATACTTGTAAAAAAAAAAAGACATTAGATTTCAAAGACAGCACCAATATAAAAGAATATAAAATGTTTCATTAATATTTTATGAACATTGAAAATGTGATGTTTGGGATGTAGTAGATTAAAATAAATTGTTAAAAATTAAATTCATATAATAAAAAGGCAAAAAAAATCAGATTATACATGAATCCCATAGCCTTGACTCACATTATTCTTTATTGAGTTGTATTTGTTGTTCTATACATTTCTTACACTTTAGTACCATTCTTGTCTATGTGTTCTAGGTAATATTTTTGTACAGTTATAGCAAATTTCTCTTTGTAACCTGATATAGCACAGTTTTTTGTTTGTTTGTTTGTTTCTTCTTGTCTTCAGGAGTCATATGCAATGCTCTCAGTAAATGGGTATTTTAGCACATGGTCTCACCAAACAATGGCAATCGACTTAGGAAACCATCCTACCTAATATTTGAAACAAATCAAATTTAAGTACCTAGATAACATTTTAACTAGTGCATGAATGACAAAAATATTAGGAAAAACCATTTGTGTGTTTTTACTAATTAAAATTTCTATTTAATTATAAAACCAAAGACTAATCTTACAGGAATTTTCCCGAGTGTTCCAAAAGAAAAAAAAAAAAAAAAGGTTAGAGAATTTAAGTCTGTAACCCTGGGAAATAAGAGTAAAAATCAACCCATGTGTAATGATCATAGTCTTATCACAGACTTTGCAATGTCCTTTGAATTATTCTTTTCTGAATCTGTCTGGTCATAGACAGCCCATAAATAAGAGCCACCAGTGATAAACCAGAGACCTGCATTTTCATTATTTTTTCCTCAAAATCCCAAAGGTCATATTTTAAAGACTTTAATTGCCTTTTAATTAATTTATGTCAGATTTTTAGCAACTATTCAAAGCTGTCATATGATCTCATTACCTTTTTGTCCCAAACTAAGGTGCATTGTAAATATATCCAAGCTTCCCTATTTATTTAGTTTCTAACATATTGACATGAAACGTATGTGCAAACATTTCAAATATAATAATTAGGGCCAAATCCACATTTATATGACTGATTTGCTAGCTACCAACTCTCCTTAATTTTTCTATGCCCCTTTCTTTTGAGTTGTTGGTTAGAGTTATCCAGGAGATTTCCTAAATATTACAGACTATTGCTATTGCCCTTGGTTGCCTCCCAGGGGTGAAAGATAAGTCCCTACTGCTGAAGATACTATATACTTTAGACACGGGGCCTAGGGGTCCTTGAGCTGGAACTGACCTGAAAGCCTCCTCCCTGGGGATTAACTTTCATTGCACCAGAAGGCACCAGGAAGGCTTCCAAAGAAGGGATGCAACAGATAGCCCTTTATAGCTAAGGTACCTTTGAACCATAATAATAACCAGCACAACATGATAACCCTAAGGGTGTATTAGTGGCATGCATAACTTGTCCATAACCATTCTAATTGAACTTAAGACCCACTCAACAATAGAGAAATCATGCCTGGTTCCAGAAACCTAGCTAGTTTCTAGTTCTAGTTTCGGGGCTAGTAAAATCATGGATCTTAGGGGAAAACCTGCAATATATTTTTTAAAATCACAAATTATTTTTTAAAATCCCACAGCAACCTAGTTTTAAAATGGAAGATAGGAAGTGAAATAGAATTTTTTAAATTTATTTTTGATATTTCCTTTTAATTACAACATTTCTCCCTCCATTTTCTTCCTCCAAACCCTCCCATAATCCATTCTCCATCAAATTCATGGCCTCTGTTTTCATCTGTTATTTTATGCATATATGTACTTTTGTATACATAAATATTCACAAGTATAAACTGTTCACTTCATATAATGTTACTTTTATGTATGTTTTAAGGACTGACCATTTGGCACTAGACAATAAATTGGTGTGCTCTTCCCAAAGGTGGGCACCTCTTCCACTCCAAGCTTTACTCAGCTGCCTATAGTTCTTTGTGTAGGACTGAGACCTTGTGGTCTTTTCCAGATGCAGTTTGACATGTTTTTGGTGTTATTCTTATTCAACTCATGTAGAATGGTCATTTTAACAATATTAATTCAACAAATCCATGGACATGGTATACCCTTCCATTTTCCAGTGTCTATCTCTTTATTCAGAAGTTTCAAGTTTTCATTACAGAAGTCCTTCACTTCCTTGGTTAGGTTTACTCCTACATATTTTGTTTTGAAGCTATTGTGAAGGGGAGTGTGTCCATAATCTCCTTTTCTGTGTTTGTTGTTAGTATATAGAAATCCTACTAATTTGTGCAAGTTAATTATATATTTACCCGCATTACTGAATTTGTCATTTCTAGAAGTTTTCTAGTAGAATCTTGGGGATCTCTAATGTGTAGTATTATATCATCTGCAAGTAGTGATAGTTTGATTTCTTTTTGTAGTTTTCCCTGTAATTTCTTTCTCTTACTTTATTGCTCCAGCTATTACTTGAAGTACAATGTTTAAAAGGAGTGGGGGAAATGATCATAACACTCTTTTTTCCTCACTTCGTTTTGGATTGCTTCAGACTTTTCTTCATTTCAGATGATGTGGTTGTACACTTCTTGCATATAGCTTTTATCATGTTGAGGTATATTCCGTCTAGCCATATATTCTCTAAGACTTTTAAGGTGAAGGCATGTAAGAAGTGAAAGTTTGAGGGCATTCTGCAAATAAAGACATGCATTTTTATCAAATATGCTCACTTGATTAGTAATCAAGGCCATATGACATAAACCAAAGTGAGCTTTTACTAGGTACCACTGGTCCATGTGGCCTAAACAAAGAGAATGGTCAACAAAGATGTGAAGAGATAGGAACTTTCACATACTGTTGATGGAAGTATAAATTACTATAACTATTTGGGGAAAACCTCTTAGCATTAGACAATAAATTAAACACAGGTATACCCTATTATCAGAAACCCCACTCCTGGCCACATTTCTCAGGATATAAAGTACCTGCATATTTCTCAAAAGGCATGTTCAAGATTGTTAGCAGCACTAATAATACAGTTGTTTCAATCTCATTCTGATACTACTATAAAACACTGACCAAAAACAACTTGGGGAGGAAAGGGTTTGTTTTATTTACAGATTACATCCAGTAATAGAGGAAAAGCCAAGAAGGAACTGAAACAGAGACTGTAGAGCATGCTGCTTACTGGATTGCTTCCTCAGTTTGCTCGGCTACATTTCTCATATTGCTTGGGCCTACCCAATCAGGTTTGGAACTGCCCACATTGGGCTTGGCCCTCCTACATCAATCAACAAAATGCCCCACAGGCATGTTCACAGGCCAGACCAAAGGAGTCAGTTTTTCAATTGAGGTTCCCTTTTCCAGGGTGTGTCAAGTTGACAGCAAAGATTAGCCATCATAAGCCCCAAATTAGAAATTGCCTAAATGTTAATCAATTGAATAGATTTTTAAAAATTATATTCATACTGTAAAATATCATTTGGCAATGTGTGAATAAACAAACTTTGAGCACATGCAAAATACAAGGACAGGGTAGTAGTGGAAGGGGATAACATGGGTGGAGTGGCTTGGTAGGGAGTGTTGGTAATGTCTAATGTCTAATGTTTTAAGTCTCCAACCCATCTAGTGACATGGATATCCTTTCTCTGTGATGACTCACTGATATATTTTACGATTTGTGTACACTTCTCTCCTTTATACTTTAATTAAGAAAAAATTTCTTAATAAAGAAAGGAAAACTTTGATACATGAGCCTGATCTTGGCCATAATTAGAGGCTGTTGGCTGGTTCCCAGCAATTTGTTTACTTCCTAACATACTCTATTATTAGTAGCCTGGAGTTCCAGCCTCCAGCTATCATCATGGCATGCAAAAAAAAAAAATCCATGAAAGCAGTGAGGGCTTAGGAAAAATTCTTATCTGAGGGCTAGACATTTTTCTGTCTAATTGAAAAATAAGGAAGCACAATGCTTTCTGATGGTAACTTACTCTTTTACTTCATCTAGAAAAATCTTTCTCTGAAAATCTCTCACATAGCCACATACCACTTTGGTACAGCTGTATCTACACATTTCTTCACTCTACTCTGTTACATTCCTTCACCTATTACATTTACTCACTCTTTACTCATTCATTCTCTCATTCATTTACTCTGTCATCTTACTCTCACACTTCTTCTCTGCCCAACTTTGGACAATTATATGTTACATTTTCTTTCCATTCAGCTACATCCCTCACTCAGCATGCACACTTACACACACTCACACACTAACTCTTACCCTCTGCCCAGGTCTTACACCATTCCTTCACATCACTCGCTCTCCTCTTTAGCCAAACTCTGCACAATTATATGTTACATTTTCAGGGTCCGACCCATTCTCATAACACATGATAAATCACATGGTTTCTCTTAGGCTAGTAATGTCACATTGACCAATGCACATAGCTCAAAGTTGGTGAGAGATTCTAGACAGTAAACAATTGGCTGAACTTTGAGTGGTCAGAGTAAGTGCAGAAAGAGAACTACTGAAGGGAGCTATATTTCAATGTAAATAGTCTGGCCTTGATTTAGCAATTAACTAAACCTAGGAATTAGTCTTGGTGTATTTTCTGCAGGGGTAGCTGAGTCTGTTTTGAATTTGTTCTGAAGTTTAAAATTAACTGTCTTTGAGACTGAGATTACTGTTACTTTTCTGTGTCAGTAAAGAAGAATATAATGGTATTCATTTTGTTTATCAGAATTATACAGCTTAAACAGAGATCATCTTTCTGACCATCCACAGCTAAATGTGTGCCCCAAAAGTGTAAAACACACCACTGAAGGGCTGTGGAAAGAACCCCACAGCTGTTCTTATTAGGGAGGCATAGCAGTGGCATCTGAGAAAGTTACAGAAAGAAAACAATCAGTCATTTACAATCAATAACCTCACAGCTTTGCCAAGTAGGCCCCCCCAACAGGGAATCATGCATCTGGTGGGTCTACCTGTTAAACACTAGTTGTCATTGCTGTGCATTCCCATGCCCCCTACACTCTATGTCCCTTATCTCTTGGACTCTGACCACACTTGTTTACTCTCACCCTCTGATAGCAGAAATGTTTACTCCTAGTATCCCCAGGCAATTACTTTCCTTGATGTCGACCTAAGGATCTAAACAGCAGAAGACTGTTTAGAATCATACACTTGTCTGTCTTACCCACCTTACACAGGGTCATGTTTGTCCTCTTTAGAACACCATGGGCTCAAAAGGAACTGTTTTGTTCATGTTCACATTCCACTGAATACCTGGCAAATGAACATTCAACAAATGTTGTTGCTTTAACAATGCATTTGGTGAGAAGTATGCCAGTGTCTGAATTAAAGGGCTGGTGATCAATAAGCAAAAAAGGCTGCTTTTATGATTTTCATTCTTAAGCCAGGTGATTTTTAGTACTTTTCTCTGAAAGATGCCAACATTCCATCTTGTTTCCTATGATTTTATATTATACATGGCTTCTAATACTCCACTGCTAAATTCTACCCCTTGATATAATTACCTGATTACCAGGGAAATTAATAAGTTCTTTCAGCTTGGCTCACAAATCACAAATTCCTACAAGTGTGAAATTTTAAAAAAAAAAAAAAGAGGAAAACTAACACACCTAGTCATTCTTTTGTCTACTTAAATTTTTATATCAGGATATTGCAGGCAGAAATGGGTAGAAGAAATTAATCATCTTTCATCATTAACCAACTCTATCAAGAAAACACTTCAGCTAGTAACAATTGGGCTGCTTTGTATTTTTGACCTCAGCTATGTGTCCTAGTGAACTTTAGATTGTTTTCTGGGTTTTTTTCATCTTAAAGCTGTTATCAAAACCTCTGATCTAACCAGAAGTTATTATAAGGCTTTGTTTAAGCTAATGATGCACACCAAAACCTGTGACTGTGTCTTTCAGCATTAAGATTAAAGGAATTTGAGCCAGCCTTGAACTTCAGTGCTGTTTCTCTGACATGGCCACAGGTAATAATCAGCAGTGAGCTGGCTAGATTTCTAGTATTAGACTTGATATACCTCTTGTTGAGAGGGCCTTTAGACCAATTAGGGAACTGCTGGTTACCAACAAGGCATGAGTGCTACTATTGCACCATTAGGGTTATTGTGCCATGCTGATTGAGAGCCGCTGGTAGCAAAAGTCATGAGAGTATACAGCAGTGACAACTAGAGTTTAGAAGGTCAACCTATCAGAACTAAGGGTTCTGTTAGAGGAAACCATCACGAAAGGCATTATGGAATTACTGCCTTTTGAATGAATTGACTGTCTCTTGTTGTAAACTTCTTGTGCAATAACAGCTACGGTTCTACCCATTTACCATGTATCTCCATGTTATGTGTACATGTAATCTCACGATTGTATCTCAATCTTGGACATAACTTTCCCTATACATCTGGGGTAATTGGATAACTGTCCCCAGCTGTGTTTATTTTTCATTAACATATATCTGGCCAGGGTCATTCTCCAGACAAAAGTATTTGAGCAAAGCTGCCCTTTTTCCAAGGACAAATACAGAGAAATAAACATTAGCTCATCTCACCCACAGATAGAGAAAAGGGCCACTAACAATTAAATCCTCAACTCCTTACCTTCACCCCAGGTTATTTATACAAGACCCTAACTTAAGAGATTTACTGCTCACATTCCTGGGATGATGTTTTAGGCATTTGCTAGTTACTGAGTTAAGGCAGTTACTTCCCACTGACCCAAGGAGATTGTCTATAAGGCCAGGCAGGTGATAGGTGCCAAGCTTCTTTCTTGTGCAAATTAAGTTTTAACTCCTCCTCAGTCAGGTGCTATTCCTAGATTTTCTCCTCAGCAATTACTCTGAGCAAAAGTACTTTTACTAACCAAATGCTACATGCTCTGACATAGGTTGCTTAGCACTGAGCATATGTCCCCCTCCCTATCAGAAAGCAGCTGCAGCTGGGACCAGCAGGGAAAAGTGGTGCCAAAGACAGTTTACTGTCTTGTGACTTATTGACCCCTAACATTCTACCTAGCCATTTCTAGATTATAGTTTGAGCACATAAATTCCCTAATTGATCTTAGCCTTTAGATGACCCTACCAGAGAACTCCCCTTTAGTCACTCCCCTTTTGGCTTGTAATCGGAAGCTGACAATTATTGCTTGATGTGTGGATCCTTATCACCTCTCTCTGTGATCCTGAAAACTTCAAGGCTTGTAAAGCTTTGCCAAAGAATTACTGTTTGGGTATATATACTGGTTCTCTGATAGCACTGGAGAGAATTGATTGAGAAGAAAAAAGATGAGAACAGAGATGGAAAGAACTAGATAGAATGATGAGAGAACAGCAGAATGGACTGAGAGCAGGAGGGACTGGGAGGAGCTAAGTAAGAGAACAGAAAAAAAACTGTGTTGATAGAATTGACTTAGAAGAATAAAGTGAATGGACTAAGAACTCAGTGTGCTTAGATTTATTGAATATCCCTCAGATTAGCATCCTTAGCCGCTTGTAGCATCTGTTCTGGATCCTGATAGAAATGCCCTCAAGGCAGGTACTTGGGGGGATTTCGTTACATGCTGGTTGTTGATGTGATTCACAGACATCATAGATGAATAGGACCTTCCATCTACGGTTAGGTTGTTTCCCACTCTTGGACATTTGCATGACACTTTCTGGTCCCATGAAAGGCAGCCCTCAAGGAGGGAGCTTTCAAACTTTCAAATGAAATCCAACTCAGATAATATCTTGAGAAAATTCAAATAAAGACAACCAAAGATAGGCACACAGACTTAACTAATCAAAGGGTAAGGTCTCTGCCCTGGGAAGATGAAAGGAAGAAGAAAAAATATGGGGAGCAGTGATGGAGGATAGAATATGCTACTCAAGTACCAAACTGAGTAGTTGAACAATAAAAGAGGCTACCTGTAGATGTAACCAACCTTCTTATTAAATAAGAAACACAGAACCAATGCAAAGAAGAAAGCCAAGAGGTCAGAGTTATGAGCTAAAACCTTACCCTTCCTCCTGCGGTGGTCCTACCTCTCCGAACCAGAGCTACCCCTGTGTTAAAGTCTTTATATAGAGTTCCTGTTCTGCCTTCTCATTGTTTGTAAACCCAACCACATGACTGCCTCCTCACGGCCTGTCTGTATAGGCCTCCAGGTTTTCCATGATTGGTATTGATTAAAGGCATGTGTATCCAATAATGGCTGTATCCCTGAACACACAGAGACTTACCCAGCTCTGCCTACCAAGTGCTGAGATTACAAGAGTATGCCACCACTGCCCTGCTTTCCTATGACTTGCTAATAGCTCTGACCCCCAGGCAACTTTATTTATTAACATAAAAATAACATTTTAATACAAATAAAATATATATACATTTTAAACTTTGTTAAGATATAAATGGTCATATAGATTACTAACTAATTCTAAAAAGTCGCATATATAGTCTTTGTGTTCGAGTCTCTTATCAGTTTTTTGCAGGAAATCACGGTCAGGCCTAACATCAACTGAAGTCTCCAGGAAGAAGATGGGACCCCACAACAACAATTCCACGTGGACAATAATAATATCACTAAGCTCACAAACATCATCTACAGATCAGCTTTGAACTACAAGGTGCTCAGAGCAATTTTGAGATGACTAGCTGAGATGATCCAGTCTCAAAGACTACTTGAATAAGGACTTGAGATAAACCCTGAACTTTGGCACTATACACAGACTGGATAACGAAGGATATAGTTACCTTTCCTAGAATTTGACAATTAACCTAAAATTTTTCTTTTCAGGATAAAGATACCTTCGCCCATACCCAGCAGGAAGCAATTTCAAGAATACAACGCCCACATTCCCAAAGAGGTGGTGTGGGATGGGTGGTTTTTTTGGTCTTTTAATGGGTTTTGGGTCTGGGATAATTTTCATTGATTAGGGGGGTTGGTTACAAGTTGTTAAGGGTTAGGAAAAAGATTAAGCAAAAGAGATTAGATTTAAGGTTCTTGTTTTAAAAAAAAGAGAAAGAAAGAAGAAAAAAGACAATTACTAGTTTTAAATACTTTACATTGGATTGGATTGTTTTATATTGTATACAAATTATATATATTGAAATTGATATTGTTAGAAAATGCTTTATGTATATTTAACAATGTAATTCAATTTTCTGATCCTTGAATGCTATTATTACCAACTATTAGGATATAAAGAAATGAAGGTTAGTAGTTAGACATTACAATAGAACTTGTAGTCATATTAGATATGTTTTAAAAATTGAGCAGATATATTTTAGACAGGTCATCTTCAAACCCTTCAGAAATCTGCAGAATATGGCATTTAAAATGTTTTAATAACTTAGAAAATTTTTCTTTGTTGGCTCCTGGCAGTACCAATCTACTTCAGAGAAAATATGGGCATTGAAGAAACTGCATATGGAGTTAATTTTCATTGTGGCAAAAGTTAGCCACTGGACAACAAAGTATCCTTGAATCAACTGCTGACAAAATGGACAGACAGGACATGAAACAAAGGACTACTGATTCTTGCCAAAACAAGTGTGGTTATGGCTTTATCAAAAGGCATCTTCTGAGGTCAGGACAATATGGCACCATCCCTGAAGTGGCCTTCGCAATTCGGAAAAGGTACAGTGCCCTTTTCTTCGAAGGCAGCTGAACAGGCAGTGGGCCGATGGCCTCTGATGTGCAATGGAACAGCAGCTGAAACAGTTATTCTTGAAGAGTAACTAAGCTCACGCCTCTCAATAGTAGACTGGCATTTGATAGAGGGATGTGGAGAAGAACGGGATGCTGAGATGAAGCCATATATATACAGCCAAGAAGAATGGACAGCTGAATTAAAAAACCATCAAAAATTTCCAGAATTTAAAATCCTGAATCATGACATGACACTAGTGGAATTCAGGTGTTTCTGGTACATGGACTGCTCTCACCCAATGTGAGGTTGAACTGTTGATCTTGTGTACATCCTACTTCACAAATGAGTCTGTCAGATATGCTAAGCCTATAGGCTGAAGATGATGCCCCAACACTGCGGAGAAACCTCAGATGATTGTCCAGGCAGCTGGCTGTTTCTGTCAACTCACAATTTTTTGGAAGTTGCTTGCATATGCTTCCCGTTTTTATTTTTTTGTTAGCTAATATTATTTCCTTCTTGGGTCTCTGAGGGAGTTGAAGATTAATTAGTTATAGTTGAAGATTAATTAGGATACAAAGTGAATTAGATACAATAGAATAGATAATGGAATTATTTTCTCTGAATTTGTCAAATACAAATGAACTTATATTGTATATAGTTATTGTACTTTTGTATATAGTTTTTCTTATGTTAGTTATAAGCTTTTTCTTTTTTTCTTTTTATTAAAATAGAAAAGGGGAAATATGGTGATATTTTATTTGTATTAAAATGTTATTTTTATGTTAATAAATAAAGTTGCCTGGGGGTCAGAGCTATTAGCAAGCCATAGGAAAGCAGGGCAGTGGTGGCATACTCTTGTAATCTCAGCACTTGGTAGGCAGAGCTGGGTAAGTCTCTGTGTGTTCAGGGATACAGCCATTATTGGATACACATGCCTTTAATCAATACCAATCATGGAAAACCTGGAGGCCTATACAGACAGGCTGTGAGGAGGCAGTCATGTGGTTGGGTTTACAAACAATGAGAAGGCAGAACAGGAACTCTATATAAAGACTTTAACACAGGGGTAGCTCTGGTTCGGAGAGGTAGGACCACCGCAGGAGGAAGGGTAAGGTTTTAGCTCATAGCTCTGACCCCCAGGCAACTTTATTTATTAACATAAAAATAACATTTTAATACAAATAAAATATCACCTTAGCTGCCTGCATCTACCTACGTTGCAGGGATGTACAGCTGCATTATTTTGCTTGAGAATGGCCTTGTATGCCTCCTATGTCTACATCTGACCTTTGACTATAATTTAGAACACAAAAATGGAAACCTTAAAAAAATGTACCTGTGCAGATGGCCTTTTATAACTTGTCTCCTGGGTATGGCTCTTTTACTCACTGGGTCAGCAATCTGACTCAGCCCGAGGAAAATATGGCCATCTGAAGTGAACACTATATTGAGAGTAATTGCTCCTCTGGGGACTAGATCTTCAGACAGGATAGAGTCTACATTTTCTGAAAGAGGGAAAACAAGAACAACAGATTAAACTAAACACTGGAATTTCCCATTGAGAGCACCAATAATGAGTAGCTTTGTTTAAAAAAATATAAACCAATCTCAAACCGAGAAATGTAGCCAGCACAGTACAGACATTTTTGTTTCCTGAATCAGTTGAGAGTGGGTTCTTGGCGCCCTAATACCATGGAACATGTCAGGCTCTGTTTCCAGTAAATGAGTGTATTTCTTCCATATCCATAGTTGCATTATAAAAAGCAGAAAATCAATGTAGATATATTCCAAAGTCTTAAGTAGCATACATCTAAGGACAGGTTTGACTCCAGTATTCTTACAGAGATCAGTTCAGATCCACACATTTTAAGTAAATGTCGTGACTCTATCTAAGCTTCTTGGCTTTTAACTATCCCAAACTTGAAACTTTTTAGGCATTTAGGTTCACTGTTTTGTAAAATGTATATGCCTGTCACATAATATAAGCCATAATCTCTTAAGAATGCCATTCTTGCTATGATTGCTTGAGGCTTCTGTGGTAGATGTACTGCTATCCATTCCAATCCTTCCTGTGACTACACCTTAGACTCAACTCTTTACATAGGTGCCCCCCTGCACCCCATGTTTGACTCCAGCCTCACTTTCCAGCTTCCTTTGTTTATGTAAGACCCCTTTGTCATGTTCAGCTCTTGGCATTACCCACTTTATCATGCCACTTGTTCTGGTTAGTTTTGTGTCAATTTAAAACAAATTAAAGTCATCTGAGGGGAGGGAGCCTCTGCTCTTTTCCAGGTTTAAAGTCGTGTCCAACTTAATTTTAATTATCAACTTGGAACAGCCTACTGTCATTTGAGAAAGTAATCTCAATTGAGGGATTGCCCAGATCAGATTGGCCCATGGCCATATCTGGGGGCGGGGGTGTTGTTCTTGGTTCTTAATTGATATAGAAAGACTCAGCCCATTTCAAGTGGCACCATTGCCGGGACAGGTAGTCCTAAGATGTAAAAGAAAGATAGCTAAAAATGAGTCTGAGTGAGATAGCTAGTTCCTTCATGGTTTCTGCTTCAAGTCCTTGTTTAAGTTCATACCCTGACTTCCCTTGATGATGAACTATGACCTGTAAGCTGAAAGGAGCACTTTCCTCTCCTAAGCTCTTTTGGATCAGAATGCTTTATCACAGCACTAGAATGAAACTGGAACAGGCCTATTTTACAGTTTATGACTCCATCATTCAGAAAGGGAAGTGAATAATTTTATTAATTCATTATATAATGCCTGATCATAAACATATGGCATGGATTTCCATAGCTTTATCAGAGTAAGTCCTCCAATCTAATTCTTTGAAGATGCTATAGGGCTACAGGTACTATTGGGCCCATGTACATATTTCTAAATTTCAAGATTATCTTGTTGCCTTCAACAAATTCCATTACTATTTTGATTGGAATTGTATTAGATTTATCCCTCTGTTATATAATAATAACCCCTCTAAAACATCATGTGTTATCTGTTTGTCTTCTTTGCTGTTGTGATAAACCTTAAGGATGTCTAAATCCAGACAGTTCAGAACCTTTGTGACATTTATGCCAATAGACCTTACATTTTTGTTACTTAAAACTGGTAGCTATTTGATACTAAATTTTGCTTTTCTTTCAATTTCTTTTGTTATTTTGAGGCAACAAATTCTCAAACAGTTATATGAAATGAGACAAGGAAATGCTGAACATGCTTCTCTCAGTTTCCCCAAAGGTAACATTTTGAATACACTGTGATATCACAGTCAGGAAATTGATTGCAATATAACCCACCAATCTTATCAAATTTTATTAGCTTTACATGCATATGTATGCATGTTCATATGCACATTTAGATCTATGCAATTACACCACATATGTAGATCCAGATTATACCACCACCACACTCAAGGCGTACAACAATTCTATCCCCACAAGAATCTTTCACACCATCCTTCAGCCACCCTTTATTCCCCATTAAGTCCTGGAATAAAATCATAGATTATGTAACCTTTAGGGACTGGATTTTTGACTTAGTGTATTTCCCTGAGAACCACACACATTGTCTTATGTATCACTAGTTTCTTCATTTTATTGTTTAATATTGTTGCATTTTCTGGAGGGTTATGCACTCACTGAAGAGCATTTTAATCATTCAAGTTTGATGCTATTATAAATAGAGCTCTCATAAACACTTATTTATGTGTATAGAAATTTCCATTCTTTCATGGTAAGTGACACAGAGGGCAATTGTTAGTTTGTATTGTAAGTGTATGCTTGGTCTCATAAAAAGCAGCTAAATCATCCTCAAGAATATATCTGTACCATTAACACCACATCTGGGAGATCATCAAAACTTGGTCATTTTATATGATTCCATTTTTAAATTTTTTGTCATTTGAATAAACACAATGGCTTTAAATTTTTACCCTTTGTTATGTTTTGTTAAATTAATATTTTATAATCTTTATCTGATGAATTTATTATTAACTCACATTTGGTTGATGTTAGTGTGCAGAAGACCATTGTTGGGGATTTTAGTACCTCAGATAGCATTTAGTTTTTTGTTTCTTTAGGGATCATGTCCCTGACTATGGCCTTTATGGCTCCCTCTGAGAGTCCCCAGTTTAATTTAGCACTCTAATTCTGCTCCCCAGTCAACCTTGTTCAGCAAGTTAGTCTCCTGATTAACAATGGTAGTGAGGAATTAAGAGTGGATAGAACATGTACATGAAAATATAGAGTGACATAACTGTAGTATATCACGTAAAGAAGAGAGTTGATGCACCCCAAATCCACACTGAGCTCCCATGAGGAAGAGGCATAATGAGAAAACAAGTCACTTAAGAATGGCCGCAAGGGCTAAAGACAAACCATCATGTTCTTTAAACTGTACCACAGACACCCAGATAATGGCTGCTCCTTCCCAATCTTACAAGTGAAATTCCACTAACAAGTTCTTGTTTTGCTGAAGTCCCAACTAATGTTAACACACATGACAGTTAAACAGTGCTTGGCCATCTGATCAATGACACCTGGAGACGGCATTCTCTTCAACCAAATGAAACTAACACAATGTTTAATCGTGATATTAGCTAAGCTCCCCTACTGTCTCATACAATCACCATATTAATACCGATATTACACCACTCATATTCCAGGTTAAAGCTATTTTCTATTTTTAACTAGTCCTTCATGGTTTACTTGGTAATTCCTCATTTGGGTTATTTCCAATCCTTTTCCTTGATAACATTTTAGAAGTCTTTTCATAATGAAATAGTTTCTAAAATCACTTAGATATTTTACATTTGGATCTCTGTTGCACAATTAGATCTTCCAGCAAGTAACTCTCTCTGTGTTTGAAAAAAGGAATTTATTCCTGGTATTTCCAGAAATGTGGGCACACATTTGGATTGGGAGAGATGAGCTGAATCAGTGTAAGACAGATAAATGCATAATAAAACATGTAATTTAAAATCAAAACCAAACCCCATCAACGGTCAATCCAAAATAAAATTTAATTCAGGTCACTTCCCGTGGATTTTGAGAGGAAAAATCTTGGAATTTTCTCCACTTTTCTAGATTCTACCACTCTATAACTCTATTTCTATGAGTTATCTTTAACCAAATGAAACTTTTGAATATATGAGTAAGTGTTAGGTCAATGGACAGATTTTTCTATTCACCATTTGTTCAATAAAATGGAACTTTTAAAAGACAGCCAATAAATCATTCTGTCACTTAAAAAGTGAGCTAGGAAGAAAAGATAATGGGGAGGTAAGATAAATTATAAAACGCCAAATATATTCACTGTCATTTATTCATAAAACAGAAGTGAATTGATTTCAATCTTTGAAGCATAATTCCAATATAATTTTTCTTTTCTTACATTAAAGGGGTAGAAAAAACCTTTATCAACTTCAATGTCTGGAAACAAACTGGTTTGACTTAGAAAAATGGGCTATAAGATGCTAGAAGCATTTCTAAGCTTATGGAGTCTTATCTCCACAAGTACACCCCCCTTTTTATACATCAATGAACAATGCATGCCAATGCCATCTTGCCAACTCTCATTTACCCAGGGCATGGCTCCTGCCTCTCCCTGCCCTGCCCTCTAATATAATCAGACCCACAGATTAGCTTCTACCAAACTACTGGCCCTATGGCTAAGAAGATGTGGACTCCAGTTCTTGGTTCAACATTTCCTTTCTTTATGACTTTCAATAATTTAACTCTTGTGTCTTATTTGTGCCACTATTAAAACTGAATTATATTTCCTTGCTCTGAAGCTATACAGATAATTCATTTCTGTGGTGCTAAAACCTTACTGTGTCTAAGGACCTTTCTAAAATCCAGGTTCTCAAAGTCAACCCCAATAAGTCAAATCAGTATCTACAGGACAGGACCCAGGCATCAGCTTCTTGGACTTTTCCTTCCCCCATAAGGTCATTCCAATGTGCTGCTAGTGTGTGAATCTCCTGTTTTTCAGCAAACTTTCTGTCAGTGGTGACTACATCAATGGCATCTGTATTAGTCATTGTTCTATTGTTGTGAAGAGATGCCATGAGCACAGCAACTCTTATCAAAGAAAGCATTTGATTCATGCCTGTTTACAGTTTAAGAGGTTTAGTTCATTTTCATAATTGCAGCATGCAGGCAGACATGGTGCTGCAGAAGCTGAGAGTTCTTTATCTGGATCCAAAGTACCAGTAAGAGAGAGTCACTATACCTACACTGAGTTTTTGGAACCCCAAAGCCTACCCCTAGTGAAACACTTCCACAATAAGGCCAGACCTACTCCAACAAGGCTACAGCTCCTAACCCCACTCAAGTAATGTCACTCTAGTATGACCAAGCATTTGAATATAGGTTAGGGTTAGGGTTA